>NC_135614.1:85825000-87025000 GCF_053574225.1 Canis aureus | reverse complement strand
AGCAGCCATAGGAAATTAAAAATGAACAAATGACCATGACTGTGTTCTATAAAATTTTATTTACAAAAATGGACATTATATGAACACCCTGCATAGTTTTTTGAATCCTGGTCTAGATTATCTACATGAAGTTGTAGGAGGAAAAGGGATCGATAGACTCAGAATTCATAAAATTTATGAAATTGACCAAAATTAATTCAAAGACATTGTTAGTTTTTTTTCTACCTGTACTCTTATTTAATTCTTGATAATATTTAATGATGTACAAAAGGAAAAAAATTACATTTTCCATTTTATTTTCATTTTACAAGTAAAGATTCTTAACTCATTAGATATGGAAATTTACTTTGGGCCACAGAACTATAGGTGATTGGCTTATATTTGAAATCAGATTGTATGAATCCACTATGGATGATTAATGATGCCAAGTTATTAAAACCTCTGAGCATGGTCCCCCTCTAGCTCTGCAGGACAGTTTCAGAAGTGAAATGAAGATTCTTGACTTCACTTCAAAACATATGTCATAATTTAAATCCAAATCATTATTAAAACAAAGCTATTCATGCTAAAATATGCATTTGAGGGAATTATTTGAGAAAAGGAAATTCATTTTCCCAGGCAAGAGCTAGATATTAACAGAAAAATATAATCTTTTCATGTTTGGTAAATTTCTTTAGGATTTTAGGACTTAGGAAAGCTCAAACCTTTGGAGACTATTATTGACATAACTTAAAACGGACTCAATTTCTCTCTCAAGACATATATTCACAAATGTGTATGAAATAATTGAGTTTACCAATGATTATTAAAAAGACAGAAGCAATATCCCACAAGTAAGGATAAATGGTTCCTTTATTGACTCCATAAAGCAATTTTACTTCATGTACATGGAGCAAGTTTCATTGCTGTTGAGTTAGACTTCCTTTACAGTTCTAATATGTTATTAAATTTTTACAAGCTTTAAAAATATGAACTGTTATTGCTTACTTTGCTTTAGGCTAGCATAATTAACACCTGCATTTTAGTTCCACTTTAATTTTACTTATTAAACATTATTTGATGGTGTTAATTTGGCCTATGTGTTTTAAAATTGTGCTATGTGTAACTCAATTAAAAAGGAGTTCGAGAAGTCAGTAGTTTTATTATCTCCAAGGAAAACCTGTTCAGGGTGATTTATAAGGACTGCATGGTAAGGCCAGGATGAGGGCGTGTCATTAAATGCTTTAGGCCTAGAGATACTTGTAATGCTGAAAATAAAATAACTTCAACTTTGATTTTATTCTTAAATATGTTCTATTTTGACTACTCAACTGATTATTGCATGCTTTTGAAACAATTTCCCAAAGAGTCTTTCGGGTTATACTAGTATACAACCAGTAAACTGAAGCCATTTCCTTATGATTTTATGACAGCTCCAGACAGATCCTATTAATAGAAAATTTTCCTTATTTTGAGCTATATTTGTTTTCCTTTTTTTTGTACTTGTTGTCTATCATTTTTAGAACCTATAAAATATTTACTCTTCTTATTTTCAAATACTGGTACAGCAGTCCCCTAAATCTTGGCTTCTTGTCATTTATTTAAAGGTGATTTAGTGGCTCCTCATATAGCAAATTTCCTTTAGAAATAATGCAATTCTTTTAATTAACCTTTTAAAATGAGTGACCTCTATCCAACTGACCACCTTATTCTCATTAGGACAAAGTAGCAAAAATTATTTCTCATCTCCCTCAAAAGCTTCCCAAAACCGATCACCTTTCCAATTTTTAAGTTTTCCTCCCGTGCCCTTTAAAATAAATCATTGGTATTAAAGGTATGGGATTTTTTTTTTTTTGAAAGGACATGTTCAACATAACTTCTCAATGTCAATGGCATCTCCAATTTCTGTTCAGTCATAAAAACTTTGCTGCCTGCTCCAAAATAAGGCCTATTGAAAATAATGCTGCTAATTCTGTATTTGACAGATTAAAGTATTGATATTTCTTTACAACAGACAGACCTGAGGCTCAGGCTCAGGATATTATGGCATGCTGTGGGCCAACACTGAGGCTGTGTGTTTGCTATGGCACAAGAAGTAACTAGAAAATAAGTCAAAAAAAAAAAAAAAAAAGAAAATAAGTCAGTAAACCAGTGGGGGGATAGATTGCATATGGCTTTAGGAGGCTTTGATGAAGAGTTTTGCCTCTACTATAAGTAAAATGAAAAAAAAAATCAAAAGATTTCAAGCTGGCAAATTGAATTTAAATGAAATATATATATAAAAAAGAAACCAACCAACTAAACCAACAAAAAAACGGGCACTACAGATGGTACATGTTGAGATGAGCCCTGGGTGTTATACTATATGTTGGCAAATTGAATTTAAATACAATATTAAAACAAAAAGATTTCAAGCAAGTGTATGACTTATTTTATTTTAAAATGATCAATCTGGCACTGAAGTATGTCCAGGTGTGGGGGCCAGAGACCAGTTAAAAATGTATTACAATAATCCAAATAACTGAATATTATCTCTTGGACAAGAGTAGAAGCAGTGAAAGAAACACAAGATACTTTTAATATTTGAGATGAGAGAAATTGTAGAGTATAGCAACACTTTTTAAGGGAGTTCAGCTGGAAAAAAAAAGGATCTGATAAAAGGGAGTAATAACCATAACTTGGAATTAATGCTGTGTTTTGTTTTGTATTTTGTCCTTAAAATGAGTTATAATGTAACATGGTATATGCAGATGGTGATGATTAGTGGAGAGGATGATGCTAATGATATAAACGAAAAACCTCAAAATTGCTAAAGTGATGACCTTGAAAAGGATATTAACAGCCTACCAGATGCTGAGAACTGGTCTAGACAATGAAGACATAACAGTAAAAAGACAAAGCCCCCATTATCTGTACCTCATACTTCAATGGAATGGTAAATTGAAGATAAAATAAAAAAAAAATAACTCAACCTTCTACATTACATTATCTTGGTTTAAAATGCCATAAAAATTAAGAAAGGATGATTTGAAATTATGCAAGTTTGCTTATTTATATAAGGTCCTCAGGAAAGGTATTACTGCCTAAGTGGAAGAGGAGGTGGGATCCAGTGGACGAGTAGGGGTGACTTTAGGTATGGGTGATCCATGCATTGAAATAGGAAAAGGAAAAAGAAAGGTAAAGACACAGTAGCTCTGATGGTGAGAGTGTATACAGATTTCCTTCTAATTGTTTCCATTACTTCAATAAAATAAAAATCAGCATTAAAAAGTTTGAGAAGTAAAATCCTTATAAGCAGAGAGGGATGATGCAAATTCATCAAGACTGGGTGAAGTGCTGGGAAGAAAAATCTGAGACCTAAGTACGAGAACATATTTGCTTTTTCACATTGTTCCAGCTATTCAAGACCTTCGAATTATATGTAAATTTTAAAATCACTGTTCAATTTCTACACACACACACACACACACACACAAGCTATGATTTTGGATGTGATCATATTGAACCTAGAGTTAAATTTGAGAACTACCATAATATCATCTTTCAATTCATTCCCATGGAATGTCTCTCCATTTATTTACATTTCTGTGCTTTTTCATCAATTTTTATACTTTTCATTGTATAATGCTTTCTCTTTCTTTGTTACATTGATTCCTATTTGACTCTTTCCAAAGCTGATGTGAATGTGATTTTTAAATATATATTATTTATTTATTTAATAGATTTTTTTCAATGCTAGTATATAAAGAGAAAATCGATTTTTGCTTTGTTTATTGATCTTTTATCTCCTGATCTTATAAAACTCATAAATTTTTATATTTTTCTTAGAATTTTCTGGGGAGCATGGATGGCTCCATCACTAAAGCACCTAGCTCTTGATTTCAGCTCAGGTCATGATCTCAGGGTCGTGGGATCAAACCTCATGTTGGGCTCCACACTCAGCGTGGAGTCTGCTTGGGATTCTCTCTCTATATATCCTCCTGCATCTCCTCCCTGCTTACGCTCTCTAACTAACTAACTAAATTATTTTAAAAGAAGAATTTTTTCTATACATGCTCATGTCCTCTGTGAATAACAGAAGTGTTGCCTTTCCTCTCCAATCTACCTGGGTTTCTTTCTTTTTATTGTCTTACTGCAGAGGACAGGAACTTCAGGATAAGACTGAAATGGAGAAACCGAGTATCCTAGCTTTTCCTCTAGTTTTAGTGAGAAAGTATTCAATAATCACCATCAAGTATGGTCGTAGGTGCTAATTCTTTTTTATACCATTTATCAGTTTAAAAAAAAAAGTTTCCTTATAGTCAGTTTGCTAAAAGATTTCCTAATGAATAATGAACGTTGAATGTTGTTGAATGCTTGATCTTCAACTTTAAGATGACTTTTTTTTAATTACATGGATAATGTTACATGTATTATGAATTACTTACATTGCTTGATTTTTAATGGGTGAATCAACCTTGCATTCATTATTTGAATAAACTTCTCATGATTGTGTTGTGTAGCACGGTATTTTATATTATAAAATGCTTTTAAGGGATTCTATGTCTATATATTTTTTAACTATTTTATTTATTTATTCATGAGAGACACAGAGACATAGGCAGAGGGAGAAGCAGGCTCCATGAAAGGAGCCCGATGTGGGACTCGATCCTGGGACTCCAGGATCATGCCCTGGGCCAAAGACAGGTGCTCAACCATGGCATAAAGGCATCTCTTTGTGAAGTCCCTTGTGAAGTCTGGTCTTAGGGTCAGTGTAATCTTGACAGCAGAATGATTTGTTCTATTTTCTGAACAAAATTTTGGGGAATGATTAGTGATTCCATCTGCAAATCAAGATTTTTTTGTTGCACTTACTGTACTGAAAAAAATTAATTGTGAGTTCAATTTTATATTCAATTTAATAGATACAGGGAAACACATTACCTATTCTTGAATGGGTGATGGAGTTTGTGTCTTCGAAGGCATTTTTCCATTTCATTTCTTTATAACATTTATTGACATAAAATTGCTCAGAATATCCTTATTGTCGTTTTACAATGATAGGAAATTAAGTGATGTTTCTCATATCATTTCGAATATCGATAATTATTTTTTCTTTTCTGTTTAAGATTTTAGATGTCTGGGCAGCCCAGGTGGCTCACTGGTTTAGTTCCACCTTCAGCCCAGGGCGTGACCCCGGGGTCCTGGGATCGAGTCCCATGTCAGGCCCCCTGCATGGAGCCTGCTTCTCCTTCTGCGTCTCTGCCTCTTTCTGTGTCTCTCATGAATAAATAAATAAAATCTTTAAAAAATTAAAAAAATATTTTAGATGTCTGCTATTATTTCTTTCCATCTGATTTATTTTAAAATATTCTTCTTTCTTCCTTAAGGTAGAAAATAAAACATCTGATACATATATTATTTTCTAATACAAGTATTTAATGCTATAATCCCCCAACACACTACTCTAGCTTCATTCCAGAAAATTGTATACATTTAATTTTTTTATTCTATTCAAAATATAATTTTCCTTAAAATTTATTCATTGAAATCTGTCATGTATAAATGTTTTGTTGATTCCTCAGATATATTTCTGCTATTATTCTCAAATTTATATTTATCTCCTCCTAAGAATATAGAATATACTTTTTAAATAATTTCAATTTTAAACAATTTACAGGGAATTGTTTTATGGTCCATAATATGGTCTACCTTATTTAACCTTTCTGTGTCTTTTTAGAAAAACATGTGTTCTGTCATTCTTAGGCAAAACGTTGCTCACAATCTGCCTATTTCCAATACCAACTGCGCAAAATGAGGCATTGAAATTTCCAACTATAATTGTACATCTATTTCCCCTTTAAGTTCTAGCACTTTGTTTCATGCTAAAATGTGTGAAATGAAATTTTCTTAAGAATGCCTCATTTTTTTTGTATATTTTTTATTGGAGTTCAATTTGCCAACATATAGTATAACACCCATTGCTCAACCCATCAAGTGCCCCCCTCAGTGTCCGTCACCCAGTCACCCCGTCCCCCCGCCCACCTCCCCTTCCAAAGAATGCCTCATTCTTAATAATGTTTCATAAATAATAATTTAGGAAACGTTGAGTTTAAACATTCAAAATAAGGCTGATAAAACTGAAAGCCAAGAAAAAAGAAGACATGTCAAGAGTATCCAGGCCACTCAGTATGTGGGATTAGCCACCCAGACTTTGGGGAGCAGTGATTCCCTCCATCTTTCCAAAGTGTGCCAGGCCTGTTGAGTACCAGAGCATAGAGATCATAGGATGATTCCTACTCTACTGAAGACCAGGTCGATGGCATCTGAGAACAGATCATTACCTGTGCTGAGTGGAAGCAAGAGTCTTAAATTCCTGTCTAGGATCCCTTCAGTAGGTACAATGTACTTTTTACCACTTTTCCCCTTTGTTTCTTTATAGTTTCCACTTAAAGGAAATAAATAAGCAAGAGTTGTTGTCGTAATGGAACAGACTTTTGTTTGAAAATATGTATTGCTTTGCTAAAAAGAAACAATAAAATCTACAGATGTCCAACTCTAAGGAGAAATTCTCACTAGCAAACATTTCTGCCTATGATGGGATATGAGGAACTAGATTTACCATCTAGCCTTAACAACTAGGAAACCACATACATGTACCACATACACACACGGGTTTTCAGGTTTGAAATAAAGAGAAAAGGATACTAGTTTGCAGGAGGAAGGAAACGTTTAGGATGAGCCCTAGGAGTGCCTGATTCGCTGCCTGGAAAGTTTCAGGATGCGATTGTTACAGGGAAAACATTCTCTATCAGAAGCAGGCAGTGATGCTGAGTGGAAGAGATCAACTTTGAAGATCAGAGAGGTCAACAAGGTTAGGATTTGTGGGACAGATTACCAACGTGGAGGCCAGAGCATACCCTGAAGAGACTCCCTTGTGTCCCTAGTAACGGACTCAGGTTCAGCAGCAAAAGGAAGGAAAGAACATAAGTCAGATTACACATTCTTTTTAGTTACTTAGTGGACGGTGATATTCTTAACCGGAAAAAAAAAACATATTTCTGGAAGAAGAGAGAGTCCAGCAGAAGAGGATGAGTTAAGGTCATCTAAGTACTGAAAATCCTGTGGAATGTGTTATGTAGAGAAAGGGTAGAACCCAGGAAAGAGACCTGAACTAGAAAATATGGTGCCAAAACTTTGGAAGTGGGTAAGAACTTCAAGGTGCAATACATTCAGGTAAGAGGAAGGAAGAAAAGACAAGAAAAATGTCCAAGAATGGGGCATTCTGTACAGCGAACACCAACCTTGAAATGTTTTAAACATGGCTTCGTGATTTGCAAAAGTTATGTTTTTCTTTTAAGCAGAGAAGAATAAAGAGACATTTTTTGCTAAATGGAGTTTTTCCTCAAAGCAGTATGTGCTCATCCTCAGCATGTCTACAAAGTCTGGCAGTGTGAGTTCATGAAAATTTGCCCTGGATTAAGCTGAACGTTCAGTATTTTTCCTCAGCTTACTGATATGCTTTAGTGAATCGCCCTTACTAAATCTTGTTTCCAAATTTCATTTTACAAAATTGTTTTTGCATATGCTTGAGAGTCGCCAGTTGCGTGACTTTGCATACGCCACTCTCCTACTCACACACGCAGCCAGAGCATAATTATAACCTATTAACTTCTCATTTTTAACGTGTGTCAAATGTTGGTAAACAGCCAGCCTGGAGTGAGGCAGTGGGATGCCGACTTGTCATAAGCGACTCTTCCTTCAAAAGTCAAATACTTTGTAGGAAGCCCTGATAGAACATTGTCTGTCCATGGTGGGGCAATGCTACTTTGCTTTTGAAATTTTAAAGCAAAAGGATAGAGCAGAGCGATAGTTGTGCCTGTCTTTCCCAGAAGCATCGACTTGCACAATCAACTGTACATGAATGTAGCTTTGCAGGATCTAAGAATTCCAGGTAAGAGATTGTAGTACCTGGAGGAAGTACAGATTTTTTTTTTTTAATATACATTAAGGGAAACAGGAAAGACAGATTCCCATTACCCCATCACTCCTCACCCAAGTGCAGGCAGCCTGATGCAGAGAGAGAGACACCTGCCCCCTGGGAGGAAGAGAGTAACCTGAGAATCTGGCTTCACCATGGACCTCAGGACTAGGCCTGTAGGGCTCCCATGCAACCAGGCTTCCAGGTACCTGAAGACTCCCAGAGCCCCAGGCAGACACCGGGCACCTGGTACTCTAAAGAACCTAGCTCTGGTGATCCCAAGCCATGGCTCACTCCAGCACTGGCCAGCTCTTGTGTCCTAGGTGCTCCTGTGACCCCAGGCTCCTGGCAGGCTCCCCACACACCCAGGTTGCCAGACAAGCCCCGTGCAAGTCTGATGAGAAAAGTAGGCTTTTGACCCACCTCAACCACAAGCTGACTCTTGCAGGTCAGGCCTCTTGCACACCCCAAGACCTGGGCAGCTTCTGCAGTGTCAGCCTCAGGTCAGTCTCAGGCTCCCAGCCACCCCCTGCCAGATCACACCTACAGGCTCGCTTCTGAGGCTCCAGTAACAGGCCAACAATCATAGGCCCAAGTGGTTAGCTTATTTCAGGGCCAGACAGCCCCTGTGGTCCCAGCCTGCAGTCTGGCTCCTGGGAAACCAGGCTCCAGCCCTCTCCAGGACCAAACCATCCCCCACGGACCCAGACGCAAAGCCCATCCAAATTATATAACATTTTTATATATGTATTTTATATGCATTTTAGAAGTTTTTGCAATGCATATAATTCACCACGCGTTTATATTTATGATTTTTTTCCAATGTATAAAGAAGACCAAATACTGATTGACTTCTAAATGAAACAAGAAAACTGGTCACATTTTATTGTTTTTCCATTTCAGTTTAGTAGAAAAGATGCATTATATTTAATTAATGTAATTCAAATCCTCCATTTAACACTGTGGTTGAGTTTCACCTCTTGACTTCAAATCCTAAAACCCCAGAGTCCTCAAAACATTCTATACCCTGAGATTATTTTGGATTAAGTTTCAACATACGTGTAGTGCATTGAATGGTGGTTCCTCAAAAGATACGTTCACATTCCAATCCCTGGAGGCTCTGACTGTGACGTTATTTGGATAAAGGCATTTTGCAGATATAATTAAAGACCTTGGGATGAATATATCCTGCATTGTCCTGGAGGATGGTGTACCTGAGGACAAGTATTCTCATAATAGACTGGAGGAGGAAAAGACGCAGACACATGGGAAAGGACCATGTGAAAATAGAGGCAGAAATTGGAGTTATGCAGCCACAAGCCAGGGAACTCCTAGAGCCACCAGAGGCTAGAAGAGGCAAGAAAAAATCCTCCCTTAGAGCTTTTGGAGGAAACATGATTCTGCTAATTGATTTTCAGCTACTGGCCTCCAGAACTCTAAGGAGAACTCTTCTGCTCTTTTTGAATTGCAGAGTTGATGGAAATTATTACAACAGTCATAGGAAACTAATATCATAGCAAGGAAGAAAGTTTTCATTGCTTTTCTTTCATGCTTATCCTTGATGGACAAATTGCCTTAAATATTTACTTCTAGTAATGTTGGATTAGGGAATGCAGAAGAACAAATCTTCTGAGATCAACCTGAACAGTCGGGATGAATTATGGAACCAAGGTATTTTTTTTTTTTTTATTTTTTATTTTTTGGGGGGAACCAAGGTATTTTGAGAGAAGGAAATGCAAAGAAATTGGCTATGTTTTAGGTAGCTTGTTCCAGGGAACATGGGTGAAAAAGAGCAAGAAGGTGCTGAGAGGTTAAATCAATGGGATAGAACTTTTGAGTGTGTCATATATAGAGACATAAAAATTGGAGTTCAGATGTTACCAAGTAAATGGACTCCTAGCAAACAACATATATTTTCAGATTGGGACTCGAAATGATACCCGTTAAAATAAAGATATTAGAAATAGTAAGTCTTTCTGGGAAACTACAGCCAAGATTCAAAATATGCCAAATGCTACAATGAAGTTGAAGTGATCAGGGATTGCTAAACTCTCTTATCTCCCACCTAAAGCAATCGTAAATATTCTCTGGAGAAAATATGATCCTTGGCTATTTTTTTCTTCCATTTTACTACAATTATTCATCAGTCAAAAATAATCAAGGATGTGAGATTACAAGATAAAAGAAGAAAGCAAAAGAAACAATAGAGACTAGAATTGACCTCAAAATTAATTTTGATAATAAAGTTATCTGAGAGACTTAAAAAAAACTGCATCTTATGTGTTATGAAAAAAGGAGATTAAGAAAATCTGCAGGAAATAATAATCAGTGAAACCACAATCTAGAATTTAAAAACACAATGATATGATTTAGAACTTTATAAGTATGTTTAATAATTGATTAACTTCTATTGAAGAGTGATTACATGAAATGCAATATAGGTCAGATTACAATATTCAGAATGAAAAAAATATATATATATTCAGAATGGTCAAGAGTCTCTTTCAAGAATCTCTCTAAGAGATTGAGGCAGGAGAGGGGCAGAGGGAGAGAGAATCTATTTTAGTAAAAATTTTATTCATTTATTTGAGAGAGAGGGAGAGGGGGAGAGAGAGATTGAGAAAGAACGTGCACAAACAAGGGGAGTGGGAGAGGGAAACGCAGGCTCTCTGCTCAATCCCAGGACCCTGGGATCATGACCTGAGATGAAAGCAGATACTTAACCAACTGAGCCACCCAGGCATCCATCTTTCTCTCTTCTCTCTTTCTTTCCTTTTTTTTTTTTAAGATTTATTTTATTTTTAGAGATATTTCCCACAAGTAGGGGGAAGGGATGAAAGATAGAATCTCAAGCAGACGCCCTCTTCCCTGCCCCTGCTGAGTATGGGGCCTGACGCAGGGCAATCTCATAACCCTGAGATCATGACTTGAGCCAAAACCAAGAGCTGGACACTTAACCAAATGACCCACTCAGGAGCCCCTCAAAAGCCTCTTTCATGTATTCAAGCTACTCTTTGATGTATGAAATCATAATAGTGTTGCTCTTTGATTTAGAGAGTAAAGGGAGCAATTGGGAGGGAAACCAGGAACTTCCAGAATGTTAGGAATGGTCTGTGTGGTAGTAACGCAGTTTCTTTTCTGTAATCAGTTTTGTGCACCGTTGTTTCATGTACTGTTATCTATAATGTGTGACCATTCATTTCAATTACAGAATTAAATAAAATTAATCTTAAAAACATTCTATTTCCTCCTTTTCTTTTTACTTTAATAGCACCTTCCAGATTTTCCCGTGCTCTCTCAAAATTACTCTAAATATCTTGTACCCTATCACAAACAGGATGGTTCATATCAGAATTAAAATAAGAGCTTGTGCCTAACCCAGGATGGCTTCAAGCCACTTCATCAATCAGATCCAATGAACTCAACTTAGTGTCACTCAAGCAAAGGGACTGGTTCATTGCTTCAGCTACATACAGCTAATCTTTTAATCAATCTTTCCTCTTTTACAAGAGAAAAAAAAAATCAAGAACAGTGAAGAGAACGAGATTTTATCCTGTGAGTACACTGACAGGTTAGCCTAACGCAGTTTCATATATCCTTCTAGAAGACATGAGATCTCAGGGTCAGAAACCATATAGTTTATTACTCACAATAGAGCTTGCCATGCTGCATGCCATTCATGTTTGTATGCCTTTGCCCTGTTCCCATTTCACACAGGTATTTTTCCCACAGAGAAGTATAAGTGGATTTTGTACAAATAATAGGTTTGTATCATGGCCAAAGAATCCTAAACTAAAAAAAAAAAAGGCCAATTTTGTAAGAGGGTAGCTAGAAAGCTGCCCAACTTTTGCCCTTGAAGGGATGCATTATCTTCGTATCCTAGTCAGAAAATGAATCTCTCTTCTGCCCTAGAAAGAAACCCTACTTCTATTATCCAAGACTGTTTGTTGTAAAAGCATCCTTAAAAAGTAGTCTGGAAAAAATGTTCTTAAAAGATGTGTGGAAATCTAAAGGAGAATTATTCCAAGAATAACTATACAGTAGTTCTCCTCATTTCTTTTTTTCTTTTTAGTCTCATTATGCATTTGAGAATCAATCAGATGTAAAAAACCCTTTACAAATAATGATTCAAAAATATATTTACAGAAGTATATCTTAATTGTTTATAAATATAACTCATGGACTTGGTTTAACAATTATCACATAAGTTATAGGTCTCTATTAAAAATACAATCCCCTGTACCTTCTAGGCCTGCTGCATAAGAAACTTTAAAGTCTATAGCAATCTTTATTTTTTAGTTTTAAAGATTTGTTATTTATTTATTTATTTATTTATTTATTTATTTATTTATTTATTTATTTATGAGGGACTGAGAGAACACGAGAGAGGGAAGGGGCACAGCGAATCTGCAAGTAGACTTCTCACAGAGCATGGGGCCCGATGCAGGGCTGCATCCCAGGACCCTGAGAATATAACTTGAGCCAAAATCAAGAGTCAGCTCCTTCACGGACTAAGCCACCCAGGCACTCCATGGCAAGCTTTCAAAGATCAATATATTCCTTTATATTTCAAAATGTGTTTACTATTTAGGATTTTTAAATTATCAATTCAAACATTTTAAGGGATAATCCACTGTGGTGTTTCTGTTAGTGTGATTAAATATTTACTTCTGAAACTTGTCTTCTAGACATATGCCTGTGATCTTCTTTGTATGAGTCATTTTATACATTTAGTTAATCCAATATGTATCATCGCACACACACAAAACAGTGTCAAGCACAGTTCTAAACATATCTATGAACTCACTTAATGATAAAGGTATTATTAGCGTACACTTATGGAAGCTGAGGCCCCAGGAATATGTCCAAGGTCGCAGAGCTTTTGTAAGTTGCACATTTGAGTTTCAGCCTAAGGAGTCTGGTTCCACGACTGCGCTCACACATACTGTGACATACTGCCTGTGCGTATCTTTGTCCACTTTTCTTCCTCTTATTCTATATTTTGCTGAAGTTAATACCTGCCCTCTCTGTTCTAATCTGTTAGTTTTCTGTAGCCCTATTCCTATATTAATTCTCACATTATGTTCTAATAGAGTTCTTTAGAAATTTACATGATTTTTTTGTAGACTTCTCATGGCCCTACTCCTTTCTGATTTTATCTAAATTTTTGACTCCCTGGTTGAAGGCAAATTTAACTTCATAGTACTCTCCTGGACTACTCTGTTGGGCTGAACTTTGTTATTCTCTTAACATGTCTACTTCTTCGATGGTTTCCTTATTTTGTGGGAGCACAGTCTCCACCTTCTCCTTAATTAAAAATGCCTCCAAGATTATGGGATATGGTTTGCTTTACAAATATAACTTTGTGGCATATACTTCAAAGATCCCTCATGCAGCTTTTCTTATGTACCAAACCTCTGTTCCCCCAACATTTTTTTTTAAATATCTTGTTTCAATTTTCTAAAATATATATACACAAATGCTGTACAAATATACAGCTTAATCTCCTCTACCAAATATCTAACAATTAACAAAATTTCTCAGGAAAACTATAAATTTGAAATATCTGGATGTTTTCCTGTTGTAGGAGTTTGAATTAAGGTGTCAGAGGAAAATAGGAAATATTTTATTGTGTGTTTTTATTTGGGTTTTTACCCATCAATTGATCCAGCATTTGTCTTGTGACATTGGCATCACGGAATCATAGAGAAATGAGAAATTACTTAATGCACTTCTAGTACTTTGTAAGAGACATTAAACCACCAGAGAAATGGAGTTATGTGAAGGTCAGAACAAACATCTTTCAATTTGATAATCTATTAATACTTAGAGTGCTGGAAGAAACCATTAAATAAAGATATAAAAGTTTTTGAAAATGCCATTTGGTTTAGATGAGATTGCACTGACATATACTTTCAAATGATACATGGACTCTTCTTCCAGAAGTGTTTATGAATGGGTTGTGAAATGTCATCATTTGCACACAGAGTTTCATGCAATCTTTCAAGTATTCAACTCTTCCGCTAAAATTAATTGGAATATCCAGACTCCACTTCCTGGGGTGGTAATATTTGAGGTGTTTTCGTTTTTTACCCGCTTCTTAGGTTACAAAATAGGTCTATCTTTCTACATAAAAACTATCCTTTGGTTTATTTTTATTTTAGTTTCAAACTACTAAGTCTATTTCAGTCTGTGGGTGCAGCATTTGAGAAATAGACTTTTGGGGTCACCTTAGGAAACGATGTGTGGGTAGTATAGACATTGAATTCGAATTCTCTTATAACCAATTAGCTTCTGAGAAAACAAAAATATGACATGTACTGAATACCGTTAAGTCAGTTTTCATTGAAGATTCATCTTATCCTCAATAGCGTGTAAAAGCAATACTTTAGAGTGTCTTCCTTAGACAAGGGGCCTTATAAATATGAAGTCATTTATCCCTTACAACAACTCTTATAAATACAAATCATTGTCACCAATAAAAACATATTTTTTTAATTTTTTTAAACATTTTTATTTATTTATGATAGAGAGAGAGAGAGAGAGAGGCAGAGACACAGGCAGAGGGAGAAGCAGGCTCCATGCACCGGGAGCCCGACGTGGGATTCGATCCCGGGTCTCCAGGATCGCGCCCTGGGCCAAAGGCAGGCGCTAAACCGCTGCGCCACCCAGGGATCCCAATAAAAACATATTTATACAAACACTGACGTTCAGACAGTAGCAGTATTTACCAAGTTCAGATGCCTGTTAAATCAGTGAAGGAAAATTTAAAATCTGTCTGTAAATCCAATTCCATGTAATTTTCACAACTCCACATGATAATAACAGTATGTGCTTTGGATGTCTTAAAAGTTTTCATGTTTCAATGTTTAGCACAATGCAGTGGCATAGTGTTCATTAAAAACATGCTGACTGAATTCCCGTCTTAAAAAGTAATCTTTATGAGATCTTAACTGATTTACCAATGTTCAGTGCTTATTATATGCCAGGTGCTGTTGCGACTTACTCCTTATTGCATTTCATTTTTTTAAAGATTTTATTTACTTATTCATTCTCTCTCACAGAGAGAGAGGGAGAGACCCAGGCAGAGGGAGAAGCAGGCTCCTCCAGGGGAACCCGATGTGGGACTCGATCCCAGGACCCCAGGGTCACACCCTGAGCCAAAGGCAGACGCTCAACCACTGAGCCACCCATGTGCCCCATATTTAATTCTTATATCAACACTTAAAAGTTAGACTTAATTAAAAAAATGACAATTATTCTTATTTTATATTTGGATAAAATAAAGTCTAGAAATTTTAAGTATTTTAATCTATTCAATGTATGATACAAGTTCTGGATATTGTGCTAAGACTCAGGGATATATTTTGAAAAAATGATTATGTGCTCTGCTCACAGGAATCCTACAGTTGAATAAAGATTAGGGAATCATTTTTAAAACCATGTGAGTAAATTTAAAATGACAACCTCTATACATTCTTTGAAGCAATGCTGATTGTGCTCTAAATGTCAGTAATAAAGGATTTAACCTAATTTAGATTTTGTACTATATAATCTGGTACTTCTGGTGATCTGATTTGTGACTTTCCTCAATCCTCCAAATCCCTTTTCTGGACCTACTTCTCCAGCTCTTCTTCAAAATAAATAATGCATGATTTTTACAGTAAATTTCTCATTCCATAAACTGTTTCCCTGATTCAAACCTGTACATACATGATGCAAATATCCCTGCAGCTTACTAACATGGAAGGAAAAAAAAAGCCATATTTCTCTAATTGGTATAATAATATCAACCTCATTTCCATTCTCAATGCCAATCAATCTCCATATATTCTCCCTCATTGACTTGACTCTAACTACCAAGGTCTCTGCTCCCTGCTCTGCTCCCTTCTCTGAGGTCTTAAACATTTTCTGCCTCCCATATTTTGAATTCACTCTTCTTTGCCTAAGAATGTTTTCCTGGAAAGCCTTCAAATATCTGGCTCCCTGCCGTGTATCAGATCTCACTTGAGATCCTGACCTATATAGAGAATCCCTCCCTCACTCCTGTATCTAACTTTTGACCAATCATTTCCTCTGTTCCTTTCACATTATGTTTAAGTGTTGGTTTCCTTTCACAGACTTATCACACTTTATAGTCATTTTATTTGACTATGAGACACTTCATTTCATAAAGAAAAAAAAAAACAGTTATTCTGATGCTTGTTAAAAATGGTAAGGGAGACTTTTTCACAGCTGTTATGTAAGACTTCGACAAGAAGAAATCAGGGAGATCCTCTCCGGCTGGCCTTGAAGACGGCAGCTAACTTCCACGAGATGAACTATGGAAGTACAAAACCTCTGGGTGGCCTCTAGAAGCTGATGGCATCCCTGGCCTCTTACAGGTAGTAAGAAAACCAGGACTCCAGTCCTACAAACACAATAACTGAATTCTGTCAATAACTCGTACGATCTTGAAAAAATGGCCTCTAGCCTCAGGTAAGAGCTAACAACCAAGCTGATACTTTGATTTCGGCCTTATAAGATCTAAGCAGAGAACCCACTGAAGCTGTGGTCAGACTTCTAACCTATTGAACTTGTAAGATAATAAATGGGTGTTTTTTTGAACCCTCCAAGTTGTTGAAAAGTGTTATGCAGCAATAGGAATCTATTATAAACACAAAGTCCTCACATATATTGTGTCTCTCCATTTTAAGTGAAATAATTCAAATCATTGCTATAGAATTCAATGCAAAAGCTAAATTCTTTTTTTACATGGAAAACCTTGTTTTTTTTTCGCTAAAAATAATTGGTTTTATTTCCTTTCATTTCCATCCTATTTCCTTGCATATTTATTTCTTTTTTTGTTAAAAGGATTATCTAGATGGAAGTTGAAGTCTTTGGGGGCTCCTGGCTGGCTCAGTCCCTATAGCATGTGACGCTTGATCTCAGGGTTGTGAGATCAAGCCCTATGTTGGATGTAGAGATTACTTAAAAAAAAAAAAAATAGACTTTTTTGCCTCACCAGATAACTTGGTTTCACTGAAACCACTGAAAATCTCCAACTATCAAGCTGACATAAGTTAGACAATAAGTGTGACATATGGACTACAGATGACAGCTTTTGTAGATGTTTGAGTCAGAATCTCAGATCCAGTCAATTCAAGGGCACTTAAAAACAAACAAACAGACAAATATTTATTCAATTTCCAAAGCAGTAGGTTTAACTTCATACTATGTCAAATTGACTAAGTTTAATGCCATCTCGCCAAGCTTCCTCCTGGCCACTTATATCAGGTAATAACTCCTCCTTGAAAAATGGGTCTTTCAAATAGCTGATGTCTTTAAGATTTCAGAGTAAATATCTATGCCTTACTCAGTTTTGTACTGCTTATTTTCCTTAGCAGAGTAGATATGGCTGTGTTCACCAAAATCTAGTTGAATTAATGCGTGAACTGATCAATTATTTTAAATAGTTGAATATTTTTTTTAAGAATTACATTTCTACCCTGCATTGATAAGAGAAAAATCCCACAAAATTGGTATCAGCAAAAAAAAAAAACAAAAAAAAAAAACAAAACAAAAAAAAAAATTGGTATCAGCAAATATATATTACTCAGTTACTATATCTTCACAACATTTTGGTAGTCTCTCGGCTCCTATTAGTTTAAGCTTAGGAAGAATCATCAAGTTCTATATGTGTATTTGAAGATTTTATTTTATTTGGGTACAAAGTTAGTACTGTTAAGTAGGAGGCACATGGGTGGCTCAGTGGTTGTGTGTCTGCCTTTGGTCCAGGGCATGACCCAGGGTCCTGAGATCAAGTTCCGCATCAGTCTCCCCACAGGAAGCCTGCTTCTCCCTCTGCCTGGGTCTCTGCCTCTTTCTCTGTGTCTCTCATGAATAAATAAGTAAAACCTTATTTAAAACCTTTTTATTTATTTATTTATTTATTTATTTATTTATTTATTTTATAATTATTTGTAAAACATTTTATTTGTAAAACATTTTTTTCATTAGTATATTTTCATGTGTTCTAGTATTGTTTTTAAAAACCTGAAAATAGGGGGAGCCTAGGTAGCTCAGTTGGTTAAGTTTCTGACTCGGTTTCAGCTCAGGTCATGATCTCTTGGTCGTGGGATTGAGCCCTACATTGGGCTCCATGCTCAGTGGGGAGCCTGCCTAAAGGTTCTTTCCCTCTGCCCCTATGCCCATAAATAAATAAATCTTAAAAAAAAATAAAATAAATAAAAGTAAAGAAAAAAAACTTGAAATATGTGAAAGTATCAAATATGTGAAATTATCATAAGATATGATAATAATTATAAAATTTACTGTGAGCCTTTGTGTTTGCTGCTATTTTGTATCAGCCACTAAAAAAAATGCCTAATTATTCTGTTGAAAACATAGTGACATTAAAATGAAAAGTATTTATTGAGAGTCTTTCTTTAGTAGTAGGCAACATTCTATAAAAGGACCAAGGATCAGTTGATAATTCCAGATCCTTTTGGAGTTACACAGGAGACTACTAGGCAGAGAGAGGCAGAGGAAGAGAGAGAGGAGAGAGAAGGCGAGGAAATGTACATATTTATGGAGGGTTGTAAGTGCTTTGCAGAAATTGAGAGGACGAACATGTGGAGAAAGATTGAAGGATGTAATTTTCAATAGAAAGGGGTCAGGCATGTGACCGAGAAGGTGACCTTTGAGTAAGGCTTCAAGGTCGTGAGAAAGTGCAGCATGTGACTATCTGATGAGGAACATTCCAAGCAAAGGGCACAACAAAGATCGATACCTATCCTATGACTGTCAAGCCAGGTAGAGACTGACGGGATGAGAGATCCAAGAGGTAACAGGAGCCAGATCCCATAGACCGTATGAGCCATTGGAAACTTATAGGCATTTTGCTATATGTGGATTGGAGTCGCTGAACGTTTTCACAGTAGAAATGAAGGCAAAGTTCACAGGCACAGATGAGATGATAGAAGATTGTGGTTCTTTTCTGATAATTCCGTTTACTCAGTAAAATTTTAAAAAAAGAGAGAGAGAAAATGGCTGGATCTGAGCATGGAGAAAAAGAGTTGATGCTTGGCGGGAAGGTAAGAGATTAGCAGCACGAGTGATGACTCACTTTAGATAAATCATCATTCAAGGGTCACCAATGACCAGGGTTGTGTGTTGTTTCAGAAGAAAGATTCCACCATATTGAAGGAACATCTTGAGAGATAAACTTAGCTAAGGTTGCGGTTTTGTCAGAGGATTACAATAAAATGAGCACAAAATAAATGAATCAGAAGTTTATGTATTTTTTAACTTAAAAAGCAGCACTTATTTTTAACTTAAAAAGACCTGTGAGATAGGTCTACCTGCAGTGACTGCCTGATAGACAATGGGGGTTCTTGACCAGTTCCACATTTTATATGGCACGCGCTAAGAAAAAGGCTTTATTGAAGAAACTTACAAATCAGCAGTAGCAAAATAGAGGTGACTTAGGTCTTAGACTCTCATTATAATCAGAAAGACATAAGCCAGGGTCAGGGGGTGCTGATGGGCAAAGGCATGAATTTGCATTCCAGAAAAAGAAACCCAGGCTCTGATTCCTTCTCTTTTCTTCTCTTTTCTTTTTCTTTTCTTTTCTTCTCTTTTCTTTCTATTCTTTTCTTTCTTTCTTTTTCTTTTCTTCTTTCTTTCTTCTTATTTTTTAAAGATTCTTCATTTATTTAGTCATGAGAGACACAGAGAGAGAGGAGAGACATAGGCAAAGAGAGAAGCAGGCTCCATGCAGGGACTCAACCTCAGGACCCTGGGATCATGACCTGAGCCAAAGGCAAATGCTCAACTGCTGAGCCACTCAGGTACTCTCCTTTCTCTCTTTAATTCAAAACGATAATGACTTTGTCAGAGTGGACGAATGTACAAATGAAGCAACCAAGGTCTTGATTTAAGTGGCAGCAGCTCTGCTTCTATGGATGTAGGAGCCTTTTGGGAGTTGGATTTAGGTACATGCAATGGCAGCAAGTAACTAGTCATGTGAGAAGCTAGCCTGGGGGTAGCATTTTTTTTTTTTTTTTCTGGGAGAATTGCAGTGTTTCCAGCTAGCTCATTGTCCAGGCAGCTCAGGGAAGTGTCCACGGTCCTATCAGGCCCACCCTGCTTGTCATATCACACTAAATAGTGAGTGGGACCATGACATAGTACAAAAGATATGGACTAAAATGTCAATACAGTTAAATGACAGTCCATGGAGATTAAATGCTGGGAACTCACTCAATAACTTCAGTCCAAGATGGTTCCAAAAGTGAGTCAGTACAAACAGAACATAAGTAATTATAAGTAATCTGATCCTTTAATGTCTCAATAGGTGATTTAAGCACTAAAGATATTCATTATTTAAGCAAATATTAATCAAAGCTTATCAACACACATGAAAGAAAAGGAAACGGAAAGATACTGATAACAAAACTAATACCTAATTTTACACGGAGAAAATGTGCTGAGAATAAAATACTGTGTAGGATGGAATACAGCATAAAATAGGATTAATGGAATTTAAAAATCAAGGGTAAATGAGAGACTAGGCATAAATGGCATCAAATTCTCAAAGGCTACTGTAATTTTACAGCAAAATGAAATGATGAACTTTAAAGCAAGGGATTTGCAAGAAGAAATCCTTTTCATTGATCTATTCCATTTTAATTTCAGAAAGAACCTTTTTGATCTTTTTATATTCCTCTTTTAAAATATTTAACTGCACCCTGGGATATAAAACTGCTGTTCAAGAAGAGTCCGAAGGAAGCACAGTTCTGTGAGAGAAATATCAAAGAACAATTGTGCTTGCTCTCCTCCTCTCTCTTTCCCTGTCTTTCCCTCTCTCCCTCCTTCCTTTCCATCTGTTCTCCATCCCATCTTGCTTCTTTACCTCTAGAATATTTTAGTAAGTCTGGCCATTATTTTTCCAGGTATGCAGACATGTTATGTGTTCTCTTTCCTGTCACAATATTTTTGGGTGACTAAATGGTAATGCCAACATTTTCTACTCAGTAAAATTACAGAAGAAAACCACGTTGATTACATCTGTAACACCTTTGTTGAAAGATGATTGTTTTAGCAAAGTAAATAGAGTCACTTGAGCTGTGCAAAAATAATCGAGGAACAAAAGATCTCAAGGGAAAAAAAAATTAAGACTTCTTTAAAATAATTTCTTTGGAATTCTGTAGGCTTTCAATTTTGTGTCTTCCATAGTAAAACAGCTAATAAAATAAATTAGACAGTGGCTTTATAAATAAATAAATAAATATATATATATATTTAATATATCATTTGTTTAATGGAAAGTGCTTATCTTGTTTGAAGTTCAGGGTCAGCAATGTAATTTAATCTCTAAATATACCTGATTAATTAGGTTGTCTTGTACCTTGTGACTTAAAATGAATTCACCATTGGTAAGTCTATGAAGATAAGAAATAATCTGTATTGATATATGTAATCATTTCCCTATGGAATACGGAAATAGGCTTTAGATATATTTCACCTTAACCTATCCAAATGTCCATCCAGTTAGCTTATTTCATATATTCTTTTGAGCTTGCTCCTGTTTAATAAATAATGTCCTTATGTAACCATAAAGCAAGGTATCATTCCTAATTCTTTTTTCTTTTTCCCATCCCACATCCGATCACACTCTGCTGATCAATTTTTCTCAAAGTTTGTCGAGACCCGGTCCCAAATCTCTTAATCTCTCCATTGCCTCTAGCAGACTCCAAGTCCCCGCCTAATTTATTTGCACAGGTAAAATTTTCTCATAGGCGAGTGTATTTCCTTTCTGAATCATATATAGGCTTTTTTTTTAAGTATGAACTTCTAAAATTAGTCACCTACTCATGATACATCTTTCTGAATACATTTTGATAGTCCACATAGGGTCACTGAAGTCCTAGGTTGGATTTAAGGTGCTTTACAAAATACTATTGGTCCAACCCCTGCTTAATTCTTCAGCCTATTAATCTTTGAAAAAGTTCCCAACATTTGGTCAAAGGTTGAGTGTACCGAACCAAGAGAGACCAAAATATTGATGATGTAGATTATGGACCTGGCGGTACAGTCAGTATCTCCACTGAGTGTCCAAATCTACCCACCCATTTCTGAATTCTTTCCCTTTCATTCAGAAGCAAAGTAATTTCTTTTTGGTTTGAGAGTAACTTCACAGTATGTTTTAGGGTTTTTGTTGTTGTTGTTGTTTTTCCTCTAAGCTTTTATTTAAATTTCCAATTAATTAACACTCAGTGCAATATTAGTTTCAGGAGTAGAGTTAGTGATTCATCGTTTCCGTACAACACCCAGTGCTCATCACAAGTGCCCTCCAGTATCCTTATCACTCATCTAACCCACCTGCCCCCTCCTCCCTTCCCCTCCGGTGACCATCATTTCTCTTTAATTAACAGTCTGTTTTCTGGTTTAGAAGCAGAGTAATTTCTAATGAGAATTCCTTGCATACTGTGCCAGAACTATCAAGAAGCAGCAAAATAAAAACAGAGGGCAATTTGTCAAAGAAGGCATACATATGGTCAATAAATATTTGAAATAATTTTCAACTATCTTAACCATTAGAATGTCAATTAATACATAGAGAAAGGTTTTAAGTGAAAATACTGGCAAATTCAAAAAAGTACTTAGAATTAAGGAAATGATTAGAAGTATCTCTCATTGCTGAGGAGAGTATAAATTAATTACAACTTTGAAAAATAACCTACTATTATTCCTTAAGTATTAAATATGTATTTCTTAGTGTTCAGCAATTCCCCTTAGAAATATTTGTTTTGTGTAGAACAGAGCATGAGATTTACATATAAAGAGAATCAAGCCAGTGTTTTGCTTGTTTTTGTTTTGTTTTGTTTTTAATAATAGCTTATCTGGGCAAAAAGCTTATGTGCTATACAGAAGAGGAGTAATTTCGTAAGTCAAATCACAGCCACACAATTGAATGTTAGGCAGCCAATGGAATAAAACAAGGCAGCTTATACTTATTAATCTAAAAAATCCTATGATAAATTTGGGTGAGACAAGGCAAAGTGGCAATTGATATGAATGTGATCATGTTTTGATGAGGAAATGTATAAAAGTCTTGAGGAGTGCGACTCCTGTTTTATGTAGAAGATACTCCTTTGCAGAGGAATGTGTGACTTTATTATTTTTTTTAAAGATTTTATTTATTTACTCATGAGAGACACAGAGAGAGAGAGAGAGAGAGAGAGAGAGGCAGAGACACAGGCAGAGGGAGAAGCAGGCTCCATGCAGGGAGCCAGACATGGGACTTGATCCCAGGACCCTGGGGTCATGCCCTGGGCCGAAGGCAGGTACTCAACCATCGAGCCACCCAGGGATCCCCTGAACATGTGACTTTATAGATAAATAAACCTGAAGATGAATCAGGGAGAGTATTCACAGTGTGTGACAGTTTATTGTATGGAGTTCATTGTCAAGGTTGCTTGCTTTCTTTCTTTCTTTCTTTCTTTCTTTCTTTCTTTCTTGTTTTTATTTTTGAAGGTTTATTTATTTATCTGAGAGAGAGAGAAAGAGTGCAAGTGGGCAGGGCAGAGGGAGAGGGAGAGACAATCTCAAGCAGACTCACCCTGAACATGGACCCCAACGTGGAGGGAGCTCCATCTCATAACTCTGAGATCACGACCTGAGCCTAAACCAAGAGTCAGTCGCTTAACCAACTATGCCACCCAGGCTTCCCATGTCTTTTCTTTCTTTTAACATTTTTGGCCTATATTTTCATGAATAAAAAAAACTGGAGAGAAGACATCTAGATGACAGTGTCCCTTTTACATACTTGATTTTTAGTGAAGAGGGATGAGTCTAGATCCTGCCCAGAACAAAGTTCTCATCCAAACAGCCCACTTTCAAAGAAGATTAGTAAAAGAAGAGAATCTTTTTTTACTTGCAGTCTCCGGTTGTTCTGGTCTGAAAAGCCAAAGTGGTCTTATCCCCATGTTGGCCTATTGGCGAGAATGTCTAGGATGCAGACTTCATTCTGGCTCTATGAATGGAACCACCTAACTGTACAATGTCAGCATGACATTCTGCACAAAATCTTAGCTAACCACCCTTAATGAGAAATGGAGGCAAATTTACATTCAATTGAATCTTGGCTGAGGTTAGTGATTCGATTGAGTATTGCATGACCCTTGTGCAGTCTCTCAAGAAATATTTTTTTGCATATTTTCCATAACTAAAAGGATGGTTAGTATCTGGGAAGTTCTTAGAAATCTTAAATCTAACCAACTATAATTTTATTAAGCTTTTTTCCACCTGCCATCTTTTCTATTAATACTGTTAATAACTAAATATTCCAATCTCTTTGTCCCTTCAAAAATTCTCCCATGAGAAGTCACTAAATTCAGAATTCTTTCTACAGATGGGAAGTGTAGATCACTCCCATCTCTAGTGTTCTAGGACTGGGATACTCTATCAAAATAACAGCACTAATTACTCTGCCCCTTGGTGTAACTTCCCTTAAGATTCTGCTATTGATGAACTAATCCTCTCCTTTATTTTCCCACCCTCCCAGATCACAGATTGATTCTACTAAATAGAGTAAGTCTCTATGCACTTAGGAGAGTATTATAGTAACAGTGGTATCACATATGCTTGAAGGCCAAGTGTTAACAGAGTACATTGTCTTGTAAATCCTTATAGTATTTCTCAACATATTTTTAATTGGTGAAAATAGCATCCTGGAATTATGGAGGAGAAAAGGCCAAAAGAACTATGTAATAAAATAATATGCAAATACTTCCACTCATTGCACCCTTTAATGAGAGTTTGTGTGTGATCCTAATGAGAGTTGTATGAAAGTAAACATGACCTTGGACTCCAGAGTCAGTAGTTTCCTAAGCTGATGTTAGCTCTGGGGATACTTAATAACCAGAGAAAACACTGTGAGTATGATAATTGATTCCATTGCCCTAGTTATTGCTTCCCCAAGTCAGTATGTCTACCCAAAACAAAACAACGAAAAAAACTTCATCTATTTCTCAAGCAAAAATATACACAGTCACACACACCTACATGGATACAACAAGCTATTTAAACACTAGAGAAAAGCTAGATGGATTAGACTTTTTGGCTTACTTTAATATGGCATGCTCATATTCAATGAGAATTTCTATTACCAGTGATTTTTCTTCATTAATTGAATTGTGAACAAAAAGCTCATAGAAGATAGAATCCACTTTTTGTTGATTCTCTTATTCACTCCGTCTGGTTACATTTAATGATCACTCAAATTATAAATGGAAAGTGAAATGCAGGTCAGCCTTTATTTGAAAAGTGAACTATCCGGCAATTTGGGCTCCTAGACAAATAGAAGGTAATATCTTAGTTTAATCACATAGGCTAAGTTTCAGACAGAATATAATTCAAATACACCCATCAATTATGAAATATTGCACATAAATGTTTAGCAAAATGTGTGGAAAGTGCTTGTAAATGCTATTTTTATTATTATATCAATTCTTTCATTTGTACATAATTATTTAATCGATTTTTCCAATGCCAACCCCTTAGTGTTCAGGTCTAGGTTTTACATGATATGTCTCATCCAGTTAAGTAAATCAATATTTTTCTAGCAAGAATTTTGTTTTTCTCTGGTGGATAATAACATTTCCTATGCCTCTTCAGTGAAGGTGCCAGAAGTAACAAAGCAGAAATATATTCCACTGCACAGTTGGGAAAAAGGGAAAGTATAGTGGAGCTCTAGAAAGATATAAGCAATATGGACCTAATCAAGCTGTGGGGTAATTTGAGGAAAATGTAATTATTCTAACAAATACTTTTCAATGGTGCCATTGTAAAATCACTATGCAGTGATAATTTATTCTAATATATGGTGATCATTTAATTTTAAGAAGAGATGAAACTAATAACAGTTGTCAATTGTTCATGCTGCTGATAATGTATACAATGTAATATAGGACCACATACACACACACACACCATTTAAAACATAATTTTGTATTTACAGTGTCAGTTTATATTGAAGAATTAAGAATTAAGTTTGTTTCTAGAGACTTTGTTGTTCTGACTCTTATTAACTTATATATATATATATATATATATATATATATATATATATATATATAATTTTCATGCTGTGAATTCTTAAATTTACTACAGTTTGGGAACAAAATGAGTTATAGAAAAAATTCTCTCATGTTACTCTAATATTGTAAAAACCTTTAAATCAGCTTATCAAACATATTTGTATAAAGAAAAATGAGGTGTGAAGAGATTATAACTTCTTTGATATGTACAAAGGTGTAGTTTTCAAAGGCTAAGTTTAATACCTTTTATTCATATTTCCATAAATCACAGATATTGTTTTTTATTTTTATTTTTATTTTTTAAATTTTTTTTAAATTTTTATTTATTAATGATAGTCACAGAGAGAGAGAGAGAGGCAGAGACACAAGCAGAGGGAGAAGCAGGTTCCATGCACCAGGAGCCTGATGTGGGATTCGATCCCGGGTCTCCAGGATCGCGCCCTGGGCCAAAGGCAGGCGCCAAACCACTGCGCCACCCAGGGATCCTGATATTGTTTTTTAGAATACTCAACAACAACAAAAAGTGTTCAATAAACTTGGCCTTTTGTTCCTACTAATGACTTAGTTTTAATAATTAATATGGAAAAATTTAACTCAATCTAATTTAATTTGGATTTTAATTTAAAATTTGTAGTTAAAAAATAGTCATTTCTGGGCACCCCCGGTGGCGCAGCGGTTTAGCCGCCTACAGCCTGGGGTCTGATCCTGGAGACCCAGGATCGAGTCCAGCGTCAGGCTCCCTGCATGGAGCCTGCTTCTCCCTCTGCCTGTGTCTCTGCCTCTCAGTCTCTCTCTCTCTCTCTCTCTCTCTGAATAAATAAATTTAAAAAAATACTTATAAAAAAATAGTCATTTGATTATCAAAATAGTATTTTTTCAAATACACCACATAAGATGTATTAAATATCTCTAGCACATGTCATCTCTCTTATAAACCCACCCCACAGTTCTTTTTTTTTTTTTTTTTTTTAAGATTTTATTTATTCTTGAGAGACATAGAGAGAAAGGCAGAGACATAGGCAGAAGGAAAAGCTCCCTGCGGGGAACCCAATGGGGGACTGGATCCCAGGACTCTGGGGTCATGACCTGAGCCAAAGGCAGATGCTCAACCACTAAGACACCCAGGTGCCCTCCATTAGAATATTTATTTCAAGAATAGCTAGTTATCAAGCCACAAAAGAGTTAATAATTATCAAACATAGAAATAGTAAAGATTATTTAACCATATCATACTACTTGTAAAATTTAATAGTTGAAATATTTTTTAAAAATCCCTCAAAAAATGAAAGTTTTAAAAATTTAAGTGACACTAGATTCAAGTCAGAAGCAAATCAGAAATATCAGGATATTTGAAAAAAAATAAAAATGAAATTGAATATAGCTAAAGTTTACTCATAGAAGAGTAACCACAAATTTTATTTTATTTTTTTTTCAAATTTTAAATATAAAAACAGAACAACAACAAAAAGAACAAAATTTCTCACAGGGAAAAAGATGTTAACATGCATTTTAAGTTTATATTACTAATTTATTTTTCTTATTCACTAAATAAGACTTGCTTTGTTTAACAAATTTGCAGCTGGGGAAGTTTGCTTTGGTATTTCATTCTTAATTTTCAGTTTCATTGCTTATTGTCAGAGAATATCATATAAATTATTTAAATTTTGGCATCACATTATTACCTCATATATGCTGTTCTGCTAAATTATAAGAGTTTGCTGAAACATCTGTTAATCACTCATATGCTTGAGAAATATTTGTGAACAGAAAGCATCTGTCTATACGTCTTGTGTAGCTTAAGTTCCTTTGTGGGGAGATAAGAACTGTATGATACATACTGAGTAGATGTATGAATAAATAAATTATAAAGTATATTAGAAATATATCATTGAATTTTTTAAGAAAATAATTGAATACACAATAAATAGTTTGCAAATATATGCAGGGGGACCAAGTTAGACCGCTTAGAGAAGATAATACTAAAGCAAGAACTTGACAAGTTCAAGGAGTAAGCCAGGTAAATCTAATGTTTTTATTTTTATTTATTTATTTTTTAATTTTTTTTATTTATTTATGATAGTCACACAAAGAGAGAGAGAGAGGCAGAGACACAGACAGAGGGAGAAGCAGGCTCCATGCACTGGGAGCCCAACGTGGGATTCGACCCGGGGTCTCCAGGATCGTGCCCTGGGCCAAAGGCAGGCGCTAAACCGCTGCGCCACCCAGGAATCCCTAAGCAAGGTAAATCTGTGGGGAATAAGATCCAAGCTAGTTCAAGGCCTTAGAGTGGCTGAATTATAGGGGATAAAAAAATGTGCATAGGGACAAGTAAGTGATGAGGGATATCAGAATGGAATTCAGATATACTGGGTGGTGGTATAGAAACTTTGGAGTATTATTAACCATTATAAGAAATTCAGCTTTTACTGCAACTGAAATGAGTAGTTGAATCTGGGTTTTTGAACAGAAAAGTGACATGATCTGACTTAGAGTTCTGAATGATCACGTTCGTAAGGGAACAAAGCCAAAAGCTGGGAAACCAGGAAGGAGGCTGTGGTAATTACCCAGATGATAATGATGATGTCTTATAGAGGTGAGCAGCAGGGTAATTAGTGAGAGATTCTGATTTATAATAAGACTAATGTCCACGTACAGTAGCAGTTGCCTAGGTGGGAACAAAACCAAGTGGTATCTCAGACTATTAAACAATGATGCACTTTGAGCGACGCACCAGATGAGGCTGAGCAATGACTCAGTACTTTTAGCTAAAGCTCACTCACCAGATCCTCAATGGACCTCAGCTAAGTGTCTTCCCTGGCCAACGAACGACGAGGACTTGTTTGAACCAACCAGTGCAGACTTTCTACCTCACCCAGACTACACATTTCTCAACCCTAATTAACAGATCACAAGCCCTCATCTTTCTGCTCATAAAGTCCTTGATTTTTCTCCCTTTAGTGATCCACTCGGTGAATTTCTTCATTAGTATGTGTTCCCTTGCATGACAAATAAGCAAAGTCAGTTTCAACTTTTAATTCTTCAATGAATTTATATAATTCTTTATTTGTGCTTCGCTTTTGCAGTTATTTATTTAAAGCTATATTTTAAAAGGAGTGCTAATAGAAAAAAAAATTAGTGTCAAGAGAATTTCCTGGTGAAATTGGATGAAATTGGATGAAAAGACAGAGGGAGGTAAGATTTATAGGTTACCCCAAGCTGCTTGAAACGAAAGCGTATTATATTAATCTTTAAAAACATCTGTATGTCAAGAGGGCAACTAACCCATAAGATTTAGGAATATATATTAACCAAAATCATATATAACTCTAGTAAGGCAAGTAGACATCAGACGAGTGAATATAAAGCTAATTTATTAGTCAAGTGCACTAATATTGCTAAATTGTATTGTACTAAATTGTATACATTACTAAAATGTATACAACATTGTATTGCCCTGTTTATGAATTCATCACTTCTTACTCATCTACCAAAGATTTTCCACATGGTATAACTTAGAGGTTGAAATTACAGGCTCAGAAAGAGCCTTATTGCCTATGAGAGAGTGCTGGACTTGAAAAATCAAAAGAACGCAAGTATGACTTAGATTTGTTACCTGAAGAATCAGAATGGTTTTATACATTATGCAGGTCTTCTTCAAGATATAAATTAAGAAACACAAAAAACTCCTAGATCTTCAGCAGCTTTTATTTATTTATTTATTTATTTGAGAGAGAGATACAGAGATAGTGAGAAAGGGCATGAGCCAGGAGCAGGAGGAGAAGCAGACTTAACCAACTGAGCCTCCCAGGTGCCCCATCTTCAACAGCTTTAATCCCTAACACTGTCAAGAAACAACTATTGACCCACTCAGCATTTATGATATTAAAACTAATCCAGGGGACCCTAGGTGGCTCCGTGGCTGAGTGTTTGTCTTTGGCTCAGGATGTGATCCTGGGGTCCTGGGATCAAGTCCTGCATCAGGCTCCCCCTGCAGAGAGCCTGCTTCTCCCTCTGCCTATGTCTCTGCCTCTCTCTGTGTCTCTCATGAATAAATAAATAAAATCCTTAAAAAAAAAAACCTAATCCAGCATCTTTTAGACTTTTTTGGTTTTACAGATAGTATATTTAATTTTATAAATTTTACTAAAGCCCATTTATGCCATTTACTTGCAATATCTCACTACGAAAGGCTCTAGAATCTTCTCAAATTGCCATACTACAGTCACTGGCATTAGTATCCCAGAGACTTCTCATGACATGAGGATTAGCAACCTCCACTCATACCCTCAGCAGTTTCCCGACTATCCATGACGGCTGTAAGTTGCTCAATAACTGCTATTCAAACCCTGACTTCCTCAGTCCCATGCTATCTGCTGTAAGAATGACAGGGCGCTCTACTTTATTCTCCTAGAACAGAGACATTCCCAGGCCTTGAGACCCTGAACTTCCATATTTAACTGCCCATTATGCTTTGAAACTTGAAATCAGTACCCTGCAAGCTAATCAGTCATCGAGTCCTCTTTGCTAACATGTAAATTGTAACTACAAGATGGAGCCAAACCTGAGCCTTCTGTCCGTGCCATTTCCAGAAGAGCATAGCTCCTACCTTCAGTTCCTCGTGAAAGGTCATGGTGCTGGTGGGTGTAAATCCTCTCCTCGACTCTTTGATAGTCCTTTAGATTCAACTAAATGACCACCAAAAGGGATTTGTATACTTAATGGACGAGACCATCACAATGACATGTGTTGGAGCCTGTTGAAGAGCTGTTGGTTTTCACACCTTAACCGGATCAGATGTCCCTGATAAATGATAAGAACCAATGAGCAACAAAATTCTTCAGACTTCAGGAATTTACCTTGGCCCCAAATGCTCATGCAAAACAAAATGAAACAAAACACACGATCCATTTGCAAATGTTTGCATATTCTTCATCCCTTGCCAATGGTCTGGCAGCCACGGTAATTCCTTTTCCAAGCTTGCTACCTCTGGGGTACAGAGCTCTGCAAATCTCTTGCCTCACAGCTGCCTTAATGTAACCCAGGTCGAACAAGTCTCTACCCCTTCTAATACAACTATCAAAGTCCTCTTCAAGGTATAACTTAGGCCTTTCGGAGTCCTAGGCTACCAAGTCACTCATTTAACTTCTCAAAATGCACAATGCTGGGCTCCTAAATAAGGCATTCAATGGAACTCTCATCTCCCTTACCAGCCTCAGGCTACAGGCCTCCTAGTGCACCATAATGACTTAATTAAGCAAGTCCAAATTCAATTAAATAAAACATGACACATTTCCGTTTTCTTTTAAATATCAGGGGTTAAATTTAATAAATTGTCTGACTCTATTATTGATGTTTGCCTATTTAGAGTTTCTAAACCCCATCACTCCTGTTTCCCTTTTGCCCCACATCTGGATCAGCAGATTAGAAAGCATGGGTGTTTCTTTGGTGCTGGTGGGAAACTCAAACCACAAAAGCCATGATCCATGTCAGAGAATCCTTACTCTAGTTCTACCCCCTAAAAGCCAGAAAACCCTAAGCCAGGGACCCTTCCCTGTTCTGTCAAGCTATTTCTGGACAGCTTGGGGGACCTGCCCTGTTCTCCCCAGAAAGCCTCATTATGTGAGTAATACATTTCTTCATACCCTCTTAATGCAGGTGGCATCATTAGTCTCAGTGTGTGAACCAAATTTTGTAGTGATGGGTTCCCTGCTTGTGCAGGCTAACCAGTATAGTCCGCTAGTGTCATAGATTGGGGAAATACTTAAGGTTATGACCTAATTTCTGTTCCTAGGTTGACATACATGGATGATGTGAGGATGGGAGTATTGGTCGGACATCATGCTCTGACATATCCACACAATGAGCATTGCCTAGCAGAGTGATATGTAGGAAGAGGAGACGTACATAGTGAGTCTAATGGAAAAGTTCTCAGGACATATTTTTGAACCACAGAAATCGACCCATTTATGGTAGTATCCTTGTCATAACATTGATAATGAACAAAGTTTATTTCTGATACCATCATTTCTTGAATAGAAACTGTCTATAAAACCATTGTGACGTAAGTACATGCCTTATTCCTCATGATCGTTGCTGCCTAGGTCATCACAAATGAAATATTTCTTAGTGATGATGATTTTGGGAGCCTAAATAAATACTGTTCATCAGAGGCCATCCTTCACAGTCATCCTGCGTCATCTGGGAATGTAATACTAAAATAACAACGAAAAATGAGGAAAAGTTTTGCATTGTGTTTTTTACAGCTCAAATTATTTGCTTTAAGTAGACTAAATAATAGAAATTAATAGGATCTTTTATGTGTAGTGGAAAACAAATAAAAAGCAAATATTTAATAGCCATAACATTTTTATATCTTGCTGTTTACAATAAAAATAAAATGTGAATCTGTAACATTTTGGAGATACTGAGTTTTTTTTTTCTTTTTTAAGCTTATTTTATTTAAATTCAATTAGTTAACATATAGTGTATCATTAGTTTCTAAAGTAGAGTTCAGTTATTCATCTATTGGATATCACATTCAGTGCTCATTCTATCACATGCCTGCCCATCACCTGCTTACCACAGCCCTCCACCCTCCTCCCCTCCTACAACCTTCAGTTTTTTTTCTATAGTTAAGAGTCTCTTATAGTTTGTCTCCCTCTCTGATTTCATCTTATTTTTCTCCCCCTTCCCCTATGATCCTCTACTTTGTTTCTTACATTCCACCTACAAATGAAATCATATCATAATTGTCTTTCTCTGATTGACTTGTTTTGCTTAATATAATATCCTCTAGTTCCATCCACATTGATATAAATGGTAAGATTTCATCCTTTTTGATGACTGTTATTCCATTATATATATATATATATATATATATATATATATATATATATATACCGTATCTTTATCTACTCATCTGTTGATGGACATCTGGGCTTTCTTTCAGAGTTTGGTTAAATACCTAATAGTGCAATTGCTGGGTCATAGGATCACTCCAGTTTTAACTTCTTGAGGAAACTTCATGCTGTTTAGTAAAGTGGCTTGCATTCCCACCAACATGTATGAAAAAGAAGATCCTGAGTTTTATTTATTTATATTTAAAAGAAGACGATAGAGTCAGTGTGAACTTCCTGGTTTAAATTTAAAAATTAGCTTAATCTTAATAAAGCACTAATACTCAAATTACTTTTTAGAACATAATCAGAAAATACAGTAAAATAATTAAAAATATACATCACTGTAAGTTTTATTCCAGGTCACAAACAAGATAGTGACTATTTTTATAGTAGGGCAACTTGACATTATAGTATATTTTAAATTTATTTCTGTTACATTTTTATCTTTCAATGAAAAAATCACATTTAAGATGGCTTGCTCTTCCCATGATGACATTTTTGTTCAATCTTTGTTGAAGTCAAGAATATTTTAATCATTCATATAGTAAACTAATAATTAATATTGACCACTGCCTCATGTATAGCTTTGTATTGAGCATCGTATAAGAGTACACACTATTTGAAATAAACTAAAAACAATAAAGATGTCATGCTAAAAAATAATCCAAAACTAGGGATCATGAGTCTAATTTTAATAATCAGTTTTATCTCTAGAAATGATTGTTTTTGTCAATGTCCCTTTACATTGACCCAGTTAGTACTTTCCACTCTCTAGGTGAGTAAGGTAGGAGATATTAGTATCCTAAATTCATGAGTGAGAAGTGAGTCACCTACACCTCACAGCTAGTATGTGGCAGGTCCAGGTTAAAACCAAGTTCATATGATTCCACATAAAGTACACCTTCGAGTGAACTACACTATATAGATTTACTTAAACAGAAAATTGAGACGAAATATGAAAATCTCTGTGACGTTATAACATTTCTCCAGCCTCTCTCACATCTCAATGCCAAAAAAAAAAAAAAGCATGAAGTACAAATAGAGCAGGATATAATTAACCCGATTTCAAAAACACATAGGATGTACAGAGATAACTTTGTTTCTGTTGGAAATCAGAATTAATTCTATGATTGGAATTATGGAGAATAACATTTTCAATGGGGTGTGTTGGCAAGAGTGAATTTTCCACCATAGACATTGGAAAACTTAACCCATTGATCAAAATTATGCATTCATTTATTTATCTATTCATTCTTGCATTTATTCATTTAATAAATATTGAATGAGATTTTCTTATATATAAGACACTAGGAAGGTATATAAAGATGGAAAAAAATAGATCTTGCTCTCTGAGGAACTAAAGTCCATAGGAAACAAGTAAGCAGAAAATAATACTACTAAAATATTTTACAATCTACATATTCTTTTAGAAAAATATCTATTTTAATTGTTCCAAGGGTGCTTTCAATGTAGAATACATATTATTCCCCCTATTGTACATTTGCCAACACAGACTCTTGCCAAAGGGGTTCCACGTATGACACAGCAGCAGAAGTGAGAACACCAAAACAATTTTTTGAATCCATGACATCAGGCCACGTAGTCTCACCTAATATTTACATCAGGATCCCAGCCGTTCACAGAGAGATAAATTCAACCTCTCAATAATTAAGTTGTGATTTTACAGGTTCTCTATTAATCAGACAAGGCAGGTTTTGTAGAGAAGAAATGTTTTATAATGCCTTTGCTGCACACGATCTTGTTTACAATTTTATATTCAATATATTAATTCCTTATTTCATTTTATTGCAATCTATAAATAAGGCCTTAAATATTTAAGTGCAACAATAGCTAGAAATGTAGTTAATATTCACCATATGGATGCCAACTCATTCCTCTTCTTGTCAGCACTGGATTAAATACCAAAGTAATCTATTATTTATGGCCTAAGGGAAAATCCTGCACTGCTGTAACTTTTAGCAACGTTTCTATTAACCAGCGAGGTGCTCTGTGGGATGATATTGTGTACAAACTCAACACTATCGCACTTCCCTCGACACATTTTTTTTTCTTTTAAGATAATGAGACCATACAAAGGAAAAAGGAAATAAATGTTTTAGGAAGGTATTTACTGTTCTTTTTTTTTTTTTTTTCAAGAGCCTAGTGATTGATTTCATAACTTGTGTCTAACATTAATCCAGAGGATATTTAAAGAAAAGCTTTTTTGTTTCAAGGAATTTTCAGTTTTATGGAGTTAATTTGCGAGGAAAAAAATCCTTTTAATTTATTATCACTAAGCCTAGTAAATATACAGTTCGCTTTGATTACTCTGTCCAGTTAGCACGAGAACTGTGATGTGATCTGGCGACCCGTAAAATCAACCTGACCAGTATTCAATGGCTTTACATACTTCCAGAAATAATACAAACATAGAAACAACATTTCAGAGGACCTACAGCACCTGAGGCTTCTAGACCACCCCATGGTAGATGAAGCAGACACACAACTGTGTTCAAGGACTCTCTGGGGACCATTGTTGGAAGTCCTGACAGTGATTGTGGACAATGGAGCCAGAATGAAATGTGCAAAGTTCTTTCTACGTATTTATTTTTATTTTTTTCTACATATTTTTTTTTTTACTCCACTCTTTTGTTTTTTACCCCTTATGACCTGAGTGTCTCTCTTTTGCCCCCAAGTTTACCTTCCATCATTCCCAGAGTTTGTCGTTACTGTTGTTAGCAGTGTACTTTACATAAACTGAAAACCTCCCCTCTGGTACCATGCCAAATTTATTTCTATCCACGTCACTCTTCCTTTTACCAAAACTCACATTTCTACACATTTGTATGTCCGACTAAGCTTCATTGGGTGTCTCGTCCCAGGTGGGACTGTTCTGCCTATAGCCAAGGTAAAAATAGAGGTTAAAAAAAAAATCATAGAGTCTAGAGACTGAGAAATAGTATTAAATAATTAAGTACATGTTCTTGTTTATTTGCTATTTTGATAAATTTATAATGGAGAAGTCACAGTCCTATGAACAGAAATAAATGAATCAAGTAATTTGATTAAGTTGATTCAGGTGATTTAGCTAGATTTTGTTACCCTAAAGAAGTCTTTGTTTGATCAAATAGGCAACGTCATTTTCCTCTCTCCCTGCCACTGTCTTTAGCATCTAACGATTCTTGTTCAATTATGCATTTGCATATTTATCAAGTTTACCATGGGTCAGACACTGTAGTCCCTGGTTACCAACACTTACTAGTGAATAAATTGCTTTTTATGCTACAGTAAAAGTATCATGGGTGTGAGTATATTCTGCTCTTCTAGAGGCATGTTACTTTCAAAAGATATGCATCCAAAGAGATCAATCAATATTATGTATTTTGCTTATTTTTTTGCTTTCTACCACACACAGAGCTATACAACAAATCCAGACAAAATGGTGGAGAAAAAAAGCACATTTACTTCTGAGATAAATGTTTAAAGAAATGCTAATATCATGATTAATATTTCTATTAGGCAAATATATCAAATTTCTTGTCTACTATCACTAAACACAGCTTACAATTGTTTTCTAGTCCGGATTGGATGAGGACAGTGAGTGAAATTTCCTCACTTGGTCTTCTCTTCCCCATACTACCTTTTATTTGTTTTTGAATTCACTCTCGGTATAATCTCTGCTTATAAAACTACAACAATACTAGTAAATGGAAGGTGAAAGGAAACCAGACACACTAATATAAAAGAGTTATAATAAAATGCAAAAGTGTTGAATTTGAAATGAATTGCAGAGATGTTTTTGTTTTGGTATGCTTTTTGGTGTAAAGATTATTGTGCATTCTATAAACACCTTTGAATATAAAGCATTTTCTTCTGGTGGATGAAATAAAATTGCTTTTCAAGAGTCTTCCAGTTAATCCTCAAATAAATATACAATTCAGTGAATTCCTTCCTACAATCAATATTTATTTGAGGAGCCACTAGCACTAAATACTATTCTAGGTTTGGGCAATAAATAAATGAATAAACCAAAAAAAATTAAAAGAACTAGTTACCTGCAACATTTATTCTAAGATGGAGGAAAGACATAAAGTGTTTAATTTAAATATTATATAAAATTCCATTCAATGGTAAATGCTAAAAGAATACAATACAGAAAAGGGAGATGGGAACTGCGGAAGATTTAGAATTTTTAACTAGTTTTTTTGGGGAAATTATTATAACCAAATAGGTAGAAGGTGAAGGAGCTGGTGGACATGGGGTGAGAATATTCTCAGGAGAGATTGGTACATGCAAAGGCACCAAAAGGGATCATGCTCTCCTGCCCAAGGCAAAGCTTAGAGATCAGCCCAGTTGGATTGGAGCAAGGATATAGGAAAGTGGTAGATGAGTTTAGGGGGTTAATCCTGAGGACACACCTTGTAAGCTTCCTGTAGGCATTTTGCAGACATTGGTTTTTATTATGAGTGATACGGAATCCTACTAGAAGATTTGAGTAGAGGAATTACACGACGGGTTTTAGGTTTTTGTCAGAATCATTTTGGATGCCATACAGGAAGCTATAGCCGAATGAAACAAATGAGTTAGAAGATTGTCACCATATGTTAACTCAGATGGGGTGGTAGCCAAGGAAAGGCGAGGGATTGAGAGAACACAGAGACACAGAGAGAGAAGCCCTCAGGATGTGTGGACAGATTGGATGGGGGTGGGAAGGGTCGTGTGAGACTCAGACTCAAGAGTGACTCCGATCTTTTTGGCAATTGCAAGGTTGGAATTACCATTTCGTGAAATGGGAATTGCAGGAGAAACAACTGTGGGACATATGTGAGATCAGGAAATCCATAATGAACATACTGTTGAGATGCCTTAGAAATCTTAGTAGAGATTACATTTTTCATATACTTGCAAACTCACACTATTTCCAACTGTTGGCAGCTATTATTTTTTGCCTTAGGTTCCTTGACAGGTGGAGGCGGAAGCCCAAACTGGTCAAAGCTGTGGAGGAACTAACATCGTCTTGGAGAAGCCCTCGGAATGGATAAATATTCCTGCACGTTCTCTTCATCCCTCCTGGTGGGACAACCCAGGCATATGCACTTCTCTGATTCTCATCGTTCCCCAATGGGATTTTAAGCTGATTTCTACTGATAACTTGTTTAATAACAAGTTTATTTGCCTCCATTGGTTTCCAAACTTCTCTATTTGCCTAATGCCCCTCACCCTGACCCACCTCCAGGATTTTTTTCCCAAATAAACTACTTGTACTCAAATCCTCATCTCAAGAATTCTTTTTGGGGAATCAATACTAATAAAGGCAGAGTCCAAAGTGTGCATAGTGTTTAATTCAAAGAGATGAGATAAAATCACTAAGCAATAAACCACGAAGAAGAAGAAAGAGAAGAAGAAGAAGAAGAAGAAGAAGAAGAAGAAGAAGAAGAAGAAGAAAAGAAAAGAAAAGAAAAGAAAAGAAACAGTTTGATGTCTGAATTTTGAGGACTCTAGTATAAAGTGACTGGAAAGATGAGGAGGAACCAGCAAAAGAGAGAACAATAGTGACCAGTGATCACAAATATTATGAAAGTGTAATATCCAAGAAGCCAAATGTAGAAACAAAATACAGGGCACCCCGGTGATGCTCCTCATAACTGCAGAGGGTATGAGACTTCGCGGGCAAGGAATAGGTCGGCCCTGGAGAAAAGGAGGCTCATTTATCATAGTATCAGGAGAGAAGGTAAAATTCACGGGTGTAAAGATGCTCAAGGATGGGTAGACATATGGTGGCAAAAAGGAAAAAATGAAAAATGGAAATGGAATGGAAAAAGTCCTTTCTGATCCCATTTATTGTTTAAAGACCTCTTTTTTTAGGCACAATTGTACCATCTGCAAGTAACAGGTTAATTTCTTTCTTTCCAACCTATAATCTTTTTTTTTTCTTTCTTTCTTCTTTCTTTCTTTCTTCCTTTCTTTCTTTCTTTCTTTCTTTCTTTCTTTCTTTCTTTCTTTCTTTCTTTCTTTCTTTCTTTCTTTCTTTCTTTCTTTCTTTCTTTCTTTCTTTCTTTCTTTCTTTCTTTCTTCTTTCTTTCTTTTCTTCCTTTCTTCCTTTCTCCCTTCCCTTCCCTTCCCTTCCCTTCCCTTCCCTTCCCTTCCCTTCCCTTCCCTTCCCTTCCCTTTCCTTTCTTTCTTTGCTTCATTGCTGCAAACTAAAAACTTCTAGTACTATTCTGAGAACAAATGGTGAGAGTAGACATACGTGCTTTGTTCCCAATCTTACTGGGGGGGGGTGGGTACTTTGTCTTTCAACATTAAATGTGATGTTAGCTGCAATTTTTGGTGTAGATACTCTTTACTAATTTGAAGAAATCTCCCTCGATTTCTAACATGCTGAAATTTTTTGTATCAGTAAGTGTTGAATTTTGTCAATTTTTTTTCTGTAACAATTGATAGAATCATGTGATTTGTCTTCTTATTAATTGGTATGGTGGATTCTATTGATTTTTCCAATGTTGAAGCAGACTTGCATTCAAGGAATAAATCCTACTCAGTCATGGTCTATAAACCTTCCTATATGTGGCTGGATTCAGTTACAGCTACTTGTTAAGAAATAGTTTTCTTTTCTTATGATATCCTTGTGTAGTTTTGCTCTCAGGATCATACTAGCCACACAGAATGAGTTGGGGAATGTTCCTCTCCTCTTCCGTATTTGGGAAGAGTTTGTAAAGAATTGGTATTGACTCTTGTTTAAATGTATGGTACAATTTATCAGTAAAGCTATCTGGGCCTGGATTTTTTGAGCGAGAAATTTTGAGAATTTTTTTTTCTGTCTCTAGTACTTACTGATTCATAACTACTTGATGTTATTTCTTAAGCAACTTATTTTTATAGATATAGTTTTTCATTATTTGTTTATATATTTCTCAGTAAATATTTAAACCTTTACCTACATGCTTTAGTACTTTTTAATTAAAGATTTATCTTATCTGTCAATATTGGGGCTATTTTCCAATTTCTTCCTTTGTTAAAAGACATATTTGAGGATAAGGATTCTTTTAATTTATGTTTTTACTTCCTATATTATGGTTCCCTCTAATAGATCTTATTTTTAAAAGTTGATATGTAATTTGCATATCACAAAATTCAGTGATAAAGTGTATTTGACACTTTAAAAATTTTAGTATATTTACAAAGTTATGCACTGTTTTGATATCTTGATAATATTGGCGTCAGAGAATGAGTTGGGAAGTGTTCCCTCATGTACATTTTTTGAAGCCTTTATGGTGAACTGATATTCATTCTTATTACAATATTTGGTAGAATTCCTCATACATACTTGGGCTCTCTTTTGTGGGAACTGAAATCTATCTTTTTTTAATGTGAAGCCTCATTTCAATATACTGAAGCCTGCTCTAAAAAATAATATCTATTAATTAGAAGCAACAAAAAGATGTAGGTCTGATACTTGATCATGTACAGAATTCAAGTTCTTTTTGAAAGTTCACAATGAAAATTATATTTCCAATCTCTTATATCCAGATAATTAATTTCCCTCTTTAGAGGCAGTCATGGTAATGAGTCCTTTCTAAACTATTCTGGAGATCTCTCTCTCTCTCTCTCTCTCTCTCTCGGTATTTTTTTTGTCCAAAAACATGCTACCCCATGATATCGTGAACTTTGCTTTTCTATTTAACTCTATACCTCATGGGTTAGTTCTCATTAGAACCTGTTGATCTACCTTGTTCTATTTCACAGTTTTCCAATGAATCAATGTGGCTTGATTGATTAAACCAAATTGCCTAGAAATAACACTTATGCGTATGCTAATTTTTGACACTAAAATCATAAAATTTAGCATTTGGATAACCTTTGACATCAACCTTAGGAAACTCAGTCTGTTCATTGGTTTTGAGTGTAGCCTCCAGAGCTGAAGCTGTTAGAATTTGAATCCTGCTTTCCTCACTTACCCTTGACTTATATGGTATTAATCCAGTTTTTTTAATGTCTCTATGCCTCAATTTCCTTATTTGCATCATGCCACCTATCTCATAGAGAGGATACAAGGGTTAAATACCCTGGTATATAGAGAGCTTATAGACCCATGGTAGGCATCTATATAGATCTGTATATACTGCTAGTTGTAGTATTTAAAACACATGGAAATTATGACTATTTCTCTTAAGGAGTGTTTATCTCTGTATTGTTTTTGAAAAATCTCAATTTATTCTGGAACCCATAATACATGTTTGAATCAGATTTTTCTTAAAATTCTGTTTCTTGTTTTTCTTCTTTTCTTTCTATTTTCCTTGTTGCTTTTGTGTGATATTCTAGAAGAGAAGGGAAAAAATTGTATTTTAGGCTACATCAAACATATATACAAACCTTTCTAAGGCATTAAATATGTTGACATCAGTAATTACTTTGTCACAAATGATTTAATTTCTATCTTGTGTACCTTAATTAATCTAGAACACTTAAATATCTTCTCTTTTGATCTTTATATAACTAATTTATATATGTGCATTCATGTATAACTCAATCAATATTTATTAAGGTGATATTGTAAGGACTCATAATGGGAGCTATATTATTATCTCTTTGCTGTACACTTTTCCTATAACCAACATTTAGAATAATTTGTACAGATATATGCTACTTTTTGCAAATAAAAATTGGTAAGCGATCATAAACTCAAAATATTCATATTTAGATTTACTCTGAGGGATTTTTTTCTATTTCCACTCAACTACTGCTTATCCAAAATTTCCCTCCCCCCCCCCTTTTTCTTTGGAACTCATTCAGTTGTGTATAGTAATAAGAAGGCTATCCTTCAAAAAGAGAACATGCCAATTCATCTTTTTTCAAGAGGGTACCATTCTGCAACTTAGTCTAAAATAAGATAGCCCCTTCCTAGCTGTGGGTAAGAGACAGGAACCTAGTATTCATATTCATGGAAGATAAGGGTGCTGAAGCTCTCAGTTTAACTATCTCCTTTTGTGCTTAAAGCAAAACCTTACTTCCTTCTCAGGGTTTGCAGCTGAAATTAATCTGCAGGTCCTTCAGCTTGTGTATTTGTTGTAGTGCTTTACGTCTATCGATTCTGTTCTCTAACATTATTGCCTTCTACCGAGACCATTGTTTCTAGGTAAAGACTGCATTTGTGTAATAAAGAAGTGGTAAAAGATCATCAATATGGAGCTTAAGAGCATCACAGAATCCAACATTAAAGTAGGAGGATGAGAATTCATGATCTTCATACTTAGCCATTTCCCATGGTCCCCTCCACTAGATTTTTATTGGAGAAAATAAAATATACAAGACAGCTGTTGTAGAAATACTATAGTGTATATTGAATATAATATCTTCATTTGTAGTCAAATTACATAAGTTCTTGAAGCTTCTAAACTCCTCTGGAAAAAAAATGTCATAAGGATAGTTAATCCATATGATTAACTTTTAAAAGTTATTTTAAAGTTATTAAAAGTTATTTTAAACGTTATTAAAAACACACACGTATTACAATGTACTTAGTTAATCCCTTTCAATTAAGGTACTGTAATACTTAAATGTCATATTGACTAATGTTATTTCTTCAGGTATTTGAAAACTGAACAAACATGGGCTTTCCAACAAAACATAACCAAGTTTAATCATGAGTACTACCCTATATTAATTTATCTAAGCTTTCATTGCAGTGTGTAAAAAGGAAACTATCTTTTCAATATTTCAAAGAATTTCTGCCCATGGGGCTCTTTACTGGCCCTCATTTGAATATAACTAAGTAAAACTGAGTCAAGCAGCATGAAAACACAGATAAATATTGCCAAGTACTAACTGACACCTAAGGGGGCGTTTGAAGTTCACTGCCACATTTGGAGGGGAAAAAAAGCAGTGAAAACAACTCTCTCTGTCTCTACACACACACACACACACACACACACACACACATCACTGTTCTAATTAATGACTCTAAAGTTAATTTTTCTTTTTAGCAAAATATGTGCAAAATGAGGTTTATTAGCATATCACTTTATCATGGGAGAGCTATGGAAATAAAATTCACAAATTTGATCATCATAAGAATCTAAAAACAAATTCATAGAATATATGATCATATAGGGTTGATGAAAAACAAACTTTTGTATTTAGAGAAGAAAATGTATGCATTTTTTAGATTGTAAATTTATTTTAAAATGTAAGCTCTCTGACAAGGTGAACTAGTTCTTATTCAACAAAGCCCAGCAGGATGCCTTGACAATAGTAAATACTTTACAAAAATAGCTGTTATGTGAATAAATGAACTGCTAACTATCATAAGGGAGAAAATGCAAGGAGACTGCAGTTTTGCAAATATTAAACGTTTGCATATTAATATTCTAGTTAAGCTATATTTTCTTGCAGCTTTCCTGACCCTATCCCTTCTCCTCTCCATAACCCAAAAAGAAAGAAGATTTCATTCTTGACTTTCTTAGTGATATAGAAGACATAGTGTCCAGACACTGTTGATAAAAGAAAAAAAAAAGGAATGTTTCATCTTTTTAACTATCACTTTTGCCTCTGATTTTAGTAGAAGAAAGCCCCCCAAAACCTGATATTCTATGCAGTGTTTTATATGAGAATTTTCTACTAGGTGTGAATAAAAAGGACAACAAGCTACCTCTTCCGTTCTTGGTGGGTTATAAACAGAAAAAGGAAGAGAGAAATATACAATATACCAGATGCCAAGCTCCTTGTTCCTTCTATTCAGCAGAAGGTAGTTGTAGGGTCAAGAGATGCTTTGGAATCTCAGAATGTGAATAAGATGGAATGAAAACATGATTAAGAGTGTTGTTTCATGGGGTCTTTGGAAGGGAGACTTTAGCAAAACTCCCTGTGACCAATAATAAATGATTATTATTGTGGTTTAATAGCTATGTATAACTATTGGCTGAAAGTATTTGAATATAATTGGTGTATGGCTTGAGTTCAGTGTGAAGAGAACAAAAGTTCTCATAGATGATCACAATGAGATGTCTAATTGCTGAAAGTTACAGTATCTAGCAAGAGGATTCAGGGTCAGAAAGAAGAGATTCAATGAATTAAGGATTTCAAGATCACGAGTAATAAGCTAAAGTCACAGAGCAACGGTGAGCAGAAGTCCAACAAACTCAGAGATCTACAAGAACATAGTCATGATTAGCAGCCACAATTCTGAATCTTGAATAATTATTTATTCATAATCTGAGACCAGAATGAGCAAGAACATACCTTTTGTTTCTGAAAACCCTGCCTTCTGTATCACAAGGTCACAAAAGCCACATTCAATCTCATATGTATTACATCATCTTGCATAGTATAATGGGAATGGAGAGCCAATAAGTTAGCCAAGCAAATACTTTTCAAAATTCCTACTAGTGATTTGTACTAATTTAGTGCTTTTCTCTTTTTTTATCCTGGTGGTGGTGACTATACAGGAGATTAGATCAATTATAAATAATAAGTTACATGTCCTCCCACATCTGAATGTAGTTTGAGTAAATTGTTTAATCTTATAACACTAGCCAACTAATCTGATTACTGATTTACTAATATATGACCTTATTGATATAAGAATACAAGTGTAATCAAAGTGCTTTAGAGATTAGAATCCTAGATAGTGGAAAAATTTTATTAATAAACTATTCTTCTCACCGAAGTAGTACCATGTACTTACCAATAGGTCCCATGGAGACGAATGGAAAAATTCTTATTAAGAAAGTTAAGACTAATAATTAGGGACACAAATATACATTTGGATTTTATAATAGGATGTTGTCATCAAAGGAACAGAGAAAGAGAACCAACTAGGGTGGATTGGACCAAAGGTCTCCCTCAAAGGATAAAATTGTTCAAGGTAATGAGAGTTTTCACAGTCCATATGCTTTAACCAATTTATCTTTGATTTACTCCAAACTAAAAAAGATTTCTAGGGACGCCTGGGTGGCTCAGCGGTTGAGCATCTGCCTTTGGCTCAGGGCGTGATCCTGGAGTCTCAGGATTGAGTCTCACATCGGACTCCCTGCTTGGAGCCTGCTTCTACCTCTGTCTGTGTCTCTGCCTCTCTCTCTGTGTCTCTCATGAATACATAAATAAAATCTTAAAAAACATTTCTTCTTCCTAAACTTATAATTTCAACATAAAAAGTGCTATAGTTCTAAGCTACTAAGGTATAAAAATTCAACCTCTAGGATTTATCTGATAGATACATGATGTAGTAATGAATCTTATTTATATAGTTATTCTAGCCCAACACAAGGCAAATATTGTAGCAAATCATGGCTCCTAAATTATTATTGTAGCAATTTAATAGCTATATCTAATATATACGGTAAATTCATTTTGAGCTATTTTTTTTAATTTCTTAGGAATAGAGATCGGTTTTAGAAATGAAATATTGGAAAAGGCTATTTTTTTCCAATTCTGTTTAAAGTGATATATGATATGTTGGATTTCTACCAAGACTGGAAAAGTGCAGGTGATGGTTATTTAAAGTGTCAATTTCTTTTATTAGATTAAGTCTATAAGAGAAATCTGAGGTGTTTAATTCTAGAGCTGCTCAGATGGCAATCATCTTAGAGCAAAGGGTTTCATTTTAGGATCTTCTTATTGATCAGTATCTTAACTTCATGATAAAACTTGGTATTGCAATTGGGAGGGATCATAAAGAAAGATTATATGGTTCTGTAATTTCTACTTCACTAAACACATATGAATTCAGGTTGAAATCTAGGGGAAAATTGAAGAGTAATCTTTTGAGTAGCAATTAATAAATTTTTATTAAAATACTTTTCAATTATTTTAATTAAATTGTATTTAACTAGAATTTAATTTCCATTTTTATAGGATATTTTTGGCCTTTGAATTAAAAAGGAAAAGACTGGACACAAATGCGTGTTCCTTCTAAGTCCCAGATAACCAATCCAAATGAAAACAAAGACAATCACATACTTACAAAGACAGAAATTAAAAATGATAATAATAGAAATGAAAAGAACGAGAGGATCCAGTAGATGAGATTTAAATATTAATATGGATATTTATCAGACTGATGATGCTGAAAGAGTGAATCACAAATAAAATATGCGTTGGGAGAGACTCACAGGAAGAAGATGAAGTCACAAAATAAAATATGGGTAGGGAGAGATCACAGGAAGAAAGCTCAACCCTCCAGAATTCTGGAAAGAGTCAAGACTTCACCGGTAAGGAAGCAGGTAGACTTGAGGATTTGCTGTGATCACTTGATATTGAAAGGAGCCGACAGTGGGTGTTGTATGTAAGTGTTGAATCACTATCTGCTATACGTGAAACTAAATTTACACTGCATCTTAACTAACTGGCATTTAAATAAAAAATTGGAAGGAAAAAAAAAGAAAAAAACGAAGGAGCCAAAGTAATATTTTCTTAATATTTTATGTTCATGTTGTTCCTGGCTTGAAGTATTATTTTGAGTCAGGCTACAGCAGGTCAAAATCGGGACTCCTCCTCTTTGTGGAAATCTCTCCCTCCCTCTCTCTCTCATTCTCTCTTTCTTCCTTGGTGGGATTTTAAAGTACTTGCAAAGGTTAGCTCTTTCAATACCAAGACTAAATACAGAAGCCTGTATTGTTTAAATTGTTTTTTAAAGAATGCTTGCCACCGCCTTTCCTCATTATTCCATGTTAATAAAATAATTGCACATGGCAAATTATATCAGTAGTAATTTCCACTGAACAAGCCCAGCATGTCATTTAGAATAAATTAACTCCTAGATTGCTTGTTTCTGGAGTACAAGAAAGTTAATTGCTAGGAATCTTTCTATTTTAAAGCCACTTGCAAACCATGAAAAGCTTAAAAAGAATACAATGGATGGTTCTTTTAAACACCAAGATAGTTTTCTAGAAAGTGAGCTTTCTCATGCCAGAATCTTGCACATCTATAAATTGTAGAGTACACAATGGCTTCAATAAATGTAATTACATGCTGTGCAGCTCAAAAATTTAAAAACACATTGTTTTAAAATTGTTAAAAAGTATGAAAACATGTTTTTAAGCTAATTATATGGTTTTCATAACAAGTGAATATGTTTTGATGCAAATAAATGTTACCAGAAATTTTTGTTGTGAGAATTTTTCTTAGTCTATTTTTTATTGCATCATTTTTTGTTTTGCTATGTTCTATCATCTAATGTTAAATTGCTTTGAGATAAAATATTTCATCAGACCCATACAATAAAAAAGTATGATTTCCTTGCATAATAACATTAACCATCCAATATGATTTAATTTCTACTCTTTTCACAAAAGAATAAATTTTAAAAATTTCAAAAAAATCGAGTCAATATCTGAATGATAGGTAGTGGTAAGGGAAGTAGGATCAAATTTATTAAGTTCAAACATCTCTGCAAAGTAAAGGATATTATTCTATAGCCAGTCTCTGTATTAAAACTTGTTTCCAATCCTACACACAATCTAAACTTAATTTAAGGTTTCACATACTGTTGCTAGAACATCCTCATAGTATCTTTGACATTGCACAATTAGGCATCTTCTTTCCTCATGCATTTGTGTCAAGATCTAGTTGCAGGGTAAATATTTTCAGATATGTTGTGTTAATTTTTTTCTATTATTTCTCTCACTCTATGCTATACTAAAAGGGTTATTCCTATCTACTTAAAGAGATGTCAACTAGAAAATTATATAAGCTTAAAATTTCAAGAAGTTGAATGAAGGATGAAATTCACATATCCCTTTCTTTTTAAATTTTTGAGAAAAAAAAAATCCCATTTGAAAGGGTACTCCTGAGGATACTAGAAAGGACCCAGAGTTTACATGTAATACAATGTCATGCTACTGATTTTAACAATAACTTAATCTATTTTAGTCTATTTTAGAGGTTAAAGTTAGTTCAATAAAATATTTACCAAGCTGTCTTATTTATTTATTCCTGAGAGACACAGAGAGAGAGGCAGAGACACAGGCAGAGGGAGAAGCAGGCTCCATGCAGGAAGCCTGACACGGGACTCAATCCCAGGACTTCAGGGTCATTCCCTGAGTGGAAAGCAGATGCTCAACTGCTGAGCCACCCCGGTGTCCCTACAATTAATTTTGTAAAATATTTTATTTATTTTTTTGAGAGAGACAGGGAGTGACACAGGTAGTGAGAGAGGGCAAGAGACCAGGGAGGAGAGGTGGAAGCATGCCCCCTCCCTCCAAGGAGCCCACTGGGGGCCTAGATCCCAGGGTCCTGGGATCAAGACCTGAGTCAAAGGCACACACTTAACTGACTGAGCCACCTAGGTGCCCCAGTATACACTTAATTAATAGTAGAATTGATAAAAAAAAGATTGTATGTAACTGTGAAGAAGATAATTTCAGTTCCCAGTAAATGGAATATGCCACTTTTGGTTAATAAAACAAGTTCTGTGAATTTCATCTTACTTATTTCTATTAGAAGTATAAAAGTAGAAAAACCCAAGAGTAAATCTTAGGAAAAAATAAATCAGCAATTGTGCAGAGAAGCTGATCCCACACCAATTAGAAGCATGAGCCTGGTTTTAAGTCATATGAATTTGAATGAGTAGCAAGGAGTCACCATGACCTATCTCATATTCCCTTGAAATGATACAGCTGTGAAATATGATGTCATTCTAAGCCAACTCAACTATCTTTTTTCTTGGTGGAAGTTAATTTTTTTTCTTTTATTATCTTCATCCACTTCTATTTTTCCTGTTTCCCTTGAGTTTTGTGAAAATATTAACTCTCTTTTCCTAACTTAGTGCATCCGTATAGACTATATTTTTTTGTAGGAAATTTCTTTAGCATAGATTCTAAAATCTACAGATTAGGTATTCCAAAAAAGTGATTTTGTAATCAAAATATGTCACCACACCATATGAAACCTTATGTAAAATACAAATAACAAACTCTATTAAACTGTCTAAAAATGGGATATTATGTAAAATATAATTTACATAATAGTTCTGTTTTCCTTTCCAAAAATGTAATGCTATATAAAGACATGTTCAGAGGACACATAATATATTGCTTAAATTCAGGATATCAAGATTCTCAACGGAGATATCTTTTTTTAAAAGATTATTTATTTACTTATTCGTGAGAGACACACAGAGAGAGGCAGAGACATAGGCAGAGGGAGAAGCAGGCTCCATGCAGGGAGCCTGAAGCGGGACTCGATCCCAGGACCCCAGGTCATGGCCTGAGCTGAAGGCAGATTCTCAACCACTGAGCCACCCAGGGTCCCAGAGATATCTTCATATATATATAGATACACACATAAATTGGTGTTTGTAGCAATCAGATTATTGGAAGAAAGAAAGGTATTAAGTACACCTAAAATTTTAACTTAAGGCAGTTTTTAAAGGGACCAGTTACAGAATTATGGGCCAACAAGGAAATGGCGAAGTACTTGTGGAGAGTGATAGTAGGAAACCATTAGTACCAGTAGGTCCGAGGGAGCAGGGTATGCTCTGGAGTCTCTGGCCATAGATGGAGATGGACAAACACAGTCACCATGAACATAATGGTCTGACGGGTGCAATCATGTGAAATCAATACTCCATTGTCTCCCTTAATACCTAATACCTAGTAGGTTCTCTCTTCGCCCCCCTCATTTGTGTTCTCTCTCTTTCTCTTTCTCTCTCTCTCTCTCTCTCTCTCTCTCTCTCCATCTCTGTCCTTCTCTGTCCCTACAATCTCCTGGCACTCCCTTCTATTGTCCCAATCCAGTTGGGAGCTAGAGACGGGTATCTGAGTAATGTAGTCTATAGAAGCCCATCTACAGCATCTACAGGACATTGGACATTGATCAGAATGGACAAGGGTAGACAAAGGACATGAAAGAGGAAACAAAAATTATATAATTATATAACACAACATTGACTTAAAATTTTACTTGGAGAATACTGGCTTCTTTGTAAAGAGATGATGCCTTCAGGCCTCCAACAGTAACAGCTGTATTACCATATATGTTGGGGTATTGGAAATGAACTACGGTGGTCTCAGAAACGTTTCTTAGCACAGCAGTCAAGGAAGCAAACCTAATGAACAGAGTTAATTCTTCTGAGATGATTTTATATCAGAGATATTCTGACAGAATTAGTATACCTCATGATCTTCAGAGTCATAAAGAACCTAAATTTGACAAAGCAACAGACATAAATGGAACAGATATAAATTCCATTGGCTAGCCTGAAAACCTGTAAGGTCAAAGTAGAGTAAGGCACCTAGCAGGACTAGAGGGAAAATATTCTCAGGAAACTCTGCCTTCGGTGCGTCAGCAACTTCAGGAACCAACAGAAGTTTGTGGGGGTTTGGTGTGGAAATCAAATCCATAGCTAGAGGTGATGACACGGGATATAGAGCTCTTGTTTATTTTGGATTTATCGTGATCTACTGTAAATCCACTTTCTTGGTAATTTCGCTAGTAGTAGTAGTAGTTTTCCATGATGACTTATTTCAAATGTTTAGTTCCATGAATCTCAAATGTCATGGTGAAATAAACTTTAAAATTATAAATCACCCAATTCCACAAGGATTTATTGAACAAGTACCATAAATAACTCACTACTCTAGAGAAGATGAATATAAAGGTGGATATTTATAGCCAATGCCTGTAGGTAAAAGTGCAAAATTAATGACTAACATACTGAGAATCTACTCTGAATCAAAGTGACCTTTAGCATGTTCTGCACAGTATATAACTGCTATAAAGAAACTACTATGTAGACATTCTAACATTCTCAAGGCACAGATGAGGAGGCTGGTACGAAGAGCCCAATGCCCTGCTCAAGAACACAGGGTTAGTGGGAAGGCTAGCAATCTAGTTCTAGAACCCATGTTCTAATCATTATGTTACACTATCTCCCCATTAGTGATCTTTATACGCTAGGACAGATTGAGTCAAATCAAACTTTTGGTATATGATGGATCAGGAATACTTTCCAAGAGGTTGAAATTCTTATGTGCTTTTTGAAACAAAATTCTTATATGCTTTTTGAGACGATGAGTTGGACACCCTTCTCCCTGATTATGTCCTGACATTTCCACGATTCCTTCTCATGTGATGTTAGTGTTCTGGAAGATTCAGTCCTCCCACTGCCCTCGTTCAGTCAGAGGAAGTCATTCTGTAGTTTCCCTGGTTGCTCTGGTCCCAAATCAGTCCATCAAACATGAGTGAGAAGTCTACAACCTCATATCTCTGTTTTCAGTCCAGCTTTGCCACGCTCCATTGTAAGAGGCTCAGGACTCTACGTTTTGATGTCTCAAAGTGCTGCATTTTCACCATGTCTGGAACTGAAATACCTCCTCAAACCTACTCTGAATTTACAACAATGAAAACAACTGCTAGTACTACTACCATTAATACAACCCACACGAAGGCCTGTGGTAAAATTCCATTAAATCAGGATCTATGTCTGTCTTTTTTCACTTCTGAATTTATACAATTCAGTACAGATCCTGAAATATATTCTGTACATATTCAAAAGTATTTACTGAATCACAAATGAAAAAAATGCAGAAAAGATGAAGCAAAATGGATGCCAATAGTACCTGTATCTACTGCATATACTTAATATACCTAAACTATACATGTTTACCTCTCAGGTTTCCTGTCTACAAACCATAGACATCAACTGAGTATTTTGGCTCACAGGCATGTTTAATCCATGTCTGTTTTAAATACCTACAGTACTTTGTGTTTTCCTTACTGGACACTGACTGGTACACTGGAAGACCATTCAACACCACAGGAGGTGTCCGAAGAAGCCTGGGGACCTCAGTATCGTTTCTGACATCTGTATGCCTGGTACCATGGCACTTTGCTCATGAGTCCCCTCAGCTAAAGTGGAGATGACTGACAACTACAAAATGAGAGAATCCTGTTAGATGTGCGCAACACATGGTTTTGTACCCTAGCTAAAGCCCAGCTCCCAATAGGCAGCTACAGTTGCATGAATTTTTCTTTCTTTTTAAAGATTTTATTTATTTATTCATGAGAGACACAGAGAGAGAGGCAGAGACACAGGCAGAGGGAGAACAGGGAGACAGACATGGGACTCATTCCTGGGACCCCAGAATCACACCCTGGGCTGAAGGCGGCGCTAAACTGCTGAGCCACCCAGGCTGCTGCAGAATTTTTGTTCTGATGGTCAGTTGCTTATTATCTATTAGAGCCAAAGGACAAGCCAGAAGCAGTTTCTTATGAGAATAGGGTGTTTTTTTTTACCAAACAAGGTATGGCTTTTCTCCAAAAACACAGGCACTTGACGTGGGCATATCCTATCACAGCTCACCCCAGACTCTACACTGCATACTGCATGGCATTTTGCCACACACGATTTGAGTAGAGCTGGATCAAATTGGTCATAAAGGCCAAGTGAAAAATTTCTTTGAATTGCACCCTAGACCAGTTCAATAAATCTTTCTTACCCTAGGGCCTATTCAAAGTCTTAAATAGGTCAGAGCTGCACAACCAAACATTGCAAACATTCCCTTAAAAATCAGTAAGGCCCTCAAATAATCGTTCTTCTTTCTTTATGATAGGAGAGTCAGTACAAAGTGGAGCATCAGGTTCTTTACTTTGGCTTGACAAAGCACTTTCCAACTTGGTAGCCGGCCCACTCACTGTGGGAAGGGGCATATTTCCATTTTCTACCACGCATATCCTCAAGGAAGGTAGCTGGAGTACTTCATATTTTTTGTCTATCAGGTCCTAGAAACACAATATCATTTATAAAGTGGATTCTGTGATATTCTGGTAAGACAATCAATTTCTCTCTTTAGTAAAACACAGAGAGTGGTATCAACTTAAGTCACAGCAAAGGAGTACTGTGACCTATGTTAATTGGCTTCCTATGTCCTCAAGTTGTACATCGAGTGCCAGGAACTGCATTAACTTGCTTCAGGAAAGGGATAACAATGAGAAATTGTCAGAAGCAGTATTGTTGCATGGTTTCAGATTCTGACTTCAGTAGTTTTAATGAACTACTGTAGGTTGTCACTTTGTTTTCTTTCGTTGTTCGTTGCTATCACACCGACCAGTGTTTTTTAAGTCCATGTGCCGTACGGACTGTATATTGATGATTGCCATTGGTTCCATGAGCCTCACCTTCGATCTGAAATTTATTTAAGGTAACATTTGCCATGTTCTGGTACGAGATAGGGGCTTGAGCCAGCATAACAGCAGTAGAGGCAGTGAGATGGGGTCAATGCTGTGGGGCTTTGAGAAGAGATTTCTGGTCATTTGTATATGAAAATCCAATGGGACCTTTGTGCAACCAATAGCATATGTCTGATAACTGATGATGCCTACAACAAAAATGAACTGGTGATAATAGATTATATAAATTGGATCTTTACTAAATACTGGCTATAGGCAGAGTGTCACATGTATTATGCCCATGATTCATCCTCTCTAGAAGTTTACAAGTTGTGCTGTTAAAATTCAACCAATGAAAAGCTAAGTAGATTTGCATGAGCTCAACATGGGTAGAACCTGGTAATATAGAAGTGGCTTCTAGTCTTTCAGATCCAAATAAAGCATTGTCCTGATGTGTATGTATGTATGTATGTATGTATGTATTTGTAGACAACATTTGTCTAAGCCATTTAATTCCCAATGCTTAATGGTGGCTTTCCTGAAACTCGCAAAATAAGTTTACATTTTTTTTTTCATTTTCCTTTTTTTGTGCAGGAAAAAAGCCACTTTTACTTCTTAGAAAATATTATAAAACTCATGCTTTTATTGTATTATTACTATGTCTAAAATCAAAAAGCTAAGTTAACGAGAAATCTTCTGGTATAAATAGATCTCATTCTCCATGACTTTACTGCATATAATAAGATTCATGTGAAACAGAGGAATAATTGTGTACAATGCAGCAAATCTAGGTGTGTATTAAGTGCTTGGAATGTTCTTCCTCATATACAAAATGATCATAATTAGAAGACAGTATCATCTAACTATTATTTTTTTTAATAATAGCACTATTAAAAAATGTTTGAGTACACTGAGGGGGGCACTTGATGGGATGAGCACTAGGTGTTATTCTGTATGTACACCAATAAAAAATAAATTTATTTTATTTTATTTTATTATTTAAAAAACATTCTTTTTTTTTATAAATTTTTATTTATTTATGATAATCTCACAGAGAGAGAGAGAGAGGCAGAGACACAGGCAGAGGGAGAAGCAGGCTCCATGCACCGGGAGCCCGATGTGGGATTCGATCCCGGGTCTCCAGGATCGTGCCCTGGGCCAAAGGCAGGCTCCAAACCGCTGCGCCACCCAAGGATCCCTATTTAAAAAACATTCTTAAAAAAACAAAAAAATGTTTGAGTGATGAGATAAAAAATCAAACTTCTCATAAATACATACATCAAAATATTAGTACAACCATCATTTTAGAATAACAGAATTTTGATTCAATGTGAATACAATAATTTAGAAAATGACCAAAACCAACTAGAAATTCAAGTTAACTTAAGACAGTTATCTGGAAAAGGAAATAGAATCATAGCTTATAAATAAACAGAAATGAAAGTCTAGCTGCCTATTTATTAAATAAATATTTCTTACACACTTGTTTTCTGTGAGATACTAATTTGGATGCTGGAGATAAGGTGCTAAAGTTGAGACAAAGTTAGTCACTGACCTCAGTGAACTTTCCTTTGGTAGCAGAAGACATAAAACACCCAAGTAAACAAAGAGATAAATAAGTGAACTTCACATTGTGGAAAATCCTGGGACATAAATAAAACTGAGTTTAGGAAGGGGAACATTTAAGAAAATACGTGATGAGAAGCAACTGTGAAAAGATACAGAGGCTAAGTGTTGCACACTAGAAAAATGGGTAATGCCTGTGACTCAGAGGTGCAAGCTTTCCTGCCGTGTTAAGCACTGAAGGACAACTAGTATGGATGGGTGTCATGAGTGAGGCTCAGGGCTGGTTGGCAAGGCTCTTGAGGAAGGAGAGATTATATCTATCCTAGGTGATTTCATAGGCTGGTTATGGTAAGACATTTCAAATTCATTCTAATTTTAAAGGGGAACCTTGGTGCTTTTGCTGCAAAGAACTCTCAATTTCAGTAAATTGATACGGCTGTTCTATAGAGAATTTGGAACTGCAGATGGACCAAGAAAGAAATCGGGAAGGCCTCATAGAAGGCTATTGCCACAGTCCCAGTATGACCCAGTGGCTTGAGCCAACATAACAGTAGTAGAGGTAGTGATACGGGGTCAGATGCTGTCACACATTGAGAAAAGAGATTTCTGGTCATTTGCATATGAGAAGGGAGAAGGAAACAAAAACCTGTGATTTTGATCAGAACTAAAAATATGGTGCTACCATACAAATGAGAAATAATGTGAGAACAGGTTATGAGGTGGAGTCAAAATTTTTAGCTGTATGATGTTTACCCCAGAATGTCCATTTCTAACCAGATTCATACAGAAGCACCCCCACCCAGGTAAATAAATGGTGATAAGTTTATGTTTTGTTAAATATAAGGCCACTAAAGTTTTGAAAGGGATCATTTGGTATCTTGCAAAATGTAAAAATCATAAAACCAACTGTTTTTGGCTTATCAAATTTTGAGTAAACAATTATATCATGTTACCCGAGAAACAGGCAAAGAGTCGGCCACATTTGGGATGAAACCTGAAAGGAAAGGCCGTGGATATTGGGTCCATGAGTCAGGTTTCAGAGCAGAGGAGGTGTGTATGAATTGGGAAGGTGAGTAGGGACCAGTCTCCACCACAGAACAGACCAGGAACAGATGATGTGAGCACTAGCACAAGGGGATGGCGAGGTGCAGAACACAGATGGGTAAAGAGGGAGTCTGGCCCGGAATTGCACAACGAAGAGTCAAAGGGGGTGACATGGGACCGAGGTTCACTCCACCAGGTGTCTTTCCAGTGTTCTAGCAGGTGTACTTTGCAATATTCCCCACGGACTTGAGCGAGGTAGATCCTATCCACAGTGTCCTTTCAAAGCTGCCAAGTGACTCATGTAGACCTTATAATTCTCAAAGTCTCAAACTGTGAAATGGACCGTTTCGACAATGCCGTGGGAGACATTTTATCAGTTTAGATTCTTAACGACAGAAAATCTCCCAAATCCCACAAAGTCATAGTGTGGCTGTCACATTTTGCCTTGCTTCAATATCACCCAATTATCTGCAAAAGTTAACCCTCTAGAGAGAAATTTCAAACACTTTCATCAACACATAGGCAAGGGATACCTAATTAACATGAAATGCCAGTGTAGATTTCTGGGACTTCACTTGACATGGTCACTGAGCATTGCACAATGGGCTCTGAGCAAACACAGGTGTTCACAAAGTGTTAGCTCTCCGGGACACACGGCCTAGATAAGCGTTCAAAAACAATTCTCTGTAACCAGATCAAGTCATAGATCCTTTACAAAAAGTCCTCTGTCTTCATTCTGGAAAATGGATTTATTCGCACTATGGCCTCTCTTATCCTCCCTCCAATATCACATCTATGTGAGGTATACATTTTTGTTTGAGGAAATGCAATGAGGAAAAGGGTCCCATCTACACACTGTGCTCGGGAATGGATATATATTTTTTTAATTCAGAAAAATTATTCCACTCTAAAATTCCCCACCCAATAGAAAATACATTTTATTGGAATCTACTTGTAAATACGTGTGCTCTTTCTCCTTATTTAAGTAATATTTTAGAGCACACACGATGGAAATATAAAAGCTAGTTATAGAAAATGGAGAATTTGATCCATTATAAACCACAGGTAATTACGAAAAGAAAAACAAAGATTTTAAAGGTCAAGGAAACAGCCATCTGCTTAACAACCTGGCCATCTGTGAAAGATAATTCAAGGCCAGTTAAAAGCTAGGAAAGCACAAACGGCTACCCTGAAAGATGTCTCATATGTTAGTCTGTATCTAAACTCAAAGTATAAAGCACAGACTGGGTGAACATTAATATCATCCATTTTTATCTTTAAATCGATTTAAATTTGCCTTGTTAATTAGAGATAACATCCAGTTTCTCATAATTAAATTACCATGAAGAGGCAATAAAGTGAAAAAAATCATATTAAATTCCATATTCATTATCGTTAGAAAATAATCTACTATCTGATATTTTTGATGTAATTGGATATTTATAAAAGTATACATTTGACTCACAGGTTGTACTATATTTTCATTGTATTTTTAAAATGTAGGTTTACATAAGACATTTGTAAAAGCATTTAAGAGGAAAACTGAGTTAACTAATCAGCCACATGATAAAAAGTAACCCCCCCATTGATCCCTTCCCAGGACATTCAATCAGACCAAATAAGTAGATACATGCCTAAATAAAAAATAAACATAAATGTGGGGCTGGTATTTTGAATGGCTGGATTTGAAATTATACATTATTTTAAAACACCTTAAAACCTTTGAAATTTCTTAAGCAAGAATAAGGTTCATTCTTCCATTTGTACATTTCTCTTATTAGATCCTTTAAGTGATGTTTACTATAAAAAAATGATATGGTTTCTGCACTTCTAAACATATTCCTAGCATTTGTAACTTTTCTTTATGGCCTACAGCTATCATTTTTCTTCCATTATTAACCCCAGTTATTTACTGATGTTCTTAAAGAATATCCATTATTTATTTGAGGGTGAATTAGCCTAACAAATAAACAATGAATTATTCCATAATTGTTAGTTTCTAGGTGAATCTTAGTTCATTAAACAACAAAATCACACCATTTTAGAGCATCCTTCAGTACCAGCAAGTACGAGGCACCCAGTCTGCACTGGCTATAGTAGTGAACCGCGAGACAGGGCTCTTATTCTCATGGAGCTTGCCTTCTAAAGGGAAGATTCAAGGGATCAATGAATGATTTTGAGATTAAATAGGAAAATCAGTATTTTTAAAATACTAAGAATTATGATCCAAAGATAAAGCATGAATTTCTCTTTTCTTATCTGTTATTTTCTCAATTAAGTCTAGATACATGTGCAGTTTTTTAAAATATGTTATTTATTTATTCATGAGACACATACAGAGAGAGAGAGAGAGAGAGAGAGAGAGGCAGAGACACAGGCAGAGGGAGAAGCAGGCTCCACGCAGGGAGCCTGATGTGGGACTGGATCCCTGGTCTCCAGGATCACACACCGGGCTGAAGGCTAAGCTACCAAGGCTGCCCCCAATCAATTTTTTATGACTAATTTTGTTACATCTTACTAAAGAAATCTTTCAAGACCCCAATGTATTAAAGATTTCAACTCTACTAATCAGTATTTCTAAGGTTTTTGTGTTTTTCTGTTATTGTTGGTGTTTTCGTCTTTAAGACTTTATTCCATCTGAAGTTGATCTTTGAGTAGAGGATGCATTGCTGAATCAAGGCCATGGTTTTTTCTATGTCATGTTTTTCCAGCTCCAATTTTTTTTTCAACTGTCCCTTCTTTCCTCCTTGACCTGACAACCACCTTTTGTCATCTACCAAACTTGCCTGTTTATGAGATGTCTATTTTACTCCATTGATTAATCCTGAGTTAATGCCACAATATCAACCTTAATACTGCTTCATACTAAATCCTGGTATGATGAATTGCCAGTTGTCCATTTTGGTCCCTTTCAGAAATTACCGCTCTATACTAATATTTTATATATTTAAGAATTTTCTTGTATATTTATTATTTTTATTTTTGAGAGAGGGAGAGAGAAGAGGGAGGGGTGGGGCTGAGGGAGAGGGAGAATCTCAAGCACGCTCCACACTCAGCGCAGAGCCCCACACAAGGCCTGATCTCACGACCTTGAGATCATGACCTCAGCTGAAATCAAGAGTCAGCTACTTCACAGACTAAGCCACCCAGATGGCCCCTGAGAATTTTCTTAATAAGCCTCATGAATTATTGCATTTTGAAGCCTACACAGCATTAAATATATTTAAATTTAGGGAAAATCCATAGCTCCAATGTATTCTTTGTATTCATAATGTAGTATATATCTTTCTTCAGTTATGTCTTTACAGTATCTTTCAATAAAGTTTTATAATTTTACCTGATTGAAGTCTTACAGTTGCTCTTATATCATAAAAATTAAAATAAAATAACAAGAAACATAGAGCTCTGAATCTAGAATTTTATTACGTTTTGATTGAATATTTGTTATGCTGAATTTGTGGAAAGCTTAGAATGTTTATGTGGCACATTGGTACTTATAAGAAGGCAACTAAAATACATTATTTTATTTTCACCAGAATTTTTTTTTAAAGAGCATGAGTATAAATAAAAGTATCCACTTTTTTCTAGCACCTAGTTATATATACACCAGAAAATCCAGAAATAATCATAACTCCTTAATTTGTCTTTTCTTTATTTTATCATTTATTTATTATGTAGTAATTTACTGAGAAAGTCCTACATATTTAACATCATCATAAACATATATGTATTACATTACAACAATAACACCTACATATTGTAATATCGGAATCTTATTTAACTTTCTTGCTCTTAAAGTATATATTTTATACACATTATTTAATTAAAAAGAAAGTAACTCTGGGCATAAGCCCATGTAAATGAATAAAAGTAGTTTACTGGTGAAATATGTGACCTCTCTGTCTCTCTATATATATATGCACATATATGCGCATAGATGTGCATATATATGCACATATACATTTAGATATTCAAATATATATGGAAAAATGAGGAACAAAGCAAAATTCTTGCAAGGATAAAGTGTTCAGAAAATGAAACTCTGTTGCTAGTTGAGTTTGGAGAAGAAAGGGTCTGGCTAGGAAAAAAATGAAATGCATCTGAGAATGGGTAGACATTTATGTATTTTATAAATACCCATTTAGGTATTTTATTTATGTTTGTTATGTTTGTATTATTACAAAAGCTTCATGAGTTTGATGGACACATACATAGGCATGTTGTTAATGATAGTCTCAGGCTCTTTGGAAAAAAAAAATAGCTAATTGCTGACAAAGTATGTTTATGACCTAGAAATGACACCGCCACTGGTGATTAAGACTTACATGTAAGACCAGCTCGTGCCTGTAATTTGAAACTTGCTTGAGCATCAGATACCTTTTATGTGTGTAGAAAAGCCAGGAAAGTAATTGCTAATTTGCTAAAAGTAGAACCTTTTAGCAAAAGCAAGTTCAGCATTTTGAGTTTTTTTTTTTTTTTTTTTCTAACTGGTGTACATTTTCTCTCTACTCAGCTGAGACAAATGAAAAAAAAGACAGAGGTCTGACTCAGCATTTGTGCTCAGATTCATTAGTGTTATGAACTGAAGAGGAGGGAAATCTAAACCATTTCTCCTCTCTGCTTAAAAATTCAAATGCTTTAAGATAAAAATATTTCCAGAGTATATTAAAGTACACAGGGGGGAAAAAAGGTAGTAATTATTAAGCTAAATTTTTCCTGGCGTTAATGCAATGGTTTATAACTAGATACCCCATTTCTCTTAAGATTTAGGTAATATTTGGGGAAATTTTCCATCACTTAGGGAGCAATTTAGAAAATTCTATTTCCAGGACATGCACTCAGAGATTATGTTTTAATTGGTCTGTTATGAAGACTAGCATCATATTTCCAAGAGCTGCCAATGCATTTCTACTGCTCAGCCAAGGTTGAGAACTATTATTTGAACATATCCCCCTACTGTTCTGACTTATTTTGGAAGTCATTAATTTCCGTAGGCCATTAGGACATTAGAGACAGCTGTAGATTAGCTAAACCCACATGCCTAATCTCTGATAATGAATCAGCAAAAGATTATTTGTCTTTGGCTTTTGAATTTGAGATTCATATTCAAGCAGAGACACGCCAAGGAGCCCTACATAAAAGCAATTATATGATCAATCTGACTTCCATTCCTGACTTAGCCCTACTGTCAGCAGCTTGAGACATACTCTGATGACAAAGAGAGTGGGGAAGCCATAAATCTTTTGTAAAAATGTTATCAAGGATGAGCCCTATTTAGCGTACTTACTACCTGATGAGTGTCACTTTCCCTCTCATCTTGGGTAAAATGGAGTCTCGTGGGGGAAGAATCACAATTTTACCTCCTAAGATGTATAATTTCCCATCTATATCTTCTCTATATTCTTCACTTGAAGACAGCCGGCCACAAAGAAAATGTCTAAAAGACCCTTACATTTTGGGGATTCTAGAAGTAAAAATAGTATCCACAGCATCTGTAGAGAAATGCCAAGAAGAACGTGATGGAAGAAAAGGCATATTTTTTACTTTTAAGATATGAAAAATGGGGCAACCCCGGTGGCTCAGGGGTTTAGTGCCACCTTCGGCCTGGGGTGTGATCCTGGAGACCCGGGATCAAGTCCCATGTCAGGCTCCCTGCATGGAGCCTGCTTCTCCATCTGCCCGTGTCTCTGCCTCTCTCTCTCTCTGTGTCTCTCATGAATAAATAAATAAAATCTTTAAAAAAATAAAATAAAATATGAAAAAGGCTTAGGAGATGAACATGAGGATACTTTCTTCTGAACATGATACAAATAACCATAACCACTGACAGGTGCTATTTCCACACTATTGTTTGCTGTGGGCTTGTAGGATTTGTCTTCCCAGAACCCACCCCTAACATACAAATACAAATGCCTTTAGGGGCTGTTTCTCCTTCCTGTGGTTTCACTAGAGACCACTTAGTCATGAAGTCATGATACTATCGTGCAGTGGCCACAGGGGAGGGTCTAGGACCAGACCAACACGCTCAGTGTCCTTCTCTGTGGGTTAAGAGCAAGCAATGAGACACATCTTAGCAGGCTCTTACTGGATCCCGAGCATTGCTAATTCCCAGATAATGCACTCTCTTCTGTAAGTTTCTTGACTATTATAGAATCTCCACCGTTTGCTTCTGCCAATTTGAGCTGTTATTCTACTACTTGCAACCCAAAGAGTCCTGATCACTGTGGTAATTCAAAAGCACACACCATTTCATACCAGATTCAGGTGGATGATAAACAGTATAGGAATAAAAGATCGTGGCTTTTTCACTCACCAGCCATAAAAGACATTTAAGCAAGAGCTTTAATTCCTGCTAATTCTTCATGTTTTCATGCCTGCAGTAGAGGTTCCATGAGCACTTTGCTTGAGGTATCGTCACGAATGCTAGATGGAACTCCACACGTAGCGCACAAGGACTGGCACTTCAAAAGATGTAAAGATGTTAGGGATTTTATTGTTCACAGAACTCATACTTCAGTAATACATTCCTGACCTTCACACGTGAGGAAACAAGCTCAGAGAGGTTAAAGAACTTGTCCGATGTTCTCATAAGGTAGAAGTACTTAAGAATTGAAAGTGTACGTGGCTCGTACAAGCCCCTAAATCTGTATGTTTTTTGTTTGCTTTATTTTGAACTCAAGCATGAATGTAGGCCCACAGATATAAACATATAAAGTAGAGTCGTTTACGCGAGTGAATACACACGGTAGCAATTTCTAAATGTGGAGTAAGCACGCCTATGTAACCTCTGCCCTTATAAGGAAATAGAACTCTTCCAGTGCCCCAAAGCAGCCCTTAGGGGGCCTGCCACAAATTCTCGCTTGGGATAACTAGCCATCATGCCTTCGTCTTCCCTGTTGTTAAACCTTATATGAGTTAAATCATACAATATTTATTATTGTGCATCAAGATCTTTTCCAAGATTTATCCACACCATATGTAAGATTAGTTGGTCCCCTTAAGGCCTATTTAGTATCACAGTGAACAGATATTCCAAAATGTACTTACTGAGTGTACTTAAGATAAATATATTTTTCCAGATGGGGGATACCACAAATACTGCTTTTATGAGTATCCCCACATATACATTGGTCTGTGTTTTTATGCATTGTTGTTATATTCAGAGTGAAATTTCTGAGTCACGGGTTAACCATGTGTTCATTATAGCGGATTTGTCGAACTATTGACTTCCCCCACCAATAATGTATGTTAGTTCTAATTGTTCCATTTCCTCACCAACACATAGTATTTTCAGCCCCAACCTCACTATACCATATACACCATGTGTTCATCTTCCAGTGATTGTGTGGTGACACGTCATCTCAAGGTTTACTATTCCTCTTGTACATTCATTGACATTTTAGCTATTCTTATTTGGTAAACTGCCATTTACAGCTTCTTGATGATTTAGGTTTATTTTTTTTTCTTTTTCCTTTTTTTAAGATGTTATTTATTTATTCCTGAGAGACATAGAGAGAGAGGCAGAGACACAGGCAGAGGGGACAAGCAGGCTGCTCATGGGGACCTGATGCGGGACTCAATCCTAGGACCCCGGGGTCACAACCTGAGCCAAAAGCTGATACTCAACCACTGAGCCTCCTGGGCATCTCGACCATTTAGGTTTCTGTTTTCTAATTTATCTGAAAACATTTGCATATATTCTCAATATGATCTGGATATTAGCATTTTCTTTGTGATACTTACTCCAAAAATATTTTTTTCTATTCTCTGGCTTTTTTTTTTTTTTTTCCCTTAAGAGTGTAATTTCATGAACAGAGGTTTTTATCTTTAATATTCAATTCATCAATCTTTTCCTTTTGGTGTCCAGTTCAAGAAGCCTTTGACAGTCTTATGGTCATGAAATATATTTTATCTTCAAATATCTATAATTTACTGTTTTATATTTCATATTTTGTCCCATAGTCTACTGAATTTATTGTTGTTGGTTTGCATGTGTGGTGTGGGATAAAATACCTCTCCTTTCATATAGATAGACAATGAACCTAGACAACTTATTGATGAGATTAGCCTTTTTCCATTGTCATACAAGGCCATCTCTTTCTCTCTCTTTCTTTTTCTTTCTTTCTTTCTTTCTTTCTTTCTTTCTTTCTTTCTTTCTTTCTTTCTTTTTCTTCTTCTTCTTCTTCTTCTTCTTCTTCTTCTTCTTCTTCTTCCTTCCTTTCCTCTTTCTTTCTTTCTTTCTTTCTTTCTTTCTTTCTTTCTTTCTTTCTTCTTTCTTTCTTTCTTCTTTCTTTCTTCTTTTTCTCTTTCTTATAAATCAAGGGCTCACATAAGAATAGGTATATTTGTGGACTAACAATTATAATTTTTAAAAATCTCTTTATCCTTATACCAATGCACATTCATAAAATTATTGTTGAATTATGTCTTGATATATGGTGACATATACCATCCAGCATTGTCTTGTTTAAAGACTCACCTGTGATATTATACTGTAGTTCATGACCCAGGGTCCTCCACCAGTATGTAAAACCCTGGATGAAAATATTAAATAGATACCAATTAGATTGATATAGTTTGATTGCCAGAACAAGAGACCTTCAACATCATTAAATTGCTACCAGTAGCCTCGAGCAGTAAGTCAATAGCCTCTGAAGGACTAGCAGAGGGAAAATTGGCATTTTTTTTTCTCTAACTGCACTTTTAAAAAAGCAGTGTTACTAAAACTAATTTTTCTTAAACTTATTTTTCTGTTACATCAGAAATTTAATTTTTAAGACATAAAAAAAGACCCTTTTTGTTCTCCTTCACTACTTTAATCTATCAAAAATTATATCTAAAACTACTGTATCTCCGATAGCTAGAGCAGAGTAGAAACCATGACAGGTGCTGTATGCTCTATAAATATTTGTTCAAAAATGAATAAACATAGGCCAATTTAAAAAAATTATTTAGGTCCATAAGTGTTAAGAACTTACCAACAAAAATGCAAACAAAGGTGCTGATTTATTCTATAAATGCACTAGTGCTATTAAATGACAAACTTCCCCAAAGTACAGAACTCCAATAGTTATGTAAATAACTTGTGGATGGAGTGCGTGGTTTCCCTTCAGGCAGATATGCAAACATGATTCATATTCTATAAGATGCCACCTCCAGCCTTCCTGAGCACATAATGAAGTATAGAAGACAGAAAATTATAATTTCATTTATATTAGCAGTTAGGGAATGAGGAGGGGACTCAAATGACAGAGTTATGAGGGAAATAAAGCACTCAAATTCATTGTGTTAATCTCAGACTAGACTAGTATTTCTCTAAATTCTGGTTCTAAAATTTTGGCTACACACACACACACACACACACACACACGCACACACGGAGACGATAGGCAGAGTGGTCCTTCCGTATATGTAGGGAATACTTTGCAGATGCAATTAGGTTTATGGAACCTAAAAGAAAGGGACCGTTCCCCTGGATGACACCGTTGGACCCAATCTAATCTCATGATCCTTAAAAGCAGAGAACTTTCTCCTGCAGGAGGTGAGAATGATGAGGCAGGAGGGGAGTGACTCGCTGGTGCTGACCAGGAGGATGGAGCCCATGAGGCAGGGAGGGAATGCAAATGGCTGAGAATAATTCCCGGTGGGCAGCCAGCAAAAGAACAGGACCTCAGTCCTACGACACTTGGAACCGAGTTCTACCAACAACCCAAATTTTCTTGACGTAGATTCTTCTTCACAGCTCCCAGATAAACTCTAGGCCAGGCAACTCCTTGATTTCTATCTTGAGGGACCCTGAGCACAGAAACTAGTTGAGCCCAGCAGGATTTACCTGGAATTTCTGAGCACCGGAACTGCAAAATAATTGGTGTTGTTTTAAGCCACTAAATTTGTGAGAATTTGCTACATCAGCAATAGAAAATGAATATGATATCCATCCAAAGTCAAGTTTTACTGTGACCTGAGTGTTTGTTTCAAGATCTAGGTTCCATCTGTACTATTTCTCTCTCTTTCTGAACACATGTATCATGCCTGACTTTACTATAGTTCCTCTAATACTTAAATCCATAAAAGTGTTATGCTCCCTAATTTCCATAGTTCTAAGATGTCCAACAGAGAAAGAGATCTCTTTACTGAGCAACGCCATATGAGTGGAAATGGAAAGTTACGCTGGGTGGCTTCTCGTGGTTATTTTGCGACCAAATCAAACTACATCATCCAGGTTGGGTTATAGCGACAGTGGTATCCGGCTCTTGTCCTTAATGTGAGGCATATTTTATGGCATTTCAGGACCCAACAGGACATCTCTCTACTATCCTTTAATTTTTCCAGTGTTTTGTCTGAGAGACATCAGCTTCTCCCTCCATCCTCCCTGCCAATGCACCACATAGAATCCCATCTTCCCATGCTATAGTATACACTTTGACTTGCTACCTAACTCTGTCTATTACTTAATTCCATCATCCCGTCTTCCCAAGCTCCTGTTAAAAAAAACAAAACGAAAAAAAACTTCCACCCAGAAAAATGACCAGTGCTTGCAGACTCCCCAACTGTCTGTGGAAGTAGAATATAAAGTATCTATAAATATGAATAGTATAGATGTATATAGTGTTTACATATGTAGTATTTATATTCATTACCATACATAGTTTAGTATTTCTATATAGTATACATAGTGCATGTATAAATACCATATCACATAATTTAGTATATTAATATGTATTCACATGACAAATTAATATCATAATTTATAATAATAACTTATATTCTTTGATAATCAGTAATATTGTTTATTAATATTATGCTTTGATATTTGGAATGATAATTAAAACAACAGCACAGCTTAAAATCAATGGCATCCTGAATTTGATGAAGTATGAGTATGAATGGGTATTTATTTACGTACTTATTTTTATAGATTTTTTAAAAGTTATTTATTCATAAGAGACACAAAGAGAGAAGCAGAGACATAGGCAGAGGGAGAAGCAGGGAGCCCGATGTAGGACTCGATCCCGGGACTCCAGGATCACACCCTGGGCCAAAGGCAGACGCTTAATCACGGAGCCACCCAGGTGCTCCTGAATGTGTATCTAATAGACAATGAACATGTGCATGAGAATATTATGTATATATGCACATATACATATGTGTGTCCTCAGAAGAGAGAGTTTACTAACAGAATGTTCACACATTGATAACAGGTAACAAAAGCATCTGCTTCCTGAATTTAGCAGCAGTACTGCTTTACCAGTGGACTGGAATGATTAGGGCAAGTATTCTTATGCTATGGTGAGAGTCATTTTTGCTCCAGGAAATATTCTTTGGCCTTCTGAGCAAGTTATTCATATATGGAGCATGGGGAAATATTCTGAGATGGAAGCAAAACCTAGTCTTCCTATTATTGTACAATTTTTCATCCATGGAGAAGTGACTGTTAAACATTTGAGCCCAAATATAAATTCTGGAGGCAGGAGAGAATGTATCTAATAAAGAACATAAAAAAGAACACGGGATCTTTAAGGCCGAGGAAGAGAAAGCAATCAGGAAGAATTAGTTGTGAGCTTTGAAGGGGAAGAAAGCTATGTACCAGAGAATCCAAAGAAATGAGTTTCTAATGAGGACTGTCATTCAAATGCTACGTTTAACTTGACTCTCTCCTAAGGGATGTATTTAATGAGAAATCCAATATCAGTAATCAATATTTTTAAGTTATGCACAAGTGCATGACCAGATCTTAGAAGTTATTAAGGCAAAAAACAATGTACAAAATATGTAAAGAGCTAGGCTTATGACCCTGACTTCTGAATGCTGTAGATTTTGAAACTAAAATTGACAGGTTAAACACGGAACATCAGCTCCAAGTTTCTAAAATATGTCATTTACTATAGGGAATAAAATAACCCTAAAATACTTCAGTCAAAAATCTTTAATATAATAAAATTGTTTAAATATGTCATTTATCCATTAGGCTGTCAGACAACACTCCCACACACAATGAAATGCCCGCTGTTTCTTTTTTATTATTTATTTATTTATTTATTTATTTATTTATTTATTTATTTTTGAAATGCCTGCTTTTTGACAGCTGGATTTTTGTCGGGAGAGCTCCACATCACAAAGGCTAAAACAAATGCCCTAAGTATATTGCACAGAAGATACTTCCAGGAAAACTAATCTGGGATTAATTTAAATAAATTCCACATCTGAAATTGTGGGGAAAAAATACATATACATAAACTCTTAAGCAATTTATTTGTTAGTGAAGAAAAGTGAGAATTAGATGATAATAAAGTAGATATTAATATGATTGAGTAAAATTCATAGCACAAAATTGGAATGAAAAGAGAGGAATATGATTAATTTCTTGACAGAAGGATTATTTGACTTAGAAGCAAAGATACAATTTTTTTGATAAATAGAAACACATTTATTGATAATAAAACAAATTGCTTTTTCTAGAAGTAATATATAATTCATTCCTAACATACCTTTGCAAGAGAGCCATGCTGAGAAATATGATCTGTCATTAGAGAGCTAATTAGAGTCCTCCCCACCCCAGACAGCCATAAGGGTTGCATTCTAAGATCCCCAATGGATGCCTGAAAACCATGGACAGTATTGAACCTTACATATTTTGTGTTGTTTTTCTTATGCGCACATGCCTATGATAAAGTTTAATTTGTAAATTAGGCACAGTAAGAGGTTAACAATCAAATAATAAAATAGAATGATTTTATATAACAATGTTCTGTAATAAATGTTACGTGAATGTGGTCTCTTTCATTCTCTCTCAAAATAGCTTATGACTCACCTTTCTTCTTTTTGTGATGATGCAAGATGATAAAATGCCTGTGTGATATGAGGAAGTGAGAAGAATGACATAGGCATTGTGATGTAGTGTTAGGCTACTACTCGCCTTCTGAGGATACATTGGAAATAGGATCATCCGCTTCTGGACCACAGTTGACTGTGGGTAACTAAAACCAAGGCAGGTGAAATAATGGAGGAGGGCTACTGTAAATAAAAACATTTGACTATTTCAAATTGGGCTCAAAGTATCAGTAATAACCCCAAACAACACCATCAGCCCCACCAACACCACCATAAACGTATCGCTTATTTAAGTTTGTTGTGACATATGTTCACTATTGGGCACTTCCCATGGAAAGTGGATAAATTGTGCCGCAAATTTGCAAGGGAAATTCTATTACTGTTATTTAACGGATTGAAGAACTAAAACTCAAAATGTTTAAGTGATCTTCCCAAGATCGCATAGTTTAAAAAAAAAAAAAAAGATGGTTACAGAGTTTTGAGACAGATGCATCTCATTTCATAGCCAATTGTCTTTCCATCGAAATATATAGAAAATGTCCATCTGTTTGATGCATGGTGTAAAGCAGTATGGATTTGGAACTGAAATTTTATTTTAGGACTTGCTATGAAATGATTTTGTGATAGTCTTAAATATTTGGCTTATTTTCTTCAGTTCTAAGCTTTTTTACCTATAAAAAATTCAAGAAGTTGGTATAAAATACACCCACTTGAATACATTCTACCCTTTTCTCTAAGCTCTAAATTTGACAAACCTTCCATTTACTTAGTCAATGAGTGTTTGAAATATCATTGTTATTTTTTGACTGTTGTAGGTGCTAAAAATTTGTGGTTGTGAAGACCATCAAAAGCCGGGAGTTTATGACTCACTTGATTATAAATGGTATGAAATAAATAAATACATTACATAATAATATTAGTCATATGTATGGGTGCGTATACCTGCATGTATACGATAGATGTATCTTCCATGTATATACTACCGATATCATACATGTGAGATAAAGTAAAATCAGGTTGTGAAACAGACTGTGATAGATGGGGAGTATTTAAAGGTGTATGAAGATGGCTTCTCTGAGGAGATATTTGCGTAGACTGTAACAAAGTGAGGTGATGCTCTGGAAAAGAACTGAGGAATATCTCAAAAGCAAGAGAACCACAAAGGAACAAGCGCTAAAGCAAGAGTGAGCTCCTTGCATTTTGGGATTAGCATGAAACCCTGGGTGGCCAGATAGGAAGGAGCATCTGGAGGGACACCCACTTTTCATCTATTTTACTGGAATCACCCAAATTTGTACTAATATTTTATTTCACTTTGATATTGAAATAATCTCCCTGAATTCGTCCTGCTTCCATGAGTGCCCCACTTCAATCAATTCATTAGCAATAGACATGTGTTCAAGTCAAATTCTTTTCTCTATTCAAAATTTTCCAGTGGATTATAATCATATGCAGAATAAACAACAAACTGCTTAAAATGAGCTAATGGCATCTACATGTCTACCTATTGTAGGACTTGCTGATGAGTAAGTAACGAAGTGTAAGTGAAGGAAGAGTCAGGGAGGCTCCGAGATTTTGATCTCACTAGATAAATGACAAGGTCATTAATTCAGATGTGGAAGATCAAGAGAACCATCTTAGAGAAGAGTATTAGGCACTAAAGATCACATGTTGGACCAATTATGGAGGAATTCTTAGTTGTAATCCAAGTATGCAGGAGAAATAAAGAAAGACAGTCAAATCAAGGAGCAAATATTTTCTAAAATGAAGAATTCCCTGGAAAAGTTATTAATTAGTACAGTGATAAGAAATAATATGTATATAGTCTCAAGCAACATCTTAGAGTAGGGTTTTTGAAAACAAAAAATATCCAAGAAGTAGCAATGCATTCTAAGGAATTTACCTATGCCACCCTCAGCCACATGGAGAACAAAAGCACCTATAGGCACTCATACACACACACACACACACACACTCACACACGCACGTGTTTGCACACACACGCATGCACAGCTAAGACTTCAAAAAAAGGAAACTGTTGCCCTCAGGACATAATAACTAGGTTCCAATTAAAGCAAAAGTTAAAGGGGGATTTATAAAACGGATGGAGATCATTGTAAGAATTGATTGTACTTAAGGCAGATTTTAAATTCCAGAAATGAGAGGGATTATTTGAGAAAAAGAAAGGAGTATTAGACCAAGTCAAACTAGGATATGTAAGTGCTCTGCAGGGAAGAGAATCTTGCATATCTGGTCCAAACTGTGGTAAATGAGCATAAATGTCCTCTTAGGCAGAGTGTTTAAGGAGGACAGAGTGGAAGGTAGACTCCTTCTGAGGTTGATGTATGGGTAGGGACTGAGGTGGGGAGGGTTTGGGGGGGTCTGGGGTGGGGAGGAAAGATAGCACAGCAGGAGTGCTGAGAGAGCCTCAGGAAGGTGTGAATGCATGTCTTAACATTGTTCCTTTTAGTTGCCCATACTTCCCTTTCATGGTAGAAAATGCAAATGTATTCCCTTCAATTATCTTTCAAGGACCAACAAGCTACGGGCTTTTAAGACAAATTAACTAGAGAATCTTGAAGATGGGAATTAACATCGAATCCAACATGGTATTAGATATATAAATAGAATAAATGCATCTTTCACTGTGAATTGAATGTTACATTTTGGTGCTCCTCTCTTTTATGTGGTTTCCGTTACTATAGAAACTTCCTCTGTGGAGCCATATATCTATTTTAATCTCGTCAAGCCTTTCCTGAGGGGGGAAAAATCATTAACAGTAAAAAAAAGAAGAACGATTCCATGGAAAAATCTTACAGAATTACAAAGGAAGGCCTAAGGAAGCAAGTATTATATCTATGGTCGTGTTTACATAGGATCCTATGTAACTGCTATCTGGAAGCAAGCTAAGCACTTCACATTTCTGCATGTGAAATGAGAAAAATAGTGCTCTTTCCTCTCTCGAAATCATTTGCAACATGCAATTGTCAAAAGTTGGTGACTGACTTCACTCCGTGTGGCAACGCGCTGTGTAAATTACACGTGTCTTGGAGTAGGATAACTCAGGGCATTAGGATCCAGCATAGTGTAGCAGTGAGGTGGAGCCTGCTGACCTGCTAACCCTGGGGACTTGCCCTCTGTTTAATTTCTTTCTCACTCAACCCTCATCAGTAAAATGTATATACCAGATGTAATACCTATATCGCAGGCTTAATGTGGGAGTTAATAAATGTAAAGCACTTAAAACTTTATAATAAATTATAGAACCTCAATAAATATTTATTACTCTAGATGATATGACCCTTACAGAGTTCAATAAAATATATCACTTTAATGATCCATATATAAATAATCATAGATTTTTATCAACAGTATGGTAAGAAATATAAATACACTTGGATATCATTTTTGTCAGTTATTTATAATTGTAACGGGCTAAAAATCCCATTTTTGGCGGGAGAGAGCCAAAAATGCACAACATTGAGTCAATGTTCTGAATGAAGAGATTAGGCAACTGCAGCAAGCCACTATTTTTTAAATTGTGAAATGACACTCAATGGAATATTCTCATCAATATCCAGAAAGACATATTATCATTATTAAGAAGGAATCTAAAAATTACAGATGAGCTGTCAGTGGCTGAATGAAATTCTGAAGGAATTATTTCAAAAATATGCTTTTTGAAAGAAAGGAAGTAACATGAAGAAAATGAGAGGGAGAGGAAATAGCAATGAGCTTATGCATGATTATGATTATCATCACAGGATGATAGTGAATCTTCAACCTGAGATATTAATGTGGGGCAAGGCTCTTTAGCCACCTTTATCAGAATTTTGTAGAGGGAATAGGCCAAAAATGGAACACAAAACCTATACCTGTCCTGTTACTCAATAAGCCTTCATGACACTTGACCATCTTACAGTCTAGGCTTGGGGGTAAAAAGAGAACAGGATGGTTCGCAAGACAACAAAAAATTCTAGTCACCACATAATCCACTGGCTGCTCTGTTGTAAGTTAGAAGTGTCCATATGGGAAATGTTTGCACTGCAAGGTTGGATCTTTGATTTCCTTACCTAGATCTTCTAAAACTATTGCATAAATACCAAAATGCATTCACGAGTAAGCCGCAAAAGCTGTTTGCAATTTTGTATTTTAGAAACACAAAATTAAAGGAAATAAGAGAGGAGGTGGATTATGTTTTAATTTTCCTATTTGAAGACGAGGATGAATAGGGTGAAACAGGCCTTCCTCTTGCATGGAAACATCCAGTCTCTTAGTTCATTCTGTCGTCTGCTCTTCTCCCAGCATCTACTGCGATGACACATAATATTAATGTTGGCTCCATAAAATTTCTTGAAAGAAAGGAGGAAATCATGAAAGAATAAGTAAGGTAAAAAAGAAAGGAAAAGAAAAGGAAAGGGTGGAGAGAGGGAGAAAATGGACTCTCCTTTACAACAGAACACTTGCTATTTTCCTGATTTCCAGTAGACTTTGAGCACTATGTCAGGTCACAGCTTTTGAATCCAGCCAGCGACCTAAGCAACTGCACCCATGCAATCCCAGACAAATTACTTAACTTTGCTACCACCAATCTCCTCTGAAATGTATATAATATAAATACATAAGTAATAATAGTTGTAGCAAAGCAATGTTTTGTGGATTAAATGACGTAACTCCAGCAAAGAGCTGCGCATACCATCAAACTGTCTGAGGAAGCGTGTAATAGAAGGTACAATGATAATAAAATCACAGAGCAATTGAGGCAAAAACACAATGATGATTTAAAAAGCTATGGAGTGAGAAGGAAATAACTCCGCCAGAGAACCTAGCCCAGGAAGAGCAACTGGAAATGAGCAGAGATCTTTGTGCTAGGTTCCGTGACAGGAAAGGCAAGACCATAAACATGCTGAGTTTCATGGGTCTAATTATCCTATAAAAGGATGCTTACCAAACCATCAGGGGAAGACAGCGTTTTCATAGAATAATAAAGTCTGCGTGAAATTTTCATATGGGGCCCCGAAATGACAAAATGGATCATGTCTTCAAAAGTACTGTCAAGATGCAAATGGAGACAGTCGTCACAAGACTCTTAACATTTAAACAAAGACCATAATCCTAAAACCGGGTTCTGTGTAATTGTTATTATAGAAGCTAGAGTATTGTCATTATGTGACATCCTAGTAAAAAACTTGTCAAATCTAATGTCCCATAAATGGGTTCGGGAAGAGAGAGTTTAATATTTTTCATATAAAGAACTAAAACTCGGTTATGTTTTGGCATTTTAAATGCAATATCCTTTAAACAACAAGAGTAATACGTTCTACACATTGTACAATGCCCTATGTAAAATTATAAGCTGATGAGTTTTCATGACTCTCATTGCTCGTTCATAACATCTCTGTGTAATGATAGAGTTTGCTTTTTCAGTCGTGATACAGAGGAGGAAAGGAAGAAGTCTATCCAGGGTCTGTTTCATCTCTTATTTCTCATTAACATGAATACAACTGACAGCTTTGCCTTCACGTGCGTGTGTATGGGAACCTGGCGCAGGATGAGAGCGGCATTCAACGTTAAAGGAAAATCGTGCCACCATCGTAGCACAGCATGGGTTCTGCTTGGGGTTTGCATCTGACCCCGATTGCAGCTCCCTGGGAATTCCACTGAAATCCACTGTTTGCACATAACAAATACTGGAAGGTTTTCATATGCAGACAAACGATTGCGTCTGGAGTCTTTGCAGTTGGTGACTTTGCCCTATCATTATAGATAAGGGGGTGATGACATGAGCGGCGACGCAACCATGAGAACAAGTTCACTTATTACAATTTGCAAAGATTTTTTTTATTATAAATTTGAGGTTCTTTCAGGTTTCTGGTTTGCTCTGATCACTTGTGTCAATTCCACTGAGCATATGAAATGCTATTTTTATAGTATTTATATCTCTTAAAACACAGATATCCACACAGTACCCTTTATTTAGCTCCCAGAGGAAATAACGATTAAAGGCTTTACAGAATATCATGATTTATTTTGGTTCATCACAAAGTAAATGGGATGGCGTTTAGGCAGGGCACAGGGGAGTGGCAAATTTCTAAGGTCTACAGAGCTCGTACAGTACACGGATGAGAGAAAAAAAAACATTATTATTCAGAAAAATAGTGTCTCATTTTTTTGAGTTCCCAAATGAAAAATATCCATATATGTCTTGAAATCCCCAAGATTGAAGTTTGAATGAGAAATTAATGTGAGATGGGATTAGAAAATGATTGTCTCTTAGTGACAAATGACAGCTCTGTGAAATACGGTACATTCAGGCTGTTGCTACAGTGACTTATATATTCTTTTTTCCCCCATTATTTACTTCTGTAGAAATAGGAATGTACATATTTCTTCTTGCTAACTTCTAGGGTTTAAATATTGGGAGAAGCAAGTTGTTGTCACGAGAAGAAAAGATGGCAAACAATCATGTAGAGTGTGATATTTGATAGCCCGGGAGCAAAGTAATGGTTGAGTCAGCGCACATAAATCTCCCAAATCTTATTCCCACAAGAAAAAGACGCTGCCAAAATCCAAGGCCTGGGCTAGCTGCGCCTGCCATTATTGATTTCTCTCTAAGCGTCAGCAGCTCATTATCTGGATACATAGTGTTAATGATACCTCCTGTCCTTCCATTTTCCTCACCATTGGAAGACATGCTTCCTCCTGCAATACCCCAGGGTCCCTTTATTATCAAGTAAGACGGAGTTGTATCCTGAAAACCTAATGGAAGGGTGGTGGGTGACTCACTCTTCCACCTGCACCTGTAATTGATGCAACAGAATTCGTCTTGAGACTTTCAGAATGGACGCAGTGATTGACCACACCCCCGCATCAGAGCTGAACATTGATTCATACTGCACCTGTTCTGAAAAAACTTCGGAGGCACTTCAAGAATTCACATAAAAATTAAACAAAAAATAGGTGCTGAGATTGGAAAGATGAGAATTGGAGCAGGAAAGAAATAAGGTGGAGGCAAGAAATAGAAACATGCACAACATGAATGAACATGTGAATGATGGGAAATATTCCGGAGGTAAGGTGAGGGAGTACCAATTATACCTGGCCCTCTGTGTGCGTCTGTGTGTGCATACGTATCACTAAGATCTCTACACCTATATTGTAAATTTTTAATTCTTAATACGGTTCTCTACAGCTCTGCACATTTTTTTTAACCATTTTGTCCTTTGACTAACGAGGGTTCAGACATAATAAAGCCATTGTTTGAAACTTATTCCTAATAATAATTCCTTTTTTAACACATCAAGAAACAGTTTCAAAGTTGCGTTAAGACACACAAATGCTTAAGACCAACGCGGTCTCAGAAATCTAACGCGTGTGAAAAGGACGTGGAGTTTTAGCTCTTCTCTTGCATTTACTCTCTGAAGTATTTTGGTTCCACATTTCCCGTGTTTGTCGTAAGGTGCTGATCTTATTTAAAGTGCTTAGTCTGCGATCGATGTTATTTTCCCAATTATGGAAGATAAACCATTTGCACATATTTCATCAAAAATAGCATTCAGCACGAGGCAAGCATCTATTGCTTTAAATGAAAACATACATGAAGTCGAATATAGAAACATTACACTTGAGATAGAGCTTACTCCCCTGGAATAGATCAATCTGTATTATCTTGGTTTGGTTTAAAAAAGGGGAAAGGAAAGAAGGACTCTGCGCTCTATGTGCATACGGTAGGTGATATACCATTACGAGTTACATTGCCTTATATGAAAGCCTAATTTGAAAATATATCTGAATATCCGCTTACATGAACCATGGTACATATCATGGAAGAATTTTAGGAGTCATTGGTGAGATGCTCTTTAGTGAGTATGACTGAGTTCTCACACGAATTGAGATCTGGGGAGCAATACTTGCTCCGCGTATTACCCTACACGTTGGACACCCCCCACGCCTTAGCCTCTTTACCCTGAAGTGAGGGAGAAGAGGAAGTATTCACTGTCACAGGTGAGGGCAGAGGTCGGGGTGGTCGCAGTGGCAGCGGTGGCGGTAGCAGTGGTGTTCCTCACCTTCAGGTTGTCACAGACCACTTAGGGACCGAAGGAAATGCTCATGACACAGCATAAACTGAAAAAAGCAGATGTTGGGACAGGTCAGGGCCTTGTCAGATTTCAGAAAGACTCACTTCCTTGAGCCAGAATACACTTGGAATATACTGCTTTAAAGCATAAGAAATATGTGTACATCCTTTAAAGCATAATAATACGAATATCACTTCAATATCAGAAAGCCAGCCCCGCTGAAGGCTCTGTGTGTATGTTATCATTTTTTTTTCTCCCTTTGCTATGAAAATGTCAAGTGACATGTTGACATTATACTTTCTTCAGTCATCAGTTAATGATAGGATTTGTTCACATGTCAAAGCAATTCAGTGCAACAAAGCACAGCTGCTATTTTTTTTTTTTTTTTGCTTTTTTTTTTTCTTCTAACGGGCTTACTAGGGACCAATGGCCAAGGTCTTTGCTCACTAACAGGTGGTTTTTGTAGATGGTGTTTTGAAACTATTTATTACCTCCAATGAGATGTAAACTGTGGATCACGAAGCCATCCAAAATCCTGACTCTGTTCCATCCCTTGAGGCAAGTTCAATGGACACATCATCCTGTGCTCTCCTATATGCATAGCAACGAGAAACTAGAATTTCTAGAAAAAAGTGAGTCTCCACGGATACTGTGTTAAATACTTCACGATATGCGTTACCCTTGTTGGAACGTGTATGGTCATTCCTGATGTAATTTAGATAATAGCCACTTTTAAGATATACCTTCTTAGGCATTATAGCAATTTTTTTTTTTTTAAATAAATACTTGTTAAGTCTCAGGGGACCTTCAGAGAGATTTGGCTTAGGTTCCACAGGGAACCTCCTTATCTATACATGTAAACAAAGACGCAGAAATAGACTCAGGGACGTAGCATGTTTGTGAGAGATGCAAGCCGGGATATTGGCTCAATTCAAACCTTCCCTAAGGCAAGGTTTATCCCATAAAGTCAGATGTTTCTCTAGTTCAGCTTAAGTGGTGGAGTCACGTGGCAACATCTAAACACTTTTGCAATTTGCTGAGCTCCACAACTCCAAAATTAATTAATTTTAACAAAACTCTAATCTGTGGGGAAGTCACATTATTTTGAATTTTGTGGATAATTTATATTGAATTGTGATTGAAATTTTACAATACGCTAATGCAAATTGACATGCTAATTCTCATTAAATGCAACTGGCACTGCACATAAACTTGACCCAAAGGGAAAATAGCAGACTATTAACAACAGTTGTATCTTGATGATAGGATTAAATATAATTTCTATTTTTTTATACAGCATTTTTAAAATTTAGAGTGAACTGATATTTTCAAATTAACTGTGTAAATTAAAACATTTTATTAGATGTTCGCTAAGTAGAGAGATAAATCTAAATAGAATTTGAGAGTAGCCTAGCTAGGATTATCAGTATATTATATTCTATGAAATACTTGCACACACACACACACACACACACACATAGAAGCCAACATGTCATGAGAAATGTCACTTTTCAGCGATGATTTTTGGAAATGTTAATCATTATCTCGTTTAGATATTCAGTACCTCACTTTTAAACATGATAATCTTTATGCTTCCTGTTTGTTTCTGAAATATTTTTCCCTCCATTAAATCCTACAACCAGTGCCCAGATTCCAAAGTAAACAAGTCATGTCTATGAACACTATTTCTAGCAGATGACAACAGTGATTATTTGTGCCATCCTGAAAATGTTAAGACACTTGCTTTCATTATTTTCCTTAAAGTGATGTCATCTTCCTCTGTAGAGGTACACAAATTGCTGTGTTTCTATGTCAGAATGTAGAAATTATATTTCCGCAGACATAATCTCATACCCACAGAGTTAAATAGTCCATAATGAAAAAATTCTTAGATATTGGGCTTCAAAATGCAGTTAGTGGGGGTCTGTTTCAAATCCTATTCATTATAACGTACTGAGGAGACAACAGAAACATGTTACATTAAGGATTTCATAGGGAAGATACAGTGATGGCAGAAAAAGGTTTCGAAAGAATCGATGGGTTGGGAGATTTGCTGCTAGGAGAACTCTCCCTCTCATCCCCTGGAGAGCCACCTGGAAACCAAATCAAGAGATTCTAAAAAAAAAACAAAAAACAAAAAAAAAAAAAACAAAACAAAAAAAAACAAACAAAAAAACAAGAGATTCTTCAGTTAACCTTTTCCCCTAAACTGACGTGGTCCGGGATCTGCTTGGGAACCTCCCACTGGATGTTAAGGACATAGCAGTTTCCTCTCCATGTTTCCCGGCCTTCTCTGCTGTGAACAGTGGAAGACTCCATCTGTGACTACCCTTGGATCCTCTGCTAGACACCTGCACTCATCCGTCCCCTGGGAGAAGCTCCTAGCACAGGGTAGGACGTCGCAATTAATTGTAAAATTCTTTGCATTTGAACAAAATGAGAGGAGCATTCCAGACACTCAGACAAATACCTAGACTAAAACATTTTTTCTCCTAATTTCCTCCTATTCACAAACCTACATACCGACCCTGCTTTCTCATGGTCCTAACCTGGATCTAACACCTATCCTGGATTAAATAACCTCTGTGTGTGTTTTTGTTTGTTTTTGTTTTGTTTTGTTTTGTTTTGTTGTTTTTCGTAATCAAGAGAACCACCTTTACTACCCATTATCTGGCATTATATTAATATACAGCTTCTTTTTTTTTTTTCCCTCTTCCCAGTGGAAGCCCAATCTCATGGGCTCTTAGGGGCTCTGTTGGGACTGGCAGGAAAGTCCTGGGATGGGAAATACCTGGTTGCCTCTGCTTCTGAAGGCCCTTCCTCCTAAGACTTGCCTGTAAGGAATCTGGCTCCTACCACCCACTGTCCCAGTACGCTAGAGCGGCCCTCCCCCTAGAGTCACAGTACGGTGGTGACTCACCTCGGGGCCCCCACTTGGTTCCAAGAGTAGGTCTCTGGCCTAAAGTCTGTGCAGGCCAGGGCACGCCTGAGGCCAGAATGTGGGAGTGAACCCCACATGCACCAGCTTCAAATCCAGCCTTCCAGGAGCTCAAGGGCCAGGGGCAGCCACTTGGGCTTCCGGCACTGAAGCCTGGGTCCCCAGTCTGACATTTGCCAGAGTCCCAGGCCAGACAAACACGCCGCTCCATTCCAGTGCATGGCATGTCCAACACGTGCACTTTTCTTCATATACCTCAACCATAACGTTTTGCCACAGTTTGGATGCAGAAGCAGGCGTGACAATGTGACAGTTTTCTCTTCAGCCAGGCATTGAACAGAAAGGCAAAAACTTAAAACAGTGACATTATGCTCATCATCTTTGTTTGTGTTAGAAGAATGTAGTTATTTAAAAAAAAAATCCAAATGACAACCACTTATCATTGATTCTCTGCATGTAGGTGACAGCGGTTTGGATTTAAAAATTGAGTACGAGGTAGAAAACTGTAAGAGCATAAACAAACAATGACAGATAAAGATGCTTCATTCTTCCAGTTGAATTAAGAGAAGACATTCCCCTCCTCTTTTTTTCTTAGATCATTCCGTCTGTGTCTTCGAAATATGTGCAAACATTTTAAAAGCTAAATAAACCTCTGCCAGCGTTAGAGCCCAGGGATATCTTCTTCAGGAGCCGAGAATCATCTCTTTGTCATATAATCATCAAGGGAGCTAGAGACCCTATGTCTCAGCTCCTGATTTCTGTGGGAGCCTCACTCCAACTTACAATATGGTGTTTTGTTTATATATATTTTTCCATTGCACAAAGCCAATTAGTTAACGCAGATGGTCAACCCCGATTACCCAGAATCTAGGAGGATCTATGGGTGGAAAAATGTGCCACTGAGTCCTCTTAGTGTAGGGTTAGTCATTGTTTGTCTTGAGGACATGTATGGAACTGGTCGCAGCTGTCTGACGACATAAAAGGGTGACATGTCCTTCTGCCTTGGGTTCGCATCCTGGCTTACCGTGTATTCAATAATGAAATTATTTTCTTTCTTTTTTTTTTTAATTTATTTTTTATTGGTGTTCAATTTACTAACATACAGAATAACCCCCAGTGCCCGTCACCCATTCACTCCCACCCCCCGCCCTTCTCCCCTTCCATCACCCCTAGTTCGTTTCCCAGAGTTAGGAGTCTTTATGTTCTGTCTCCCTTTCTGATATTTCCCACACATTTCTTCTCCCTTCCCTTATATTCCCTTTCACTATTATGTATATTCCCCAAATGAATGAGAACATATAATGTTTGTTCTTTCTCTTCTACCGCTGGAGACTTTTGGGGGGTTGGGTGGGGAGAGATTTTGTTTTAATCACATTTCTCCAACTTAAGAAAATCTTTATGGGATTTAGCTGCAATCCTTTTCTGTTGTCTATTATGCAGGAGCTTAGTGTTCCTGGATTTCAGAGGAAGTATGTTGTCGTGGGAGGAAGTGAGCAGGTGAGGCTAGACTTCTAATTCCGCTAGGCTGGGCTCATCAGTACTCAAAGGGCTGCTTCAATGCACCGTGAGCATTCCTCTTCTCTTTCTCTCCTCCTTTTTTTTATCTGACAGTTCCATTTCTTTTGTCCTTATGGCCCCTGTCCTGCTCCCATTGAGCTTTATATTTTCTGCCTTTGCTCTTCTGTACTGCCTTGGAAAGTTCTACTAGTTGTCAGATTTACCATAACCCAAGACTCCATCACCCACATCCATGGATTGGATGATGCAAATACCCTTACCCTATCGGCTGCTTATCCTAAATTGATCACCCCCAATTTTTGTGAGTACCTCTTAGCTCTTTGGGGGTGTATATGTGGCCTGTCTCCCAGCCACAGGTGTACATGCTGCCCATTCGCTTGGGTCTGCTTTCTTCTTCACAGACATCGGTACCACGCCGGACTGGTGGCATAACCAGTCATCTGTCAGTGAGGTACTTGGTCTAATTATTGTATTTAGCTCCTCTGTGATGGGTTGACACCACTGTCATCTGTGCTGTACCTTCAAATCGTTGGTTTTCTTGCAGGGGGGGATTATTATAATTTGCTTCCGAAATTTAATAGTTTCTTCATATTTTACATTTGTCTCTTAATTTCTCTTTTACTGTCTTTTGCCATTTTTTTTTTCCTAGTGAAAACTCAGGTCACTGAATTTTTCCTCACATAGGAAATGTGATTTCCATCCCCAAAGGCCAGAAAAATTCATTTTTTATTATAAACATTCTGTAAACATTGTTGGCTTATTTACCTAATTCCATTCTTTTTTTTTTCCTAATTCCATCCTAAAATTCAGTGACATCTCTATCTTAGAAAAAATTTTCCAACCCAGAAATCTCTTTTATTTCCTCTATTTCATACTTTACTCCTTTCAGCATCATTACTTTCTCAAGGTACCTCCACGTCACTGACTCTGACCTCAGGGTCATAAGTTATTGCTTTGGTTCTGTGGACCTCTACTGTACTTTATATCACTACTGCTTTTTAATATTATTTAATTTTTTCCTATACCCTTCCAGCTCATGTGTCATATCCTGTTGTGCTTTTATCATAATAAAGATTATTTTGCAATGTCTATGTGGTCTATGATATTTGTTAAAGGCAAAGTAAAATAAGAATTCTTATACACATTCAATACATGACAAATATTGTATTTAACCTAGGAATTAATGAAGGAACCAGGAAGATATTACAATTGGCTCAGAGTCAATTTTTTTTTCAGAGTCAAATTTAAAACACACACACACACACACACACACACACACACTCACCATTAGTGGCCTTAAAATAAATTTACAGGGGACGGCTGGGTGGCTCAGTGGGGTAAATGTCTGCCTTCGGCTCAGGTCATGATTGCAGGGTGTTGGGATTGAGCCCCACGTGGGGCTCCCTCCTTAGTGGAGAGTCTGCTTCTCTCTCTCCCTCTGACCCTCCCTCCATCCTCATGCTCTCTTTCTCTCTCTCTCTCTCCTTAAGTTAATAAATATCTTTAAAAATAAAGATAAATAAATTTACAAATTAGAACAAAATTTGTGGGCATTCACAGGGCAATAATCCACTGAATACTACTGGCTGTGATATGCATTTCTAAATACAATGAAAAGCAGAGATAATTCAGAAAAGTACAATAGACAGGAAATTGAATAAACTTTTGCTCATTTTTGAGGCTTCTTACAATTTGGGAAAAAATGAAGAACTATTGGCCTTAACATTTTTAGTTTCTCAAAATAATAGTTCCTCTGAACATTTTTCTTGCTGGTGATTATCCCTTCCCCTTTTCTTGTCTTAACATATATGGTGTATTCTGTGCAGATTGGGATAGGAAAATATTAAATAATGTCATTTTCCTCCCATATTTCACGTTAGTTAATTTAAATTTCTATGTTATTTCTGTGTCTTATATTAATTTTATTTTACTAGCTGTTAGAAGGAGACATGGAGGAGGGAAAAACATGCTACTACTGTTTTTCTTTTTTAAGAATGTGTTTTTAAGTAATGTGTTTTTAAGTAATTCCCAACGTGGGACTTGAACTTAAAACCATGAGGTCAAGAGAGTTAGTTACAGGCTCCATCTACTGAGCCAGTCAGGAGTCAGTGTTTAACCTCACAATAAAAGACAGCAGCCAATACAGGAATTTACATTCTGTTTCTTATTTTTAGAAAGCTCATTTCGCCACTCGCTCTTTAGTTGTTAGCCATTGGAAGACTACTCTATTGACTCTCTAGCCATGGCTCTTTTGTACCAGAAAATTTCTATTTTATTAGAAGCAATAAAAGTTACTCAAAGATATTATGAGCGCTGAGGCACTGAAGCCATGTCCAACAGGATTAATGAAGATAAAATTATAGAAAATGTATAGCTTATATTTTAGAGGGCTGTTTTTCCCTGACTAGCTCTTGCTTCTTTTCAGGCCCCACTAACAAGTACACTAGTGTTTCCGCAGAAGCCTGGACTCAAGGTCAACTGATACGGTCCCAGCCTATGAAGAAGCAAGGCCCTACATTTTAAGTCCTTAGTCTGAATGATCTTAGACCACAGAACAGCCCTAGCCTACCTACCGCAGACAAAGAACTTGCCAGCCTTAGCCAGCCTCAACCAGCTTGAGCCCAGTCACCAAGTCAACGTTCCATACATGAGCCCAGGTGTGTCTCACAGTTACCTCTGCTACATTATGATGTTAAAGTGTCTGCCTTAGGAGGACCACACGCTTTATTGACATAACATAGGGTGCACAGGGTGTACATGTAGGTGTCTTCTCCAAATATGTCTGTATAAACTTGCACCTACCTTTACCTGCGATGACTAAGTTCCCCTTTCTAAATATTCATCTTGTATCCTAAATGAAAAGAACCCACTCACCTCTGCTCAGGGAGTCATGGCTTTGGAAATTATTCCCTGTGATCTCCTTATTTACTGGAAAATAAAGATTACTTTGTGCAACCACTCCACTTGCTGTAGCCTCTATAAGTAACTCACTAAGGAGCGGAGTCACATGTCCGCTTACAAGCTGGAAACTGTCTTTCAGGGGTGCATGTAAGAAGTATCCTTTAATTTAAAAATAACAATTCTCTTCTTGTTTAAGTCACAGGTCTTCGGGATTGACAGCTCTAATTACTCCTCATGAGTAGATGAGTCCCCTTGTGTTTTTGGAGAGGAAGGGATCATTCAGATATTGAGGTAAGGCGGTACCTGATTCCTTAGCTACCGAGTAAGTGTTGGGAGGACAGCCTGTGGTTTTTAAGATGTCACAGAAATTAATTCAACGGACCACCCTTCTGTAGTACAAGTCTATATAATTCTTCCCTTTTCCCCTACCCACTCCAAATTACTTTCATGCAGCCCAGGACTAGAAATGCATTTTAAGGTACACACGCTCTACAGATAAAACAGATTTATTCAACTGCACTGCACATTTAATATCTGCCCTACCAAAATATTTATACTCTATCTGAGAAAAAACACTCATAGGAGTTGTTTAAAAAGCTTTGAATCATGAAGTTGTGAAACATTTGGATTATGTGGATTAAAAAAATATATAAATTCAATAAAATAAAATCCCCAAAGCCATTTTCCCTACCCTAAGTAAATGTTTTCCAAGATTCATAAATAGTTTTTAAGCATAACAATGTTCATATAGCTTCTTTTGCTACGGAAGAGTATCTGCTAAAATTTATCAGGAAAGAAGAAAAGAACTCAGGGTGATTTGGGATCATGTAGTAACAAAGGAATGATGGTAAAATATTGCCTGTTTAAAATCAAGTGGGAAAATGAATTTACACAGATGCACACACACATACACGTATGCACACTGACCAAAGGATGTTTGAAAAATTCCTATGAAATCCAATTTGTTATTGCAGAAGATGAAGAGTGAAAGCAGATTTTACATGTCTTCAAACATATATTTTTATACTGTTCTTTTTATATATAAATAGTTAGAATTAATCTATGATTATAAATGTCATTATTCAAAGATTTCTACATTTCCATTTCATTTTACTTTGATTTTAATCATCTGAACAAAAGAAATTGATGACTTTAGTAAAACAACTTTGATACAGGTAAGATATTACTCATATACAAAGGTGGAGAGATAGGCTAATATCATGAACACACACTCACAATCACACTTATGTGGTTTGCCTCCAATTCTGCTGTAGAAGCAGTGACACAAATTGCAAAGGGTTGCCCATAATTGTAGCAAATACTTTGTAGAAACAAGCTCTTCAGAACAGCATATGGCACTTTAATTCAAATTCACTGTAGGGTAAGCAAAATGCTTCACAGTGGATTATAATGGAAAAGAAATAGGTATCTGAAGGTGTTTAGTATAGGAAAATACTTTTGTGTAAGAAGATATAGCTATACTTAAACACATGAGGTACACTGAATATATTTCCTCTTTGGGAGGAAAAATCCTAGGAGAATCTTAGTTTTATCATTACACATTTAGATGCACTTCTTTCCTTTAAATTCTATTTTCTTACCTTTATTCTTTCCCTCTTTTTATTTTATTATTATTTTTTGTTTGTTTGTTTTCACCGGGCATACATCTAGGTGCTAGGGACATAGCACTCACCCTTAGGAAGTGTCTATTCCATCAGCCGATAACCATGATTTGTGTGAATCCAATAATTGAAGACATAAAATCACAGTAACATCAGGTGGGTTTGTATTAATTAATATATATTTTTTCTGGAATAAAAAGTGCAAGTGAAGTAATATTATTTAAGGTCTCTATGCTTTTATTTTTTACATGAAAAATGAGGCTGGCTGCTGCCCTACCAACTTGGCAGAGTTGCTATGAGCTCCGCTTCAGAAAAACACCATTAAATGTATATTTACTTTGGGTGATTATAATACACGGGTGATGAGTTATAATAATAACTAGCCATAAAGCGTTGCATACCTCTCCCAATAGAGCCCCATTTCAGAAATATATGTGAACCTTTTTCGTTTTTTCATCTAATGGATTAAAAACAAAACAACCCCTCAATTCTCTACAACTTTCTTTTTCTTTTTCTTTTCATGATACTCGTCTTAACGTGCATACTTAGTCAGGCAGCTAAACTTCAAAAGCCAGTGAGAAAAGATAGCTGCGGTTAGGATTCAGCTAATCACGTAGGTAGTATTGAAATGTCAATCAATGCCAAATGTGATGACTTCTTCACTTATCTTGTTTCTTTAAGATATTTACACAGAAGATACATATTTCTCTATTAATTATTTTGAGCACATAATACTGGTTTTCAGGTCAGTTGTCAGTTGTTACCTCTCCTTTTGCCTGAGCTTCAGGAAGCATCAAGAGATGCTCTATATGGGTTTAGTTGCTGTTGACCATGACATTTGCAAAAATAATGTGTCGAAGGTCTATGCAGCTGTTAACTGTGGTTTTCTTACTGGCTGAGAAAAAAACTAAAGAATACTGGCAAATGCAATTGAATTCAATCATCCAATTTCTGCAAAATGATCTTATCTCTATCACTGGACTTTTTCCTTGGTAGTTGAAGGCGTGTAGATATTTCCTTACAAAGTGGAAACTACAGTATATGCTAAAGCAACCTCCCTACCCTAATCTTGACCATGTGGAAAACATGACAATTAAGTGAGTAATCTTTTTAAATCTAGTTTGCACATTTTGTAGATGTGATTTCACCAAATTAAAAAAGTACCTTCCTTTTTCTATTTTGTCCCTGGACAATAGTATATCTCCTACAAAGTTGTCTTCTAGTAGCCATATGGAACGCTAGGTAAGTAGATAGAAAGATAGAAAGGTATATATGTTCATATATATATGAATATATATATGAAAAGTAAATGTAATACCAATGTCTTGATATTATTTCTTATATTTTAAAAATGTTTGCATTGAACATATTTCTAGAAAATGCCAACTTGTTGTAGTCTTATAATGTGCCGTTTGTTTTCCATTATGGATTCAGGAAATGTTGGGTAAACTATGTACAAATGCTTTTGGAGCTCTATAATTCAGTCTGTTTTGAACATTACTTGATAAGAAAAAAAAAAAACATTTGGAGACCACTTGGTTAATGAAGTTCATGGACATTTATTTAATGTGAAATATTTAAAGAGATAATTACTTGTTATGAAAAAATACTGAAGTATTCACAGATAAAATGTCACAAATATAGGAATTAGATGATTTATGGCTATAATATACTTCTCTGATGTAGAAGTAATGATTTTATTATACAAAAATTAAAAACAAAAAAATTTCTGAAGCAGTAAAATACTGTACAAGATCATAAATATGTATTATTAATATTTTGGTGTATTTCTAAAATGAAAGTCACACAGTATATCCAGGTTTTAACAGACTTTCTCCTGGGAACATATTACAGATAATTACATATACTCCCAGATTATGAATTTTAATTATTGTGTAGCATCTCATCCTTTACACATATCATAATTTATTTAAATTATTTATCTTGATGCTATACATCTGTTTCTGATATTTTCCTCCTAAAATACATAATGAGGTGAGAATCACAATTATAAAATGGTTTATATGCTTCTTAGGGTAAATCCTTTAGATACATTTTTGCAAGTACAGGTATTGTAACAAAGGGTTATTTGACAATTATTTTCAAATTACTCTTCAGAGAAGGGAGCAGCATATTAGGAAATCAGAAACAATAGAATTGTTTGCAAAAACTTAATTATAAAAAAGTCAGACAAATTTTGATTTAGTGCATTCTCTACACACTAGGTATTACTTGTTAATTTAAAGTAATATATTTAATTGTATTTATTAAATTATATATTAATCAGAGTTTCTCAGAAAGTGGAATCTGAGGCAAACATCTCTGGTGCTGTCATCTCATTAATCAGAATCCAGAGAAGAGGACAAGAGGAGGATGGCCCAACAGGAGATCACTTTAACAAAGTGGATGCCCCTCTAAGTGAGCAATTGTCCCAACCATAGGCATGTGCCATGGTAGCTTAGTAAAGTACACCTGAGGAACACTGATCATGGGAAAGAAAGGGAGAAGGATGTATCCACCGGCTCTGCTCTTCCATTGGTAAAACATTCTCTTGTCATTAACTCCTCCAACCTGCCACGTGACATATGAGTGGATACCTAGGGCTTCCTGTAATAGCATCAAGAGTGGTATTTAGGAAATTTGATGAGAGTCATGATGAACTGGACAGAAGTCAGGTGTAGTCAGGTTGAACCTGTGTCCAGAAAGAACTAGCTAGGGCAAAACTAGCTACCTGGGGCAGCTGCCACAAGACTGGTAAGGCAAAGTATATATGAAATGCTGTATTTGAGGTTTCTGATGCAGTTTAGCCCTTGTACCCCTAGGACCCACGTTTCCTTTATTATAGTGGGCTCCCATGGTATATCTGGATACCATTTTAATGAGGATATGAGGTCTGCAATTGTTTTACAAGAGTAAAAGTAACAGTTTAATTAACCACAGCATCTTTTCTGTTTTTCAAATATTTTATTTATTTATTTTATTTATTAACTTATTTGAGAGAGAGAGAGCGCACGTGAGTGCTTGCACACATGAGAGGGGGAAGGGGCAGAGAGAGAGAAGAAGCAGACTCCTTGTGGAGCAGAGGGCCCAACAGGGGGCTGGATCCCAGGACTTGGAGATCATGACCTGATCTCCAAGGCAGACGCTTAACTTACTGAGCCACCCAGGCACCCGACCACAGCATCTTTTCAAGGGTGGTAACCATATGCAATAGATCCCTGGAAGACTTTCGGAAGCCTCATTCCTCATCATTGCAGCTGGTTACAGGTGTTAATAAAGATCTGTCATCTCCATTTTTCTCCACCACAGGTTCTAAATTACCCTAAATCTTGGTCGTTGAATTGTACAGCCTGGGTTATTTGCTATTAGGGATATTTAGACCTTAATCCCTGGAAGAACACAATCCTCCATTATCTTTACTTAAATGTGCATATTTTGAATCTTCTTGAATGTTTAAGGGACACGTGGAATTTAAGAGTCTAAGGCTTCTCATCCATATGCCTATTCCAGCTTTGAGTCATGTTTCTTTTCCAGTGTAGCCTGGCTTTGACATAAGAGATCTGTCAACATTTCTTTGCATATCAACTATACTTATATTCTGAAGCTGGCCCTGATTTTCAGCACAAACTTCTCAATAGCTATAGAAGGTGAATCTGCTTAAAAGTCACCTTAAAGATCTTATGACTTTCATAAAAAAAGAATGAAATCTTGCTACTTACAATGACGCAGATGGAGATAGCATTATGCTAACAGAAACAAGTCAGTCAGAGAAAGACAAATACCATATGATTTCTCTCATATGGGGAATTTAAGAAACAAAACAAATGATCATCGGGGGAGAAAAGAAAGAGGCAAAGCAAGACACAAACTCAACTATAGAGACCATCTGGTGATGGTTACCAGAGGGGAGGTGGGGGTGCGTGGGTTAGTTGATGGGGGTTAAAGAGTGCACTTGTGATATGCACCAGGTGTTGTATGGAAGTGCTGAATCTCTAAATTGTTCACCAGAAACTAATATTACTCTGTATGTTAACTAACTGGAATTTAAATAAAAGCTTTAAAAAATCTTATGGGTTTCTCATTTAGTTGAATTTTGTTGCTTCCAGAGTAACATTTTTCATTTCTAAGACTTTCAATAAGCAAATGGAAGCCATCCTTATATTTATTTCTCCCGTGCCGGTAAAGTGCACAGTGATTGGACACTACAATTGTTCATTTCCCTCCTTAGACCATCCAACTTATGCACAGGTAAAAGCCACACAAGTCATGATGCCCTTGAATACCAGCGTTTATCGCCACACACCTCCTCCATGAACATCCCGATTGCTCTTCTGCTTGTTCATAATTCAGGTACAAACTCTTATCCTGAGGATCTGCTTTCTAGAACCATCGCTGATGCTGTCTTTGCATAGGTTACCTACTAAGCAGAACATGAAACAAATGACATATGTGCCATTACTTTGCTTGAATGTATAATTTCAAGGTGTAAGGGTCAAAGATACAATTTTGAGCTGTTCACGGTGTTACATGATCCCAGTGAAACTGCATAAAATGCATGTCAGGACTCTCATTTGGAAAAGAGAAAGGAGCAGAACTTTTCCTCTGGTTCTCACTTCCTAGTCCGCCAACTTTCATCTCGCATTGGCATTAAAAGCTCACAATCTCAGAGTGTGCATGTGAGGATGCTAAGCAAGTTCTCACCATGATGCCAAAAGAAACCCTGTAACAAGAAGCATGTGACACTGAATCACAGTGCGGCATGCCGAGTGGTGACTGGGGCTCTCGGTGGGGGCCATGTGGAGATGCTTGCTGCGTGATGTCTGCAACAAGAGAGGAGTTTGGAAGAGAGGACCAGAAATAATGCAAGAGGGGTCTCCTACAGGTGGTCTGCGAGTTGAGCGTTCTATACTGCAGAACCAAGAATTGAGTCTGGGCTGTCTTGTGCTGATGATGATCCATTGATGTGCATCACTTAGTCAAATTCGTAAATCCCATCCCGAGGCAATCTCTATTTGGAAGTGAGACTAGGAAGTGAGAACCAGAGGAAAAGTTCTTCTCCTTTCTCTTCTCCAAATAAGAGTCCTGACATGCATTTTATGCAGTTTCACTGGGATCATGTAACACCGTGAACAGCTCAAAATTGTATCTTTGACCCTTACACCTTGAAATTATGCATTCAAGCAAAGTAATGGCACATGTGTCATTTGTTTCATGTTCTGCTTAGTAGCTAACCTATGCAAAGACAGCATCAGCGATGGTTCTAGAAAGCAGATCCTCAGGATAAGAGTTTGTACCTGAATTATGAACAAGCAGAAGAGCAATCGGGATGTTCATGGAGGAGGTGTGTGGCGATAAATGCTGGCATTCAATGGCATCATGACTTGTGTGGCTTTTACCTGTGCATAAGTAGGATGGTCTATGGAGGGAAGTGAACAATTGTGATGGCGTGGTCCAGTTACATCAATGCATCATTAAAGATCTCTCTGAGGGGTATATTCCAAGAACTTATGGAGGAAAGTGAAGAATGATGGCTGCATTGAAGAATTCATTAAAAAAGTATGGCTTCCACCAACATGAGAATAAGATCTCTGGAAGAAAGATGGAAGGTGAGAGAAGAAAAGAAGGGCCCTTGGCAGGACACCTTGGATTATGCCAGTATGTTTTTAAGAGCAGGGTATATTCACAAGCAATATTATATTAAAAAAATAGAATAGTCCAGCCAAACTACTAATTTGAATTTTGATTTTGTGAGTGAATAATATCAGACAAGAGTTAAACCTCTCGGCATGCAGAGGACTGAAGTTCAGAATCCGATCTTACAAAGTGCGGGCGGGGGGGGAAGGTTAGGACATACTTAAATTTAATCAGTGTAAAGTTATGGGCAAAAGAGAAATGCCTAGAGAAGGAGCAAATTTTTAGCAGCTGCACCATCCATGATGCATTTGCTCATAAAATAAAACAATCTATCCTGCTTTTCAGGCAAAACATTATATGATTAACTGTTAGAAGTAATCTGTTCTCTTGAAAATCCTGTTAACCATGATTTATATCTTACCATTAAAATTTCAAAAATTGTTTATTATTGAGAAGTTCTCACCAGCCCTAATTTGGTCTTTCAGCACATAACTATTCTATGTAGGTCAAGCAAAGAAGAGAATGTTTCTCCCTCTATCACAACTGTGAGAAAAATCTGCCTCAGCCTTGTCTATAATGAGGGTAGAGTGGGGACATTTATCATTGACTTCACTTCAGACACAGAATCAGTTGGAATTGGCGTATCATTCAATGTAAGATTTTCCTAAATACATGTAAATTCCTGCGGAGGTATCAGAATAATATTTTCATTCTTTTCTTCTCATTAAATACATGTTGTTGTAAAACCTGTCTACGGATAGGCCTTCATGGCCCGTTGCCATATGTTGTACAGGCAGGTGACTTACCCCATCAACCCCCCAGCTAATAACCTACATAGATTTCAGCTCGAATCTAAAATGTAGGCGGTCACCATACACACGTCTTTGTGACATATTAACACAAAGAGTAAGGGCACATTAGCAATAGCAGAAGAGATATTTCATAGAAAACACTGGCAAGTGTTGGCAGAGTCCCATGGGAAACAGCGAGGGGATGAAATGGTGCAGGTGAGAAGCATAGGTAACAGGAGTTGAAAAAGCAAGCATGGCCGGCAGGACACAAACACCTGGATTTTCTTCCCTGAGTGCTATTATCACATATTAAAATAATTTTTTTCAGGGCCCCTGAGCAACTCACTCAGTTAAGCATCTGCCTTCAGCTCAGGTCATGATCTCTGGGTCCTGAGATCGAGCCCCGCATCAGGTTCCCTGCTCAGTAGGGAGTCTGCCTCTCTCTTTCCCTCTGCCCCTCCCCACTGCCCATTCTCAATCTCTTTCTCTGTCTCTCAAATAAATAAAATATTTTCTTTAGAAAAGTAAATATTTTTTTCAAACAAATGCATTTCATTTGACAATTATTATGTGATTTCAATAGTTTCAAGTTCTAGTTCTTCTCTTTCCTTCAAAGTTATTAACTGTTAGATCTCATCACCCACTACTATACGACTCACCCAGTGTACACTTGAAGCCTCTCGACTGCCCTTCTTCAGTCTGATTTTCTCTTTCAGGAGTGGTAGCACCTTTTTTGCCCTTTTGGGCACAGTTGTATACGTCAGCATCCTCCGAGGCCTTTAACCACAGACGACTGAGAACTTGCTTACATCCCCCAGGGCTAGCATGAGCGCCTTCCCCGACAATCCACACACCCCCAGTGCGACTCCTTCATTTGAGTGACCCTGCCACACAGTCCAGGCACATTCAGGGGAAGAGAAGCAACTGTCAAGGATTGCCATCCGCCCCATGCTGTGATCTTCAAGGAGAAAAGGTTCCATCTCCCACGTGATGCAAATTTGAGAAGATTCCAGCTCGAAGCATTGAAGCTTGAGATTCCTGAAATTAGGACACGGTCTTTCCTTTGTAGAGGCCTAGTGGAGGCAGTTGTGAAACAGAGAGGGTAATGGACAGCAGGGCAGGTGCTGGAGGCCCTGTGATCGTTGACATGCAGGGCGCTCGGCGTGAGGAGTCACCTGCAGGGGGCTTTAGGAAGAAAGTATATAGCAACCAGAGAACAGGACACAAGAACAGCATAAGCAGCTTAGGGACTCGCAGAGAAACTTCTCACACAAGGCCGACAGGGACATGACAGCTTCCTGTTTTTTGTTTTGTTTTGTTTTGTTTTGTTTGACAGCTTCCTGTTTTTAATGGTGATGTGATTCCTTGCTCATTGCACACTATTGCTTCATAAGGGATTCCGAATTAAATATATTTCTTAATCTTTATATTATATATATGAGCATAATAGGCATATATTAGCCTGATAAGCTATACCAGATATTTGAAAAAGGGTCTCTAAATTAAATTTAGCTTTCTCCCATTACTTACAGAGGAATTACATTGATGAAAAATTTTCATGAATCGCCATGATGATACGTTGTTATTGTTGTAAGATTTTGAATTTATACCAGCTAATATTTAATTTAGTCAGTATAATCTAGTCCTAAATAATTGGCTTAAATATATCTACTGTTCACATTCAAAAATCTCAAATACCTGGAAAGTGGTGTGCTGCAGGGAAAGAGTTATTAGTAAAACAGTGAATTTATCAAATCGTGACAACTATCACCCCATTTTCCTTAATTGAAAGAATGATCCATATCTTAATTTTAAGCAATCTTTCATCTGTATATGAGAAAAGCCTCTAACTGAATACATCCCTACACTCTCCTTGAGATATATTTTGTTTCAAACTGTGTGTATCAATTTTTATGTTAATCATTATATCATAACCTGCACTCCTTCTTAAATGTATTAAATTAGCATTCCAAAGTGCAACACATACGTTGTCAAATAAAAATATATGTGTTATGGGATCCCTGGGTGGCGCAGCAGTTTGGCGCCTGCCTTTGGCCCAGGGTGCGATCCTGGAGACGTGGGATTGAATCCCACATCGGGCTCCTAGTGCATGGAGCCTGCTTCTCCCTCTGCCTGTGTCTCTGCCTCTCTCTCTCTCTCTCTCTCTCTCTGACTATAAATAAATAAAAATTTAAATATATATATATATATATATATATATATATATATATATATGTGTTAGACGAGGTCATTGAGAGGACATGACCACTAGTTGACTTACTAGCTGGACCTGGGCAATCAGAGGCTTCTCCCCTGCTCCCCATCCTTAGAATGTGGGGTCCGCTTGCCTTCCCTGCTCCCAGTAGCATCCCCAAGGATATAGCCTTGAGTTAGTCAAGTAGTATTGAGACTACCTGGATGGTATTTGCGACTGAATCCAGTTAAGAACTATATACAACCATTTCTAAGATTCTAATGGGTGAGTAGTGATCTACACATCTGGCAGCTGCCCAAGACAAGCCTCATATGTAAGCTCCCGTGCTTATACCACCTGCTCCCTACCAATCTGGAGTGGTCTTCCTCTTTCTCTAGTTTCTCCCTGACCTTCTCCAGGGTCAGTTTCAGACCACACCTGGGAATTTTCTCAGGAGCTTGCAAATCAACATTTGGCAAGCTGGAGAACAAAGAAATGGGCCTTGGGAATGAGGTATCTGTGGGGGAAATCCCGAGCTGGCCACTGGCCTCTATGTGGGGCGGGGGGGTGGGTGGCCCTATGTTAGATGTGTGGACCACAATGTGAGTATGGGGATGCCCTGAAAACACCACCCAGTTTGATTCTGCTTGTTCCTTGGAGGAACTACACATAGCGCACTGCAGCAAAGAAGAGAACTGCATGGCTACCACCGCAGGCTGGCCTCCACCCTGGGCAGAGCAACTGCCACCTCTGCCCAACGAGAGGCCAAGCTTGAGTTAGCAAATTGGAAGAGAAGCTGGAGTTAGAGAAGCACATGCAGGTGTCTGCTACTCTGTTAGCTTCAGGGCTGGCAGACAAGCTGGGCGGGCAGGATGACAAGTCGGAGACTTGGGTGTGCAGTTGTGCAAGACTAGGAGGGCACATATGCCAGGTAGTAAGGTCACAGCACTTGTGACTAAGACTGATTGGGGCACTAAGAAGGGGAATCTCTGGAAAACTGATGAGAGTGAAGAGGAGGATGCCACGGTAATTAATAGTGAAATGGATGGAGCACCCCATGCCCTTCTACCCCAAATCTGCATAGAAAGCAAAAACACAGCAATAGTAACCCCAGCCAGTGGGACAGCCCCCAGTTTAGGAAACATTCATGTTGAGAGAATATATTCCCACTGATTATTGATCCAGCTGCTGAGTTCCAGGAACTGCTCAGTATCCAGGCTGAGTTAGGGCAGCTGCGGGATACTGGAGGTGATGATATTTCTCTGACCAGGTAAAAGGCAGAGAAAGTGAGAACCATCTCCACACACTGTGCCCTCCGGCACCATGGTGCTTGAAGGACTTGAGACACTTATTCCCTTATGGATTGGATTATTCTAGCCTGCTATGAGGCCTGGCCCAAGGAGTGGGATCTCCCTGAACACTGGGGACCCTGGAAATACATAGAGGAGCTACAACACATTTTTAGGGAGCTGAGAAAGAAGCAGGATATTGACACCTCTGTTACGGAAGGCCCCGATTGGGCCACATTTACAGCAAGAATGAGAGCCAAGATTCTCCTATCAACCCCCAACAGGTGGTGTGGGATGCTGGTATCCATGCTGGGCCCCGCTGGGGGACACATATTTGTAATATTGGGTGATCCACTGCTGATCCAGGTTATCCGAATCACCTGTAAATGTCCTGGTAAAAATAACCCAGTAGAAAATGGGGTTTGACCTCATTGCGTCAGTGACCCTACATGAAGAGATGCCCAACAAACCAACACTGTGTCGGTTGCCCCGTGGAAAGCCTCAACACCTGGAACACAGTTCAGACCTTCCCCACCTACCTCTTTTTTTTTTTTTTAATTTTTTTTATTTATTTATGATAGGCACACAGAGAGAGGCAGAGACACAGGCAGAGGGAGAAGCAGGCTCCATGCACCAGGAGCCCGATGTGGGACTCGATCCCGGGTCTCCAGGATCGCACCCTGGGCCAAAGGCAGGCGCTAAACCGCTGCGCCACCCAGGGATCCCCCCACCTACCTCTATCATCCCGGGTGCCCCACCTGCTCCAGAAGAAGCCTCAGGGATAGAATCCCATTCAGGATGAGTGCTTCCCACACCCTGGCTATAGGATGCAGGTCGGGATTGTCTCCAGGTGAGGGCCATTGAGGGTGATCAGAGGCCTCATGTCGAGGCGACTATTCACTGATATTCCAGAAGTGAACAAAGGTACTAGCTCTGTGCGGCCTGGAGCTGAATGTAGTCTAATACATGGTAACCCTCAGATGTTTCCTGGCCACCTCGGTGTCCTTGATGCTTACAGAGAACATAGTTATGGTAAAGGAAGGGTTTTTTGTTGTTGTTGTTGTTTTGTTTTGTTTTTTTCTTTCTCCCTACAGTACCAGAGAACATATTGAACGTGCCAAACTCTGCAAGGTCAAACTCTGCAAACCTCTACCAGTTGGTTCTGCTTCTGGGTAATTGTAGTTAAACCAGTACTGAGGGGAAGCGTCAACTGGAAACCAGTAACCCTATGTAGAGTGGTTCCTGCCAAATAATGTAAACTTCCCCGGGGACATAGGAGACGGGGAAACCATCCGAGACCCGCACCAGCCTGGTCCGGATGACGAAAGAGCCAGATGGCTCATGGTGGACGACAGTGGGCTCCAGGAACTGGTAAGGTAGTGCCGCCGCCCCCATCGATGTGGCTGTGCCTGACATCGCCACCGTCGGAGGTACCTTGACCGTGGTCCTAGTCCTAACACGGCACCTTGACCGTCCTGTGCCTAACAAACACCTTCCTCATTATGCACTGAGTCACAAGACCAGTTTGTCTCCACATGGCAAGGACAACCTTTCACATGTTCCCCCAGGGCCACTGGCATCGCTCCACCCTGTCAGGGCAAGGCGGCCTGACACCTATCCCTGTTCTCTGTCTCCACATCAGTAAAATTGGCCCATTACACGGATGGTACCTTGTTTACCATGTGACGATTGGCCTCTGCTGCAGGACACCTTGCAGGCTTTGCTGGAACATCTGTGAGGGAGAGGATGGAGAGTGAACCCACAGAAAATTCAAGCCCAGATGCCTCCGTGACGTTTTGGGGAGTTATCTGGTTGGGCAAGACCCTTGTTGTCTCTGAAGCTGTGATTGATCAAGTGCAAGCCCGGCCAACTCCTAAGAGGTGAAAGAGGTGCAGGCCTCCGTACGGGTTTTCGGGGTTGGGGAACTTTCATGCCCGGCTAGCAGAGGGCCTCCAGCTCTGTGCCACTTTTTAAAGAAAGGGCACACATAGGATGGGGGATGAGGACAGCAAACCATCGTGAAGAAGGCAAACGTATTAATGACGTTAATTTAAGCTCTGGACACATCCTAAGCAGGGACGCCATTTGAATGAGATGTTTCTGTGACTTCAGAAAGTAAGGGGTAGGCATAGTGGCAGAAACAGCAAAAGGGGACCGTGCTCCCAGTCTCAGTGCTGGAAGGGGGCAGAAACCCTACACCCCCAGAGAGCAACAGTTTCCAGCAGCGTGCACGGTGCTACGGACCCTGAGGTAGATATTGCAGATTGGATGCATCGAGAGAGTGGCCGTCACGGTGCCCACGTGGGCCAGCATATGGCCAACAATGCTGGGTTGCCCTGGAGGTACAGCGACTTGGCTAATGCGGTGACAGCATGCCCAGGCTGCTCTAAACAACACCCAGGGCACCTGCCAAAGGAATCTGGGGCCATCCATCGGAGTTCCCAGCTGGTAAGGGATTGGCAAATTAATTATATTGGCTCCCTTCCTCCAAGTGAGGTTTCTAAATATGCCTTGGTTGGTGTGGACACTACATGTGACCTGACCCAAGATTTCCTCTGCCACGGTGTTAACGAGTCCTCTACCATTAGAGGATTAGAGAGACCGAGCACCGTGCATGGATACCCTCATCACATACACAGTGATCAGGAATCGATTTTTAGTTTTTTTATTTTTTTTTAAAGATTTTATTTACTTATTCATGAGAGATACAGAGAGAGAGAGAGAGGCAGAGACACAGGCAGAGGGAGAAGCAGGCTCCCTGCAGAGAGCCCGATGTGGGACTCAATCCTAGGATCCCGGGGTCACAACTTGAGCCAAAGGCAGATGCTCAACCACTGAGCTACCCAGGTGACCCAGGAATCAACTTTTAAAGGTCATGATGTACAAGACTGGGCAAAAGAGCGCACCACTGAGTGCAGGTTCCATGTCCCCTATAACCCACACGCAGCGGGGTTGGTAGAAAGGAACAAATGGCATATAAAGTAGTAAATTAAATTGTTAACAGGTAAAACCAAAAGTACTTTCCGAGGCTTGACTACATTTGAATGATAGACCAACAGGGCCCACGTGTCCCATAGGCCGGACTGGGAACCCTTGCCGAGGCCTAGGACACCTTACAGGTGTGGAGGACACAGAGGACAGCCACGGCCTCACTTCTCATCGTGATCCCCCTGCTGTGCTGCTGAGAACACCGAATGTCATCACTTCTGGAAAAGGAATTATTGACTGGCATTTGCCACGGGATGTCCCCTCAGGATGGGTGAGTTACTTCCAACCCCTGGGGAAGGGGGAGCCACTTAGTCTCCACTGGCATCACATTGTCCTGCTGCAAGCCAGACCTATGGCAGCACTGCACTTGGTGGGATGAAACATGCACCATCGAAAGAGAGGAGAAGGGTCCAGGAGGGGGGTCCTGGCCTGGAATGTCTTGCCCACAGCCCACCTCTTCATGGCTGCCCATGCTGCCTCCCTTGGCCAACAATGCCGGGAGGCACAGATGGGTCAAATTCCTAAAGCTGCAGCCACGTTATCATTTAAAGATCAGGCCACAAGCGTCATTCTTGGAGAAGGGGAAGACCTCTAGTAAATACATCTTTTTTGGCCTTAGATTTCTGCTGCTCCTGTGATGTTTTATCACCTGATGGAACTATCCTTCTACAGCTGACCCACTCATACCTAACAAAATAATCCATCAAAATTTTGGGTTTGGGGTCAACTGCTACCTCTCCCTAGCTCCTCAGGATTGCCTTGGTGGGTATCGCCTCTCCAGGGAAGGGGCCAGAAGGCCCTTAAGTAGTACGTCAAAGAAGAATAAGCGAGGCCTAGGACTCTTACATCATCTGGTATTACCGACACCGACCCCGAAGCCCGGCCTGTAGCACATGGTATTAACAACGCTGGACACGAGTGTTCTTTCTCTGTCAGACAAACTGGGAAGGCAGCCCATCCAATTGCTGATGAGAAAGGTTCTAGAAATGCCACCATTACCGTCGTGGGTGGCTATGCTCAGATTTGGGAATGGCTTACTCTATGTCTTGGGTATTTGGGCACCTGAGCACTCCTATGCTGGGAACAGAAAAATCCCTCTAAATAGAATCAACCTGGGCACCTGGCTGGCTCAGTCTAAGCATCTGCCTTCAGCTCAGGTCACAATCTCAGGGTCCTGGAATCAACCTGTGTCAGGCTCCTTGCTCAGCGGGCAATCTGCTTCTCCCTCTCCCTGTGCCTCCTCCCCCCACTCATGATCTCTCTCTCTCTAAAATAAATAAATATAATATTTAAAAATAAATAAATAGGGCACCTGGGTGGCTCAGTGGTTGAGCAACTGTCTTCGGCTCACATCGTGACCCCGGGGTCCTGGGACCGAGTCCCACATGGGGCTCCCTGCGAGGAGCCTGCTTCTCCCTCTGCCTGTATCTCTGTTTCTCTCTCTCTATCATGAATAAATAAATAAATGAAATAAATAAATAAATAAATAAATAAATGCTTAAATAAATAAATACAGTCAACCCAACTGTACTAGAAACACGGGATGGGTATCCGTGAAACTGTGTAGTCACTCTGTCATAGTAAGGGAGAGTGGCTGATGTGGCCCTGACCGGTGCACTGCCCAGGGATCTATTAGGTTGCACTACATGGAATCCAATGACTTGTGTGACACAAAATGTGGTTTCCACCTGAGTGGTTGGACCATCCCGCCCTCAGTTTTCCTGGACACAGAGGTGAATCTGCTCCATAAGAACAATGGCTGCCAAACTTCCTCTTCACAGCCAGGTAGGCACATTCTGTCCTTCACTGGTATGATCGTTTGGCTGCCATCTTTGTCCCCTTCATTGGCTTAAAGGATGTTATAGCACATACAAAAGCCCTTACCAAATTTACTCATCAAGCCTTGAGTCTGTCCTTACTGAACGCTCAAGTGCCTCTAAAGAGCAAGGCTGTCTTCCAAAATAGGATGGGCTCACAGGGAGACACCTGTGCCATCATCCTAGCAGAATGTTGTCCGTTAGACAGACACGAGTCGGCTAATGTACTCTCTTTATTAAATCACCTAAGTATCCATGTGAATGTCATGACGGAGCCGACCCCCAGCTTAGGCAATTTAATGAATCAGTGGTCCAGATCCGAGATCTTGGTTGAAAAGGTTGTCACTAAATTTGGAAATCCTTGTTTAATTTGTGTTTTCTCTTGCAGGGCCTCCAATGTAGCCAGATAGCTACCTCTATGCTAACGAAACTCCTTGCTGATGGCTAAGGGCGCATTCTGGAAAGTGGGGGGCATGTGGGATTATAAGAGCTGGTCATGAGGGGTGGAGTGTTGAAGGAGATTGTGAAGAGGAAGTGACAGCCAACTGACTCTTGAACTGGCCCTGGGCAATTAGAGCCTCACCTCCCCTGCCCCCATCCTTGGAATACAGGTTCTCCTTGCCTTTCCTGCTCCTAGAAAAGTACTCCAAGGTCATAGCCTTGCAATAGCATGTGGTATTAAGGCCATATGGACAGTATATATGACTGAACCCCGTTAAGACTTCTATATAAACTTCTAGGATTTGGAAGGCAGGTGCAGAGATCTATTTGTTCTGCTGCCATCCAAGACAAGCCTTGTATGTAAGTTGCCTCGCTTGCTCAACCTGCAACCTGTCAACACGGAGTGGCCTACCTCCTCCCTCAGTCTCTCTCTGCCCTCTGAATACAGGGTCTATTTCCCATCACATCTGGGAAACCTTCGAGGAGCTTTCAGACCCAGAGTGTGCTTGATGCTATTTTTCTAGATAGAAAAACAACCTGAGAGCAGGGACTTCCTACTTGGAGACTCTATTATATGAATAAATCACAACAAAACGAAGAGAAATTTATCCCTTCCCTTTGTAGTAGAATAGCTGCTAGGAAGGGTTTGATCAAGCCACCTGACCGTGTGCTCATCCTTGAATCAATCAGAGAGGTGGGAGATGGGGGCTAGGATGGTGGCGCCTGGATTGAAGGTTTATTAGAAGGATATCTTGCTCCATGAAGGTAGAAGTTCTCTAACAAACAGAGGGTGATTGAGATTGATACATACACAGAGAAATGTGGGAAGGAAAAGTCTTGGACAGCCAAACCATAGTGGTGGTGTTTTGTCAAGTGACTTAACCTTCTCTTCCCAGAGCCAACAATCTACCAACACGGTTCCGTGGGCTTGTAGACTGTTGACCGCCATCACTCATGACGGAAGCGGTATGTGGCCTTAATGAGTAAATACTACGTTATAGATTAGAAGAAGAAATAACTTCACGGAGACAGAGTGCTGCTGCCTCAGAGAAGCACAGTAAATGCATACTCGTGTTGTATCTATTCTCTTTATAGTAATAGGGAAGAACTTGGAAAGAATGCAGAGGTAGAGCAGGGTAGGGATGGCAGGAAGGAGCGATACCCAGAGCATGACTGGAATAGAATTAATTGGTTCAAGGAAGCTAAGATTAAGAGCTCCATGACTCTATGAATGTAAATGAGTATATAGGTACATGGTTTATGATAGAATAACAGCTCCATTTTAACTGGAGAAAGGATAATTTAAGTAGGACAATAAAAGAGTTACATTTGCTCGGTATTTAAAGTACTTTCTGAGTCACTGCCTCTTGTATTTCCTAGAGGACAGAACATATACTCGGTGAAGGCTCTTTCACTCACGGAGCGGTTGGCCGAGTTAATATTCTGGGGTTAGAAAGAAAGAGTCCAGAGGTAGCCGATCACAAAGGATAAGTGGAGAGGACCACCTACTCAATAACAACTCACTTGCCCCACCTAATTCTAGATAAATGTGTCGGGGAACAGGCAGTTGAAGCCAAAACACTTCCTTTCAATATCAAAAAGGCCACTGCATGTGATAGTGGGTAACGCACGTTACATAATACATTTCTCTGGCTTTGAGTTTTCAGACTGTTTTTCTTTTGTTCTGTTTGACCTTACCCCTCATCGTCACGACACTGCCATGACTAGCAAATGGCCCTTTTTTATTGCTATAATCATTGAGGCTATACCATATGCTTTCTAACGGGTGAACGTGAAAAAAGTAAAACTAATCATTTAAATTAGTTTCGGGGATACTGTTCTTGGCATAGAATAGACTTCATGAATCTTTTGCAGCTATTTCAACCCGTAACGCGCCAGCTTCTGTAGACTTAACTCTCAACCTATCCTATATTTTCTTGACCTTGAACACTTATTAACATTTTATGATTCCGGAATAGTACTTACTCTATAATAACCATACTCTTTTATGATCTATTATAATAATAGATTATACAATTATTTTATAGGATAATATATTAAAATCCTCTGAATTTTTAAAAAGCTTTTGAGCACAATGTGAATAGGTCTAACAAGGTAAAAGAAATGACCCAGTTACGGTTGCTTAAACTTGGGCTTATCTCAACAAAAGGGATACCTGAGTCAGGAAAATCCATCACCAAAATGACTCTCCTCTTCCCCGGTCCTCCCGGAGAGGCCATCCTCTATCTTCAGGCTGATAAGAGGATAGTGACTCTGTTTCTGTAAGGAAATCATTCCCTCTCATCTCCATCCTAATAATTAACACACGGATACACCGATATAACACAAACATTAAATTTCTTTTGTTTCAAATATTTCATTGCAAAACAGGTACCGAAACCGCTTAACTATACTTAGCCCTTTTCCATTACGTAGTGCCACTAATACCGAATTTCCATCATCCCTATGAAATAAGCATAAATCTTAGAAGTCACACAAGAATCTTTTTTGGGCCTCATGGTTTGGTTTCAGGAGAGTGAAATTAAGTAGGTTTGAAGCCGTCTCTGGAGAAAACGGAGCAATAAAGCAGTTAATCATGTTTGCGGCAAGCAGAAATGCAAAACCTCTAAAATTATCGGAAGACTTACATCTAAATGAACATAAAGATGAAATAGATAGAGGTGCATAAAGTATTCCAGGGACTTTTTACTATTATGTTCATTAGAGTTCCAGCTTAATGCATGCTTTATTGCCCAGAAATTCATTTCATTTGCATTTTAACTGGGTTTTAGTCAAGTTAATCCTTTTTCTTTCCTGGCTAAGAAACTATTCAGCAACTACAGCAAAACACTGAAAGAAGAGAAAGAAATTGGAACAGGCTACTTCCACCAAAACTTAAATTTGTCAGAGCTTACTGAAGAAAGGAGGTGTTAGACCCCGTTCGCTAGATGACATTACCTTAACACCATAGTATCTTGTGTATTATGGGGTTAGCTCTATTAGATGAGAAGCGATTATATTCATTTATGCTAAAGATTTAATATCAAGGGAAATTTGGTAAAGATCAACATCTCATTTTTACAGGAGCGAAAGCGATAGAGCGATCACATATTTAGAAACATGCAATTAATTCCCCCCACAAACTTCAATATGCAATACCATGCATCATTTAAACAGCTGTGTAAATAAAGAACAGTTTAACTTGTATTTTTTTTTTTTTTGAAGGAGAACCTTTTATCACTTTTATGTACAGAAATTCAACAGCATCCACTCAGCCCAGCTTGGTGGCCAGTTCTTTAGCCTTTGCTTTTCCCAGGTTGGCGATGCGAGCCACTGACTTAGGACCCAGGATGTTGCCTTGTATTTTGAAAGTGGAAGCATTCAGCGCAAGAATATTGTGGCCTAATGGAAGGAGAAAATTCTTTTTTTTTTTTTTCTTTTTTTCATCTTGAAAAAGTAATTCATGTCCTAAACAATAATGATTGTAAGGTCCATGTGGAAATAAAATAGCTTGTCCATGTGACAGTATATTGAAAAACAAAGTGATGGTAACCTAGTAAAATGGACCCTTCAAGGTAAACAGACATCTTGGCAAATCCCAAAGAAAAATATAAGAATAAGGAAAGCCAGTAGAAGGTCTTCAGACAAAAGGGGGCTTGTTTCATTATTTATTTTGAAATATTAACCACATAAGATAAAATATAGTATTTTGAGCATGACCATCCCATATCTGTTGAGAACCATCTCAAAATTTTCTTCTAGTAAAATGTCCCGTTAGTCAAGTTTTCTTTTAAGGTTTTGCGATTTCTCAAGGAGATCTCAAAATGTTTTTTCGTCCTCACTAAAATTTCAGAGATAAAGTGCCTGCCTTGTCCTGGCCTTCAGACCTTACAAACCTAAGCCCTCATTTCATGTTTGGGATGCCTCTTTGTGAAGCTTGTTGACAGCAGATAATCTGTTTGGAAGGGATGCTGCTGTTAATTATTGTATTTGAAAAAAAGTGTTTAGAGCTGTCCATCATTCCAACTATTCAATAACGGTAATTTGGTGGAGATCCCTACATTTGTTTAAAGTTTATCATCACTTTGAGAAAATAGAACAAAGTGATTTTGAATGATTAACTGATGTTAAACAGAAAGCCATGTTTTTCACCCTCCCACCCTCCCCAACCTTCCTGGTTTATGCCAGGCATACAGACGTTAAAAGAAAACAAAGCCAACTCCGTTTAAGCATTAAATAGTCTTCATGACCCAAAGACATGCTAGCATATTCTTGATCATCCAGTATAAGAGTCTTTATTCTAGTCCTAGTTCTACTCCTACGGAGAAGCTGGTGGAAACATCTACTTATCTAAGTCAAAGTATCACCAATTTAATTTATGAAAAGATAAACTTCCATAGATTAATATAATAGAATTTATTTTTAAAAATTCATTTATCTTTGCTGAAGTTTTTATGATATAGGAGTGAGTTCCATGTAAAATGTACATGATCATCTTAGTAAGGTACATTATCAAGCTAATTGTCATAAATCTGATTTAAAATAACTTAAAACTACATTATTATATTTTTAAATTCTATTTTCGTCCCGGCAGAGTTGCCAAAAAACAAAAAACAAAAAACTAAATTCTATTTTCTAATCAATCATCTATTCATGTATCTATTTATTGGATTAACAATTTGTATGAGGTTTGCATTCACCTTTTATTCTCAAATTTTGCTTGACCTTTTATCCTATTGTCTCACAACTTCCTACAAAATAAAAATATGTTGGCTATTATTATCCCCATATATATATTTTTTAATATGAGAAATTGAGGTGAATTTATAAAATAAGCATACTTTTTTTATGAGATAAGAGACAGAGAACAAAAGTATAAAAAATAAGTCAGGAATTATAAAAATAGAATATAGGGGGAGCTGGGTGGCTCAGTCAGTTAAGCATCTGCCTTCGGCTCAGGTCATGATCCCAGGGTCCTGGGATGGAGCCCATTTGGGGCTCCCTGCTCAGCGGAGTCAGCTTCTCCCTCTATCTATGCCCCACCCCTGCCCCCAGCCACCCCTGCTTATGTTCTCTCTCTGGCTTGTTCTCTCTCTCTCTCCCTCTCTCTCTCTCTCTCAAGTAAAGAAATATATATATATATTTTTTTTTTAAATGAAGAAAGAACATAAACAAATTATGCCATCATTTGAAAATGTAGATGTAAGACACATACCTATTAAAAAAAAAACCTTTCAAAAACAGATGAAAAAAGAAAACCTGATATGATAAGCCTATTACAATTAAAGAGATTGTATTAGTAATCAAACGCAAATACAGATTATGTGATCTTATCACAGTGTTTTATCAACCATTCAAGGTAAAAGTTATTTCAATATTTTATAAATCATTCTAGATAGTCAAAAAAGAGAAACCCTGCTCCTTGTCATTTGCAAAAATTTTTATACCAGAAACTAAAAAGATGGTTTGAAATAATATAATTACAGCATAATAATGCTTATAAGTGTTATTCTTTCATGCAATTTTAGAGTTTATGAAAATAAACTCTAAAAATATTGGCAAACTAAATCCAACAATATAGTCTAAATAAAGTACGTTTTGGCACAGTTTGATTCCATATCCATAATGGCTGGTTTAACAACTATCTACTACTCTTATAACTGGTACAAGTTGTGGATAAAGCTGTAATTTCAGTTTTTTTTTTTTTTTTGGAAAAGTTTTTAAAAATATTTACTCACTAATATTTGTGATATATTCTCATCCTTAACATACTTATATTTAAATTACCCAATATAATGAAATAGCATAGAAACAAAACATATTCCATTAAAAAACACATACTTGTACCTGTATCTAAACATGAATCAATGTATTTGTATAAGAAAATGTGTACATTAAATCCTCAATAATTTTATAGATTTTCATAGGAAGTAATAATCATTGCCAAACTTAGCATATATTTCAGTGAGCGTAATCTGTGTAATATAGAATGAATCCCCTGAAAATAAAATCATTCTGAAAAACCTGAGGTGTATTCAAGAAATTTCTAAGTTTTCTCTACATCCTAAATTTTTTCTGTTCTAAAAAATCACCCTAAAATAATGACAAGTCAAAATACCATTCAGATAACATTTTCAAAAAATGCTATTACTAAAATTAATCATTTGTAGTAGCAGACCAGAAAGAATAATTAAACTTCTAAAATTCCAGCATAAATCTCAGTTTATCAAGGAAAAAAAAAAAAACAACTTATCCAAATTTGAGAACAGAGATTATTTCCAAGATCCCTGTCAATGGGTCACCTTTACTGATGTTAGAAAGAAGTGATGGGGTTACTGATACCAATATTATGCTCCCTGTTACAAGCAGATGTGGGCAACCACTGACAGCTCCAGAGAAAGCCTGGCCCTACATTATCTACTGCATGGGGAGGTGAAATAAAGAAGAGGTCTCGTCTCATTTTTTCTGGAAGGTAGAGCTTGCTAACCTTATTCTGCATTCCCATTCCTGCCCCTCATATCTCGCAGCTAAAATAAATGCTTCCTCACTTAGTAAAATGCATGTGATAAATGCAATCTGCAACTGATATCACTATTATTTTACGCATAAAATTATATATATATATATATATATATATATATATATATATAAAACCCTCTGGGCACACGTGGTATCATATCTTACAGTCCACGTACTCTGCAAACTTTCACGCACAAATAGAGATAAGCTACAGGATGAAGGACCAGAGAACCTGATGGTCACTCTGAACAAAAATTCAGAACATTGATATCAGAATCGATTTGTTTTTAAACTTATAGGTGGTATTAGAAAACCTGTAGCAGGGACACCTGGGGGGCTCAGTGGTTGAGCATCTGCCTTTGGCCCAGGGCATGACTCCGGGGTGCCCGGGATCGAGTCCCCCATTGGGCTCCCTGCATGGAGCCTGCTTCTCCCTCTGCCTGTGTCTCTGCCTCTCTCTCATGAATAATAAATATAATCTTAAAAATAAAAAAAGAAAGAAAAAGAAACCCTGCAGCAATAACCAATAGTAAAATATATAAGGATGTGTTAAATAACATGCGATACAATTGCTCCAAGTCCAAAATTAAGCAAAACTCAGTTATAAAGAAATGGATTTTAATCTAAATGTTCACCAAATTAAACCAGAATCACCCATAGTGTTGATGTCTGTTTTTGAGAATTTCCCAAGGTTGACCCAGGAGCAGTGCCTCGACCCTTTCGGGAACCTCTGTGGGTTGAGCTCGCTCGCCTGCACCGCAACCTCCACCACATCCATGGGGTGACGCAGGAGCCCCACAAGGTGCCCCCCCCCCAGCTCGGGCCTGCAGCAGGTGCTTGTGCACAGGTGTGCACGGCCCCCATGGGCTCCTCCGCCGCCTCCCTGCTCCTGTGGAGGCCACAGAGCCTCTGAGGGAAGGGGCTGCAGGGGAGCCTCGGGAACAGGAGACCCACCTGAGAGGCCCGGCCCCAGGGCTCAGCGGCCCCTTGGATGACTCTACTGCCCTGGCTACCCTCTTGCCTAGGCTCCTAACTAAAATCCAGTTCAATTTTTTTTTTTTTTCCCAAATAAAGCCTCAGATGCCTCTGCATATATCATTCCATTTTCCCCCCCAAAGTTATATTCCAAATTGAAACCAGAAGACGGTTCAATGTATCATGATATACGTTTTGTAGCAAAATTTCATTACGCATCAATTTTAAAAACAAAGCTTCCTTGGATTTAGAGATATTTCTAAATTAATATTTAATGATTTTTGAAAAGCGAAGTTCTTAGCTTTGAAGTCCGAAAAACACTGTTAAACCTAAAATGCTTCACACCATAATCACATAGGAAAAAAAAAAAAAAAATGTGTGCTCGGATTTGTTAAATAAGTTTAACCCTACTATGAAAAAAAAAAAATCAGAGATTATTTTTCCCTCTGAAGAACCTTATTCAATTTAAATGATCTCGCAGATTCCTGACACGGAACACCATGAAAGGATTCAATTTAAGAAGAACGAACCTTACGTGTTTCTAGATGGGATTAAAAATGTGAAATGGGGATCCCTGGGTGGCGCAGCGGTTTAGCGCCTGCCTTTGGCCCAGGGCACGATCCTGGAGACCCGGGATCGAATCCCACGTCAGGCTCTCGGTGCATGGAGCCTGCTTCTCCCTCTGCCTGTGTATCTGCCTCTCTCTCTCTCTCTGTGTGACTATCATAAATAAATGAAAAAAAAAATTTAAAAAAAATAAAAAATAAAAAATAAAAATGTGAAATGTCTCTCTATTTTATGTTCAGAGAGTGACTGACCAGTGCTCAGGAACGCAGAGCCCTGGCTGGGAAATGAGTGGATGGGTCTGTGGGCCGGCCACAGCGACGCTGGAAACCGAGAGTTGCGGAATTGCTGATTTTTAGCCGCCCCTGTTCTGGTGGTGGCGGTGAGGAAAGTATGCTGCAGAGGGAAATAACAGCAGCTTCAGAGTGGTTTTAAATCTTGTTCATCACTGCCTTTTTAGTATGTACCTCATTCTGCTGCATCTCTGTGCAAAACGTTGGTGGGAAATATGGTGTGAAAGCATGATTTCCATAGAAATTACACAGAAGATGCTGGCATCTAGATGATATTTGTTACAATCCTAGGTTATCTTGTGATTTCTTATATAAATAGGTTAATTTCTCTAAACTTAGGGACTTAGAATTTAATACCTATTTCTTTCTCTTTTCTTTTTTTTTTTTTTTTTTGAAGATTTTTATTTATTCATGAGAGAGAGAGAGAGGCAGAGGGAGAAGCAGGCTCCATGCAGGAAGCCCAATGCGGGACTCGATCCCGGGTCTCCAGGATCATGTCCTGAGCTGAAGGCAGACGCTTCACTGCTGAGCCACCCAGGCGTCCCTAATACATCAGGATTGACGTAAAATGTATTATAATACAAAATAAAACGTATAAATGTGATAGCAAGTCTAGCAATAACTCGGACAGAATTAAGATCATAGTACCTCTCTTAGCAAACCATCGCAGACGTCTATGTGGGAGCATCACTGATATTTCTAGCTCTCAGTTTTCTGTGCACCCATGTAGCTACTTCTCAGCCCCCCTGTAGCTAGTGGGGCACTTACCCAGGGCTCCCCAATGGGCTGCAAGCAAAAGTAACTTGCTCATTGTGGGGATGATTCATTCAAGAAAAAGTGTGAACTCGCTAAGTTGCCTCTCAGGCTGCTGTGGTGTCCAAGAGTCCATGTTTTGAGGTGCAGGAGCAATATGGTAGAAACGACTGGGAAATTGTAGAATTTCTGAGAAAAAGTTACCAAAAAAGTTGCCAAACTCAGACCACACTTTCTATGAGCAAGAAACACACGTCTGCTGAACCAAGCCGCTGATACTTGCTTTTGCATTATCACCTGGTCTATCTTGACTAACAAATTATTTCTTTCGGTCTTACAATTTGCACAGCCCTAGGTCCTCAACTTTTTAAGATTTGATATATCACAAGAAGTATTACTTTTGTTACTGAAAGTATTACAGTTACTGCACAGAGTATACTGTGTGTGGCGTAAAGAACGGTGTTTATGACGGAATGAATACCCAGAACCAGGTCTGGTCACGACATGGCATTGCTTTGGGGTCTGTGGCCCTTCCTGTATTTACTGTGCTATAATATATTTCACCACCTCGAACAACATATCCTTCTCTGTCCTTATATTTATCAGGATCGTTTCTGATGATTAATCATGAGAGTTTTCCGTAATAGCAGCAGACTAATATGATTACTGTGGGAATCCATAGTACAAAAACGCCGTGGAATGTTCAGCACATAATCTACCCTAAGGATCTGCCTGTTACAGGTTTTGTATCCATCAATTGCTTCTCTGTGGTATTTGCTCCGTCTTGAAATATTGTCATCCGTTTTACTTGTCGCATATCTGCCTTGATTCCTAGTACTCGTCGCTGTCTCTAAAATACAGGTTCCCTGATTTCAGTCATTAGTGTAAAAACACACAAGTCTGACCTGACAGTAATAAGTAAGCCTCTGGCGATGCCATTTTCTCTCTGAAAAAAATCAGTAAGTTTGATATAGAATTTTAAAAGTGCCTAAATTGTGGAAACATTTGGTGGTGATAGCATTTCCGAATTTCTTGTGTAATAGCTACGGAGGTTCTACAGAAGCAGGGCTGCTGTGAACAAATGGGCATGTTTTACAGAAAAGCCAAGAAGAACCTGGACTAGATTATTAGCGTTAGAGTTCTATATTTTGAAGAGAGAGTCTGGTTTGCAGAAAAATATTTCTCATCATCTTTTTGTCCTTAAAAACGGGAAAGACAAAGACAATGACAAATAGAGGATTAGGATGGGTCCTGCAGCTTGGTGAACTCCATGGCTCCTTAACTAGAGTTTTGAGAAGAAACATCAGGTTTCCCTAAACCTGTGAGTGTTCTTTGCCCATTTTATTTATTTTTAATTATTTTTTTTTATTGGAGTTCAATTTGCCAACATATATCATAATACCCAGTGCTCATCCCATCAAGTGCCCCTCTCAGTGCCCGTCCCCCAGTCACCCCATTTTATATGGAGACACTGTCTCTTGTTTCAAAACAGTGATGGATACAATTGGAATAAATTCCGTATTTGCTCATTCTCCCTGTAAGAAAGAGAACAGGTAGGTGACAGTGTCATAATTCTTTGGGGTTGTTGTAGCCTAGGGGCATGGCTCAGTGGAGATGGGAAAGTGGGAATTAATAGCACTAACTGATTTGGGGGGCAAGTCTTTAAGGACTTAATGAACACAGGACAACAACTCATTTCCAGACAGGACAAAGAATTCTAGGTAGGGAACCTCTTGGGATTGATTGTACTTTGTAGAAACCATCTAATGTCTGGCCAGGAGTATGGAAAACAACCTAGTTTATTTATTTATTTTTAAAAGATTTCATTTATTTATTTATTTATTTATGTGAGACACAGAGAGAGAGAGGCAGAGACACAGGCAGAGGGAGAAGCAGGCTCCCTGTGAGGACCCCTATGTGGGACTTGATCTCAGGACCCCAGGATCACGCCCTGAGCCACCCAACCACTCAACAACCTAGTTTAGAGTGTCTGGTCTATGGGATCCCTGGGTGGTGCAGCGGTTTAGCGCCTGCCTTTGGCCCAGGGCGCGATCCTGGAGAGCCGGGATCGAATCCCACGTCGGGCTCCCGGTGCATGGAGCCTGCTTCTCCCTCTGCCTGTGTCTCTGCCTCTCTCTTTCTCTCTCTCTCTCTGTGACTATCATAAATAAATAAAAATTAAAAAAAAAATAATAATAGAGTGTCTGGTCTGGTAGGGGTGGGACAGGGCACCAAGAAGAGTTGAAGTAAGGAGATGCCTTCAGGAGTGCTGGGGTGGGTCAGCTGGTTAAGCATCTGCCTTCGGCTCAGGTCATGATCTCAGGGTCCTGGAATCGAGTCCTGCGCTGGGGGACTCCTCCCTGTTCAGTAGGGAGTCTGCTTCTCGTTCCTCATGCTTGTGTTCTTTTTCTCTCTGTCAAATAAATAAATAAATAAATAAATAATCTTTAAAAAAGTAAATAGAAAAAGGAGATGCCTTCAACGCCACATAAACCAAATGAGTTAGAAAATCAAGCAAAACTTTAAGAAGACAGAGAGTGTTAATATAACAACCTTAGATACACTGATACATTTCTGAAATCATAAAAAATCTAGACATATGAAATATATAGGCAAAATCCTTTAAGTCTTCCTCAGGATTGATTCAAGATCAATCCTAGTGGACAGGCGAGTCTTGAGTTGTAGTGAAAAGATCTTAATATGTGAAAACAACAAATTATCAATCAATCAAGACATAAAAAATTGAGGTCATATAAATTGACAGGGGAATTGGTAATAGTATTTGGGTAAAACAAATTCTAGAATGTGAAATAGCATGGGATTTCTAACCAAACAAGCGGTTTTGTTTTAAATAGCAAAATGGAGTTAAGGTAAATTTTCTCAACTTCTAAAGTGTGCCAGAAAACTTGTGAGTGGTACCCACAAAGCTAGGTTGATTTCATGACTTACTTTCACTTGTACTCATTATTTAATTATTATCTATGTTTTCTATATCATGCTTTTAAGTCATGCCAATATATTCTAAGATATATTTTAAAGTGCCTTGAAAACGCTTATCATATAAAATAAAATAACCTACCATAAATCTAGGTGCAGAAGATGAGCAAACAATGGTTAAGAGAATTGTGGCTTAAGAGGTGATATATAGGCCAAGGCACAGTCAGTAGATGAACATCTTCCATCTTAGGTTGAGGCTTTCTAGCAAGCATCTCAGAAATTTTACAATTCATATAATTCACTGTATTCATAAGATAAAAATAAAATTATATGCCCTATAACATTATACTTTCTTAAACTAAGGCTCGGAATTTCTCACAAGAGTCTTCAAGTAGATATGAATAATGGAAGAAACGACGTGCTCAAAAGACCTAGGTAATAGTGTTGATGAATATTAAAAATGAAGTGCCTTTATTCCTTAGAGGACTGATATTAATCACAAGAAGGGATACTATTCAAACAGAATCAGAATGACCCAAACAAGCAGAGTGTATTTGATGCTGTCCTGCCCTTCATTTTCTCCTAAGCATATGGCATTTCCCCTTAGGGATGATTAAAGACATATTTTCCTGTAACTCTTTTCTGGGCCCCAAATAATGGGCTTTCCCCGATTGGAATCCCTTACCTTTGCTGTCAATTAAAATACAGGTAACTGGAGATCTTTCATGTGCAATGGCCACTTGATGTCAAACCTATTTGGTTGTCTGATGTCATGGGATAATAAAGAATTTGGGGGGGGTTCATCCAAGTTTTGGAGGTCTTGGAGTCTTTGTTATGACGATAGATATGTATGTCAGTTTTCTAAGTTAAAAAAAAAATCAGGGATCCCTGGGTGGCGCAGCGGTTTGGCGCCTGCCTTTGGCCCAGGGCGCGATCCTGGAGACCCGGGATCGAATCCCACGTCGGGCTCCCGGTTTATGGAGCCTGCTTCTCCCTCTGCCTATGTCTCTGCCTCTCTCTCTCTCTCTTTCTCTCTCTCTCTCTCTGTGACTATCATAAATAATAAAATAAAAAATTTTAAAAAAAATCATGATCACATGAGCACCCTGCTAAGGCCTCACTCAAGGCCTCATGAAAGTGAGCACAAAGCTCACATTTCATTCACCATAGGTCTATTCCCAACTATATTAAAAGTCCTGTTGACATTATTATCTTCAGAAATACCTTCTGCTCCTTCCTTTGTGATGAAGTTGTGGGGAGACCAAAGGAGAAGGAAACGGTTGAAAAGTTACTTTAATTTTGATGTCAAAAATTGCAGACTCTAGGTAAAAAAAAAAAAAAAAAAAAGCCAAATAAATGATGATCCTTAGCAAAGAATAATGTATCAACATTTCTTTATTAATGGTAACAATTCTCATACTAAGGATATTAATAATGGAGGGAACTGCAAGGGGATATGGGAATATACGGCAATTCTCTGTTCTATTGGCTCAATTTTTCCACAAGTGTTCTAAATGATAAAGTCTATTAATACCAACATTAAAGTAGTGTACTCAGTAACAAAAAGATAAATAATCCAACCTAAAATGTCAAAATATTTTAATAGCTATTTATCCAAAAAATGTACAAAAGGCCCGTAAGCATATAAAGAGATACCCGACATTACTTAGGGTAAAGCAAATCAAGACCACAGTGATATACCACTTCACACTCACCAGCGTGGCTATTAAAATGGGACAGTGTGAGAGTCACTTTATGCGTCTACTTGCCTGGGTCAGGGATGCCCAGCTCTCTGGTTAAACTTTGTTTCTGGTTGTGTCTGTCAAGGGGTTTCTAGATGAGATTAGTATGTAAATCAATGGCCCCAGTAGAATAGTAGATTGCCCCGCTCTCAGTATAAGTGGGCATAACCCAAACCATTGAGGGCCTGAGGAGATCAAAGGCAGAGCAAGTTGGAATTGCCCCCCCCTTTTTTTTTCCTGTTGAGCTAAGACATCTCATCTCCCCCTGCCCATGCACTGGGATTTAGAGCATGAGCTCCCCCTGTGTCCAGATCCCGAAGCTCAGACCGAATTATATCACAGGTTATCCCGCATCTCCAGCTTGCAGAGAGCAGATCGTGGGGTCTTCACCTCCTATAATCCTGTGAGCAAATTCCTCATAATAAATCTCCTTTTACGTCCTCTCACTTCTGTTAATCTAGAGAACCTTGACACAAACAACGTTGACATGGAGATAGAGAAATTGGAACCCGTATGTATCGTAAATGGGAAATTAAATGAGTGCAAGCTACTTTGGAAAACGGGCAGTTTAAAAGTTGAGTCACCATATAAGACAGCGATTCTAACCCTCAGCATCTACACGATAGACAAGAAAACATATGTCCACACGAAAATGTCTATACAAAAAAAAAAAAAAACGAAAATGTCTATACAAATGTTCACAGCAGCATTATTCTTTTTTTAATTTTTTCCCTTCACATTTTTGTTGGGACTTTCTAGCAGTTTTCTTAATAGTCAAAAAGGGGAAAGTATGGATGTCTATTAACTGATTATTTAAGAGATTGTGATAGACCTATGCATTAGAATATTATTTGAAAATAGAACCGGTGCCTCACAGATACATGTGACAGTGAGGATAAACGGTGTGATGAGTGAAAGAAGCTGGTCGCAAAAGAGGACATTGCTTGATCCTCACTCTGTACGACGTAGCCAAAATAAGGAAATCTATCAGGAAAGATGGTAGACTAGTTGCTACCTAGGGCTGGTGAAGGCAAAGACACGGGAGGGGCGGGTGCAGGATGGGCAGGTGTAGCTAAATTAGGGTCGTGGGCACATCACTCCATCCATGTGCTTAAAATCAGTGAACTGTACACCTCAGCGGGTGGGCCTTTGGGGGTGTAAGCTCCATACCGATGAAACTGTCTCCCCAAGAGTCATTGTCGCTATTTCCTTTTGAATCTAAATCCTGCTAAAACTAGTGAATACCCAGAGATCAATATACACAAACTGTTGGCTTCTCTAGTTCCCCAACAAAGCATGCATTTGCACCGTCTGCAGAAATTGGGTCTGACTTTTCTGATGGCGTGTTCCACAGAATGCTCTAGCATATCCCTTAACCCTAACCAAGGGCGTCCACGATTCAAGACCAAGGGTATCCATGATTCAAGAGAGTTTTTGCAGAAGTCACCTGAGAGACATGAAGCTTCCCTAGCTTTTACCAGAAATGTACTGATTCTCCTCTTTTAGAAAGAGAGAGAGGGAGAGAGATATTAAAAAGAAGAGAGAGAAATAAAGAAAAATACCCTAAAATACCCCCAACAGTGACGGCTTAGCATTATGCTCCAGTATATCATTGTCTCACCCTGTCATCCGTTCTCTTTCATGTTATTGCAGCAGATGGAACATTAAAAACGTGTGAAGTTCCCTTCAGAACCCTGTACTCAAAAAATTGTCTCTGTTTTTTTGTGATGTGATTGCTGGGAACCAGCTGACCTGCCTGGGAGGGGAGGAATGAGTCCCTCGCTGGATGTCCTGACTGCGACTGTATTTGCTCAAAGGCTGGTGATAACGCGTGCACTGCCTCCTACCAGAAAAAACACGTAGGTATAAAGAAAACGTTCTGTTTCATGAAAGTTGGTGTAGATTCAAGGGTCTATAAGAGAAATATTTTTTTTTCTTAAAGATTTTACTTACTTATTCATGAGAGACACAGGCAGAGGGAGAAGCAGGCTCCCCGCAGGGAGCCCAACGTGGGACTCGATCCCGGGACCCAGGTCATGACCGGAGCTAAAGGCAGGTGCTCAATGGCTAAGCCACGCAGGTGTCCCTATAAAAGAACTATTTAAAGAAAAAGCTACACAAGTATTATGAAAGGGACTATATATTTTATCCGAGAAAAGAAATCACAATACATTAAAATTTTAAAAGGCTCACACATTCAAAAGCTAGAAGAAATACCATATGTTTATTAACTGCCTGACGTGCCTCTATATTACTTTTTCTATGATGTTTTTGGCTGCATACTGTGATCACCTCCTAATATGAAAAGGTTTTATATTTTTTAAAGGAAAAAGTCTTTCCTTTAGTATACTTGATATATATTTTGTTAGTAGTACTATTGATTATTTAGAAAAATAGCTCTGGGCCTCATGATAATTTTTATGTACATACACATTTTTAGAATTGCTGTTAAATTTGGGGAAATCCCTCTCAAACACTTATGATTTTTGAACTGTAAGATTTCAGGGTATTTTAAAATTTCTTCTTCAGTGACTAATTTTAAGTATTCATTCATTAACTATTTTGCCTTTAGTACCTTTATGGAGATAACATTTTATTAGTATTATGTTATTGCCATTGGCGTTGGTTTCATATGCCAAATGAACAATGCATTTAAAATTTAATTATATTTTCATATGATTAATCATTTTAGATAAATGGATTCTCGAAACCAGACCTTATTCATTCATTATTTTTGGAATTTATCTCTTTTTCTTGATGAATTACTGCACTTAATATTTCCTATTTTTTTGTTACAATTTACTTCTTAATATCAAAATATTTTCTATTTTACTGCCTATATTTATCATTACTGCTTCATACTTATTTTTCTATTCTTCAGTAAACAAATATTAAGCCAACAAGAGATATCTTTTAGAAAGTGTCCAAATCAGGCATCTGTTATTTCTCATGTGTTTTATTAAAGATTCCAATATGTCTTTTAGAATTGCTGTTGAAAGACATATTTGAGCTATATCAACTTTTGAAATAAATTTCAGCATTTTCTTTGTTTGGGTTTTATCTCTCAGATTCTGAAAATATATTTTAGGATGCTTAAAGTGGTTTTATTCCCATATTGCAAAGCCTGAACAGCTTTATGGTGGGCAGATCATCTCATTACACTTAAAAAAAAAATCCAAATTGGTGACTAGATAAACTTGAGATAAAAATATATCAAAGATTACAAGGTAGCAAGAGCCAACAAATTTAGATATTGGGAAAACACCTTTTTCTCTGATAGGATTAAGAGAACGAGTGGCATAAGCCTATATTGTACAAACCCTTGGCTTCTCAGCTTCGTATGAGTCAGAAGTCTAGGCCATAAAAATATTTCTGGAAGACACTCCAACATAAGGATGCTTGGTAATAACTCTAAAATGTATGGAAGCTATTCTGACCATAAATATATGGGGCTAAATACTAACTGTGCCCCAAATCATCTTGCCATAGCTGGATCCCAAAAATAACTACAGCCATTTCAAAATCACCCACGAGAGGGGACTGTGCAGGCTAGTAGCTAAAATTAAAGGAGACACTTTAAAGAGTCTAGTAAATTTAAATTTAAACTTTAATTAATAAATTTAAATTTAGCTAGTAGCTAAAATTAAAGAATACACGAAGTATTCTTAAACACTTGTGATTAAAATCTTTACTCTTGCATATTTTATAAAGAACATGGTTATGTGAATCTATGGCTGAGATTACTTAGCTTTAGAGTAAATAAGCTTTAGCCACATAGGGTCAAAAGCAATAAAACAAAGGAAAAGGTGAGAAATCTTAGAGGCAGGAAACAGAAAGGATTGCGGTCAAATATGAATACATTTAAATAGTATTTTGAGTGGAGATTAAAGGTCATTGAAGTAATCCTTGAATAATCTCTAGGGTTTTCTGTATCCTGAAATTCTTTTACTGCAGCATTTAAAAAACTCTAGGTTAGGTGAAATCTAAGGAAGGGCATTTCACCTGTCTTTAGCACCCAAAAGTATATGTATTAGAATCCTATTAATGCTCCTAGTTTTCTAAAAATGCATAACAAATGGCTAAAATTTCAGTGTCCTCAAACTAATATACACATATTATCTCACCCTATGTGTGGGTAAGGAATTCAGGCACGGCTTAGTGGGTCCCTTGCTGAAGGTCACACATGGTTGTCATAATGGGGCCAAGTGAGCTGCCTTCTCATCTGTGGGCTCAACTGGAAAATGATCTGCTTCCAGTTTCACTCAGGTTGATTTCCTTGTGGCTGTATGGCCATGGCCCTCAACATCTAAAGGTCAACTGCAGGGGCGCCTGGGTGGCTCAGCTGGTAAAGTGTCTGACTCTTGATTTACAGCTCAGGTCATGATCTCAGGGTCGTGAGATCAAGTCCCACCTCAGGCCCCATTCAATATGGAGCCTGCTTAAGATTCTCTCTCTCCTCCTCTCTGCACCCTCCCCCCCCCCATCCTGCTTGCATCTACACTCTCTCTCTTAAAAAATAAATAACATTAAAGGTCAACTGCAGTTCCTTGCCATGTGGCCCCCCTCATAGGCACCTCAAAGCATGCTGGATTACTTCCAGGTCAGCAGGAGACTGTCTGTCTCTTTTCTGCTAGCACAGAGTTTTATGCAGTGTAAGACTTAATCATAGGTGTACTATCCAAGCACGTTGCCATATTCTTTTGTTAGAAACAGGTCACAGGGGGCGCCTGGGTGACTCACTCAGTTCCGTGTCACCTTCAGCTCAGATCATGATCTCTGAGTCCCAGGATGGAGCCCCACATTGGGCTTCTTGCTCAGTGATGAGTCTGCTTCTCCCTCTCCCTCCGTTCCCCCTGACCTGCTCATTCATGTGCATGTAGGCATGCTCTCTTTCTCTAATAAATAAATAAAATCTTAAAAAAAAAATAAAGCAGATCATAGTTTCCACCTACATGGAAAAAGAGGATCATATGGTATGTATCATCAGAGGAAGAAGATTCAGGAGACATCTTACTACAGTATAAGATTATTGATTCACAGTGATTTTTGTTATTTCTTAAAATCATCTTATAATAACAGGTACTATAAAGTAGCCAGTGATATCAAGTAAAATTGGGTTAAGGTTGAATGAAAAAAGAAAAAAAAAAAAACAAGTTTGAGGAACATTTGACATTCATTAGTATAAACACAGAATCTTTATGAGGGAAGAATTCCTGAGTATTTCACCATATATTTTATTTTGTTTTTGACTTTAGTGTAAAAAAGAGGTTTATTCTATTCATTAACTCCACTTTTATAGGACATCAGTAAGAATTGCACTGTTGTTTTTTAACAACTTTACCAAAGCAAGTCGATATCTGAGAAGAAAAAAAAAAGTTGTATTGGTTCTTCCACTAAGAAAACCTGTGAATAATATCAGTGCAAAGATCTGTAAGTATTACACTGCCATTTCCCTTGAAGAAATAAAAATCTAATCCAAATATAGAGTTTACATAAGAAATGCGAAGAATATTATGGAAACGAAGCTAATGGAGCAACTAATTCTGCTCATACGTGACCTGACAATTTTTAAAAGGAGGTGAAATTTAGACTGAATTGTCAGGATTGGATAAATGGAGACATGGGGTGAGGAGTACTAAAACAAATCAGTTTGTGTAAGGGCTAGAAGATAGAAAGAAAATGTCTTACTTGAAGTATACTAAGGAGTAATTATGGTTGATGTTTAGGAATCAATCAGAGAAGACTAATTGATTTAATTGTTAAGCTACAATGGGGGCAATTTGATAAAAGGCATGTGTTTTAAGCTATGAAGTAGGACTTTATACATTAGGCAACAGAGATTTGTGGTGGCTGAATAACATCTACATACTAAAAAGGCAATTAATTAGCATGGGACTTATCTTAAAGATAACGGATTTACAGATTTGGAGAAAATTTAAAAAGTAGTAGGTATTTACACTTTTGTCTAGTCTAATGTCTAAGGACTTCTTGGGTGATGTGAGAGAGACGTTGGGTAAAAGTGAATAGTTAGTTGATTGGCAGACTCTCAAGTTGTAACCAGGAGGACGGAAAAGGAAAGGGAAGAAGAGTGTCCTGCATGCAAGAGACACTGAATCTAATCAATGTGTTGTTGGTCTCAACCATGTCTAGTAAATTAGGACTGGAATTTCCACCAGTTAGCATTAAGAGTTTTAAGGCAAGTTACCTTGAATTTCTGTGTTGCATCTACATTGATGGCCAGAGATAACATATATCAAAAATTCAGTTCACAGATAATGAAGGATTAAATTAAAGTCCATGGGAGTTGGGATGATGAAGAAGAAGAATTAAAAATCATATCTAGCTAAAAAGAAAATCACGTGACCGTAAGGAGTAAGAGGGAAGTATTTTATTATTTTATTTATTTTATTTTATTTTATTTTATTTTATTTTATTTTATTTTATTTTATTTATTTTATTTTATTTTATTTTATTTTATATTTTATTTTATATCTATTTTATTTTATTTTATTTTTTTATTTTATTTTATTTTATCTATTTTATTTTATTTTATTTTATTTTATTTTATTTTATTTTATTTTATTTATCCATGAGAGACACAGAGAGAGAGACACAGAGATACAGGCAGAGGGAGGGGCAGGCCCCTTGCCGGGAGCCCAATGTGGGACTCCATCCCAGGACCCCAGGCAGGATCATGACCTGAGCTAAAGGCAGATGCTCAACTACTGAGCCACCCAGGTGCCCAATAAGAGGGAGGTACTGAGAATAAATAACTCTCCTGTTTTTAGCTCTAGAAAAATCGAAGATGATGATGTCATTAACAGAGACAGCATACAAGACAGGACAAGCAAATGTGGTTGAGCATCTACTCATAACGGTTTAAAAATACATATCTAAATGATTGAAATCAAAAGAGAAAATTTTGTGTTGAATATTGGTGATGCAGTCTTACAGTTAGAATCTATTAGAATAACAAGGTATTTTTCTTATTTATATAATTGTTATTTATTCTCCTATTTATTAATTTCAACCAGTTTTTGTTAAAAGGGTAAAACTTGTAAATAACTTATATAGTTTTAATACTTTTTTGGGTAAAATGAGGAAAAAGTGGGAGTGATTTGATTGAAATGGTAAGAACATTGAATCTGCTATGAAAACTCAGTTTAGATCTTTAAGTGGATAGGCTCAATTCTCCCATTTTTAACAAGTGCATCATTTAGGACCCAAATAGCCTAAGGATTACATGATATAGTCAGTTTGGGCTGTGTGTTGGGGCATAACAAACATGCTTAAAATTTAGTAGCTTAAAGCAGGGGATAGCAAACTATGACCCACCGGTCAAACTCTGCTTGTAGGTTCTTTATGTATTACTTGCAAGTGAAGGGAAGTTTTACATTTTTTTTAAAGGATCATAAAAGAAAGAAAAAAAAAAGCAAAAAAGTAAATGTGCAACAAAGATCATAAGAGGCTCACATATACATCTTTCCATAAATATTTGGTAGCCGCTGACCTCAAGTGTCCGCAAGCATTTGTCATGACTTTATAGTTAGGGCAGGGCCTGACAAGGATGGCGCTTCGCTGCTTCACGTGGCTTTGGCTGGAGTGGCCACAGTGGGGCTGGAGGCTCCAAATTGGCCTGAGTCACATGACCAGCAATTAGTTCTTAATCTCTGCTTGTTGGCTCAGCTGGATCTTCCAGCTGGGAGGCCTGGTGACTCTCAGTTGAGAAGGTTTGTGGATCTAAACCCCTCACTTTCCACCGGCTTTTAAGACTTCTCTGTTGCTATTTGGGTTTCCTCACAGCAAGGTTGAGTTTTTTAAATGTTTTTTTTTTTTTTTAAATGAAGTTTTTTTAAATGAAGCATTCCAAGAAAGTTGACAGCAAGAGGATACAGATCTCTTAAGACCCGCCTCAGAAGTCACAGAACATCCCTGTAGATCCGTTCTGTTGGTTGAAGGCTGTCACATGGCTCGCCAGCTTCAAAGGGAAGGGAGAGGAAGGCATGGGAGGAATGCCAGAGGGTATCCATCTTCCATTTACCAGATAATCCTTAGAATAAAGCTGATATTGAAAACTCTGAATAAGCAGAACTTTCCATAATTTAATAAATAAGAAGCAATTTAATTTTGATGAGAAGATTCAGAACATGTATGGGTAATTTTACTTTTATGGTGTTACATAAGTAATTTCTAGTTTCTCAAGATCTCTCCATGTTTTCCGGTTCTAAACAAAGAGTAAAAGCTAAACCTGGTACTTTGAATTTGCAAAATAACTTATTTTAACAGCCCTTTCTTTCTTTCCTTTTTTCTTTCTTTTCTTTCTCTTTCTTTCTCTTTCTTTCTTTCTTTCTTTCTTTCTTTCTTTCTCTCTCTCTTTCTTCTTTTTTTCTTCTTTCTTTCTTTCTTTCTTTCTTTCTTTCTTTCTTTCTTTCTTTCTTCTTTCTTTCTTTTCTTTTTCTCTCTCTCCCTTCCTTCCTTCCTTCCTTCCTTCCTTCCTTCCATCCATTTTTTCTTTCATTAAATCTAATGCAAAGGTTAAATTCTAATATGTGGAATTATGATTTTATATTAACATACCAGAGAGGTATGTTGACCAAAATTTAAAGTGCTTTTTGAGAGTTAAAAGCATGCAAGGGTGTATATTAGCTCAGTAATTGATACAGACTATTGGTACAGGCATTCATAAAGAAATGGAAACAGTTTGTAGTGTATATATATATATATGTGTATATATATAGTGATGTATATATATATATAGTGGTAGAGTATATAATGTAAAAGAAAATTTAATAAGGACAACTAAATATTCTTGTAAAAATTAAGGTTTTAAAATTCAAGTTTCTTTTTAAAATGTCTTTTAGGATTTTCTTTAAAATTGTTTCATGGAATTTCTTTATCCATTAATAGCAGTGGTGATAAATTCATGAAAAGGATATCTGAATTTTCTTTTTTAAGCTTATTACAGTAAATTATTCATAATGCTGTTAGTAAATTGTGTTTCTGCTAGACCTTAAAAAAAGAAAAATAATCATTGTTACCTAATCCAAATTATTTCTTCTTATAATATTTGAATAATATAACTTACTTTGAAGTAGATACTGCAGGGACATTTGCGTAGCTTACTTAAATAGCTGCCTTTGGCTCAGGTCATGATCTCAGGGTCCTGGGACCAAGCCCCACATCTGGCTCCCTGCGCAGCTGGGAGTTTGCCTCTCCCTCTTCCTCTGCCTGCAGCTCCCCATGCTTGTACTCTCTCCCTCTCTCTCTCATAAATAAATAAATAATAAATAAATAAATAAATAAATAATAAATAAATAAGTATATATTGCAAATACACACACACAGATGTGTTTGTATTATGTATATCCCTAGGAATATGCAAATGTATCCTTCATAAAAATTAAATGTCACATGTGTATATTGATGTTTCTTATTATGATTCAATGGAGAGTAACTTACTGATTTGTAAGCTTATCAATTACTGTTTTCTAAAATTCAAGACTCCTGGGTCAGAGACAAAGGACTGTATTAATATATTAGAGCAGGCAACATGAACTTCATATTAACCCTGTTCTCTATGCACCACAAGTTCCCGTGGAGGCAATGCAGGTTGGGGTTGGGCATGCTCCAAATACGATTTGCATCATAGCTGAGAAACTCTAAGCTTACGACACATGAAACTTTTAATGAGATGCGGTCAAATCTTCCCAAATTTTGCCCAGAGGGTAGACATTGTCTATATTAAACTTTAACATATTTGTCCTCTGCTCTAGAGGAAGACACTATCTCTGTCTTATAAAGCTATTCATTATACAAATATCCAAGAAAAGATAATCTGGAAAAAGTCAATCAGTGTCTCTGATCATAGGATTTGCAGAAAAATGCAAGAGAACTGTGGAGAATTGCCTCCCAACATAGATTATAGTCCTTTTACTCTCCAACTTAAAACATGAAATGTGTGTGTTATGCACATAAATGCATAATACAATCATTTGATTTTCTTAAGAAAACAGAGGATTTGATTAATAGCAACAGCAGTGTAACTCATGAATTTAAAAATAGCCCTGGATATGAGGTTTTTGACACTAATATGTTAGCCTCATTACCATAGAAATGTAATTCTGGAATATCTCCCTTTATCCAGGTCACTGTTATTAAAACAAACAAACAAAATGATTCCCCTGTTAGTGGGATAGTGTTAAAATTTAATAAAATTTTGTTGTGGGTTATGGGTTCGCGAGTTGGAAGTAAGTTGACTCTGAATATTTGATTTGGAATCTCCTTATGGAAATTAGACTACAAATAATAATGCAATAGGTCATAATTTGTAGGCAATTCAACCTAAGTAGTCACATGACCAATTGAATTGTTGATTAGTAAACAAATAAATTTGTCTTATAGTTGGTTTCAATCTATCTGTGGAATATACCCCAGAGCAAGAGGAAAATTAATTGAGAGCTTGGAGAATGTTAATATGATTCTACGTCTCTTAAAATTAGTGTGATTATATAATATGTCATCCAAACAAAATCATATTTAGAATAGAAAAAGAAGCTATTAATTATTATACCATGGAAACAAACATTAATCTAGATTGTTTTAGATATACCAGGATGGAGAGCCATAGGCTATATCACTAAGATTTGTTCTTTTCTTTAAATGGTCTCATACTGGCATTTAATATCAATAGTTATTGGGTCCTTTATAGCAAAGTCTGGAAATGACAAACATTTTAAAGGAGATGTCACTTCACCCTTATATATTGGAGGATTAGGCAGGTCAGATAAATTCACTTCAATTCTGTTTTAAGATGCAGAACTTACATCATAAAGTTCTATATTTATTGTGCATTTTTCTGTTACAAGCAGCGTGCTGTAAACTTCCCATTAATTATTTCATTTAATCCCCCACTTTATTCTATAATAGAGTTTTCATTAATCTCATCATTTCATGAAGAAGAAACTAAGCCCATGGAAACTAAATGGTGTACACGAATTCACACAGTCTATATGGGGTAAAACCAGGGTTTGGACCTCATCAGTTTGATCCTGTATTTTTAACAACTATACTGTTTGTGATGTAAATATGTTCTTAGTATCAACAGGTCAACTTTGTTACTCAACTGTATTTTTATTTTGAGATGGATAATCACCAGGACAAAGCACTAATGATTTTAATGTACTTTCACTAGGTGGTGGGAAACTAGTTGGCTATTTATATTTGTTCATTTTACACAAAACAGGTAGAAAGAAAGTGATCTTAACCATGGATATTGTCGAGCTAAAGTGAGTTGATTCTTTTACTTAAACTACATACAGTTTTGGCAGATTCTGAAATATGGATCTCATTATTTGGGCTTACCGGTTGAGTCATACTTTGATAGTAGACATAGAAAATTTAGCTAGTGATGAATGGATTAATTCTACCCATGGGGAAGATAAAAGTGAAACCCTCTTGAATTTACCCATCTACTTCCTGCCCCCTCTACTATATTGATTTATACCTTAATCTGCTAGATGAGACCATAAAATGAAGATGTGAACTTATGAAACTGAGTCAGCTAAAGGAGAATTTTATGCATATATCCCCCTGCTCATTAGGAAATGTCTAGAGAGTTAGTCTCTCATTCAGCCTTCAAACACGAGAAGAAATTACAACTGTTAGGTCTATAAATCTATAATAAGAATTAATAGTCTATGATAAAAATACCAACATAGGCATCCATGGAGGGGGATGGCAGACAAACTTTGATCATAGCTACATCTGAGTGGAGAGATGAGGGGTAAAAGGAAACTTCTTCTTTATAGTCTCAAATTAAAGTCTGTTCAAATTAGGTCTATTAAAAACACATGCTTCAGTCTTATTAAAGACACTTCTATTACTATTATCCCTGAAAACACACACACACACACACACACACACACACACACACACACACTTTTAACATTGTCCTTAGTGGTCCATTACCCAAGCTATCTGTACCACTCTCTTTTCCCCATGATCTTGATCAGGGTTAAATGTAGAACTTAAAGGTGACTTAGTGCTATCTATCATTTCAATAAAAAGCCTCATCTGAGGCAGGGATGGAGCTTGTAATGATGACAAAGTCTTCACACAGGATCAGAGTTTCGATGGAAAGGTAGTTCAGTAACTACAGTTTTGCATACTATGTGTTGTAATAATGCTCTGTATCAGATTGAAAAAACAGATGTGCAAGATATTACATGAGAGATGATGTTTAAGCTGAGTTTTGAAGGCGGTATTCGGTAATCCATACAGAATTGGGGAATTTGGGGAAGTTGTATCTTATTAAAAGATACTCATCTATGTAACATATTTATGCATGATGTTGGAATGCAAGTTTTATAAACTAGGAGGGTTCTCTTACTTGCTGAAGTATGCAAGTAACATACATATATTGGCCTTTTTGCAAGTATGCAAAATTATCTGATATGAAGTAGGCTTTTGATTAATATTTGTCAATTGAATGACAATATGGTGAATTGGTGAATTTGAGCAACTGCAATCAATTTGGTACTAATGAAGAAGGAATAACTAGGGCGAGAAATGGCTCTGCCGTGTTCAGACACCAGTGTGATAAAAGAAGGCAGGAGATGATGGTGTGTAGACAGGTCCAGGTAAGCACTGAGGGCTGTGTTTCCTTACTGGTTACCTATCTCTAAATTGACAGATATGCTTGGCTGTGCAGAATAGAGGTGAAAAGTTAAAGACAAAGGAAATAAGACAAAAAAAAAAAAAACAAAAACAAAAAACAACTTCCTCTGCTCTAAGATTCTTCAGATCTCAGAACTTTTCTGGGTCCTCAGTGACCAGGGAAGTTATTCAAGTTCAGAGGAATCTATTGAGAAATCTACTACTTTCATAATTTTAATTCTGTTTCTTCTTTTGTCTGCTTTATCTTTATTTGAATTACAAGGCAAAACATGGAGCTGTAGGGGGGTGCATGGGTAGCTCAGTCAGTTAAAGTTCGGATTCTTGATTTGGGCTCGGGTCATAATCTCATGGGTCTTGGGATCAAGCCCTAGTTTGAGGAGTCCATGCTCAGCAGGGAGTCTGCTTCTCTACTTCTCCCTCTGTTTCTGCCCCTCTGCTCACCTCTCACCAAAATAAATAGATAAATCCTAAATTGTTTTTTAAATTAAAAAAAAAATGGAGCTGAAGGGCTCTTTATTATTTAAATTTGTATTCTTCTCCCAAGTTAAACCACGAAGGATCAAATGTGCCATTTGATGTAAACTATGGGGTAAGTTTGTAAGCTTACCCCATAGTTTACATGTAAACTTTATTCTTAAATTGATGGAGATGGGTGCCTGGGTGGTTCAGTCAGTTAAGTGTCTGCCTTCAGCTCAGATCATGATTCCAGAGGCCTGGGATTGAGCCCCACATTGGGCTCCCTGCTCAGTAGGGAGTTTACTTCTTCCTCTCTATCTGCCCCTCTTTCTACTCATGCTCTCTCTCTCTCTCTCCCTCTTAAATAAGTAAATTAATAATCTTAAAAAATAAACAAAAATAAATAAGTCGATTGAGAGCCACAGAATGATTTTAAGAAGGGGGTTAGAAGGTTAAATTTTACATTCAAGAACAGTGAATCTAAGAGAGCAAAGATGAAATTGAAGAGCATAAACATAGAAGAAATTGAGAGCAACACACCCATGCCTGTATTATCTCATTCTTGAACAAAAGTGAGTTGAACACAAAACATATGTGGCTATCTGCTAGCCATAGGAATACAAGTGAGAGAGAATAAGGCAAACCCAACTCCTGGCCTTGTGAGGTTTATAGTGTAGAAGGGCAGGGAAATGCTGAATTAGTGAGAAAATCTGACGGATGCTAAAAATAAACAGAAATAAATAGGATGAGCATTAGAAAATAACCTAAAGACTGTTCTAAACATAAAATAATGCATGTATAGTGAGTTCTAAATTTCAATAGAAGTGAGTAAGGTGCAGGCAAAGTGAAGAGCATCCCAGGCACAGGGTAGAGCACAAGAGAAGACCTTAGAAGAAGATAAAGAGCAATGACTGGGGCACCTGGGGGGCTTAGTTGGTTAAGCACCTGCCGTTGGCTCAGGGCATGATCCCAGGGTCCTGGCATCAAATCCCACGTCAGGTTCTTCGCTGAGAGGGAATCTGCTTCTCCTTCTCCCCCACTTGTAGGTTCTCTCTCTCTCTCCCCCTCCCTCTCAAATAAATAAATAAAATATGTTTTTTTTAAGAAAGAACAATGACTGAATTAGTAGAATGGGACAGGAGAAACAGTGAGGCATGAAACTAGAAAAACAGGATGGGAGGAATTTAGAATTTTTTTCTGGAGTCAAAGAAATACTATAAAAGGAAAAATAAAGGAGAGAAAAATGAATAGCTGTAGAAGAAGTTGTCAAAAACTTGGACTAGGATAGACAATGATTATGCCAGAAGTGATGGAAGAGGTAAAGAATTTTTAGATATTTTGCAAATCAACAGGAATGGGAATGGGTGATTGAAGTGAGAGAAAAAAAATAAGAAAAAATCATTTTTAACTTTAAAGACTAAAATTATTTGTTTCTGGAAGGCATAGGCAACTTTGTCACTTTTCCTTCTTGGGGAAATTATATATCTTATTCCATATCAATATATATTTCTATATTTAGGTTATTTTGGATAGATAGGTAGATAATGCTAGATAGACAGATGATAGATAGACAGATGATAGATAGATAGATGATAGGTAGATAGATAGATGATAGATAGATGGTAGTTTTAAGAAATTGACTCAAAATATATTCAGAAGGCTGATATAAAAAATAAATAACTGACTATTTTTAAAAATGATACAAGTAGATGGTGCAAGCTGGCATGTTTAAAACTTTCATTATGGTCAACAGGCTGGAGGTTTGGGGCAGAATGGATGTTGCAGTCTTAGTTCAAAGACTGAAAACAGAATTGCTTTTATCTTTGCAAAATCTCCCTTGTTTTGGATGATGCTCACTCATACTGTGGAGAGTGATCTGCTTTACTCAAAAGTCAACTGGTTGTCAATGTTCATTACATCTAAAAAGAAAAAAAAAAAAAAAAAGCCTTTACAGAAACATCTTGACTAGTGGTTTACCAAAATCTTGGCATCATAATATAGCAAAGTTGACACAAAATTAACCGTCACAAGAGCACAGCATGATAGAAGAAGGAAGCAGGATATCTTAGGGTACAGAGGTCAAGAGTGTTTGGAGGACAGAGTGGTCAAAAGTGTTGTATAATCCTGAGAAGTTAAACAACTCAAGTACTAAAAAGCATCATTTGAATTTATTTGTGTTAGAGAGCAATAATATTAAGAGTTTAAACAACCAGGATAAAGCCCAATATAAGACAACAGTCATAGAAATCCACAAATTGAAGAGAAATGCACAGATTGGGAGTATCTATGGAAATTCAACAACTGACTGAAGCTGGTGACGGTGGGGAAAATACCAAGGATAGCCTTGGTCATGGACGAATGTCATTCACTAAGCATCAAATGCAGGAGGTAGGTAGATGTGGAAGATGGAGGTTAAATTATGTGTTCAATTTGATACCAATTTTCCCCTACCTGTGGGCCATTTAGTAGAGGCCAGCCTGCTTTGTGAATTAATGAATTTAGACAGAATAATTTGTTAGAATAAAAAAAAAAAAAGGAAAAGGAAAATACTATTTTCTGGGGACAACACATATTAAGGAATGGGAAAGAAAGAGATTGAGAAAGATTTTTTTTTTTTTTTTCCTGTGTGCTACCATTTTGTGCTAAGGCTTTGCAAGTACTTAATGTATGCAAACCCATATTATGAGGCAGATTGTAAGTCTGCATCCGTATACAAATTGAGGTGATGGAAAAGTAAGACACTTGCCCAAATGGCTTGTTGAAAGTGAGTGATTAAAATACAGATTTCCCTTTCTTTAATCTACAGCTAGATTCTCAAGAAGTCTTAACAAGTTCAAGAGAGTTGTTGTGGTAGGCAAAATAATGCCGCTCTCTCAGATGTCCACACCCTAATCCCCGGGACCTGTGAATATGTAACTTGAAATGACACAATCGACTTTGCAGATAGAATTAAGGTAGAAGATTATCCTGGGTTATCTGCATGAGCTCAATATCAGTAATCTCATGGACTCATCAAAGTGGAAGAGAAATGCAGAAGAGTCAGTAAAAGAAACACGAAGATGGAAGAAGAGGCAGGAGAGATTTGAAGCCAAAGTAGGATTCAATTCATCACCGTGTATTTGAAGATGAAGATGAAGAGTCACAAGCTGAGCTTTGTTGGTGGCTTCTAGGAGCTGAGAAGGGCCCTCACATGACCCAGCAAGGAAACAAACATTTAAATAGAGACTTCCAGAAGGAATGTGGCCCTGCCATCATCTAGAGGTTAGCTGCTAATAGCTGTCAGAACTGTGAGGTAATAAATATACATCGTTTTAGGCAAGTTTGTGGCAATTTGCTATGGCAGCAATAGAAAACATATGCCTACATTTGGCGTATTTGCATGAACGTGTTATGCATATGTTATACTAAACGGTAGAGAAAGAAAAATACCAATTAAAACATGAATGCTGACTAAAGCAAACTCCAAACATCCTCCTCCTCTTTTGCTTATATATATATGTGATGATGAAAATGCACCGTAATACAAAATGGAATAACCCAAATGTAATATGGTGTTATCACAGAAATGCCATGGGATGGAAGGAACATATAATTCTGTTTGTTCAACAATTTTAAAGAACAACGAGAACTACAGTCTTGATAATCAGGATGGAACAATCGTTTATAGTGTATACTTTATCATGTCTAACAAATTCTCACTAAAATGAAATAGTGCAGCCAATTCCATTTTCTAGCAGTAATAAGTTTTTGTTTCACCCCAAGGGTTCTTGGGCCAATTCACCCACGTGGAGATTGAAATGAACCTCAGTCACTTAGAATCTTAGACCTATGATACCAAAACTATTTCCTATATACAATATATTGGCCTTTTTTCTTTTTTTGTTCCCCATTTTTTGCGCTTTATGTTTTTTATATCATATTTGTTCAAAATAGAGAATACTGGTTACTTTTTATTAGAGAAATAAATCATTGCTGAGAAGAAGTTGGTATACAGATACTTAGTTTATTTTAGTGCCTTTGTCTGGAATTATACTATAAAATTGAACTGGGTGAAGACATATTAGTTGAAGTTGGTCCTCATTGTAACATTAATAGGACAAGAAATGGCACCAAATGTTAATATTTAAGGCTCAGTGTGTTTTCACTGCAGGCTATGAAGTCAATATGATTTAGTTTTCACTTTATTTTTAAAACTACTGAGAACTTCACAACATTTAAAAAGAGTGTTTTCCACTAGTTTATGGAAACAATGGCCCTTTTATTTCTATTCTTTACAAATTCTATTTACAATATTTCTTTTTGATCTCATACTTTCAATGATTCATTCCTCCTAGCTGGAGCTGGGGGGGGGCATCAAAATAACCCCATCTTTTTTTCTTTTAGTTTGTACAAATCAAGACAAGATAATTTAATTTAGATAAAAGGGTGCATGTGATCTATCTCACTCACTAACATAAAGTTAAATAAAATTCTGGCTTTCCAGAATAGTCACAGAAATGTCCTTTTTATTTCTGCCCATAATTTCTCAAACACTACCAAACCTAACTTTACTGGAACCTTTGTTCAGAGCTGGTTTACAAATAATTTAGTGAATTGTAATTGATATATTGGCTTGTTTTCTTTTCTGAGGTGGTAGTAAGGGTGGTAGGAAATCATTTTTCCCTCAGAAATTTGCCATCAAGATCAAACAGAAGAGAAATAACTAAAATTTTGGGTAATAAATGGTGACAGGTTTTAAATTCTATTTTATTAGAAAGAATAGACTTTGTGTACTTGAGAATTTATCGTGGCTTTTAAACCTAGGCAAAAAAAAAATTAAATAAAATAGAAGAAAACGCTGGATTTTTTTTTCAGCAAAGTTACTGACTTGATCAAGCCCTAAGTTAATGTCCTGATAACACCTAAGCACACATTTCCTACAGCACACATCACAGGACATTGAAATGTGTCTCTAGATGAATGTCTTTTCCATGTGGTTTCTATAGGTGCCATTTGCATCGTTTCACATTTGTAGAATGTTTCCTTTGGATGTCTGGTATTTAGCATAAAGCAAGCCTTATACTGTGTTCATGATATATATATTTTTCAAAACCTTAAACTAACCCAGGCTAAGGGTTTAGGTGGAATTTGAACCACTGGTTTCACGGGATCCTGGAGATGGGATGTGAGCCTGGAGATCATGAGCAGTTTGACGTATGATCACACACACAGAATGGTGCATCTTCTTTGTCTGGGATCCATGGATCTCTTTATGTAAAGTGCTCTTTAGGAATTGTGGGATTCTGATCATTGCACCAAGGATATCTGGCCCAGTTCTACATCACACCAAAGAAAATGCACTTGCCCTCTCTGTCCAAACAGTCAGATAGTCCAACATGGACCAATCCTTCATTGCCACCTGCTCCCAACAGCTGCTCTACTAGTTCAGGAATTCTGTAATTGGCTTATAGATAGAAGTTAGGGAGAGAGGCATGAAAGTGGGATAATCATCCTTCCAGAACCCTCTCTCCCTCTTCAATGTATCAGTTCTAATATTTTTAAATGATATCCCACTTTTGTTTCCATCCGTTTCTCACAGTTTGTAAAACCTGACCAAATATATCTTGATTCAAAATGTACACTACCGTTTGCTATGGACATTGCCCACCTTATACATTTAGGAGTAATTTGACCCATTGTAGCCAAAGAGGAAATTCCAAAGCCTTATACGCAATACTCTATAAACATCAATATGCCATTCTGGTTGCTCAAAAGAACTTCAGAAATAAAGGGAGGAAGGGGACCACAGTCAACACCACATTCACGAAAGAGACAGTAAAGGCCTTTATGACTTCCACGAATGTATGCTCTCCTGCACAAATTATGAATTCCCGAAACCCTACATCCTACTAATAATTTTTCACCTATTTTAGATCCATTTAGAATTTCTCCTTTTGTCTACCAACTTAACATCACCAGCAGCTGATGCGCGCAATATCGCCATCTGCTTCAATGTCTATTGCCAGTAGAGCTACCTGACCAAATTCACCTGAGCCTCAGGTTAACCAGCAACATGAATAGGCAAAAAATAGAATAAAACATCTTATAGGGCTAGCAGACTGAGAGAGAAATCATAAGTGGATCTTCAGCAGGTAATATTAGCTCCTGGTGAAAGAGAGCCAGATGAAAAACAACAACAACATTAAATTAAAACAATAAGAGCTTTCTGAGAGCTTTAGAAATTCATTTCCTAAGGATTATTCTGTTTGTACTGAACACAATTTAATTAGTGATTTTAATCAGAGGTTGGAAATGTCTCAGTAAAAAGCCAAATAACAAACATCTTAGCCTTTCCTGGCTGATAAGGTCTCTCTTGTGATTACACAACCCTGAGAAAAAGTCATGGATAATATGAAAATGAATGAGCATGATTATGTTCTAATAAAACTTTATTTACACAAATAGGCAGGGAGCCAGCTTTGGCCCAGGAGCTGTAGATTATCAACCCCCAAACTCAATGAATAAGGAATCAATATATCAAAGCCAGGAAAATCTGAAGAAAAAACCAAAACATTAAAGTTATGGAAAACAAGATTAAGGAAACCTTAATAAAAAGTATTCCAGAAGTAGAATCGAGGTAGCTCTAATATTAGAAGAAATATTTTTTTTCCTCAAAGGTAGGCCTGCATATGCAGACTTGCTTTATTAATAACAATGGAAATTTGAAAGCAGAACATCTTAAACTAAGAGATAAAAAAGATAAAGAATTAAATGCCAAGCAAGCTTTGCCTAGCTAGCAGTTCTTTGATTTTTTTTTTTTTTTTAATAGAGCCTGGAACATAGATGTGTTAGTTTCCTATGGCTGTCATAAACAAAACAAAACAAACGAAACAAGAAAAAGCCACAGACTGGATAGCTTAAGCAACAGAAATTTATTTTTCACAAATCTGGAGGGTTTGGGGCCCCAGATCAAGGTCCGGCAGGGCCAGTTTCCGGTGAGAGCTCTTTTTCTAGCTTGGTTGGAGAAAGAGAACGCTCAGGTGTGTCATCTGGGGAGGGGTGGAGGGAGACAGAATCTTAAACAGATTCCACGGTCAGCACTCAGCACAGAGCTGACACACAGTTTAACCTCTGGACCCTGAGATCATGACCTGAGCTGAAAGCAAGAGTCAGATGCTTAGCTTACGGAACCACCCAGGTGCCCCACGGTTTTTTTTTTTTTTTGTTTTTTGTTTTTTTTTTCTTAGGACACTAACCTATCAGATCAAGGCCCCAGTCTCAGGACCCTATTTAACTACTTTCTAAAGTCCTCATCTCCAAAGACAGCCACACTGGCGGGGTTAGAGATGCAACACAGGAATTTTGGGGAAAGGATACAAACGTTCAATCCATAACAATAGAGATATTGTAAATGAGCAGTGCCAGGAAGAATAGAGTTGTGGAACTAACAAATTAACATTTGAAGGAGAGGAGACATAGCTTCAGGTAAAATCTAGTTAGCTAATTGTATTACATGTAGTATTGTAGCCAAACCTTAGAGTCGTGGGATCTGGGAAAAGAAAAAAAGAGAAAGAAAAATTAATTTAAAAATCACATTATACATAAGTATTGAGGAGAAACATTTGAAATGGTTCATTTTATGTGGTAGTTTGGGGTGTGTTGGGGAGAGTAAAGGTAGGGGAAGATATTAGGTCTCTTTTTTGCCTATAATAATGTAAAACTATATATTTCCTTATGACCATTGGGAAAAGAAAGTATGCAAATTAGAAAGAAGAAACAGGAGAAATATATATATATATATATATATATATATATATATATATATATATATATATACTAAATAGCCAGTTGGTCAAATCAGCAGTAATAGAATATGACAGGAGAAAATAACAGTATAAAATAAATAATAATCCTAAGTAAGCAAAACACAACAATGCTACATGAGAATATATATGTGTGCCTTGTTAAATTCCCTAAAAATGTTATGTCAGATAGTTTTTAGAAAGCTTCATTTTTATGTTATTTACAAGAAACGGAATTCTGAAGAAAGCATAATTTTTTAAAAAAATGTGGCAGGATGGATGTTATACAACTTAAAATTATAGAAGGCACAATTCAGAAAAAAAGATACACGTCACATCATACATGCCTAAGACTACATAGAAAATGCAAAAAGGGGTAATAGATAAGTAGAATTTTTTATTTGTAAACGTTAGCAAATTATAATTATAGTCAGATATTTCAATAAACTTTCAGAATTGGAAAAATGGAATAATCAACAATTCTTAAAATAAAATAATAAAAAATGCTTTGACTAATCAGGTACAATAAAATTAAACATGTTATAATGAAATTTAATTCCAAAGCCACATGTATTTGTCAATAATGAGATAATCAGTATTTTTCAATTTAAGTCAGCTTCCCAAAAACAAGTAATTTCCCAAATATTAAGACTCATTCTTTAATATCAAACACATACTTGATAAAGTACCATATGAAAAAAAAAAACTCTAAAATTCTACGAAAGGGTAATGCCCATATAATCACAGAATGACCTTTTAATGCAAAACTAGTCATCATGAATGATTATTTCTGTAAAAAATATTTGATGATTTCAACTAGTATTTACGATATACGTATGTCTTAGTTCATTCCACTGCCATAATGGAATACCATCATTGGGTGATATATAAACAAATTTCTCTTTCTGAAAAGTCCAAGATAAGACATTAGCAAATTGGGTGCCTGGTATGATGTCATCACACAGAAGAAGGGGAAAGTGAGAGCACTCTGGGATCTCTTTTATAAGGCCCTAATCCCATTCATGAGGGCTCAACCTTGATCACCTAATAAACTCAAGAAGATCTGACCTCCGAAAGCCATCACACTGGGATTAGATTTCAACATTTGGGACACAAATATTTCGTCTATAGCAAGGTATAAACACATCAAGGTATGAAACAGCATTGATAAGAGTGTCTCAATGCTCAGAAGGACATGCACTAAGTATTAGTTTCCTAGGGCTGCTGTAACAAAGTACCATAAACTAGGGGGCTTAAGACAACAGATATTTATTCTCTCATAGTTCTGGAAGTTATAAGCCTGAAATTAAAGTATCTACAGGCCCCTACCCCTCTGAGTCTTAAGGAAGAATCCTTCCTTACCTTTTCCTAGCTTCTGGTGGTTGCTAGCAATCCTTGGAGTTCATTGGCTTGTAGACATGTCACTCTGATTTCTGTCTCCATCCTTAGAGGATACTCTCCTCTGGGTCTGGGGGCCCCCACAATCCAAATGACCTCATGTTGATGGCACCTGCAAAGTCCCTATGTCCCAATAAGGTCACACTCACAGGTATGAGGGTGAGAACTTCAATACATCTTTTCAGGGAACACATTCAACTAACAACAGTTGTTAGAAGTGTTATTTCTGGGTCATGGAATTTATGGGTATTCTTATTTGGACCTTACAAGATTTGCAAAATGTCTACAATGAATATAAATTAATGTAATAATTAAAAATGTCCATGTAAAAAACAAACTTAAGGGGCACATGGGTGGCACAGTTGGTTAAGCATCTGTTCAGTTCAGGTCATGATCACAGGGTTCCCGGATCAAATTCCGAATTGGACTTCCTTCTCAGCCCAGAGTCTGTGTCTCCCTCAGCCCCTCTCCCTGCTCATGCTCTCTCCTCTCTCTCTCTGTCAAATAAATAAATACACTCTTTAAAAAAATAAAAACAAATTTAAAGAGATCACATAATATGATTTGGATATGATTTCTTTTTTGTTTTTTTTTTTTTTTTGTTTTTTTTTTGTTTTTTTTTTTAGGATTCTATTTATTTTGAGAGAGAGGAAGCATGCACATAGGCTAGGGGTAGAGGTAGAGGCAGAGGGAGGGAATCTCAAGCAGACTCCATGCTGAGCTTGGAGTCTGACTCCAGGCTCGATCCCACAGCTGTGAGATCACAACTCTTGATCACAAAATCAAGAGTCGAATGCTTAACCAAATGAGCCACCCAGGAGCCCCTGAATATGATTCTTTAATCATAAATAACTGACTTGTGAGGTTACATGGATGCTTTCAATTATGAATAGAGATAGAAATATACCAAATATGCAATTAATCTGAATTGTCACTTACTTAGGTGCAGATCATTCAAGTATTCTACAGAAAAAGAAAAGAAAAAAAAAAAAAAGAAAAAGAAAAAGAAAAGAAACCACAACCCCCCAACACACACTTATTTAATGTGCCCTCACTTAAGTGGGCAATAAGTGTATGGTCTCACTCATAAATTAAAGAGCTGGAATGTAAGATTGTAGGGTCTGTTTCCCCAGAATCTCATTTTACAAAAGAGAACAGATATTTCTGCAAGTCGCCACTGGCTAAAGCTTCTCCCACTCCTACCTAGGGAAATTTTGATCAAACCATAACATATGACCAAAACTCATAATTGTGAATTTGGAAAAAAACAATGCTTTCCATTTTGGGAAAAATAAGTTCCATTTTAAAAATCTCATACACCGTTTTCCTAAAATGTGGCTTTGGGGCATTAATTGATTTTCTTGGATGCTAAGTACTATTACTTGAAAGCAACTGTGTAATTTTCAAATCCAAGAGAGGCAAACTGTCTTTTTTTTTTTTTTTTGGTGATATGACTTATAATTTTACCATATTTAGAGAATTTCAGTAAAAGGGAAGTAATAAGGGAAGATAATTTAAAGGGATTAATAATTTTCTAAATGCCAGAGGCCAAATTATAATCAAGTTTTCATACATTTAGTTAATTAACACTTTGAAAGAGACTTAATTTATGTGGAATTTAGAGTACTTTTAATAGGTTAGAAACACGTAATTGCCTCTAGTACCTATAATCATCTTGATGCATAATTTTCATGGATTAGGATGAAGATAAATGATCTGGAAAAACATTAAAATTCCAAAAATCTTGCTAAATGTTTATACCAATGCTGAAGTCCCTTGAAGAGCACTCCAGTCTGTTACTTCATTTTTAAGAACGTCATAACTATTTATCAATGAGATAAACTTCTTGCTGTAATTGATGTCAACACCGTATTATTTAGCAGTAACCTACTTGTTGTTTATAGAGTGTGGTATAGAGATAAAAATAAATTGCTTTTCAGAAAAGTTTAACAAGGCTCTATCATGTTCAATAAACTGTGGAAGAAGTACAAAGCTCCGTTATTATTCTTAAAAGGTGTACATGCCGTTGGTAAGATAAGATTTGTACAACGGGAAGTGAAATGTGCACTAAGCCAATGAGACAACGCATAGAAAACAGGTGGGCGTACAGGAATGTTGGCTGTCTTGTAACTACTTGGGACCGGTAACTGTTTTCCTTTGTTCTAGTCTCCGGTTCTGGTATCAGAAATTTCAACTAATGCACTAAGGTCATGCAGAGGAGATATCCTAACAGGAATTAATTCTAGAAGTTCACACCCAAGGAATCCACCATTCCAATATATGAAATGTAGCTTCTCTCTCACCACAGTGAGTGACATTCTTCTCATATTCAGTCATGTTTCTGATTCTCACTGCTTTCTCATCTTAATATCAAGCCATAAAACCTTCAAGAAATATTTACTCTTTCCTTCTAAGTTTGTTAATCTTGTTGGCTTTAAACCCTTTTTGAAGAATAACTTTAATCTAGTTATAACTTCTGCCCTTTCCAGGGGTCATCAATGGAACTGGGCCTTTTTGAAACCAATCAATGAAACTGGGCCTTGAAATCAAGGGAACTGGGCCTTTTTGTTTCTCCTCAACATTTTATTATTCTCTCCACCACCACCCCTTTTTAAAATAACTTGTGCAGAATTGAACCGATACCCACTTGGACTTTTGCAGCACTTCCCCCCAATAGTCCAGGATTACTACACACTTTCTTCCTTCTTCAACAGGATTAGAGTCTGGGGCCTCATTATGCTGTCAAAAAAACGAACCTCAGACTAAATTCACAACAGTTGTTTCTTTCTTTTTCTTTCTTTCTTTCTTTCTTTCTTTCTTTCTTTCTTTCTTTCTTCTTTCTTTCTTTCTTTCTTCTTTCTTTCTTTCTTTCTTTTTCTTTCATCAGATACCCATATCAGGGAAAGAAAAGACACAAAACAGGAAAAACAAGCCAATAGTCCTCAGGCAGAAATCTCCACACTCTAAGCTCCTTTCCACATGCAGAATTTTAGAAAAGATGAAGTTTGCTTTAAATGTTGAGCCTGGGGTATTTATTTCTTAAGAATTAAGGATGATCTTGATATCTTTTGGAGCAAGAATAATTCTAGGAGGAGAACAGTATGAAGACTCCAGGCTTCCTGTCTGACCTTCTATTTCTTCGTGTTACTCCCCTTTTGTGTGGACCACTGCAGCTTATCTCTACACCTGAGCTATAGTCCGTCCAGAAGACACTGTTCTCTTCCCTCAGGATCATAAACTGAGCAGATCTGCCCATACTTCTCTGCTACCCCTCTTTTGCCATTAATATTTCATCTACAATTCTCAGTAAAAAGAATGAATGTCCTGTTTTGTTTTTTTCCTAGGCTAGATCAAGTTAACACAGACACTGTACTTTCCAGGAGTAGAGGCTCATCTCACTCCAGTTTGGCTGTCTTGTAACTACTACAGCCCAGCTCTAAAAAATAGGCTTTTACAAAAATAAAAATGGTATACAAGGGATAGCCTGAAATTGTATGGGTTCTCGAACACATGTATTGATCTATAGTCAAAACATCTGGTCAGGGACTGAGGGCAGGGAAGTGAGGTGTACAAGCCTCCTCTGCTCCTCCCCTCAATCTCTTAAGCCACCCTGTGTCCATGAACATCTCTGGGAGAGAAATACTTCTTTTAAACCAATTCAAAAAAGTAGATTCTTGAGGTTCTCTTGATAAGGACCAAAAATAATTAACTCAGAATGCACAGAGCAGTATTTAACTATTAAAAATGGGACACTTGAGTAATGGGAAATCTTAGCTGGACCATATAAAATAGCTGAGTTTATAGGTCAAATTGGTCAAATAATAGCAGATAATCCATATAATTTAAAGTAATAGATCAAAAATAAAATTATTCCTTAGAGTAAGTCAAGGTGGCAAAAACTTAAGAGTGGAGGCTTTGTGTTTGGAATCCTAACCTAGCAAGAAACATCAGGTCACAAATGAGCCAAACATTATTCAAAGGTCACCTAAAAGTTATTGTTTAAAGAACTCTAAGTAGAAATTAAAAAAAAAAAAAAAGGATTTCCAAACTTAGTTCAAAAGTTTAAAAGGGATGCTATATATTTATTTCAGTTTTCACCTCCTTGTCTACACAAGGAAAGGATTATTCCATGGATGTAAACCAGATGAGTGAAACTGTGATGGGAGTCTCTAAGACCTGCAGAGAGATGTATACACAAAAAAATAATCTTGGTGATTCTGATGCCAACTGGAGACCCACAGAGCAAATAGTCACTGCAGGATGTTTAGTGGCTTTTACTTAGTAATTGTCCCAATTTAACATTACCTTATAGGAAGGCCACTCTGCCCCACTTCCCATATGAACCCTTCTATCCTGACTGTCTTCTCCTTCAAAATGGTGGTGGGTGGCTGCTATCTTCTGATTCTTAGCACACGCAAAAATCAATTACATTTTTCTTAAATCTCCTTGCATTTTGATAACAAAATGCTAATTTTATTATCCTGAGACTCATACCAAATGTTACAAATTGTTCAATAAACTATGAGACATAAAAGGAGTCATAAAGTTGAAATGATAAAGACCAATTCACTCCTACTCTGCATTAAGTACTCATTTATATTAATGCCCATACATTTAAGAGTATCTCTCTTTAATTATATAGTTTATATATAATTTATATATTTATATATCTTTATATAATTTTATATATAAATGAAATTTATAAAATATAACAATTTTATATAAAATCAATAAATTTAATATTTATATAAATTCAGCATATATAAAATCAATAAATTTATTAATAAATTAATAAACACTATATAGTCTATATATACTATATATTATTATATGTATAGTATATGTTTATATATTATATATAAATTATTATATACATTATATATAATTTTATATATAAAATTTTTATATACTTTATAAAAATTTATATATTTTATATATAAAAATATATAGTATATATGTATTTATAATATATGTAATTATATATATAAATATATATCCTTGCAAACAATGGGAAATCGTCTATAGAGAGAGCCTTTGATGGTTTGCCTGGGTCACTATACTTGTTCCCTGTGTCACAAAAATCAACTCTGCCTTCCTTTGTGCCATAAGCGAATCCCAATATAAAAGAAACTAGTTCTCAGGAAAAACAGAAAATAAAATGAAACAAAAAACAGTTTTGAGATTTTTCTCAGTCTCTGTAGTTACCATACCTAATCTGAATAAAGTAGATAAAAGTGTATTTATAATAGTAAGGTATTATGACTAGCTGAGTAGTTGGAGTGTATATTTCCTTCTCACTTTATGCAGGACATGCAAGTTAAGGACATAGCCTTTAATGTCAAATTTTACTATGTGCTATCTATTTCCACAACCAAAGCACAAGGTATAACTATGCAGTAAGCTTTTATTTCCAAATTTTTATGATATAATGTTTCCTTCCAAATACATAACGATTGCCTTCATTAAAGTCTCCATAAAGGAGCATATGCAAACTCAAGAATTGTGCCATAGTTCAGAAGGATTGTGGTACTCAGTTTTGTAATCAACTTCAAATACTATGGAACACTATCTTTTCCTATTTTTACTAGCGACAAAGCTTTGATATGAAAGTAGAATTTATTGCCAAAAAGAGACCAATTTGATTTCAAGTGAATTTTTTGGTTGGGGTGATATAAGTCATCATTTTAAAAAACTGACAATTAAAAAAAATATTTTTCCATAGTTTTCATGCTGAAATGTGAGTCTTATTTTCCAACTTTATAAAAATTTGTATTTGTGATGTTAAAATGTTAGTAGGTTTTTTTTAATTTTTTTATTTTATTTTATTTATGATAGTCACACAGAGAGAGAGAGAGAGAGAGAGAAAGAGAAGCAGAGACATAGGCAGAGGGAGAAGCAGGCTCCATGCTCGGCAGCCCGATGTGGGATTCGATCCCGGGTCTACCAGGATCGCGCCCTGGGCCAAAGGCAGGCGCTAAACCGCTGCGCCACCCAGGGATCCCCTGTTAGTAGGTTTATATGTACTTTGTCTTGTCTTCATTCCAGGGTGGATAAAATATTGCCATTTTTCACAAACCAATATTATCAAATCCAGTTTGGGGCTGACCCTTTAATCTGTTATGTACCTCTTTGCCCAGTTGTCTATTTGTCACTAATTTTCATGTTGAAAATGGCTGTCAAAAAATCTCTTTATTTATCTTAAAATTTGATGGATTTGTATTATCACACATTTTATCTTTAGATAATAAATCATTTTGAACATTTTGTTTTGTTCTATTAATAATTTTTAGTATAAATAAACCCAAAATATTATGTAATACTGGAAAATGCCTGTTTTTCTTAGTCCACAGTAACTAATCCTATTATCCAATACATAATATATAATCCAAAATGCCATCTCATTATTTATATTTTTATAAACTTTTAATTTTAGTTTTAGATTCACACAAAAATTGTAAAAAAGTACAGAAAGTTCCCAGACACTACACACCCAGTTTCTTCTATTGTTAACATTTTACATTAGCATGAACGTGTATGGCAATTAATGAATCAATATTTATACATTTTCATTAACTAAAGTCTGTACTTTATTCATATTTTCTTACTGTTAACCCTAATGTTCATTTTCTTGCCCAGGATCCCATTCAGGATACCATAACGTGTTTAGTCACGTCTCCTTAGGCCCATCTTGTTATGACAGTTTCTCAGATGTCGCTTGTTATTGATAACTTTATGTTTTCAGTTTCAAATTAATTAACTAGCAGTTATGTTAACTGCTAGTTAGTTTGTGGAACAGTCTTCAATCAGGATTTGTCTGATGTTCTTTTTGTCATTAGACTGTGGTTATGGGATTTTGGAGGAGTGAGGCCACAGAGGAAAATGCATTCTTATCACATCATATCAAAAGTGAATATTATCAGTATGAATTACCACTACCACCATTAACCATTATTGCCTTGCTCAGGTGGTGAGGCTTATCCACCGGAGCTGGATCTTGTTCCCTTTCCGTACTGTACTATTAGGAGGAAAACCACTTCAAGTGTAGGGAGTGAAGGGCCACTTGCCCGAGGATGATATGTCTGTAGAAATTCGTTGGGATTTCCTGCACAGGAAATTATGTATTCCCTATTTGTTTATTCATTCATTTATAGTAATATAGACTTATGGATATTTATTTTATATTTTTGGTTAATCTAATATGATTTTTATAAATTGTCCTGATCAAATTATTCCTTCTGCCATTGGGGACTCTCAGTTGGTACCCCTGTCTCTCTGACATATTTCTGTGCGTGTGTGTATTTAAACACTGTCATTATAAGATATTTTTGGCTTGTCGTGTACATTCTAGCACCAGGCTAGAATCAGCTCTTTCTCTAAGAAACACTCATTCCTTTCATGAAAAATGGTAATACAAACCAAAACTGGGGCATGGGGTATGATCACTGATACATAATTTATTTTTATTTTTTTTAAGATTTTTGTTTATTTATTTGAGAGGGAGAGATATTTACTTATTTATTTCAGAGCAGAGCAGAGAGCCTGACTCTGGGCTCTATCCCAGGCCACCCAGGAGTCCTTCATCTTTTTTAAGTTCTTATTATGTTATTTAAAACAACAAAATAAATTTTGTGATGCTTTTAGCTAAATAGAGTCAGATAGATATAGAAGGAAAGAGCTATTATTATGAATGCATACTAGGTGATGTTGTGTAATGCAAATGAGTTTTAATATTTTCTTTTAAGGGTGCTTGGATGCCTTAATTGGTTAAATACCTGACTTGATTTTGGCTCAGGTCATGATCTCAGAGTCATGAGATTGAGCCCCATATCAGGCTCCACACCTAGTATGCTTAAGATTCCCACTCACACTCTCCCTCTGCCCCTTCCCCTTCCTCCTTCTCTTTCTTTTTCTTTCTCTCTCTTGAAAAAAATAATAAATAAATAGTAACTAATTTATATGAAGTCTTTCTTTGACCTTCTGTTTTGTTTGTTTGTTTGTTTGTTTTAAAGAACAAGACACTTCCAAGCTGAAAAACCGTAAATGATTTTCCTTATCATCCCCCAATTCACTGTATGGTCACAGAAATTACATTAAAACATACATAAAGGGACACCTGGGTGGCTCAGTGGTTGTCTGCCTTTGGCCCAGGGTGTGATCCTGGGGTCCTGGGATCCAGTCCCACATCAGGCTCCCTGCAGGGAGCCTCCTTCTCCCTCTGCCTGTGTCTCTGCCTCTCTCTGTGTCTTTCATGAATGAATAAAATCTTAAAATAAAATAGAATAAAATATACATAAAGCAGCAGTTATTAAAAATACACACAAAATAAAAAATAATGACATGTTTTACACATTGAAATGTGGGCTATCTTGGGAACTAATAAAGGTCTTGTGTGTCATAAGGAATACTTTCCCAGGAGATTACTTATCTCCTGAAATCTGGTGGCAAAAGAGACAAAATATCTGGAAGTAAGCAAAACAAAATAGAGACACATGAACAGGAATTTTTTTCATGGCCTTTCGCAAGACAAAAGTACTTAAGCAGCTTGTGAAATTATTGAAAAACACACACATAAATACATACACACACATACTATCACTTTAATTTAAAATTTCCCCCAAAGTCATAATAGAGTAAAAAGGCTATATTTTGTTATACTATTAACCATATTAAAACACTATTTTCTTCTTATTACTACTTTATTTCTTTTTTTTTTTTTTAGCTGATCATGCAGGATATTCTGGGGCCAGAAGGTAACTAATCTGCATATTCACAAATCAACTAATGTGATACATCACATTAATGAAAGGATAAAAACCATATGATCATCTCAATAGATGCAGAAAAAGCATTTAAGTACAACATCTATTCATGCTACAAACTCTCAGTAAAGTGTAGGTTTAAAGGGAACATACTTCAACATAATAAGGGCCATTATTAAAAATCCACAGCTAATATCATCCTCAATGGGGAAAACCTGGGGTTTTTATCTCTAAAGTCTGGAACAAGACAGGGATTTCTATTCTCACCACTGTTATTTAGCATAGTACTAGAAGTCTTAGCCACAACAGTTAGAAAAGAAAAATAAATAAAAAGCATCCAAATTGGTAGGGAAGAAGTCAAACTTTCACTATTTGAAGATGAAATTATATTCTATATAGAAAACCTAAAAGACTCAACCAAAAAATTGCTAGAACTGTTACATGAATAGAGTAAAGTGGTAGGATACAAAATCAATGTAGAAATCTGTTGCATTTCTTTTTTTTTTTTTAATTTTTTTTTTTTTATTTATTTATGATAGTCACACACAGAGAGAGAGAGAGAGGCAGAGACACAGGCAGAGGGAGAAGCAGGCTCCATGCACCGGGAGCCCGATGTGGGACTCGATCCCGGGTCTCCAGGATCGTGCCCTGGGCCAAAGGCAGGCGCCAAACCGCTGCGCCACCCAGGGATCCCAAATCTGTTGCATTTCTATACCCCAATAATGAAGTAGTAGAAAGAAAAATTAAGGAACCAATCCAACTTATAATTGCACCCAAAAGCATAAGATATCTAGGAATAAACCTCACCAAAGAAGTGAAAGACCGGTAATCAGAAAACTATGAAACACTGGTGAAAGAAATTGAAGATGACACAAATAAATGTAAAAATTCTCCATGCTCATGATCTAGAAGAACAAATATTGTTAAGATGTCTATACTACCCAAAGCAATCTATTAATGCAATCCCTATAAAAATACCAATCACATTTTTTGCATAACTAGAACAAAGAATCCTATAAAATTGTATGGAACCCCAAAAGACTGAAAGCCAGAGCAATTTTGAAAAAGAAAAACAAAGCTGAGGGCATTACAAATCCAGACTTCAAGTTATATTACAAAGCTGCTGCAATCAAAACAGCATGGCACTGTAACATAGATACATAGATAAATAAAGTAGAATAGAAAACCAAGAAATAAGCTCACAATTATATAGTCAACTAATCTTCAAAAATCAGGGAAGAACATAGAATGGGAAAGAGTCTCATTAATGGTTTCAGGAAAACCAGACAGCAACATGCAAAAGAATGAAACTGGACCAATTTTTACACTATACACAAAAATAAATTCAAAGTTAATTAAATACCTAAGTGTGAGACCTAACCCCATAAAAATCCTAATAGAGAACACAGGAAGTAACCTCTTTGATATCAGCCATAGCAACTTCTTTCTAGCTATGTCTCCTGAGGTAAAGGAAACAAAAGCAAGAATGAACTATTGGACTTTGTCAAAATAAAATGCTTCTGCACAGCAAAGGAAGCAATCAACAGAACTAAAGGACAACCTACAGAATGGGAGAAAATATTTGCAAATGACATATCTCTTAAGAGGTTAGTGTCTAAAATATATAAAGAACTTAGGAAATTCAGCACTGAAACTGTTAATAAGTCCATTTAAAAAGGGCAGAAGACATGAACAGACATTTCTCCAAAGAAGACATCCAGATGCCAACAGACACCTGAGAAGATGCTCAGCATCACTCATCCTCAGGGAATGCAAATCAAACTACCATGAGATATCGCCTCACACCTGTCAGAACGGCTACAATTAACAACACAGGAAACAACAGGTGCTGGTGAGGATGTGGAGACAGGGGAGGCCTCTTATGCTGTTGGTGGGAAAGCAAGCTGGTGCAGCCACTCTGGAAAATAATATGGAGGTTCCTGGAAAAGCTAATAAAAGACCTATCCTACAACCCTACAATCCCGCAAATACACTTTTAGGTATTTACCCAAAGGATACACAAAAAATACTGATTCAAAATGATACATGCACCTCCACATGCACCCTGATGTTTACAGCAGCCTTATGAGCAATAGCCAAATTATGGAAAGAGCCCAAGTGTCCATCAACCAGGAATATCTATCTATCTATCAATCATCTATCATCTATCATCTATCATCTATCTAGTGGAATATTGCTCAACCATCAAAAGGAATGAAATCTTGCCATTTGCAATGACACGGATGGAGTTGAGAGTATTACACTAAGTGAAATATGTAAGTCAGAGAAAGGTAAATACTATATGATTTCAGTCATATGTGGAATTTAGAGGAAAAAAAAAACAAACATAGGAAGAGAAAAAGAGAGGCAAACTAAAGAACAGACTCTTAACTACAGAGAACAAACTAATAGTTTCCAGAGGGAAGTGAGTGGGGGATGGATTAAATAAGTGATGGGGGTTAGGGAGTACACTTGTGATGAGCACCAGGTGTTGTACGAAGTGTTTAATCACTATATTGTACATCTAAAACTAAAATTGCGCTGTGTGTTGATTAACTGGAATTTAAATAAAAATAAATAAAAACATTTTAAAAATTACAAAAATTGCAAAACAGAATTTTTCCCCTTTTGTTAGCAAAAGCTATCTGTAATTAGCACATGTTGTTATTAAAATCAATTTTAACTCTTATTCAGTTTAAGTTTAATCTTTCCTTAGAACCATGTAAAAGCCATTACAAATTATTTTACATTTTAAGAGGAAAGTGATTCATTTGTCTGTATGAAAAATATCAATGCATTTTTTTGGCACTATGTTTTTTTTCTAAGTTTTTAAACCACACTCTATTTCAAAATGAATTTCAGGCACTTCGTGGTGCTCTGCAACATTTACTAGTATCAAGATAACTAGTCACGTGAGAATTATAAAGACGAAAATTTTAAAAGAAAAATCATAAAGGTGAAGTTTAAAATGGGCCCATCAATAAAATAGACACAATCATATTTCAAGTGTTTAATTCTAATCTTCCAAGAATCCAACCTAAAATAGGAAACTTTATTAATTATATAATTAATCATGCCATCTGTGTAAAGACACTATTCTTGGTACAAAATTCAGTGAGAATTTTGATCTTCGGACTTTGATACTACCTTCAAAAGATTTGTCACAGTTGAGGTTATAGGACTATTCATTCATCAAGTCAGAATATTTATTAATCATCTTTTATATGAGGGACATTGTATTGGAAGCAGATTATCATAAAGAAACAAGACCAACGAAAATCCTTATTTATAAAATTTGACATCAGTCTAGCAGGTGATACTGAAAGAAAGAAAAGAAATTTAGCTTGAAATTTTAGCAAAGAAATTAAGTAGGGGGTACTTGGGAGGGGTCCATAGATTAGCCTTGAGGAGTCAGGGAAAACATCCCACAGTAAATCATCTGTAGGCTGAACCCCAAAGGAGTCTCTCTAGAGAAAGGGCACTTTGAGGCTTGGAGATTTTTCCTGCATTGGGACTAGCTGGAGGCTGGAGAGGAACCGCATTGTAGAAGACATGGAATTTGGTGCTTGCCATCATCCCTTACGATCCCAAGATATGCTCATGCAAATAAAATGGTCCTTGGTAGAAGAGAGAACATGCTAATAATTTAAGCAGAGTGTTGTGTCCTTTTCGACGCACCTGTTCCATGCAGAGCTATCATTGTTGCAGAAGCAGTTGGCGTGCAGAACAGCTAAGGATTTGAGGCCTAACACAATCAGGAAAACCGCCCTTGGAAAGAAGGTACAAGAATGGAATCCTCGAGCTTGAATGTGGGAGCGGAGTTGTGATAAACATGCTAACCGGGACCCATGCCCCAGTCAAGTGAGTCCGTGTCTCCTTCCTAAGGTGGTAAGTGAACATTTTCAAATTAAACTCAACTAGGGAAGGAGCCCCCTTTTTCCTTATTTTCCTGTGCGTTTCTTGCCTGCAAAGGAGTATGGAGTTGTCAGGTTTCCTTCCAGAACCACTGGCCTGTATCATGGGTTTGGAAAGTCTACGCTGATCCAAATATCAGTGTCTACTTGACTCTTTCCATGACTAGTCAGCTCTACAGAGGCTCCCAATGGACAGCACGTAACATTCAGTAGAGACAACATGACCAGACCCTAGCTTAACCCCGATAAACCAGAGGGTACAACTCGTGGGTGTGTGTGCACTTCAGTGTGATTGCGTAGAAATATATCATGATGGATTAAAATATGTATATTGGGGGTTCACGATATAAAGGTATAAAGAATGGCTGTCACATTTATGACCTCTGATTTTTCTCTTGAAGTAGGAATAAATGTCTTGTTCTGTAAGGAGAAGTGGGAAGAGAAGCAAATACAGCTTCTCCCTTCAAGAAGAAAAAAAGATTCATTCTCCCTAGCACTGAGGAAAAGAATAGTTTACTATTTTGGGGGGTTTACTAATAATGCATACTATTTCTTCATTGCCATCAAAGTTTTATATATTTAACCTGCTTTTTTGTAACATAATTAAAAAAAATATGGCTGCATTGGGTAATACATTAAGCAGTTAAAAAGATAGAAACCACTTTTCCCTGGGCGACGCTCTTCATTAGGTCTTGACAGGTCGTTCGGAAAAGGTGTGCGTGTGTCTGTGCGTACACATGCTCCGTGCACATAGGCATACGATAGTTAATATACTTATAAAAGCATACAAAAGGTAGAATTTTAAAAGAATCTTTTTTTTTTTTTTTTTTTACTCACTGTCCTTCAACTTTATTCTTTGACTATACTTGTTCTCCTATCCCCACCTGAAAACTCCAGCAAGCTTCATGACTTCTTGAATTATTAATAGGGAAGAAAATGTTATACGGTAATTTTAGGTAATAAACACAGTAACCAAAAGCAACCGGGCCCAGGTCATCAATTCAGAGCCGTGAATTTTTGAATTTGCCCTAAGACAGCCTCTCACCCCTTTCCATGGCTTGACACTGTTATCCTTAACGGTCAGTACAAATTGAAAATAAGAAGCTTAATCAGCTCTGTCGAAAGTAAGGGAAAAGATTCCTCTTCTCCCTTTTTGGGGAGCAATTTTCTTTCTTATTCTTTTAAGATTTTATTTATTTATTTGACAGAGAGAGAGAGAGAGCTATTATGAGCACAAGCAGGGGGAGCTGCAGACAGAGGGAGAGGGAGGGGCAGTTCACCTTTGGAGCAGGGAGCCCGACATGGTGCTCGATCCCAGGACCCTGGGATCCTGACCTGAGCCCAAGGCAGACGTTTCACTGACTTGAGTGACTCAGGCGCTCCTGGGAGTGCTTTTTCTTAGGAAACTTGCAAGATTATTCTTTGTCTTTTTGAATTGTATGTAAGTCTTTTATGTATTTTGTTTTATTTTTTTCCCAGTTTTTATTTAAATTCTAATTAGTTAACATACAGTGTACCGTTAGCTTCAGGTGGAGAATTTAGTGATTCAACACTACATACCTCATGCAATGCTCACCACGAGTGTCCTTCTTAAGACCCATCACCCATTGGACACATCTCCCCACCAACCTCCTGTCCAGCAACCCTCCCTCGTTTGTTCTCTATAGGTGACTCTGCTGGTTTGCCTCTCTTGTTTTCCCCCTAAGTTCATCTGTTTTGTTTCTTAAATTCCACATATGAATGAAATCATATGGTATTTGTCTTTCTCTGACTGATATATTTCACTTAGGGTAATCTCTCTAGCTCCATCCATGTCACTGCAAATGGCAAGATTTAATTCTTTTGTGTGGTCAAATAATACTCTTTATCCATTCCTCGGTCGAAGGACACGTGGGCTCTTTCCATAATTTGGCTATTGCTCATAAGGCTGCTGTAAACATCAGGGTGCGTGTGGAGGTGCATGTATCCTTTGGAATCAGTATTTTTTGTGTATCCTTTGGGTAAATACCTAAAAGTGTAATTGCAGGATTGTAGGGTTGTAGGGTAGGTCTTTTCTTAGCTTTTCCAGGAACCTCCATATTATTTTCCAGAGTGGCTGCACCAGCTTGCATTCCCACCAACAGCATAAGAGGCCTCCCCTGTCTCCACATCCTCACCAGCACCTGTTGTTTCCTGTGTTGTTAATTGTAGCCGTTCTGACAGGTGTGAGGCTATATCTCATGGTAGTTTGATTTGCATTCCCTGAGGATGAGTGATGCTGAGCATCTTCTCAGGTGTCTGTTGGCATCTGGATGTCTTCTTTGGAGAAATGTCTGTTCATGTCTTCTGCCCTTTTTTAATTGACTTACTAACAGTTTCAGTGCTGAATTTCCTAAGTTCTTTATATATTTTAGACACTAACCTCTTAAGAGATATGTCATTTGCAAATATTTTCTCCCATTCTGTAGGTTGTCCTTTAGTTCCGTTGATTGCTTCCTTTGCTGTGCAGAAGCATTTTATTTTGACGAAGTCCAATAGTTCATTCTTGCTTTTGTTTCCTTTACCTCAGGAGACATAGCTAGTAAAAGGCTGTTATAGCCAATGTCAAAGAGGTTACTGCCCATTGTCTCCTATAGGTTTTTGATGGTTTCCTGTCTCACAATGCTGGACTTCAAGTGAAATTACAAAGCTGTAGTGATCAAGATAATATAGCACTGGTACAAAAACAGACACATAGATCAATGGAACAGAATGGAAAACTCAGAAATGAACTCACAACTGTATGGGTAATTAATCTTTGCCAAACAGAAAAAAATATCCAATGGGGAAAAGACAGCCTCTTCAACAAATGGTGTTGGGAAAAACTAGACAGCTAGCTACATTCAAAAGAATGAAATTGGACCACTTTCTTGCACCATACAAAAAAAAAAAAAAAAAACCATTCAAAATGGATGAAAGACCTAAATTCGAGACAGGAAACCATCAAAATCCTAGAGAGGAACATAGGCAGTAACCTTTTTGACATCAGCTGTAGCAACTGCTTACTAGATACATCTCCTGAGGCAAGGGAAACAAAGACAGAAATGAACTATTGAAACAGTATGTAAATCTTTTTTTTTTTTAATTTATTTAACTTCGAGTTATTTTTCGCATCCCATTCTGTTCTGAAAATTAGTCAGAACCAGGGAAGCAAAACCTCTGTCATCAAAAACAATTTGTGAATGAGAGAAAAGAGAAATGACATGCCCTAGGTCATATATCTAGCATGGAGCAGATCAAAGATTATCACCCACATCTCCTAACCTTGAGTCCGCTCTACGGCAAAGCAACAGTTGGAGCCAAAGGGAACCACCGGGGCACCGGCTAAGGGATTCTTCTTCAAGATTTAAGCTATCAGAAAGACAAGGGAAACAAAAGCAAAAATGAACTATCGGGACTTCATCAAGATGAAAAGCTTCTGCACAACCAAGGAAAAAGTCAACAAAACTAAAATGCAACCTACAGAATGGAAGAAAAAATTTGCAAATGTCTTATCAGATAAAGGGCTAGTATCCAAAATCTATAAAGAACTTATCAAACTCAACACCCAAAGAACAAATAATCCAGTCAAGAAATGGGCAGGAGACATGCACAGACATTTCTCCAAAGAAAACATATAAATGGCTCCAGATTGCAAACACGTTTCCTGTCCCAAGAATATGAAAAGTTTGTGTTTCCTTTGTATAATGCCAACTAGCTAACAGGCAATCACTCCAATTAATGTGCAAATTTAGAATGATTTATGTGTGACAAACGGTCTGTCAAGTCTTTATAACACATGTGTAATGTGTTACATCTGTTTGGCTCTATAAATGCGTATGATTTTATTTGGTCTTTGCAATCTTTTGGCAAATTGCCTGTGATATGCATTATATCCCAGACTAAACATTTATTCAATAATAAACCCATGTCATTTCTCTTCTATTTTTGTGAAGAGGTTTTCTGGGTTTAAGAGATTTTGTCCCTCTGCCTGTGTCTCTGCCTCTCTCTGTCTCTCCGTCTCTCATGAATAAATAAATAGGATCTTTAAAAAAAATAAGAGGAGATGTTGTTCTAATTTAAATTTCCCCAACATGATACACTGGCCCCTTGCACTAGGGAGAGGTAAGTAAATACACTCTCTATACCTTCATGTTTCTCCTCCTCATTTAGCTTTTAACTTCAAGGCAAGGGCCAGGAACGATACAGTGAAATAAAAAGCTATTACCTAGTAGGTCAGATAGTAAGATGGCCTTAGGCTCTCTGATTTTGGCCAACAGTCAGCACTGGCTTTTTCTTTCAACTGGAAACTTTCAGTTATATCTGTCATGGGCTGTGCCTGTGGCTATCCCTGTATTCTTCTTTGGGCATTATATTCACTTATATTTAGCTCCTGCAAATTTCCTCATGGAGTTCTAGAAACAGGAATTTAACAGTAAGCAGAACTGACAAAATCTGGCCTTGATCAATCTAATATTTGAGTTGTATTTGCTAATATGGGCTTTTAAAAGATAAACTGAGACATATTAAAATTTTAAGAGCTTATTTGAGCAAAAATCAATTCGACTAGGGTAATACCAAGCTCCCAGTGGTTAGACAAGCTTCACTGACAGGATGTGGGAAAGACAGGGAGAAAAGACAAAAGGAAAGTGAGGAAATGATTGATTGGCTATAGCTCAAACTCTAGTTGGCTGTTGGTGATTGGTTGTAAGGTTTTGTGACCTTGAGGCACTGACAGGCTTCGATTTTGGTTTGCTTACGTAGACAGCTTCACCATTAGGACTACCTCAGTGTAATGGCTTCCTTGTTTAATTACTTTAACAGGGCTAGGAAAAAAACAAATGAAAAGAATAACATTAATATATGTTAATGGGGAGCATATGACAACTCCAGTTCAGGTGGGTAGATCTCCAGTTCGGTCTGAGGAAGGTGGTACTCTACTTCTTACATTCTATGAGATTTCTTTTAATCATTCATTTTTATTTAAAGCAATTTAAGTCGAATTCTAGTCTTACAAATATTCAATCACTATAGCCAAACCATATTGGTCCTATTAAGAATATTAAAGTGCAATGGAAGGACAAGGGAGAAAGAAACCAGATGTTTCCGTGTGTTGAGATTCATGTTGCTCTAAGGAAATTTGCTTAATTAGGAAAGGAAGTTAATAGATGAGCATTCAGTGTTTTACATGTAGTATGAAATAATCAACATTCTGGAGGTCTCAAAAGATTGTAAAGCAGGTACCGTGCAATGAAAATAACCGAGAAACAGAGCCGAGGAGACATATGTGCACTGTTAGAGACTGTATGTTGAAATGTGGAGTTTCTGATTTGAGCTGTCCTGCAATGACAATCCTGTCTTTGCGTAAGGGAGCAGTCACTATGGAACTATGACTGAGGCAGGGGAGCATGAGGAGGCTTGGGGCGGTGTATGAGTTTGGGACGGCTTCCATAACAAAGGACCACAAACTGGGCGGCTTAAGCAACACACAAGTATCTTCTCACAGCTTTGGAGGCTAGACACAGGAGATGGAGTTGGTAGAGATGTGTCACAGGCCCTGTTCTTTGGCTTGTAGATGTCTGTCTTTTGTCTACATCTTCAGGCAATATGCTCCTGAGGGTTGGACTCTGGCCCTCTGCTCCATTCACGTTGAGGCCCTAAACTCCAGTATGACTGTAATTAGAGATGGGAACTTTATGGATATAATTTTAAGATTAAATGAGGTCACAAGGGGGGGGTGGATGAGGAGAAGAGGAAAGGACAAGAGTGGAGTTGGGCAATAAGGCAACTGAGTGCCAGCCAGAAAGAGACTATCTGCCAGAGACTTGATCTGATTTCCTAGCCTTCAGAACTGTGATAGGACACATTTCTATTGTTCAAGCCATTGGTCTGTGGCATTTTGTCATGGCAGCCTGAGCAAACTACTACATGGGATTCTCCCTGTGCATGTATGTGTCTAAATTCCCTCTTCTTATAAGGATACCAGTGATATCGGAATTGGGCCTAGCCCAATGATCTCATTTTAACTTAACTATCTCTTTCAAGGCCCTAGTGCCAAATACTATCACATTTTGAGGTCCTAAGGATTAAGATTTCAACATGTGAATTTTGGAGAATACTATTCAACCCACAAGAGTTAGGACAATAAGTTGTGATTCACAACTATTTTTTTCTCTACGTTATGCCAGGTTTTCCAGTAAATAAAATATATTCCCAATTGAGTTGAAGCACAAGACTCGACCAGTCACTAGAATGTAAACCAATGAAATATACTACGTGCTCTCTGCTGTTACCTCTTGAAAGTCTGGCTTCTGCTATGTATAGAACAGGTCCTAGGGGACGATTTCTCCTTCAGCACATATTCTAGAATGAGAAGGCTGGTGAAGTCACACATGACCAGCGGAGGCCCGTTGAGGAACATCTCATCTGAAGCCATCAGTTAATGTAAACAATAAAAACGTCTCTGTGTAAGTGCTAAAATATTAGTGTTGCTTATTTCTAAAGCAAGAGCAGACAAAAAAAAAAGTGTACAAACAGCAGCAAATACCTACAATATATGACATAAGCTTTTGTTCTAGATATCAACTCATAAGGAAAATGCTATTGAAGTTTGCAACCACCTTACAACCGCATAAGAAAAACACTGGGTATGGCTATCACCTACAATAACTTGCAAGACAGAAAAAATTGTCAAATGAATGTATTATTTTCAGAAATTAAGTTTTATCCAAGAGAGAATATCGGTAGCATGAATTATTTACTATTAGCTGCATTGGATAAATACTGCAAAAGTTAGATTGGAAAAGTTCGATTTTCTTTTTAGGAAAAGAAAATCTGCTCACAATCAGAATTAAAAATGATGAGAAAATTTAGAATACCAGGACCAGGACTATAAGGATTTGAAGAAACAGCTCCTTCTCAATTCTAGCCAGTGAAAGGATTGTTAAAAATATTTTTAAAAATAAATATAGGGGCTCCTGGGTGGCTCAGTGGTTGAGTGCCTGCCTTCAGCTCATGTCCTGATCCCAGAGTCCCAGGCTCAAACTCCACACTGGGCTCCCTGCAAGGAGCCTGCCTCTCTCTCTGCCTATGTCTCTTCCTCTCTCTGTGTGTCTCTCATGAATGAATAAACAAAATCTTTAACAAATCAAAATAAATAAAAATAAATATAAAGTCAAGGATGCTGTGGCCATCATACCTTTTGTTAAAATATATAGTTAGAATAATTTTTCACTTAGAAATTCTGTTCAGTTAAACAAAATGGCTCCAGGAAGCACAGCAAAGATATTATCCCATGGAATCCTGAGAAACTCAAAGTATCCTTAATCAGATACTAGAGGCCTTTATCTATAAACATCTGGAGCTGACTGGAATCAATTAGTAAGATATTAAAAAAAAAATGAATGTGTTGTATTGCGTTAAGTTCCTACCAGTTCTATATTAAGGAACATTGTGACTGTTCAAAATGAAAATATGCCCTTTGAGTTCCAAAATTCCTAGGTACAAGAAGCATGCTTAGAATACTGCTTAATCCCCTAAAAGTTAATAGTCTTCTCTTCAAAAGTATCCAAGGAGGCTTATTAAAAAGGAATAACTTTCCATGAAGCAGAGCCATACAGAACAATGCTCCCAGGGAGTTTCTCCAAGGGTAAAAAAAAATGTCATCAAGGGATATTCCATATTTCTTTTTTTTTCTTTTTAAGATTTTATTTATTTATTCATGAGAGACACAGAGAGAGAGGAAGAGAGAGACTGCCCACAAGGAGCCCGATGTGGGACCAGATTCCCAAACTGGGATCACACCCTAAGCCAAAGTCAGATGCTCAACCACCCAGAGCCACCCAGGTATCCCGGGATATTCCATATTTCAAGGAGAGGGGGACTTCACAACTTTTGCCCGGTCTTCAAAACTGCTATTGACCAGTGAGTTGTATGTGTCTGCTCTTTCCTCTTTTCCAGCTGTGATAATTTATTGTCATTGTCTTATTATTGTTCCAGCATTCTGTGGCGGGTATGTGTTTGTGTGACAAAAAGAACCATTATCTTACCTTTAAGCTCACAGATGACAGATCAAGTGAAACTGCATCACGACCTGATGCAGATCATCAGCTCCAAACTTTAAGTCTGATTACGATAATTGAATAAGGCACTTGGAATCTCTCAGAGAGAATGGGTTTAATTTCACTAAGAAAAAGCAGATGTTTTGGGCCAAGGTCATAGAATTATGGTAGAAGGTACTAACTGTTCAGTTGTTTATTCTCTTCCAACTCAGGCCATGTTTCCATGGAGATTGATTTGTACTTAACCATACAATGTTTTTGACCAATGGTATGCAAGCAGATGTAACTTTCTCCACATATGTGCAGAAGCATTCAATGAACCTACATGATTTGGTGCTGTTTGATTTTGTTCCTGCCCTAGACCATGGGAACAGCACATCTCAGCTGTGGGCAGCCCTTTGGCCTACCTTAAAGTGTAAGAACCCCTTAGAGATGAGAAGATTGCAGAAATGCCAGAGCTCATCTGCAGTCTCAAACAAACAGAAACACAAAGAAATTGTGTTTTTGTAACTGTGATTTGGAGACAGTTAACTCAATAAGAAATGAATAAAATGATAAATCATCCAAATAATCACTGAAGCACAACTGCAAGACAGCGTGTGTTGTTGAGGTAGAGAGAAACTTTTCAAAGCCCAAGGAAGTGAAGAGTAGTGACCAAGAGATCACATAATCTTGCCAAAGAAGAGTACTTGAATTTTGTTTTATAATCAGATGCTATAAACAAAAGAAAAGAGAGATTTGCATTTTGAAAGAGACTAAAAGAATGCCATTAAAACTCACTGTGATTTATGTTGAGGCAAATTTCATTTTTCTTTTTGTTTTGTTTTTTTTTCTAAAGATTTTATTTATTTATGAAAGACAGAGAGAGAGAGAGAGAGAGAGAGAGAGAGAGTGAGGCAGAGACAGGCAGAGACTGATGTGGGACTCGATCCCAGGACCCCAGGATCACACCTTGAGGCAAAGGCAGATGCTCAACCACTGAGCCACCCAAATTTCCTTTTTCAAGTTTATTAGTTATCATAACCAGGGCCATGTCTTGGGACATTTCAGTCATCAGTAATTCTGGGGTGACAATGATTGCCCATAAATACATTTTAAAGTAGAAAAGGTGAACAGTGAATAAGTTTTTACAAACAAAAATGGCTGGGTAGGAAACCAACAGTGGAAGGGATGTTAACAGGACCATATGATTTGTTTGTATGGAAATAAAAGTAAATTCAGGTTAATGGATTAAACAGATCATCCTTTTGGAGGAAAGGCTCTCTTACGAGGCTAAAATCTACAAGACCAGAAAAACATGGTGCGCTCAGCATCCTAAAATCTACAAGACCAGAAAAACATGGTGCGCTCAGCATCCAAACTGAATGCAATTGACAAGCTTATCGGTCTTAAAATCGAACTTTCCTCAGATAACTGACAATTAGAACCAGCTGAAGCCAAAAGATGACCTCATAGGTGATAAAGTATGTCACAGTTCCTGCCAGAGATGGTGCCAATGTGTCTTCAGCTAAAACTGAAAAGATCTGGCCTTGAATGGGCCTAGGTACCTGTCCGTGATTATGTAGCCATAAACTTCAGTGACGTGATAGGAACAAAGCCAGTTTGCCATAGAATAGATAGTACAAGAGTGAGGCCAGGGCATTTAAAGAAATGTGGTTCCATACAGGTTCCAGTGGTATGCAAAAAAAATTTTGATAGTCAATTATATTTCTTGAACTTCATTTGTTTATTTTAACAATTACTCCAAAAAAAAAAAAAAGACAATTACTCCAATGAAGCAAAGACCTACTTAGAAATAACCTTATTACCTATTAAAATAAAGTAAAAAAGTCATATAGGAAGATTTAGGTAAAATTTAAAGCTTTTAAACTTCTATATCTTTCAAATTAGTCACTAGTTTTTATTTCTAGGGGTTACATTTTAATATTTACAAGGATAGTTTCATGAAAAATATTAAATCTTGAATATTTTAGAATAAAGATGTCTAAGCAGATGACTTACTGTTATCTTTTGAAGCTAATATTAATTTGTCAACATTTTTGTTAAAATATAAAACAATTTTACTACTCAGTATACTAAACCCCTTTAAACTTTGAAAGATATATATGTATATATACTTAAACAGCTTTATTGAGAAGTAATTTGCATAATGTAATTCACCTGTTTTAAGTACACAATTCAATGCTTTTTAGTATATTTAGAGTTGTGCAGTCATAAACACAGTCTAATTTAGAGCATTTTTCTTCACACCAAAAATAAATTCCATACCTGTTATCATTCATTCCCTTCTCCTCCCCATTAATCTCCAATCCCTGGCAACTATGGCTTTACATTTTGTCTCTATAGATTTATCAATTTTTAATAAACAAAATCTGGGAAATTTATATGAATAGAATTTTATGTGGTCTTTTGTGGCTGGATTCCTTCACTTATCACAATTTTGTAGTATGTATCGATGATCCATTTTATTTTATTGCAAGTAATATTCTATTGTATGTATACATCACACTCTATATATACATACATTGTTGAGGAACATTTGGGTTGTTTTTATTTTTTGAAAATGATGAATAATACTGCCATGGACCTTTACGTACAACTTTAATGCTGACGGTATTTTTATCTCTCTTGAGAGAAGTGGAATGGTGATTCATATGGTAACTATATATTTAAAATAGAAATATATCTTTATAAGTGAATTTTCTTTCCAGAAAAACAAAACCACTTTCCATAAAAATGTGTAAAATATTTTTTTCCAAGAAATTTTATAGAACATTTTCAATCATCCATAGCAATCATCACTTATTTTGGAAATTAAAAAAAAAAATAGAGAATCAACTCAGAAACTCTACTTTTCAAATCTAAGATGGTGGTTTCCGCCAAACACCCTTTATTTTTTTTTTTGTCAAAATAGCATTTGTACTTGCTGCAGGTTCTCTAAAAACCTAAATGACAAAAATGATCACAAAAGGTAGTAATTTTGTAATTTTTTGGCTGAGTGGCCCTGAGTCTATTGGCATCCAACAGTGAGGAAAATTATTTATAAACAGCCGCATCATATGCCAGACCAAAGTTCTGTGTTGCCTCCGACTTTAAAAGTATTGCAGAAAAAAAAAAAAAAAAAGTATTGCAGAAGTGTTAGCCTGGCAAAGATTTTACATTGTTAATCAATTGTTACCAAACTCAACTTAGAGGTTAACTTTTTTCCTAATAAAATCAATTTATTCATTCATTCATTCATTCACTTATTTAGAAAATAAATACTCCAACTAGGTTTAAACATCTTACAATTATAAAGTAGTTCACTACAGAATTCTTAAATATTTTTCTTTTAGAGAAAAAATGAAGGCTTTTACTTTAGTGAATACCAATTCTTCCAACTTGCTTTTTCTTTCTTTTCTCTCTGTTGGAATCTGGCAATTCTACTCGAATGTCATTGAGATTGCGCAATTAGCCTTCTTTTATTGCAGAGCAGATGTTCTAAGTATCGGGTTCATTCAACATGGGTTGGGATTGAGATATCACAGCTGTTATAATTTAATTCTGGTTAGGTCAAAAGGCCTCATTATTATCAGTTCAAAATATTCATACACTATAATAAAATTTACACATATTTCCAGCTAAATTGAATTTCATTTAATCATGGTACATTGTAAACTCTGCAATCTCCCATTGTCATATATGGTAGCATGGGCTATGGTTTGACAAGTCAATATTCATTTCCATGATTACAATCTGGGGGGTTTTATTTGTATACATAACAATCATTACTGTCTTATTTTTATTACAATACTGAGAGGAGCCTGATTGAAAACAGCAGGAAAGTTATCTTTCTGCATTACTGTCTTATTTCCAGACAATAGGCACTCTGAAAGCCTTTCTACAAAACCAAATTCTCTAAATATTTTCCTGTTAACGGGGGGGGGGGGGGGGGGGGGGGGGGAGGAGGGGGGGATGACATTTCTTAAAACCTATAGTGTTTGCCTATCACTCTTCAACCTTCTAAATCAGAAAAGTCAATAATTAATTTCGAACAATACCAGATTCAATGCAAAAAGACTGTATGAGGAGCTTCCGCAAATGCTTAATTTCCGTCTCAAAGCAAAAATAATAGCAACCGTTTTGAAACAGAGCTTTCCTAACCTAAATAAGTTAGTGCAATGCAATTTAGTGATTAAGACTGTTAAAATAATTACATCGACTTTGCAATTTTCTGTTTATTTGAGTCTTAACCACTGAATCAGATCCAATCTATATCGGTGCAATATGTGACAAGTAGCTAACACTATAGCTAAGGAATAAGGTGGCATCTTTTACAAAAGAGTTACTTTTACCATTCTTCTAAACTTTTAGCTGTGCAGTACTAGATTAGGGTACTAACTGTTTATATCACACAAATACAAAATTTGAAGAAATAATGATATTCCCCTCTAGGGGAAGGTAGAAAATACAACTGGGTCAAATATACAGTCAGCCCATTTGAGTGCAGCATTTGGATGTTGTTTATTGGTTGGTAGTCATCAGGGGCCCTTTGCAAGAAAGCACCGTTGACTTCTATGAAGGAGACGAACTGCTAAAAACGAGGTAAGCTCTCCAAGGATGAGGGGTGAGGCTGTAACAGAATTGCTTGGAAAACATTCTGAAGTACTTCCCCTCTTGTCTACCTCTCTTTCCCCCGTGATGGTTCTGTCTGGTACATTGGACCACTGGGTGTTAATTGTTTAGATGTTGATCAGCTTATATACACCTTACGTTCATTTTCTTTCCTAATATGACTGTGATAAGCTATGGCTTCAGTCTGTGAAAGCAAGATTCCCACATCCCACCTCACTGAGGGCGGGGTGGGGGCACTGGTAGGGTGATTGGTACGTCAATGCCAAACAATTCTATATAGTCCCTCGAACAGCCAGGGGTGGGCATACTTAGTCTGCGTCATGACTGGTTACTTACATTGACCAACTTGCCCTGGGATCTCCCACCCAGCAGCACCACCACCACCACCAGCACCACCACCAGCACCACCGTGGCTGCGCACATATGCACGCATTCATGTCTTCAGAGAATCACTCTTTCAGTATCTGGGGGCACCCAGAATCTTACAGCTTTCATTAATAACATTAATTTCTTTCATTGACTTTAAAGTTTTTAATATGTTCAGCCTTTAACAACCTCCAGTTCCCAAAATTCACACATTATTGATGCTGACAGTTAAATGTTTTTGAAAAAATTTACATTTATGGCTTCTCACCCCCGCTACACACCCACCCTTCCTCCTTCCTTCCTTCCTTCCTTCCTTCCTTCCTTCCTTCCTTCCTTCCTTCCTTTTTTCCTCTTCCCTTCCTTCCTTCCTTCCTTCCTTCCTTCCTTCCTTCCTTCCTTCCTTCCCTTCCCTCCCTCCCTCCCTCCCTCTCCTTTTCCTCCCTTCCTCCCTCCCTCCCCCCTCCCTCCCTCCCTCCCTCCCTCCCTCCCTCCCTCCCTTCCTTCCTTCCTTCCTCCTTCCTCCTTCCTTCCTCCTCCTTCCTTCCTTCCTTCCTTCCTTCCTTCCTTCCTTCCCTCCCTCCCTCCCTCCCTCCTTCCTTCCTTTCCTCCCTCCCTCCCTCCCTCCCACCCTCCCTCCCTCCCTCCCTCCCTCCTTCCTTCCTTCCTCCCTTCCTCCTTCCTTTCGTGGGGGGCACTGGTAGGGTGATTGGTACGTCAATGCCAAACAATTCTATATAGTCCCTCGAACAGCCAGGGGTGGGCATACTTAGTCTGCGTCATGACTGGTTACTGACATGGACCAACTTGCCCTACTGGGGGGTGTGGGGCTGCAGGGTTCTTCAGACTGGGCCCTTTTGGATAATGGGAGAAAGAAAGAAAGGAAGAAGAAGACCTTCCTTCCCTCCTTCCTTCCTTCCTTCCTTCCTCCTTCCTTTCCTCCCTCCTTCCTTCTTTCCTTCCTTCCTTCCTTCCTTCCTTCCTTCCCTCCTTCCTTCCTTCCTCCTTCCTCCTTCCTTTCCTCCCTCCCTCCTTCCTTCCTTCCTTCCTTCCTTTCTTCCTTCCTTCCCTCCCTCCCTCCTTCCTTCCTTCCTTCTTTCCCTTCTTCCTTCCTTCCTTCCTTCCTTCCTTCCTTCCTTCCTTCCTTCCTTCCTTCCCTCCTTCCTTCCTTCCTTCCTCCTTCCTCCTTCCTTTCCTCCCTCCCTGCTTCCTTCCTTCCTTCCTTCCTTCCTTCCTTCCTTCCTTCCTTCCTTCCCTCCCTCCCTCCCTCCTTCCTTCCTTCCTTCCTTCCTCCCTCCCTATTTTCCTCCTTTCTTCCCTTCTTTCATTCTGCTCTCTATTTCCGTCCTTACCACCCCATTGTTCAGTCCTGGTGTTGAAGATCCGCCAGGTAATTTCTTCTCAGATACCACAAAGGGTCCAGGCAAATATGAAAGCAATCGTTGCTTTCATACTTACATTTTGTAGCATTCTCAAGAAAGTTTTAAAGTATTAAGACAAGTACCAAATCCGTTCCTCCCTTCCTAATGCATCTTGCCTCCCTCCTACTCAAGAATATAGAATCTTCCTGGGACATTATCATTAAAATAAAATAATAACAATAATAAATATAATTCTCCCTCTTGATTCTGAATTGCTTTCCGTCTTCCACCTCATTTCTCTGATTGCCTTCCTGGGGATACTTCTTGAGAGAATTGCCACCCACAGTGTCTCCACTTCTGAATCTGCCTTTTACTAATCTGTCCACAACTGGCTGGAGGCAGCTTCTACCCTCTATATTTTTTCAGTACTTACCGCTAAATCTGTCGGCAGCAATGCCTCTCACCTGATCTTATTAAATGTTACGACAGCAGCTAATGTATTCACTCTGTCTTCTTGCAGTAACCTCTGCTGGGTTCCCTGGCAGGATGTTCCTCAGTTTGCTATTAAACGTCAGGTTCATCTTACTCGGCCAGACCCTTTACCTCATTGCGGGTATATATAATCCCATATTCCCTCCCACATCTCGGTGTATCTCAGACCTTTGTTTTCTTACCTCTTTATACCATCTCTTTAGGCAAAATAAGCACATATTGCTTTATTCAACATGATATGCTGTTTTTCAAAGTTTGCCTCTTTGCTTTAGACTCTTCCTTTGAGCTTCAGTCCCATTCATCTAACTTCCTACTTGCTGTCTCCATGTGGATGTCTCTTGTTACTCCTACATGCCAACATGTCCCTCCTTATTTTACACTTTATTTTGCCTCCCCTCTGTCCGCCCCCTCCACACTCTTTATTTACTATGACCATACTCACTGGTTTTCTGTGTACAATCCCAGCGTAATTCCTAAGAAACCATTCCCTCAGAAATGGTTGGGTTTCTATAAATTCTATAGTAAACATGTTTTTACAAAGCAAACTATTCTCATTTCCAAATCTCAAGATAAATGTGACTTCATCTGAAATGCTGCCTGACAATCCTTTTTTATTATTTTATTTTATTTATTTTATTTTATTTTATTTTATTTTATTTTATTTTATTATTTATTTTATTCATGGGAGACTCCGAGAGAAAGGTAGAGGCACAGGCAGAGGAAGAAGCAGGCTCCCTGCAGGAACCCTAATGCAGGACTCAATCCTGGGACTTTAGGAGCCAAAGCAGATGCTTGACCACTGAGCCACCCAGGTGTCCCATCTGACAATCTTTATAAAGCATTCCCCAATTTACAGAGTTTTATCTCCTACCTTATTTCTTTTAAGCAGCTATTTTAATTATCATGTATTTCATTTAGTTTATCTTATCAGAAGAGCTAGAATTATTTTCTATACTGTTAGGAAAACAGCAACTTTTACAAACTACAATTTATTGTTTTTGTATCACTCATAATTTTGATTTTAAACTTTCTAAAAGAGCGGTTTGAATTTAATTCAACATTTATGACCTTTGTACATATAAAAAATCATAACTATAAGCAAAAAAAAATGCTGTAGATATTCCTAAGCCTTCCTTGAATTCACAGTCCAACTTTTTGTTTTTTTGAGTCACAGTTATTGATGTCCATGCTTTATATGGGATGCTATTAGAGAATTGACAGATGCAGGGAAAAAAGAAATCTTTTATTTTTCCAAAGACTTCTTCATCATCATATCCTGGATTTCAAATGAAACCACACTGGCACACATTTTGCAAGTTCTGGTATCAGCATTTTCTTAATTTCAGCAGAAGTGATCAATAATCAGGACTCCTATTCCTTCTTTAAATAATCCTGAACATCTTGTGTCGGTGGGGATACCTCTAAAGATCTACCCACCAGCAATAACAGTTACATGCGCTCTTACATGAGCATATTCTTTAATTGTACGTACTGTGTCTACACCAAAAAAAAACTGTTTCATTACTTGTACTTCCTGAGAACTTGAGCCAATTCCAATCCTGCTCTCTTCCCTGGATCCTTGCATGAATCCCTTGCCCATATTTAGAAGTTGAAGGGAAATACCCTTTCCTTTATGTTAGTTAATTAACTTAATAAATTACATTAATTAATATGAGAGGCCCTGCTACGTCTACAAATTCCTTTCCCCTACGGACTGAGAATTTTGTTACGTAAAACATGACTTCACTAATATAGGCATATATGAACTGCCTGACCAAATGTGCCCATAGGCACACAGTGATAATTACGCCTATTTTGAGTACAAAAAAATGGTTTCCTGGACCAACGTAACAGAAAGGCAGTATTAAACAGACAATGAATACTAAGTTCAGAGATGTTAAAATGCAAAATGAAATCCCAAAGATGCATTTTAGGATTAGTAAAAATAAAGGATATCTTGGGTTGACATTTTTTATTGGCCAATGAATGCTTCCTCTGGACAGAAAGGCACATGAGGTTTGGTCTATTTGGTTCCACAACCTTGAACAATAGGCCTAAGGTAGAGAGAGTTTTATATATATGAATACTATATATATATGTAAAATATATATATATTTGATAGAAAAAACACACTTTGACTATTTGGCTAAATCTGACTATAAAATATACAATTATACCTATTTAAATTATATACATATATAATTAGATATAAAATAGGTATATCATTTTATTAAATTCGCTCTATGTCTTTCAACCGAAATTTGGAAATTTAACACCTAATATTTAACATTATAACATATTTTTTTCCTTATCAAACAGACGCGGAGACCCCTAAACTCTGCTCTTTAATGTAACTGTCTTCGTAAACTGGAGGAGTCTAGTTATATCATACAAAGAAATGAAAAACAGTATGAAGACAGTTTTTCCCCAGAAAAGTTTTGTGAATGTTTTGTGATTGCAATACATTACTTTCTATTTAAAACTCCGAGAGTTGTAGGCTTTGTTTAAAAAATTGGCAGTTATAATTTTACAACCTATGAGAATTGGTGAATTCGCACATAAAGATGCGTCTTGTTGTGTACTTAATGATACATCTTCTCTCACCTCACCTAAGAGAAACGGCAGGGTTTTACCCTGACAATGTCACAGCTGTTTTAAATTCTCTTACTTAGACATTTCCCAGCTTTTATAGCTTCTGCAGCTGTCAGCAGCAATGACTTTTTCTTTGTTAGGCAAGGAAATGTCTAAACTTATAATTAGACCTCGGTTATGAACTATGTAACTAGTTAATCATAGCTTTCATTAGGGCTTTTTGAATTCCAAAGGGATTTGAATGTAGCCAAGAATGGTGGCATGCACCAAACAAAGCCAGCTTGAATTATTTTAGGGTTTATTTTCTAATTTACATAAAAATGTGCATCTTCACCATATGACCCATAATTATCATCTGAACTAATATGCGATATATTTAAATCACCTAAAATGTTTACATCACCTGTACCATCATTGTTCAAACTTGACTCCCTTTTTTAGTTAAATCATTTTAATTACATCACTGGAATATGTGTAAGCAAATAGCAACCATGTTTAACTGAATAACTATCAGAATATTGTCATATTAACACAGATAATCATACTAATACAAACACATGTACAAAAATCATGCATTTTAGATTAAACTGTAATATAATGCTTATATTGCTTAATTAAAGATAAATCATTAAGTTTCAGATTATTTTGAGTTAATGAGTCCTAGTCAATGTGTGATTTTGTAATTTTTCACTACTTTTCTTTAACAATATTTCCATAAAGCTTTCAGTAGACAGTCTGACCTCTCACCACTTGTATTTCACTCACTGTGAAAGCTTCACTCATGAATTAAGTCTGACTGATTTTTTTCTTCCCACCAGCACTGCTATTCAAGGGTGTTCAACATAATCTTATAGACGTGTATCAAAGGATACAAAAAAAAAAAAAAAAACTTGGCAATATTTGATTAAAAGAAAGTTACTTAAATCATGTAAAATACAGTCAAAATGAAATTTAAATTATCCTCCAAATAAAAATAAAATAAATTAAAACATTCCGAGGCAACTTGCAGGCCCCCTCCTAGAATTATCTATCTGGAATCCACAAGCTTCTCACTTACTCACAATGTTTACCACTGTCAACCTTCAAAGTAAACTAGCCAGTTATTTTATCAGAGACATAGGTTGACTGAGGACTCGCGGAGGAATTGCAATCTGGGACAAGGAAGCTGTGGCAAACCATAGGTAAGCCCTGAGATCAAAGGGGAGAGGAACCGCTGCTTTTTAAACAAAAGGAGGAGGATGGGAGGAACCCCTTTCAATGAAAGTCCCTGAAGGAGAATGCAAGTTCTTGGTAGTGATGGGGAAGGGAGGGCCAGCTGAGGACAAAGCACAAGCTGATACCCCACCCCAGGGTCGGGGTGGGATAGCTGTGACTTTTCTTGGAAAGTTTCCAATTGTCTTAATGTAAATGCCTTCTAGAGGGAAAAACCATCTTTAACTTGACAATGGCAAGGCCCCCAGTATCCTGTAGGTCCTCCTCAGCATATGAAGCTCCTTTTGAAATTTCCCTTTTCCTTATCTCCCTTAACTCCCAGGTATATAACCAGTCATCCCTCACAACCCTCTTTTGGTTCCATGGGTCCTGTTCCCACACTTTAATAAAACCACCATTTTGCACCAATGATATCTCAAGAACTCTTTCTCAGTCATCGGCTCTGGACCTCGCCTATATTCCAAAACTGCATCATTAGTATTGGTTTCTAATTGGTCGAGCTTGTTGCTGACCAAGAAGAACTCCTTCCTTCTTGCTGGAGTGGTGAAGTAGGGTTTTTGCTGCTGGGAATCCAATATCTCTTCCTTTGGGGGCTGCAATTAATGAGGATTTGTAGGGCACGAGAGCCTCCTCTCTGGCCTCCCCACTTCGCTCATTTTTTTTCCCTCTGACTCTGCTTTAAATGAGGTTTTCTGGGCAGCCCAGGTGGCTCAGGGGTTTAGCTCTGCCTTCAGCCCAGGGCGTGATCCTGGAGACCCGGGACTGAGTCCCACATGGGGCTCCCTGCATGGAGCCTGCTTCTCCCTCTGCCTGTGTCTCTGCCTCTCTCTCTCTCTCTCTCTCTCATGAAAAAATAAATAAAATCTTTTAAAAATAAAATAAAATAAATGAGGTTTTCTTTATTCAGTTTGATACCACTAGAACTGTTTTTCTACTTTATGGATATACATTAGGTCCATTGGTGTGCTCTATTTCCTATTTCAGTAGGGTTTTCTTCTCTTCCTGTCTGGCATAGACTTTACAAATCATGATGCTCAATAACAGCGTTGAAAATACCATAAACCACCTCTGCTCCTTTTTACCTTTTGTTTTGTTTTGTTTTCACTTGGAAATACTCTAACTCCATTGAACTCAACTTTCATTTTTTTTTCCAGATCAGAGTTATTAGAGAAACTTCCAACAGAGCAGGCAAAGTTTTGATTACAAATCTCAGTCTGCCCTCAACACAACCAAAAATTTCACCATTTTTTTTCCAGATCAACTTATTCTTTGAAATTACTTTTAAAAATGGCCTTTTCTCCTGTAATTACTCCCCCCAAACACAAGATCAATAGATGATTTTGTCACCTAAATTACAGATATTAGCGTAACTGTCAGGAAAAAAAAAAGAAAAAACAACCCCTTCCATCTTTATTCTACAAATATACCAACACAAGAGCATTCCTATAGCTCGATATCTTCTACTCCTTTTTTCTTCTTCTATTTAAGCAATGGCTGGAAACTTAGCCCCTGGACCAAAAATGGCCCCATTGTTTATTTTGGCAAATAGAATTTTATTGAAGCACAGCAAAGCTTTTACCTGTTGATGTCTGCTTTTGTGATCAAATGACAAAGTTGGCTAGTTTTAAGAAAGACTGTTCTTCAAGGCCTAAAATATTTATACTTTACAGAAAGAGTTTCCCAAATCTTCACTAAAAACAAATAATAATTCTCATCTAATCGTGAACTTGAAAATGTTTACTTGGGACTTCATCTTGTTCAGTCTTCTTAAGAACATTTTTAAGTTACTTTATTTTGTATACAGACTTTTTCTCCAGACTAGATCCTTTCCTATTGCCCTGTAACTATCCTCGAATATCTCTTATTTTGTATAAGCAACAACAACCATCAAGCACCTGACCCTTAACTAAATACCCCCGTGTAGCTATCTCAATTATCTCCTCTCCTTTTATTTATTTATTTTTAAATATTTTATTTGTTTATTCACAAGAGACACACAGAGAGAGGCAGAGACACAGGCAGAGGGAGAAGCAGGCTCCATGTGGGGGGCCCGATGTGGGACTCGATCCCAGGATCCCAGGATCAGGACCTGAACCGAAGGCAGACACTCAACCATGGAGCCACACAGGTGCCCCATCTCCTCTCCTTTTAAACCAAAATAGTTCTAGTTGCTTTTATTCCTAACAGCCATATTATCACTCCCCCCTCTTTTCACTACAATTTGGGTCTAATTTCCAAAATCCATCAAATCAGTTGATGTAAAGCTCACCAGGAGCCTCCCTCAACTATGAAATGGTTCCAAATATATCTATTCATCAGAATCATGTGGAGGGCTTGGTAAAACACAGGTTGCTAAACCAAGATTACTGAAATAAATTTGTAAATGGCTGACTGCCTTTTTTTTTTCTTTTTTTTCCCCATCAGATGAGGAGGTGGAAGAGAGGAGTGGGTAGAAAAAGGTAGCCTCTCCACCAGGCAGAACTTATGTGCCTGTCTGCAGGCATTTATTTGCAAGTGCATCAGTTATTTACAGCCTCTATAATCACAAAGTGCCTCAAAGACAAAGAAAGCCCCAAATTCTCTTTGAACCAATATCAGATTCAGACAACTGGGAGGAATGTACTTTAAACAATGCATAGTTTACCAATGAATCACAAATGTTTCCCTTTGGCTTTTAAATCCCAATTTGTAAACTACTTTTTTTTTTTTTTTTTTTTTTTGAGAATGACTATTTGATTAAGTGGCTACTTTGATCCCCATACAATGCTGAGTTTTGTAAGAGCAAGAATCCAATCTCTTGCTTATCTCTCCATCCCCAGCACAGTGTTAACACAGTGCCCTAAAGGTAATCACTGTGTGGCACCTGGGTGGTTTAGTAGGTTCAGCATCTGGCTCTCAATTTTGGCTCAGGTCATGATCTCATGGGTTGGAGGACTGAGCCCTGCATCAGGCGCCCCACTCAGCAGAGAGTTTACTTGAAGATCCTCTCCCTCTGTCCCTCCCCCTACTTCTCTCCCCCCACTCACTATCTTTCTCTCCTTCTCTTAAATAAATAAATCTTAAAAAAGATAAATAATGAATAAATGAAGATAATAGTTACTCAATAAATATTATTTCAATAAACGATAACCATAATCAGAGTTAATTAAAATATTTGAATAAATCTTTAATTAATATTAATAGATAACATTAATTCTATCACATTCATGACAAAGAATATAAATAGAAGAATTATAAAACAGCACTAATGTCTAAGACCATGGGTTTTAGAGTTAGACATAGATTCACTCTGCTATTTTTATACATACACATTTAAAATTCAATGGCCAATTAAATGATTTTATATCAACTATATGAGCAGAAAAAATGATTTTATATCAACTATATAAGCAGAAAATTAAAAACGAAACACTATCATATATCCCCCCAAATGTGACTTTACTGTAACAACCAATTTCAGATTTCTAAATTGGAAATCTAATTCAGAGTTACAATTCATAAATTGATATCACCTTTTCACACATTTGTTAGTAAAACTGTGAATCATAAAATATCTTATTATAAAATGAGTCTGAAAAAATACTAAGCTTGTATAAACTTTTAATAACCAAAATAAATGTTTGAAATATCAGAAATATGAAGAAAAAACAAACTCTTTGAAAACATAAATAATATAATTAAAGAAGCTGCAGATAAGTTATAAGGATGTGGATGTGTTGAAAAAATGATGGTAAGATAATGAGTTAGGGACAAAGGGGGCTGGGCAGGGCTAGGTAGCTCCATGGAAGCAGGCTTACAAAAATCCCCAAAATGCTGAGGTGTAAGGAAACCAGAAATGGGGAAATAAGCTAGACCACCCTGCCCTAAGGTGTGGGTGGGGAGGGTGTCTTGTTATAACAGCTACTTGTTGACAGCAAAGAATAACCAGACCCCAAAGAAGAAGTAAGTCATTAAAGATGTTATCACTAGTCCTTACTCGGTGGTGATCTCAATGGAGATGTTAAAAGGATTTAGGTTCCCTGGTTGGCCCTCAATAAAAGACCAACCTTACAAGCCCCCAGTGGCAATCCTGTTGGGACCCCTCTCACTTCTGAGGGCTTTCTCTGTATCTTAATAAATTTCTATCGATAAACTTCTATCACTTTACTCACTCTCTTGTGTCCAAGAGCTTCATTCTTAGACCCCATGAGATAAGAACCCAGCTCTTCCATATCAATAATAGTTTTCTGGACTTCCTTAAAGTTAACTAAAACATACTCATTCTTTCTCTCTGGGAGTAGACATGCTGTGATTAGTTCTCTGTGCTTCATAACAAATTACTTCAAACTTAGCAGCTTCACACAACCCTCATTTATTTTCCTATACTTATTATGCATTAGAAATCCAGGCATATTAGCTATGAATATCAGAATACTGCTATGAATGCATTAGCCAGGATTGAAATTTCTGTTTGAAAGACCTACCGGAGAATGATCCTCTTTCTTGTTCTCATGATTTTCGACAGCATTCCGTAGCTTGTGGTCATACCATTCGTGGTAGCTTGCTTCTTCAGAGACAGTAAGAGAAGTTCTAGGTAGACCAACCAACAGATAGATAGATTAGGTGATAGATGATAGATAGATAGATGATAGATAGATAGATAGATAGATAGATAGATAGATAGATGATAGATAGATAGATAATAGATAGACTGATAGATGATAGATAGATGATAGATAGATAGATAGATAGATAGATAGATAGATAGATAGATAATAGATAGATAAAAAAAGGATGAAGAAAGATATGAGGAGTGGAAAGAATGCCCAGGGACAGAGTCTCCAAGTCCTTGAAGGGGAATGATAGAAGCGTGAGCTGGAGGTAGATGGTGATAAATAAGATACCTATTTTTTAATAGGCTTTTGCCAGGGGGCACAACATCCATATCTTGTGGTTTCTGAGACCTTGAGGCTGACAAAACCAAAGACCTCAGATGCCAAGCATGTACTCTCTTCTTCCTCTGCCCCAGGATAACCCCTACACTCATTTTAATGCATTTGCATTGCAGGCACTGCCCCTACCAGCCGGGTAGAGAAAAGCTGCCATGATGGTTGGGGTACAAACCTTCCTTGGTCAAAAATTCCCCTTCTCAACCTGGGAAGAGTTTCCCAAATGATTCGAAGCAGCCTCCAGTAGATACCACCCCACGGTCTGTCAGAGCTCTTCCCAGCTCAGAGAAATCCAGTAATACCCAGTCCTAAAATGACCCAGGGCCTGGTTCCATCAATCAGAACCTGCCTGCTCTCCCACCTCAAGAGTGTTCTTTTGCTTTAATAAACTGTGCTGCGCAGCTTGTTACTTTCCTCCGGCCTGTCTTCCTTCATTGGAGCCTGGATCTCCATGTAAATCTTCTGGTGGAGGAATCCAAGGACAAAGATCTCCATTCATACAACGCAGACTCTCTCCCAGTTGACCGAGGGATAGATAGATGGATGTATAGACACGGTAAATAGATTCACTAGCAAGTTCGAGCCTTGTAAAAGATCACAATGGGAGTTACTTCCTTCTACCTTTGCCATCAAGTAGTGAAGGAAGGGTCATACCATCCTGTTTGCATGGAGTGCTGGTTACAAGTACATCACAGATCTGACCCACACTCAGTAAGCGGGAATCCCACAAAAATGTCACCACCGAAGGCCTGGGTTGTTCAGAGTCACCCTGGCATGTGATCACGACATTGTCTAATGCAAACTCTTGAGGCATTTCACAATTTTCAAAGATTAGTGTTCCATATAAGACTATTATTTAAGAACTTTAGTAGAAGAGATTTTTTTAAGTTTCATTTTGATATGAAAATGATCTTCTAAGCAACCAGTAGGTCCTAGATTCTACATGTGTCTAATTTACTCAGCTGTGTGCTATTTACCTGGCAAACTAGACTGATGAAATATTAGGAATAATCTACTAGCATTTAAAATATAAACATGAAGTGCATTGAAAATGAACTATGGATTGAAATCCTTGAAAGAGCTACTTTTCTGTTCTCCATTTACCTTTCTGTAGTCATTCTTAGAAATGACAAGGTTGGTGACAGCTATTCTCATATTATTAAGATTTCTTTTCAAAAGCAGTAATATTTTAAAGGGAAAAAGAATTGAAAACATGCACAAGAATAGATAAGCAGAGTATGGACAGACACAAGTGTGACTATCATGCCTACCATATTGCATCCATCGCCTTCCTCTTCCTACTGATTTGTGACTTCATATATTCATTATTTACTCTCAAAGAAGGGAAAAAATGGTATTTAAAGGAGGAAAGAGATTTTATTCAATACTACTGCAAAAAGGAGGAGACTTTAGTGTAACCTGAGCTCACCTCTGATCTGTACAGAGGTGACTGTGTTTTCAAAGGAGGATGAGGAGGTCAGGAGGGGATCAAGGTAGCAGAATGAGTCAAGGAAGTGGGAGATGACACAAAAAGTGGTAGAAAGCCTGTTCCTGTTCAAAGTGATGAGACCATCTGTGCTGTCATCTAACTGGCACTTATCCATGTTAGGTTCCTACTTTCCCACAGAGCCTGCGAGACATGAGGCTGTCTTTCTTGATGATTACTTTTCTAAGGGATGGCTTCCAGCCTAGGGAAGACACTCTTGCATCGTTAAATATACTTATACATCATCAAGGAAGAGAAAAAAGATTTGCAAGTGTAGATATTCTTGAGTAAATGTTCTAAGAAAATGTTCTAAGAAATAGGTCTGAGGCCTATTGTCAGGTGTTGACTGGAATAAACAGTAAATTGTCTCAGCAGCCTTGGGCTTTCCTAAGCAGGAACTCAGTCCTGGGACAGCTGAGTTGTCCTAGGGACACAACCTTAGGATGTTAGAAGCTGTGCTCCTTTGGTCAAGTCTCTTGCTGTGGGTATGGGGACTTCCATCAAATCTTTCCTGCCAAGAGTTTTTGTAGTTCTTACCATTCTCCTTATTTATTCCCTTGCCAACCCTGTTGCCATATCTGTGGTGGGTTTTGGTGAAAATTATGTACTTTTTTTTTTTTTTTGTACTTTGTTTTAAATAGCAAGGGAATTTGGTGAAAATGTGCAAAGACGAAAACCCGTGTGTATCTACAGCTATGTCCTAAAATGAAAACTTCTTCAAAAGAGAGGTTTCTTAATCCATATGTTATTTGTTTCCTCACTGGGCACCTACAAACTGAACCTGAATGGTAATTGAGAAGAGGAGTTTCCATTAATAAATGTGCTCCCTTATTTGGGAAGATCATTTGAATGTCATTAAGTTTAGGACAATGTTATGAGAAGAAAATAAATGACAAGGTGATGAAAGGAGCCAGGCTGATGCTGAAAAATCAGGTTGTTACTTCAGTTAACAGTCAGTAGAAGAAAAAAAAAAAAGATATATATGGTTGTGTGTATCTATATATCTATATATATATAGAGAGAGAGAGAAAAGACACTTCTGGTAGGAATTTATTCAAATACTTTAAATAATAAGATTTGTTGATAGTTAAACAACTTTTAACAAACATAAACTTCCTCAAATTGTCAATTAAGAACTTGAGGTGTGTATGTGTGTGTGTGTGTGTGTGTGTAAAGAAAGGGGAAAAATACGGTTCAGTTCTAGACCACTGAGTGACGTGGATATCACATTTGGGATTGTTGGCAGTTCACAGGGGTCATTTTTGTGGTCTAGACAGTGTCTGTGGGGTTCATCTAACCTGGGCTGTCTGGTCCCAGCTTGGCTCACTATTGTTTTTGGGTAGTGGGTTCTGAGAGCTGGTGGTCCACGCTTCCTCTTGGCCGTTGAGTCAACTGTCTTCCTCATGTTTCTAAAATCTGTTGGATCAAGAGAACTCAACTCTGCATTCATTGACAGAGGATTGTAGCCTCAAATATCTGTGGTAGAAGCATTAACACATTAAGCATGGAAGCATTAAGCTACAAATCAGGGCTTTCATGTTGGTTTTATTTTGTTTTACGGATATCTGATTGTTAAATATTTACCAGCATACTGTTGAGTTGATCCATTGCCAAAAAAACAAAAATATGTGGCATGGTATTTGGGAGATGGGAGATCCCCGCCAAAAAAAATGAAATTGAATTTTGAAAACTTGGAGATTCATGTTAGGAAATTGGAAAAAAAAAAAAAAAGAGGTAAAACTGAAACCTCTGAAGCATCTGGATATTGGTGAAGTGATTTCAAAACCTGAAAATAATAGTGTGCAGTGACTATTATTTGTTATTACAAGATAGAGATGGGTGCAGACATAGGTTGGCTAGTTTTGGGGCAAAGATTGAAGAAAATAGTTTCCAGAGATGGAAGGCCTTATGAGACTGGAATTATTGCCTGTCTTGCTCCATTAAAGAGGATGAGATCAGATTGACAAATTTTAAAGGGACAAAGATCCTGTAAAATTTCTCAATCTAAAGAAGTGACTTAGCTTTGCGGTTCCCTCATGTTGTGAGAGCAACGTCTGAGCCTTTTGCCATAATGTGCAAAACTCCTCATGTTATGTTTCCTTCTTTCCTTTCTGGTGTTGTTTTTCCCTTTTCCCTTAACTTCAGTTATTCCAGACTGCTTTGAGTAAAATGATTACTTATCACTTCTGAGACTTTGGATTGATAATCTCTCTTTAGAAGGTCACCTTCCAAGCCCTAAGCTGGTAACACCCAGTTTTCCTGAGGACCACTCTAGTTGTCTTTTCCAAGATTATTTTTCTGACCATCCGCGGATGATGTTAAAAAGGAGATGACAGTCTCAAAATGGAATCAGTTGTGCTCAGCCCCACATCCGCAAACCAAGCCCTAATGCTTAATTAACCGTGTTGTAGTTTCAGCCTCTCCCAGGAATCTTTAAGCAGTCCACCTGGAATAACCGGGTCAACACTAGGAGGTGATCCCCTGATAGACCCTTCTGTTCCCCTTTGGAAAATGACCATCCTTAAAACAATGCTTTTTTTTTTTTTGCTAAAATTTCCTTTTTTCACCTCCTTTTTGCCTTTAAAAAAACTTCTCCATTTCTACAGCTTGGTGGAGCTCCTTTCTATTGCCAGATGGAATGTTGTCTGATTTGTGAATCATTGAATAATGCCAATTATTCCCTGTAAGTAGTAGTAATTGAGTTACTGCTGTGAATTTTCCACAGCTGATCACAAATCCATTGGAAATCTGATTCCATAAAGTCATGCAATGTTTGCCATGATTTTCATATAAAATCCTTGTAATGGCCAGCTGCTCTGTATTTAAATCATATAATTTGTTGCCTAATAAGTTCTTACTTCATTATCCACAGAATGTCAGTTCTAAAAACGGAGCTCTGAGGTACCAACCACAGTGCAAATCCCATTAGTTTTCAGGCTTTTAGTTGCCATGCAAAGTTCAAGTTGAAGGAAAGAGAAAAGCATAATGGGTGGTGATGATCATAAAGTACCTATATTTGATGTTTGCTTTCCAAATGATTCTGAGGAAATTATTATCATTTGACATATTCTAGTTTAAATTAAAACAATTTTCAACATAGAATACTGGTGGTATTTTGTTCTTTCTGCCAAGAAATACACAATAGCCACAAAGAAGGGAAAATAGTTACTCTGGGAATGTTTTTGTTTTTGTTTTTTTACAAAGGGAACTGAGAATATGGATTTTTTTAAGCATTTTAAAAATGATTTTTGAACACTATTTTAGCTTTCATCATTAAATTTATATTTTTTTCAGTTATTGAATATGCATATTGTTTCCTGGTATCTATTTTAAGTAATTCTAATACATACACAGACACACAAACTCATACCCAGGCAAACAAGTGTAAGTACAGAACCACACAGACACAAACACATGCAGATACAGAGATTCAAAAACTTGATATAAAACAAAATGAAATGATGCTCTAAATAGTGTACAAATATAGAATTTTGCTTCCAAAAGTAATTGTGAATGTTACAAGCAGCCCAAAAGCCACTAATTGTAAGCTTCCCCCCACCCCAAAAAAATAGAACACTTAGGAAGAAACTTATATTAATATACTTAAAAATTCATACCTTATATTTTTCAGATTTAGTTATAATTCTGTGATACAGACTGTGTTCTATTTTTTATTTTATTTTTTTAATAAATTTATTTTTCATTGGTTTTCAATTTACCAACAGACGGAATAACACCCAGTGCTCATCCCGTCAAGTGTCCCCCTCAGTGCCCGTCACCCATACACCCCAACCCCCCGCCCTCCCCTCCTTCTACCACTCTTAGTTCGTTTCCCAGAGTTAGGAGTCTTTATGTTCTGTCTCCCTTTCTGATATTTCCCACACATTTCTTCTCCCTTCCCCTATATTCCCTTTCACTATTATTTATATTCCCCAAATGAATGAGAACATATAATGTTTGTCCTTCTCCGATTGACTTACTTCACTCAGCATAACACCCTCCAGGTCCCTCCACGTTGAAGCAAATGGTGGGTATTTGTCATTTCTAATGGCTGAGGAATATTCCATTGTATACATAAACCACATCTTCTCTATCCATTCATCTTTCGATGGACACCGAAGCTCCTTCCATAGTTTGGCTATTGTGGCCATTGCTGCTATAAACATCGGGGTGCAGGTGTCCCGGCGTTTCATTGCATCTGCATCTTTGGGGTAAATCCCCAGCAGTGCAATTGCTGGGTCGTAGGGCAGGTATATTTTTAACTGTTTGAGGAACCTCCACACAGTTTTCTAGAGTGGCTGCACCAGTTCACATTCCCACCAACAGTGCAGGAGGGTTCCCCTTTTCTCCGCACCCTCTCCAGCATTTGTGGTTTCCTGCCTTGTTAATTTTCCCCATTCTCACTGGTGTGAGGTGGTATCTCATTGTGGTTTGGATTTGTATTTCCCTGATGGCAAGTGATGCAGAGCATTTTCTCATGTGCTTGTTGGCCATGTCTATGTCTTCCTCTGTGAGATTTCTCTTCATGTCTTTTGCCCATTTCATGATTGGATTGTTTGTTTCTTTGCTGTTGAGTTTAATAAGTTCTTTATAGATCTTGGTCATTTGCAAATAGCTTCTCCCATTCTGTAGGTTGTCTTTGAGTTTTGTTGACTGTATCCTTTGCTGTGCAAAAACTTCTTACCTTGATGAAGTCCCAATAGTTCATTTTTGCTTTTGTTTCTTTTGCCTTCGTGGATGTATCTTGCAAGAAGTTACTATGGCCGAGTTCAAAAAGGGTGTTGCCTGTGTTCTCCTCTAGGATTTTGATGGATTCTTTTCTCATATTTAGATCTTTCATCCATTTTAAGTTTAGCTTTGTGCATGGTGCAAGAGAGTGGTCTAGTTTCATTCTTTGGCATGTGGATGTCCAATTTTCCCAGCACCATTTATTGAAGAGACTGTCTTTCTTCCAATGGATGGTCTTTCCTCCTTTATCGAATATTAGTTGACCATAAAGTTCAGGGTCCACTTCTGGGTTCTCTATTCTGTTCCATTGATCTATGTGTCTGTTTTTGTGCCAGGACCACACTGTCTTGATGACCACAGCTTTGTAGTACAACCTGAAATCTGGCATTGTGAGGCCCCCAGATATGGTTTTCTTTTTTAAAATTCCCCTGGCTATTCAGGGTCTTTTCTGATTCCACACAAATCTTAAAATAATTTGTTCTAACTCTCTGAAGAAAGTCCATGGTCAGACTGTGTTCTTCAAATTTCTTATTTCTTTAAGAGCAAAAGCTATGAGCAATCACAATATATCTTAATCTCTAATTTTAAATGTAATACTTTGTTTAAATTATTATAAGTGTGAGTATAAGATAGGGCCTTTGTAACCCAGAGTGTGTTAGCATTAAGGAGGCAAGTTATGCTGGCCAGATTCCACTGTGGAGCTGTAATTACACAATATATGGGATTGTGGTTTCAAGTAAAATCACCACCTTGGAAGATAGCCCTGCAACCTGTGTGAAGAGGCTTTATCTGGCACCTTATATAATGTCAGGTTCCATATGATATGTTGTCCACCGGGTTGTGTGAAGTAATAGGTTCTCTATTTTAATTTGAATGAAGCAATATAGTATCAAGTAAGAAAAAAATCTTTATTAAATATTAAGTCAGAAATAAATAAATAAATGTTAATTCAGGATTTTAAGACATTTGATTAAATCACGTTGAGCAAAGAGTAGAATTATGTGGAAGTAATATAATGCAGGTATGTAGAGAAGATGAGAAATTCTCCATGGCAAGTGCCATTGATTGTAAGAGAAACCTGTGGGAGCCTATTTCAGATTAACTACAAAAGAAAATCGAAAATTCAACATAGTAAAGAGGATGGCATTGTAAATGATCAGTTGTTTACAAAATAGCTTTTGTTAATCTTTTCAAATAGATTCATAAAGTGGGATTTTATCAAAATTTGCAAAACGCAGTCTTTATGGTTATGAGACTATTTTCACCTATAAAGTTGAACAATCAAGCAAAGAATAAGCCCATAGAGATTATTGGAAACAACACTTTAACATTTGGTACTTAAAGCACTCAAACATAAACATATTCCATCTATCAGAACACTTTCAACTTTTGAGAATGATTACTTGGGATAAATTTTATTGTATCACATATGATTTTTTAAAAAATTGTATTTGATGCCTTCAAAAAAGCGTATTAATTTAAATTAAACTAAACTCAAAATCTGGCTACATGTTAGCAAAAAAATCCATACAGAATGTACATATAATCATAGAAGTCGTTAAGTTTGATGTTTTTGATACAAAAATATGCCTGTTTATTTCATATATGTCAAAGTAGAGTTTTATTGAGAGAAAACACAGCAAAAATCTGACATAAAGGAAATTGCTCCAATTATCACGACTCAGATTCTTAAGGTATCAGTCTCCAGAAGCTTGACTGGAACAACCAACTGAAAACCAAAAATGATCCAAATAATACAATTCTTTGACTACAGCTCCGACAAGGACTTATGGCAATGAAGATAGGGGTTGTTGATTGAAATCGGAATAATGGGTATGGAAGAGTCATACCTGCTGGAAGATGACCCAAAGCTGGATGAAATAAAGAACATTTAATTTGGGGTCATCAGCAAAGTAGTTTCTGCACTGGGATAATATGCCAGAGATGCTTCCTGAGAAGAAGAAACTTTTTGTTGTTGTTTTTGAGAGAGAGAGAGAGGGAGAGCATTGTGGGGAGGGAGAGAGAGAATCCTCAAGCTGAGTGTGGAGCCCAATGGGGATACTCAATCCCAGGACCCTGAAATCATGACCTGAGCTGAAGTCACTTAATGGACTGAGACACCCAGGTGTCCCTCTAGAAGAAGAAACATTTTGCTTAACAAGAGAAGGGACCAGAAGAAAAGAGAAATGCTTTTCTTCCCTTTTTTTAAAACCATTTCACAAGACCTCAACTCAAAAGGAAATTTGGGCTCTTGGCATCTCAAACTTTTTCCCCCTTTTTCTCTCTTAGAAGATTTCTTATTAATCCTTATATCCACGAAAAATGGTAATTATAAGAGTTACTAATATAGTAGTACTGTAGGTGAAAATGCTTCCCTGTAAAATGAGAACATAGAAAATGTTTATATATCTTCCTTGGGCGCATTAACTTACCAAATAACAGTAACCATTATGGAGGTCTTCATAAAATAGTCTAATTTCTAGTCATTTAAGCTTGTCTCTAGAAGTATAAATAGTGTATAGAATGTAGACTAAGGGCAGGACAGTATGTAAAACAGGCTTAGTTTTCTCTAATCACTGCCTTCTAATAAACCCCGTGTCTTACTCTTTCCCCAACTCTTGAATATATCTTGGGCAGACTCTGAATTTGTTCGGTCATTTTTACATTTTTAACTATAAGAATAATCCAATTTTTATCTAGGTCAATCTATCCAAAAATTCTACCCCACATCTAGTTAAAGGTAATTACCATCCCTCCAAGCTTAATTAGCTTAAGGACTAATTTTATTTTAGTAAATAAAATTTATTACTGTAATTACTGTAGATATGTATATATATATATATATATATATACACACACACATAGATGGAGACATTACATATGGATATATATATATATATATATATATATATTGCATCATGCATTACTTAATCTGTCCAAAATTGTTTCCACAAACTTGATAGACTTTCCAAGAAAACATTATAAGCTAATATAATTTATCAAGGAAATGGTATTTAGCCAAAGTGAAATTTAGTATTAATATACAACAGAATAGCAATCTATTATGTCACTATTATATGATCACATAGAAAGAACATTGATGTACATGGCTTTAATTCTGAGCTTTTTTTTTTTTTTTTAATTTTATTTTTAAGTAATCTCTATACCCAACACAGGTCTCAAACTCACAACCCTGAGATCAAGAACCACAAGCTTAACCGACGGCGCCAGGCAGGTGTCCCTTAAATTCTGAGATTTTTATTTTGCCATTTAGGAAGTGGGATAGTTCTTGGACTATGGACTTTCATTTAAAGTCCCTTAAAAAGGACTGCTTTTTAAGTGGTTTGATTCCATTAAACTTTATTTTAAATGATCAGTTTTCTATTACATACTAAGTTTATTTTCTTAGCTTATTCTCCTGTATTTGACTCAGGCAGTTGAGAACACTGTGCTTAGTGTTAATAGCCTCATTATTATTTTCCTTTGTCCTTGGTTTCAAGTTAAAACAAGTGACGAAACAACAAAACATAATCAAATGCTTTCAACCCCAAGTTCTTGAAATTTCATCTACAATTAGTATTCCTCAGGTTTCCCTTCTATTCACAGTAGCATAGATAAAACACCTCCTCCACCCGCTGAATTCCAGAAAAGGAGTATTAGAGATGCAGGTTTATTTTCCTCCAAAGATATCCCTGACAATGAATAATGTCAACATAATTGAAAATGATAATGCAGTCACTTATTTAAACTGAGAATTAAAGTAACTGACAATAATGACCACCCCTTAAAGTTGAACATCTAGTGACAAATTTGATAGGAATCAATACAACAGGAGAACAGTCTTTCTCGATATAATTATCCCACTTTGCTGCAATTGTATTGCATTATAATCTTGCCTGTTTGTATGCTGTTAGAATTGTGCAGGACGGTTTTACCTGAATTCCAATTAGATTTTTTTTTTTTAATTTCCACTTTTAAAAGCTCTGCATCAGCACCTGGTTTACAGTGTACGGATCCAGGAATAGGGGTTTCATCATAGGGAAAACCAAGTAAGTATTAAAGAATGTAACCACATACCCAATTGAATGAAGCCTGTTGTCAGATCCAACTCACCACACTATAATTTAAAACAGAAAGTGAACAATAAATGTCTATTAGCAAGATGAAGCTAAAGTATAAAAACCATTTCATTTTTCTTGTTGATAGTTTTGTGCCTTTTAATTCTTAATTTAATGGGATCTAAAATATGAACCTACCTTTAAGAATAGTTGAGATAAAAGTGGGTTTGCATAACCAGTCATAACCAATAGGAACATTACATGCATTCCTGACCATTTTTTAATTCAAACTACATGAGGATATATTGTAATTAAAAAATGCAGGATAATAGATTTCATATTATAGGTACTGCAGTTAAAATAAAAGCCAAAATAAATCCAGTGGTTGCATAGCCTTAATGAACCTGCACATTAAGTCCTAATTAATAGTATGCAATAGACAAGTTTTAAGTCAAAATTTGAATGCTTTCTATGTAGTAATACAGCTAAAAGGAAGTATCAGTCTTTATTTGGTGGCTATATTAGGAGAAATTAAGTCTCATTCTTTCTCTTTATAGGATTAGAAAGAGCGATTCCCATGATCAGACAAATTTCATTACAGATCTCTATTCCAGCCATTCAGTTTAATTTAAATTAAAAACAATGATTAAGACAATCGAATTGCGAAGTTTGTAGCTCAGTTGCCTTTTGGCTGTCTTCTCAACCAAGGAAATTAGAATGACTTTTAATGCGAAGATAAAACTATCAAAACAAAATTAAACCTGGAATGTCGATTTACGGTCTTATGTACAAGGGCTCTATTAGCCTATCAATTTCTTTTTTTGTTTAGGTTTTAATTTATTCAAGTAATACTCTTCAAGTACATGTTCTTTTAAATTGGGCATCTAAAGACATATTTTTATTTGTTTTAAAGATTTTATTTATTTATTCATGAGAGACACAGAGAGAGAGGCAGAGACCCAGGCAGAGGGAGAAGCAGGCTCCCTGCAGGGAGCCCAATGGGGGACTTGATCCCAGGACCCCAGGATCACACCCTGGGGTGAGGGCAGATGCTCAACCACTGAGCCACCCACAAAGACATATTTTAAGTTGGATTTGTAGTAATAGTATTCAATTGATAAAAACTAAAAAAAAAAAAAAACATGTTATTTATTTTATATATAATTATCATAGGAGAGAAGACATGAAGAATGATTTACACACTTACTGTTTCAGAGTAGCATTTCTATAATCTTTTTTGTTCCTTTTTTTACCCCTTCCTTGGACATCATGTTCTTTTCTTCCTAATGTAACTTTTTGATGAGAAAGGGACACATATTTTACAACCATACTTGTATAGTTGGGCAATTTTCCCCACTCTTCTGCAGTGAGACTCCAGAAGAGTTTCCACATTCTCTTTCCCCCTACCCCAAACAATCTTCCTGAAGATAGAAATTTGACAGAAGAACATAGGTACAGGAATTTTAATTCCCCCGTCCCATTTTTTTTTTTTTTTTGAGCCATACTTGTCCTCTAGTTCATTCAGAACAGAAAGGTTGCTCTTGTGTGGAACTACTTAAAATTCGATAGGCTTAAACGATGCCTTTGTCTGCATATCTAGAGACTTATCCTTACATTAGTTTTATCAATATTAAAATATTATTTTGTTTTCACTGACCAGTCTCTTTCGGCCTATATTTTAGTTTATTCTATTGCTTCTGACACTTAAAAGTTGACTGTCTTGTATGATTTTGTGAGTTACTCACCTCCACACTCATTGCTATGATTTGCAATTTTTAAAAGATTTATTTATTTGACAAAGAAAGAGAGAGACAGAGCAGGGGGAGGGGCAGAGAGAAAATCTCCAGTAGACTCTGTGCTGAGAGCAGAACCCCACATGTAGGGCTCGATCCCACAACCCTGAGATCACAACCTAAGCCAACATCAAGAGTGGGCCACTTAACTGACAGAGTCACTCATGCACCCCTGCAATTTTTAAGTCCTATAGATATCTCTTAATGTTATAGCTAAAAGTAATTATAAATATTGTTTTTTTTATTTTCACAGTGATATAAGCAGATATTCTAATATATTATAGTAATAAGATAATTATTTAACAATTCTTAGCTTATATATAATTTATTTTTTTGCAAGCATTATACAAGGTTATTTTGGAATTTCTCAATTCCAGTTGTTCAACATGTTGTTTCTAGCTTATTCCATAACATTTAAATTATATTTATGTAATAATATGCTCTAATATGTCAAAATTCCAATCCATACTTATTTTTTAAAAATGGTATTTTCAAAATAAATAAATAATAAATAAATAAATAAATAAATAAATAAATAAAAATGGTATTTTCAAGTGTTAAAATGTCTTAAATTATTTTTCAATATACACTTTGAAATAGTTTAATTCAATAATGTATTTGTTTTTCTTTATAGTTTTCCTTTCTGCATTTTTTTTGTTTTAAAAAATATTGATTGACTACCTATAATTTCCTACATACTAAAGTAGGCAATTGAGCTACCACAATAAAAAAATAAGAAACCCCTTCCTTTAAGGAGCTGTATTTCTACTAGAAGAGGAAGATCAACTGGGCAGATCATGGAGGGTCTTGAATGTCTGAAGCTTGATGGGAGCGGAGGTTGCTGAAACATTTATGGACCATGTCAAAGCCAAGCCTACCATGTTCAAAGTCTTTGGGCACTGTCAGCACTACCTACCTCACCTGAATGGACGTGAGCTTAACCATCCATCTGAGCTGTCTCAATGACTCTGCCCTTTACCAGGCCACTCTCCAAGCCAGCTTCAACCACCACATAAAACACCCTGAACAAAACTAGCTGGAGCAAGTATGATCTTCCAGTTTGGTTTTGGATTAGAACTGGAGCTGTTGGAGAGTATATCTTAGCTGTGGTTGGCCTGACAGCAGGCTCTCTCTATCAGGGAACAATTTTGCTTCACTAGGGCATCTAATGGAAGAGTCCAGTGATCCCTATGTAGAGGAGTGGGGTGACCCCCTTTGGAAGGACATTCTTGGGATGATGGTGTGCAGGATTAGAAGTAAGCCTGAGGTGGCTGAAGCTGCAGGGGATGCCTTTGTCTCCCTGAACATTAGCTCTGCCGAGTACCTGAAGTCCCTCCACAACTCTGGAAGGTGGGCACCCTAAGACGAGGGATGAGTCATCCCTGCAGGGGTTGTTTGTTCCATAATGAAGACTCTTCAGAGGAAGAAACTCACTCCTTTCTCACTTCAAAAACCCCTATTTTATCTCCTGCCCACCCTGCTCCCCATGAATAAATAAATAAGTAAATAAATAAGTAAATGGGAAAGACAAAAACACAAAGGAAGGGATACAAAGTTCTGAGACATTTAATCGTTACAATCCTGTGAAGTAGGTGTGATTATCCAACTTTAACAGTTAGGCAAACTGAGGCTCAGAGATACGGGAGCTAAGAAGAAGTGGCCTGAGGCCCACAGCTAGTGAGAGACACAACTGGGATGTGAACACGACTTTCAGGGACTCCAGACTTTGCTCAAAGCCATGTCATTGAAACCCCCACACCCAGAACTTAACCAGCTCACCAGCTCCAAATCACAGAAAGAGAAAGGAATAGAAGTGTCATGACAAGCATCAATAAGGGTCATTGCTAAAGGTTGAAGGGCTGGACAGCCTCTGTCTATCGTCTTTTGTACAAGTGTCTTGAGAGTATTCAATAAAAAAATCCACTAAGATGGAGGGTGTAGGGGATTTTAAAGTTGTTCAAGACATTCAGAAGTACATGGCTGTGCTATCTTCCTACCAAAGTAAAGTCTTTATTGTCCAACCAATCAACAATTGTTTGATGGGGCCTACACTGTAATAGGTAGGTGTTTACATGGTGCTAAACGTGAACCCAAGTGTGTAAGACTCAGTCTGTCAGTCTGAGGTGTACCATCTAAATATTTCTCAGGAATTACTCCATGGTTAAAAGTCAAACTCAGACTTTGTTCTCAGTACTGTAACGAACATTCTTCAAAGTCAATATTTTAAAGAAAACCCATTATGCCCCACATTTATCATGGTGTGAAATTGCTTCTGAGTAGTATTAACTTCATTACTATCAATAATAAGGAAATTTTTGTATCCAAAATTTTATTAAAATTCACCTTGCCTTCCCTCTCCTTTGTATTTTAAATGATGATTTTGAGAAAAAGGACTTTTTGAAAGGTTAAGAGGTAGAAGGGCTTCGGTACAAACTTGGCCAACAGACGTCTGGCCAAGACAGCTAGCTACTGAGTGAAACCAGAGCTACCTCCAGGCCATTTGTAGTAATATTTCATGGAGGACATAGAGTTCATTTCTATATATGACATTGCTGCCATCCAGAAGAGAGAATCAGAAACATGGTGAGCAGCCTGGTCCAGACATTTTTCATAGTAAAATTTAGCACCAATTCAGGCAATACCAAGGGAGTAAGTGCTTCGTGAGTACACTTTAAGCATCCCTGAGTTCCATGGGCTCACCTAATATGCCACCCTAGCTAAGTCTGGGCTGTCCCTGGCTTTAGTGATCTCCTCCTTCTAAGGGGGCAATGCCTGCATTGAAACCTGACCAGGGAGAAATTTCTACCAGGAGTTCAACTTGGCTGTCACACCCAAACCTATTATATCTACTAAACCTGGAAATTAATAAAATTCTGGCAATGAGTGTTGGTTGATTAGCTTTCTATGATAAAATGCTACAAAAATTATGAGTGCATGCACCCAAGTTCGTGCACGCACACACATACTAAAAACTGGCCTATGGGCAAGAAAAGATTAAAGGAAAAGTAGAGAGCCTGGAAGGTAGGGGACTTGTAGGATTAGAAAAATGAACTGATGCTTGTAATTACATGTAAAATATTTGAAAAGTGCTACTGTTTACACAGACCTGATAAGACTCAGGACAAAGGTGACTTTAAACGAATAGCTACTCTGCCCTTTGTTAATATACTTGATTACCTTAGTGTGGCGCCCCAGTAAATATTGTTGCACAAATGGCTCAGGGCCAACGTCCTAAAGAAATTTGATCGGTTCAATGTACTTCTAAGCAAGTCACTGTCAGTTTATAAGCTCCTAAGTGAAAGATCAGTGTCTGAGTGCAACCACATAGACTGTTAATGCAGATCAAGCTTTCTTCTAGATCACTCCGAGTATTTTTTTTTTTTTGCTTCCATATTAGCTTGTATCTTTTTGTTTGTTTTAGTTGTACTTCTCACCCAGACCTATAATTATTTTATGTATTTGTGCATTTCTTTTTTTTTTTAACTGTCTCACCCACTAGGGCCACATATTCAGTGAAGACATGGGCTGCTCTTCTCACTGTGATCCCAAAGTCTAAAAGAGTTATGTAGTAGATATGCAAAAATATTTGTTGAAGTAACGCATGATTGAAAAATTCCTCTTTTACACAGTGATGTCTTTCACAGATGACTATGTATTATTAATATACACAACTCGAGCAGAAGTTGGCAGTGTATTGAAAATTCCCATTGGATATATATATAGGGTTCAAGGTCTTTAATGACAGGGACTGTGTCTCATACGTCTAGTATTATGTATAGTTCTACTCCCAGGGAATTTTTTAAACAGTTTTAAAAAAATGATTATTCTGAGTCTGAAAATAAAGCTAGCTAGTCTCTCTGATACTCTACGCCTGCAAGTGTTTTTACAGGATTCATTTTTTTCCTCATCATTCTTAGAATTTCCACTGGTATGAAAGTGATGCATCTCAGTGAAGTCATTATCGGCTGACATGAAGAAATATTACATCTGTTCTCAGAAGTGCTTTCTTCATTGCTTCAGTCATTTTTTAGGTCTTTATCATTCAGTGCTGTTCAAAGTCTTTGGGGCTTCCAATCATCCCATTATGGAATTCTGAATACTTCTTTCACCAGAATTTTAGTCTCTGTAGAGAAACAAGCTTGTAGAATAATGGCTGGTGTTGCTGTCCTACAACATCAAGCAATCCTTTATGGACGACATCATATCCACATTGCAGATCATATGAGCTTTTTTTTTTCCTTTTATATATTTTAGCTGGAAGTGGAAATGTAATTTTTCTCTGATAGGATTCAGCTAAATATTCTCAAATTTCTTAAGTTAAGCTGGTCTTGTTCTTATAAGAATGGGTTTATACCATCTGAATCATAATACATTTCACCATCCCTGAAATTTGTATGTCTTTAGAATTTCCAGCTTTGCACACAATAGTTCACAGGGTCTTTCCAACGTCCTATGGGACAGATACAAGTAGCACCATTTCACAGGTAAGGGACCAAAGACTACAGTACTCAAGTCAGGTTTCTAAAGTCATGTTATATATATATATAAGTTATGACCCAAACTGGAGAATTATATATGAAACTCAATGATCTTCTTATAAGTCTGCTTTGTGGCTCTGTTCACATTCTTTGCTGTATGTAGATACTCATGGAGATCATTACTACAATCTTTTCTTAGTAGTGGGGAGAGAAGAAAAGCTTACCATTTTCATCAAGCAGAAGGATTTTTAACATTTTCTGAAGTAATTTATCCAAGATAGACTATTTTGTCTTAGTCAATGAAAAATGTATGTCAATAAAATATACATCTTCTCGGCAGAAGTTTAATGAGCCAACTCATTGGTCACCGTGTTCTCTTACTTCCTCCTTTGTGATCATGGAAGCCCATTTCCAGTAAGTCTCATCAGCCTTGATCCTTACTGATTCCAATAAGCTGAGTCTCTGGCTCACCTGCGATGGGTATGTGGAATGTGTGCTACATACACTTTTTTTAAGATACTAAATTTGGAGATTTATTTATTAACATAGTATAACTGAGCCAATCAAGGCTGACAGAGAATAGGTTTTGTTTTGTTTAGTTTGGTTTGGTTTAAGTTGAGATGAATGTATATACAATTTGTGGCCATCAGAATAAGTTCCTTAAATCTCAAATGAATGTGTCATTGTAAAGCAGGATGTGTTAAATCTGCGGAGAGCCCATATGCAGCTTCTTTTTAATCCTGCTGTTATATGGCACAGTGCTTGTGACATGAAATATTGAAAATTAATTTACTTTTTAATTTATTTATATTAAATATAATCAAGTGTTCTCTGTTGTTATGTCTGGTATTGGATCTATTACAAACATCAAAATTTAGGAAATGGCTATGGATTTTAAGAATTGTAAAAAGAGGAGTGCCTGGGTAGCTCAGTAGGTTCAGCATCTGTCACTGGGTCTGGTCATGACCTGAGTCCTGGGATCGAGTATCGCATCAGGCTCCCTGCTCAGCAAGGAGTCTGATTCTCCCTCTTCCTCTGCCTGCCACTTCCCTGGCTTGTGCCCTCACTCTCTCAAATAAATAAAATATTTGTAAAAGATAGTTATAAAAATAGGTTAAAAAATACATTGATTTACAGACACATGGGTGGCTTATTCTGTGAAGCCTCTGACTCTTGGTTTCAGCTCAGGTCATGATCTCAGGGTCCTGGGGTCAAGCCCTATGTCAGGCTCTGCACTCAGCAGGGAGTCTGCTTGAGATTCTCTCTCTCCCTCTCTCTCTCTCTGCCCCACCCACCCCCACTCACTCTCTCTCTAAAACAAATATATAAATCTTTAAAAAGTACATTGATTTATGAAATAATCAAATCACATCCTCGGGACATTTCCACATGCATGTTGAAGAAGCTTTTTTTCATGTGTTCTCTAATTTGTCATTCATAAATTTAGGAAAAGTCTACATCCAAATTTTGGGCAAGTGAAAGAGTAGGAGCACTCTTTGGAAAAATTACTCAATGAATTATAATTTGTTAAAACACTCATATAGAGACACCTGGGTGGCTCAGTGATTGAGCATCTGCCTTTGGCTCAGGTTGTGATCCCAGGGTCCTGGGATCGAGTTCTGCATCAGGCTCCCTGCAAGGACTCTGCTTCTCCCCCTGCCTGTGTCTCTGCCTATCTCTGTGTCTTTCATAAATAAATAAAATCTGTAAAAATATAAAAAAAGACACTAATATATATATACACACCTATTTGAAATAAAACTTATCCAAAAATATAAAATGCTCTAATTTAGATTCTCAACATGTCTATTTAGATGGAATTGTTATTGGGGGCCTGCGTGGCTCAGTCCATTCAATGTCTGCCTTCATTTTTTTTTTAAAGATTTTATTTATTTATTCATGAGAGACACACACACACAGAGAGAGAGAGAGAGAGAGAGAGAGAGAGAGGCAGAGGCAGAGGGAGAAGCAGGCTCCATGCAGGGAGCCCAATGTGGAACTCAATTCCGGGACTCCAGAATCACACCTTGGGCCAAAGGCAGGCGCTAAACCTCTGAGCCACCCAGGGATTCTCCCCAATGTCTGCCTTCAGCTCAGGTCTTGATCTTCAGGTCCTGGGATCGATCCCCACATCAGGCTCCTTGCTCAGTGGGGAGTCTTTCTCCATCTCCCTGCTCATACTCTCTTTCCCCTTCTTAAAAAAAAAAAAGGAACTGTTATGAATTTTGGGTACATAGTAGCTATTAAGACTTTGATAGCTATTAATAAGTTATTTATAATTAGAATGTTAGTCCATTAAAAAAATTTAAAAAATTCCCAAATCATAAACATTCTTTGTATAATATACATAACTTCTCTTGAAATACAACATGTCTTCCATGCAAAAAGATAATCAATCATTTTTGTCCAGATTTATCTTTTTAACTTTTCCCAAATGGGTTTAGTCAACTGAAGAATAATGAGTTATGTGTTTAAAGGCAACTTGAATAGAAAAAAAATCTGTGTTAATAGTCCTCCATGAAAATAGTTGTAACAAAAGATACTAGAAGTTGTACCCCCTGTGTTGCCTCTGATCATTAACCTGTGAATGTTGGAAATGAATCAACATGATAGGCATGGTCTTTTTGACAGGAGGCTAGAGAATTCTAAAGCTACAAACATCATTATTAAATCATGCTTCAATATGAGCACAGAAGTAAATATTAATGAGCCTTTTGTGACTAAGGGATTAATTTACTGTCAAATAGACTTTACCTTCATAGGAAAAAGACAGATTTATAGAAATAAAAAGCCTACAACATAGGTAAATACTTCTAATATGCAATTAAGTTACATTAATATTGAACACAGCAGTGTTAACTCCAGAGGGATTTTGAGCGATTGCACTAGTATTTGTGAAACAAGAAGTGCTAGCTGGTGACTCTCCAGGCCCATGTTTCTTCCGGTAAACAATGTCCAACAACTGTGGACTTCTCACTTTGCTCTTTGCTCCTTTAGGATTGCCTAATACAAACCTTTACATCAACTCCTGCAACATGTAATGTAGACTCTGCTTTTATTTTTTTCTTTCCACCATAAAGTTTGAAAGTTGGATGGAAGTTTTTGTCCTTTCTTCAGATAAATGGACATATGCCTAGACCTTTGTACAAGTATCTTTAGGGAGTGCAAAATACCCATGAAATCTAGCCATGCATTATTGGAGAAATCTTGGATTTAGTGATTTCAGATGGTTTTTAAACCTATTCCGGTACCTAGTTAATTGTTGGTGTGAGGTTTGGCCTCCAGACCCAGAATACACTGGCAAATTTGGCTTTGGCTCATGTTCCCAGAGGGAACATGTGAAAACCATGGTATGTAAAGAAGTCTAAAATAGAGGAGTGACTTCCCTGAGCTGAAGTGGTCTGCACCTACTTCTGGCTTGTCTCTTTTTGATGAGTTGAGACCAGTAGGGTGAAGTGCCTGGGAAAGTATGCTTGACGTGTTATGGGACTTCCCGAGGTAACCCTTTCCTCCTGAGTCACTTTGCCTTCTTTATGGCCTCTAAATCAAACTAAACTGGTATAAAAAACATGGTCTCAGTGAAACCTAGGTCCACTCATACAGATTTGATGGTCCCATAGAAACATGTAAATACAAGAATGTGTGGTGTCTCAAATATGACTTTTTTTGAAGTTCCCCAAACATATCTCAGAATTAAAATAATAAGTTTATGCTAATAGTTTAGTTTTATAGATATTCTTATATTTTTAAAGTAAGATCACACTGCGATGTATTCAGGATGTATCTACTAGATCTCAGACCCACATTCCATGCTAATGATCCAGAAGCGTGATGAAATACTAAAAAGTGTCATGGTGGCTGAAGCTGGATAAATTCAGTTCCCTTTCTTGAAATCTGACCTATGTTATAAAGGGGCATGTCCTGGCATTGAGAGATGGAGTGGAACGGTCTTGGTTGCTTGCATGGCCAGAGCAGCCATTACAGGTGTGTGCAAGATATAGGTAGGAAGAAGCACAGATGATGAATATCAGGGAGCAAAGAGAGGACAGCTAAGTGGGAGTGCAGGGAAAAAATGCAATTTTAGTAGGGAACTGTCGAGAATCTCATAAAATAAAAGAGAGAGCAAGAATGAGCACTCAGCTATTTCCTAGAGAAGGCTTCTTCATATTACGGCTTTCCAGTTTCCTTTTATGGATACACTTATTATAAAACATTTTTACTTTATACTCCCTGAGTCTATCTCTGTTTCTCCCAATTGGGAGAAGAAATGTATTATGAGGAAAAAAAAAGGTGTGATTTTATGAAATATTTTGCATTGTGTTCTGCATTTTTAGAGTACAAAACTGAGAAGCCTAAGTGAATTAAAATGGTATATATGGGAAATAACTTTAATAGGGCATCACTTCTTACAATTTTTTTTTTCCAGAGGAATAAATGCCACCATGACCAATACTTTGGTAATAGCCTTAAATCTTTATTTTTGATTTAGTGGAGACTTATCTAGTTTTTATATCTTTGCTTTCTTTTGAATCCTTAATTTTTCATTCAATATATAAAAATTATAAAACTTAGTGTATTTGATTGCACTTATTGCTTTATATGTAATATTGTAATTATTTGGTTGTCTACTTTTATAGATTGATGATATGCTTCACATGGACAAGATGATCTAATTTATTTTGGTATGTGCAGAACTAGCACAGGGGCTAGCAAACAGAAGATGCTTATTCAGTATTTGGATGAAAAAATTATTTTTCCTATTTGTAAATTTACTAACACATTTTTATATACTCTCACTTCTAGGGGATTCATTTCAAAATATAGATTTCTCCACAAATGAAAAAAAAAAAGTTCCTATCCATAGAAAAATGGGTGTGAAGAAATGAAATGGAGAAGGAAACACATACCAGGATATTATTTTTATTTTCTGCCCACTAGGAAACTTTGGCAGTCATACTTAATTTCATTCTCCATAGAAGAATATATATTTTATTCCTTGTCTTTCTTCCTCCTCATAGTTCAACAAACAATGGATTTTGTGTCAATCACTCCTTAGTTGGAGGCCTTTTGAAATAGTATAAACAATATTTTCATAAATAAAGTATCGCTCCAGCTTAACTACTTTGTATGTATATTTCAGTAAGAAATCTAGAAAATGCAATCTTTTTCGGTATGATCAATGGTAAAAGTTTTAAACTTTTTACTACTACAAAATTTGAAAGAAGTCCAAGAAAATGGCATCTTTTCAAGTAATGACCTAGAAATGATGCCTTTTTGAGGAAAGGAGGATTGTGTTGATTCTTGCACATCAACGACTTATTTTGTAAACATTTAGTTAAAAATTTATATTAGATCAAATAATACAATGAGTAGTAATACAAATATATATCTGAGTAGTAATACAAGTATATATCTAATTAATAATGTCATACTGCATTGTTATGCCTACTAATGTTAATTCTATTTTATTCTATTACACTATCTCATCATTATTATTTCTAAGCTTAATGAAATTTATACGACTTAGGCTTCTGTCTCAAAAGCTTAAGATGTAGGACAATCATCATATGGTTTCACTTATATGAGAAATATAAGAAATAGTGAGAGGGACTATAAAGAAAAGGAGGAAAACTGAGTGGGGAAAAATTAGAGAGTAAGACAAACCATGAGAGACTCCTAACTGGGAAACAAAGCATTGGGGAAGAGGAGGAGGGTGGGAGGATGGGGTAACTGGGTGATGGGCACTGAGGAGGGCATGTGATGGGATGAGCACTGGGTGTTATACTATATGTTGGCAAATTGAATTTAAATTTAAAAAAGAAGGGGCGGGGAAAGCAAAGTAAATGACCAAAACAAAAACAAAAACCCAGCAGCTAAGTAAATTCTTAAAATTCAGGACCAATTAATATTTAAAAATAAAACATAATTATCTTAAAATTAGAATAGAAGGTCATAGATACAAAGGAATTTTGTGAGTTATCTAAGCAAGGGAGATGCCTCAATTACACTCAAAAAAGTACCCTTAACTAATATCAGGGAAGTCCAGTGGCTTTGTACTTACTTAGTACTTAGTTCATTTTCTGTTTTTCATGCTATCATCCCAAGAGAGAAGCAAATGCTTAATAAAGTTTATTTATTGGATATAATATATACATAAGTAGCATACTGGGAAATATAATTAGCTTCAGGAGAGGAGAAGCTGTCATGTGTAATATTTGCCCATTTCCCTGGTGTAAATACTCTCATTGTTAAAGGCTGAATTGTGTGTTCTCCAAAAGAAGTGTTGGATGTCCTTACCTCAAGGACATCAGAATGTGACGTTTTTTGGAGATAGAGTATTTGCAGAGATAATGAGTAAAATAGTAAAATGAGATCATTAGGGTGAACCCTAATCCAGTATAAATGGTGTTCTTCAGACACTTTTAATTCCTAGGAATGAGATTAGTGTTATATTTAGTGGATTTGTTAGGCAGTTAGGCATGAGGGAGGAGGGATAAGGCAAGTGCTGGCCACACCCTTGGTGCTACCCCCCCCCCGGGGTAACAGCCATATCTTCAGAGGCAGGTCTAAAGGCTAACAGATCAGGAAAAGCCTGGTCACAAAGCTGTCACAAAAACCACAAGCAGACCTCTAAGAGCTGAGCATACACACAAAAGGTGCGACTTATCCTTAATTACGTTTTAAGCTCATAACAAAAGCTCATTAGAACATTCATAAATGTACGATACATAGATAAATACAATTATAACAGAATGCATGCTGGATAGGTGCATTGGCAGAGGCTACATGTTATATAACCATAGTTGTCAATCAAAAATGCCAATCAAAGCCAAATTTATAGGGACACAGAGCAGGTTTAAAGGGATTCAGCTGGAGCTTCTCTGGGCCCTTGCCACTCTTGCTTGGCAGTGGCCCACTTCCATTATTGAAAGCGTATATACTTACCTAGTTGATAAACTCTATTTACCCATTCTCCATTATATCCATAACTCAGAATAAGGAAAGAAGAACTACTAGTAATTTTGAAATATCTAGTTTGCCACTATCTGATTCCATTTTCTCACCCTCAGTAATAACCACTTTGTTCTCTATTAATCAGGTCTTTCTCTCTTTTACCAAATATGTATCAATGCTTAAGCTTTATATCATATAATTTTGAGTGTTGTAAAAATTCACATTGATAAGTTTGCACGTCTCCTTAATTACTTGTATATTCCACTTAACATGTTTTTGTGCTATTACACACAATATTTTATGAATATCCATAATTTATTTATCTTTCGAAATGACAAGGGACAATGTTTTTGTTCAAGTGCTTTGTTTTTATAAACAAAGTTGCTATGAATATTCTAATACCCAATATCTGTGTGCAATGGGTATCTTTAGTTTCACTAGCTTTGGGCAAATTGTTTCCTAAAATTTTGTATTCCCTCCTGTAGAATTCCTGCCGGTAATCTTTTGCCAGGAAATTTATTATTTAGAGGTGCTTCTTTTTTAAACCAATGTGTTCCATCATACTTTTATTTGTTTTGTTTTAAAAAGTATAGAGTTTTCAAATATCTAGTTCCATGTATCTATGTAGAGTTATTTTTAACTTTTTCAAGATATTATATTTAATTTAAATTACTTTTTTCATTTCTTTTTCTATCTTTTTTGAGGTGTCACAGTTCCTCTGAATTTAGTGTGAAATACTTATTTTTTGGCATTGGTCTTATTAAACTCTTTAGTTACTATTAATTGGACATGTCTCTCTTTTTTGTTTTTATTTGCTAGTAACTTCTAGCCTTCTGTGTGGCTAGATTTGACTGTGGGTGCTTTCTTCATTGACTTCTTTAGGGAGGGAAGGTAAATAATTCAACTTCCACTTGTAGTGGATCCTCATCACTCTGAAAGAAAATTCCCAATCACACTAATTACAGGACTCATAATTCACAGACCCTCTTTCAATCTTGTTTTATTTTCTTTCTTTCTTTCTTTCTTTCTTTCTTTCTTTCTTTCTTTCTTTCTTTCTTTCTTCTTCTTCTTCTTCTTTCTTTCTTTCTTTCTTTCTTCTCTTTCTTTCTTTTTCTTTCTTCTTTCTTTCTTTTCTTTTCTTTCTTTCTTTCTTTCTTTCTTCTCTTTCTTTTTCTTTCTTCTTTCTTTCTTTCTTTCTTTCTTTCTTTCTTTCTTTCTTTCTTTCTTTCTTTCTTCTTTCTTTTTCTTTCTTTCTTCCTTATTTCTTTCAGATTTTATTTATTTATTCATGAGAGACACACAGAAAGAGGCAGAGAGACATAGGCAGAGGGAGAAGCAGGCTCCCACAGGGGACCCTGATGCAGGAATGGATCCCAGGACCCCGGGATCACATCCTGACCAAGGGTAGATCCTCAACTGCTGAGCCACCCAGGCACCCCACTAGTTTTATTTTTCTATATTTTCTTGTTATCCATTCTTTAAGACAAATCTCAATTTCTTCATGAAATTTCTTCATGATTTTTTTCTGATTATGCCAACTACTGAAACACATTCAAAGTGCATGGTCTTTTCCAGCTTTTGTAACATATGGTCATTTATTTCTACCTCTTGTGTTTCTATTCTCAATGTCTTATTTTCCCTTTATTAAACATTTTTTCAACATTTAAAATTGTATCTCAAAAGTTTCATTTTCAGACATTTTGTTATTGCTGGTGGTGATTTAACATGTAGGCAATACATCCCCACTTTGCCTTGTATAGTAACATTTTGCATTACCTCCACAGGTAAATGTGAAGACAATATAGCTCCATGACTTTTTTTTTTAAGATTTTATTCATTTATTTGAGATATAGAGTACATGCACAAATGAGGGGAAGGGGCAGAGGGAGAAGCGGACTCCTGGCTGAGCAAGGAGCCCAAAACAGGGCTCTATCCCAGGACTCTGGAATCATGACATGAGCTGAACACAGATACTTAACTGACTGAGCCACACAGGTGCCCCATGTATAGTTCCATGTTGATCAAATTTCAACTCATGGTTTACTGGTTTTATAATGCTTCACATAAATAATGGAAAAATATTGTTCACTAGGTCAATTCCATTTTGTGTTCAAAGGTAAGCTGGGGCATATTAAAAATATAAGAATTTATTTGAGCAGAAATCAGTTCAGATGGGTCAGCATCCCATCTAGCAGATGGACCAGAGCTCTGAGGAGCTGTACAATATGAAAGACATTTACAAGCCAAAGAAAGTAGAGCAGGGAAATTATACCAAGCAAAAAAGCAGGTTGGTTGTTAAAAAGTAATTTTTCTTTAGAGACTGGCAATAGTCTATGAGGCAAATGACTTAACTAGTGCTGTCCAGGTCCTTCTCGATTGACTGGTTTAAGATTGCATTTCTGGGAAATAGAAACCATACTTAAGTTGTTTTAAGATTGTTTGATAATGAGGCTTAGCATAAGTGACTCCGTTTCAGGTCTGCTATTTTGTTTTTAACACTAGAAAAGTAATATTTTTGATACAGAGTTGCTATAAGGGAGTTTAATATCTTTTCCACTTTCTTTTTATTAAATATTTAATTTCTTTCTAACTGTGAATTATGATCAATTATAAGATAAAACATAATTCTCTCTAATTTCCATTGCAGGAAATTTAGAAAGGACTTATTAAGGATAAATGTATCTAAATATTAAAGGTAACCAAAAGATGTTTGATCGTAAATGCACATCTCTAGTTTTTTTTTTTTCCTGTTTAAATGTGTACTTCTCATGTAGTTAGAAAACTAAGTTTAAAAAAAATAAAAATAAAATAAAAAAAGAAAACTAAGTTTAAGTAGCCTTCATACATACACAGATTTGCTTTTTAATTAAGAATTATAGCTTCAACCAAAGTCACCATTTATTAATTTTCAACTCAATATAAAATATAAAATTCCATAAGTGTTAGCATATATTTAATAATAATTTAAATGAGAAGTGACTGCAAAATACCTTTTAGTTCTAAGGAGAAACAAGTTAGTATCCTGAAAGTGGATACTTAGAACGCAAAGATGTGGGTTGAACAATGTCTTAAGGTATTTTATACTTTATAGTATATAAATATGTATGTGTATATATATTTATGCTATATATAGTATATAAAATGTATATTTATATTTTAAAATATTATTGTCTTTTGGTGAAGTTAAAATTAAATATAGTTCACAAATAAACATGTGAACAATGTGTTGTGGGAAAGCTAAACATAAAATAAACTCATCTATAGGTTACCAAAAAAGAATATATTAGAACAAATTAATAATACACACAAATCAGAAAACTTTTATATCAGTTTTCCACATCATTAAGATATCTTAAATAGAACAGTAGTGCTCTATCTTTCGGAGTACATGGTTGACTGGCTGTTTTTTCTTTTTTATCTCCAAGTAGATGGGTTTTTTTGATTATAAATAACTCGAAGCTTTGGAAGAAGTAATAACCTGACTTTCCATCTGAGTCTCACTTCATTGCACTCATTTCTTTTTGCTTGGACTTAAGATGAGGAACTTAGACCTAGGTAGAAAATGTTTTCATTTTCTTATATTATAGTTTTTCCTATCTTTAATTTCAAGAACTGATGTAATTTTTTAACGTGTCTTATATTTGTCTGCTAGAGATTTTAGATAATGTAAGTGTTCTATTCACAACTGAAGACTTAGATTCTCTGCCTTGCCCACGTCTGACATTGTAAATCCACATATTTCCCTACCATTATATTAAGCAGAAATTCTCTTTAGCTTTATTTTTAGATTTCCTTACAGAATCTTGATTAGTTCTTAAATATCTCCTGAAGCTATCCCTGCTTCCATGTTACTTATTATACCTTCTTGCAAATTAAAAAAAAAAAAAATATATATATATATTATTATGGGAAGAATGGGAAGCAAAGTTGGACAAATGAAGAGTATCCCTTTCTGATATGGCCCAAACAAGGGCCAAGCTTGGATTGGAATTTACCCCTAATTAATTCAGCACCTTGGCCAGGCACAAAGGTGCATTGAACCACATGAACAAGTGATCCAGTTTTCTAATTATTTTGATTTTTAAAAAGACAATTTCATTGTTTCTACCACTGCTCAGCAGACAGCTATTGCAACTGCTAAGGAAATCAGGTAACACTGCCAATAAAAATAAGACTGGCCACTTCAGAAAATGTCTTGGAAAGAACATTCTTTCAACTTTGAATTATTGGACCTTATACATATAGCTCTAAAATATACTTATATTAAGTTAATTGAAAATATCTTTAGTTATTTAGAGTTGCCTGAATTGTGCATTAATATCAGGCTTTTAAGTTTGCTATACATATTTTCTGACTAGATATAAAATGGTGAGTAGCCTGGAGGTCAATGAAAGATCTGTAGTCACTAACTCTGACATTAAAGTCTGGCATTCCATATTAAGGATATTTGGACAACTCTTCCTAAATTATATGAAAATCAGGGCCAACATTTTAAATTTAATCCAAGTTCCCAAGCTACATATTTCAAATCTTTCTCAATATCCCTTACTTCTTTGAGAATTTTTATTGTACCAGATTTCTAGAGTCAAGCATGTAAGCAGCAAAGTTCTCACTTTCTGTTTTTTACATTTTTTGAGGTTTTTGTTCTTTAGAAACCTTAACCTACTGAGAATGCAATGTACCTAAACAGTGTTCACAGTAGTGTCTGATCTGTGCTGAAATAGGTGTGAAAATCCTATGGGAATGTACAGTAAAAAATAAATATATTAAAGGTATTAAAGATAAAGCTTACAAAACAAAATTCTAAAAATGAACTCAGGAACTGAAGCTTGACTCACTTGAAATTATTGATTAATGACCTAGAATATGCCAGATGTAATAAAGAAATATAAATTATACCTTTCATTTAACTTGAATTAACTCATCTACAAGATATTTAGTAGATTCATACACCCAATGATTACTGAAAAACTGGTTTAGTAATCCACTTCTGCATGAATAATGTCTTAAAGGAGGAAGTGAAGTTTGGTGCCAAACAGAACAGAGACAAATGTTCATGTTACAGTGAACCACATGAGTAAAAATATAGGAGACTGAAAGTGCAATTCTGGAAATTTACAAGCAAAATTAGTTCGATGAGTGCATGCATTGTGAAGAGAGGAACAATGTCACAGCATAAGGAATGTTCTGTGTAAATTACAATATTCTAAATAAATGTTTCATGTTTCCATTTTGTATGACAACTATTGGAAAGATCAAATCAAATGTTATAAAATATTTCCCTTTCATCTTAGTGTAGCTTTGCCCAAAAGCAGATCTTGAGACAAAGATTCAAGTGCCATTAGTTTACTTTGGAAGGCATTCCAAGAAACCCTCAAATGCAGGGAACATGTGAGGTGAACGGGATGTACAGGTAGTTAACAACAATGTGGTAACAAGCAAATTAGCACCACAAATGAAGGGCTTAATTATTTATTTCTCTGTATATCTCTTTATAATAACAATTTTCCCCCTATTTCCTAATCTAGGCATTTTCATTTCTAATATGACTTTTTTTATTTGCATCAGTTCCCTCTGCATGTAGCATACTCATTCTCAAATCATTCCCATTAGTTGCTCAAATATTCAACACAATTACATTATTCAGTGTAACGACTATGCAATATAGACAGTGTGACAGGGAATAGAAATAAGGAGTTGTCAATTATATTTTTACATTCTTATGGAAATTTCTAAATCATGATAGCTAAAATTTTAAAGCAAATCTGTAAGTTTTTCATGGGACTGGAAGTAACAACAAGACCAAATGAAGTTTAAATCTTATGTAATGAGTATTTTTTCACTCTAAATTAATTATTATTTAAATATAATTTTATATGATTCAACATGACAGAAGGAGAATTTTCATAAACACTAAGTTTTCCTAATAAGTAAACACTAGTAATTTAGCTTCTAAGAATATATTCATTAAAGCAATGGAAGTTTACCCTGGTTAACTAGAGTGGAAAAACAATTGGTTGGAAGAAACATCAGATATTTTGCAGAATCAAAGAGACTGGAGAACCAGGATTAGCAAAAGCCAACATTAGGCAGCACTGAGGGCTATGCAAATTACTCAATAATCCCACTAGGGAGCTTCCATAAGCAAAGAACTTCTATTTTATTTGCTTCATCATTAAATCATTTATCTCAAAATTGAAAAATCCCAGGGCAATGAGTCAGATTGATCTGATTTAACTCTCACCCCTTATTTATGTAAGGACATTCAAACTCTCCTCAAAAGGGAAAATATAATTCTCTAGTAGGAGATCAGGCTATTTTTAGAAATAGGAGGGGATGGGTAGATATTGGGTTATTGATAAACAGAAAAGTTTCATTCTATGGAAAAATAACTTGAATCTTCTTTTTGAGACTAAGAACTAAGCCAATTAAATATGTAAGTCTCAACTCTTAATGTAATACTTTTAGAGTAAAGAAGGAAGTGTATAAGCAGGGTAATTAACCGATGTTAAAAGAGGATAAAGATAAATATCCAAAACTTGTTCAAATGTGAGCTAGTAAGGCTGAAAGCCACTGTACTGATCACATCTATAACTCTGTCATGGTACTGAGAGTTAGAATTTTAGACTTTTGACTCTTCTTTGGCTTAGGAAAATGTTTGATTCCACACATATTATAAATTATGTGCATTACATGGAGAAAAATACCCAGATCATGAAAATCATCTGCCATGGACAGAAGGAGAAGGAGTTACGGAAACAAGGTGGAGAAATTAATTTTTGGCTTTTGTTATCATTTCTGTTTTCTTTTTTTTTAAATACATGAAGAAAATATTAAATTTTGTTTTATATTACCAATTTAAAAAATGATTCCATTGAAACGTGTAGGTACTCATACAAATTTTATTTCTGGTCTTTAGATAAGATGTGGTCAATTATAAAGATGGCGAGAAATTTGTCATACCCTTGCATCCTGACTTTTGTCATATCATATTGCAGGTTGTCTTTCCAAGAGTTGGAAACTAATTCCCAACCCATTGATCCTGGGCACGACTTGCTTTGGCCAATGAGTAAATGTAAAACAAGTAGAGGTTTGGAAAGCACTTGCACACTGGGCATTCTCTTTTGTTGTTCTTGGGACCTGATGCCTACACATGAATAACTCTGGGCTACCCTATGGATGATAAAAGATACTTAGCCTAGTTGTACCTGCCACATCAACTGACAACCATTCAACTTCTAGAAGTGGAGCAGCTCCATTTAGCCATCAGCTGAACGCAAACACCTGAAAGACCCTAGTTAAGCCACCAAACTGATTCTGGATCTAATTGCCAACAAATACAATTATAGGTAAAACAAATGGTGGTTGTTTAAAGCCACTATGTTTTGGGATGTTTTGTTTTACAGCAAAAGCTTACTTTACAATCTTTAGTGGGTTTAATGAGTCCCCATAAAATTCATATCTTGAAACCCCAATTCCTAGAACCTCAGAACATTAACTTATTTGGAAACAGAATTGTTGCAGACATGTGTACTTAAGTAGGATGAAATCATGGTGGAATAAGGTGTGTTCACAGTTCAATATGACTGGTGTTCTTATATGAAGGGGAAAATGTGGACATTGACAGGCACACAGGGAGAATGCGATGTGAAGGTGAAGGCAGAGATGAGTGATGCTTCTACAAGTGAAGGAACACAAGTGATTGCTAACAGATTACCAGAAGTTAGGAAAGTTTTGGAATGGATTCTTCTTTGGAGCTCTTAGGAGGAAGCAGCCCAACCAACACTGTTCTCAGGCTTCTTAGCATCCTGACTGATAGACACTACATTTCTATTATTTCAGCCCGCCAGTGTGTGGTACCTTACTACAGCAGTCAGAGCAAACTAATACACAAACTAAACTGATTTTTTCTTGAAGCCTTTTTAGTTACTATTTCCACTTCCTAGAGAATAATTTTCCCACTTGCCCTTGCATTCAAATTCTAGCTCTAGTGTTGCCTTAGCCGTAATTCTTTGACTACATAATCCAAATGATCCATCCTCTGGTCACCCACTTTCTTTTTAGTTTCTCCATTATGCTTATCTCTAATGAAGCTACTTATAATCTTTGTTTAGCTATTTTTAAGTCTCCTTTAATCAAAGGTAAGCACCAAGGGAACAGACTCCTTTATTGTCTTTTTATTACTGTATCCACAAGATTTAGCATATATTAAGTCCTTAATAAATATTAATTACATAAAGTAATACATAGGTAAGCCAGGAAGCACTTAAGTAAGTTATCTCATAATTAAAATTTTGACCCACGTAAGGTATTTTCCTTCAGGTACACTCTTGAATAATGTCATCATTTGTATGGAGTGTGATTGTTTTCTGAGAAATCTATGTAGTATTTACACATACTTTGTTAGTAATAGAGCCAGGAATATCAGTCTTTGGATTTTCCTCTTTTCATCTCTTAGTGATAATCTTCTCTTAACCATTGAAGGGCACAAATATAGTCTCTAGAATAATTAAAATATTAATTATGAGGATCTAAAAAGAGAGTCTATGATTGGCAAAATCGAATCTAGATAAAGTCAAAGTCCTTGAGATGCCAGAAAAAGGGACTATATCCTAATGATAAAACTAGAAAAAGTGAAGGGTAAGCAAAGAATAAAACTCTGTATTTCCCCACCCTCACTAAGGCTTAATAAGAGATATCTTGCTGAAGACAGTGAAGGGGATGGGAGATGTTTGATTACATTGCAGAAGAATGTGAAAGAAGTAAGATGGTAGGTACCAGAAGAGCATGTTGGAAAGACATAGAGTCTGAATTGACAGACTGCTATCTGGAGGTTATCTTCTAGCAGTGGGAAATAGAAGCAGCACTGTGCATCCACTCATTTTCACTTCTGTGAACACATGAACACCCACACACCCCAAAAAGATGTGCAGTTCTTCTTGACAATGACATTTCATTGTTGCCTCTTTGTTTATTCATTTAACAATTTATTTATTTATTTGAGAGAGAGATAGGGCATGAATGCCTGGGAGGGGCAGAGGAGGAAAGAGAAACAACCACCCCCCTAAATAGGGAGCCCAACCTGGGGCTCGATCCCAGGACCCTCTAGAATCATGACCTGAGCCAAAGGTGGATGCTTCCCCCACTGAACCGCTCAGGTGCCACTCATTGTTGCCTCTTTAATTCTCAGTAATCTTTCAAGAAAAATTACCCTCTGTATTTATTTGTAAAAGGACTGCCATTGAAATATCTCTTAGAAAATGCCACAGGACATTTCAAGCATCTGCCCCCACATGAGCTGGGTTTCTGGACACCCACAGGAGTTGTCAGAGAGTAAACACTGAAGCTTCTGCATCTGTTCTCCAATACTATGGATTTCTAAGAGTGGGTTGAGACAGATAAAAAATCAACATGCAGATATCATTAGGTTTCTAGTACATGAGCATTAACTAATTGGATAACACTGTAAAGATGTCATTTTAAATAGATACTGCTGATCCTTTTGGCACAAAACAAAATCAGAGTTAAGTATTAGTAGGGGCATGGTCATTGGTTCTACTTCTTCAAACATGTAGTCTTCGCTTGAAGTAGCTGTGTAGAGAAACCTCAACAAAAATAATGTCTTCAAATTTAGAGACTTGAGCTTATTCAGAAATATGACTCATGACACAGAATTAAAGCTATTCCCTCTATATGTCTCATCCCATTAGCTAGAAATAAGTGCATTTTTACCAAAATAATCCATTATGAAAAATTGTGACCATACTTTACCTTAGACCATAATTTAACTTAAGTCACTTAAAAATTACCACCCAAGATGAATTGAATGGCCCAAATATCTCTATTTTTTAAAGGTCTTTATATTGAAATTGTTTGTCATGATGACTATCTTTATTCGGTTTTTCAGAACATAGATACTTCAGGTGAAAGGAATATCAAAACTCCTTCTTGAACTCATATACACAAAAAGCAGTGTAGAGATTATATATACATGTGAAGACGGATGTATATTAAAACTATAAAATTTAATACACATACACATATGTTACATCTATATATATCTGTATATAATGTACATATATCTGTACATATATAATCTATATGGATGCAATATATATACACATATACACATATAAAAATATGTGTATATATATACACATATAAAATTATGTGTAAAATTATAAAAATATGTGTATATATATACACATATAAAATATACACACATAAAAAATATATACACATATAAAATTCAATATCACCTCCTTCCACAATTTCATCTTGTAGGCTTTACAACAGACTTAATCATTTTATGACTCATTTTGGAGGAAGCCATTATATATTCAACTGAATTGTCCCAATTTTACAACAGTTTGGTATAAATCTACTCAAAAGTAAATTATGAGGCCTTATAGAATTAATGGTACATAAATTATGAAAAACAGTGGGCTCCATCTGCTTGGATACTACAGGCTTAATAGTAGAAAAATTGACAATAATCACTAGTATTTGATTATTACTTAAAAATAAATATTTTATTTATTTATTCATGAGAGACACAGAGAGAGAGAGAGAGGCAGAGACACAGGCAGAGGGAGAAGCAGGCTCCATTCAGGGAGCCTGATGTGAAACTTGATCCTGTAACCCCAGGATCATAACCTGAGCCAAAGCAGATGCTCAACCACTGAGCCACCCAAGCATCCCTGATTATTACTTATTAAATATTATTTATGTCCTACTATATATCACAAGTAGATTTTTTTAATAGAAGTGAAAGATCCATTATCTATGCCACTCACACAGGTTTATTACATATACACCCAGAAACCTTATATTATTTGGGATTTTAGAAAGGACAATTTTTAATCTTAGAGAGTGGCCTAAACCACCATGAAAATTTTAAAGCAGATTTTTGAGTTGTATAACAAGCGATATGTTAAGAAATGACTGTTGCCCATTTTTCCTGAAGATCAGCTGCTTAACCACTAAAAATCTAAACCTAATTTACCTCAAACCAAATCATATTAACAATCCTGTGTGTGAGTGTGTTTATGTGTATCTTGTCAGTCAAAATTTAAATCCTGGTGCTGCTATTTTAGGGAAACAACAATACATTTTCTCATGGCTTTCTGTGGGAAGTGGCTTCTCTACTTCAGTTTCTTCATCTCTAGGAAACTCTTCATCTATTTGTTTTTGTCCTTAGCAAAGGCTATGAAAATTAAGATCACACACACACAACACACATGTATGGATACAGATATAAGTGAATAGATATAAATACAGATATATGACATTTTAAAGAGCATTGCTGTAAATTGTGGCATTTTTGATGGACAAAATGTAACAGCAAAAAATGCTATAGATGTAATAGTTTAAATCTTGAATACAGATTTATTATGGAGAAAATGTATATGATCTTCAAACCATTATTTGTATATCTTCAGCAGATAGCTAAAAAAAAAAAAAAAAAAAAAAAAAAAAAAAAAAAAACCCTGTGACTTCTCTATTGCTTACTAGGATGAATGCAACTTACAACAATTTGAAAATCTTCAGTCTTTTTCCACTCTTTGCAGTCTGTAACATTTATAAAATCTATCGTGTGCTATGTCCACAAGAATAACTATGTCTGCCATCTTTTTAATGATAAGTAGGAGGAAAATCAGTTATGATTTATCACCTACTCCGTTCCAAACTGTTAGAGGGCTTGTCAAGACACATTCTTGGATTGCAAGTTTATCTTGCTAATATATGTAAACAACGTGTAGCTACATTAAATAAAGAAAGTAGACATTGGAGGCAGTTATAAGTAGAGGCAAGAATAAGCTTATCTTTTATACTATTCTAAAACTATGAGATTTAGCTAATATTTTCTTGCTCAAAAAAATTCAGTGTGTCCACATTATCTATTTTAAAATACTGGCATGGAGGTTATATATTGCCTTACCTTGTAAATAACACCTGCACCATGATGTCAGACATGAAGGGAGCCTGAATTAGACAGCAGCAATAGACAATTAACACACATTTTGATATAAAATGAGTAACAGGGACACCTGGCTGGCTCAGTTGGTTGAACATCCCACTCTTGATTTCAACTCAGGTCATGATCTCAAGGTCTAGGGATAGAGTCTCATGATGGGCTCCCCCGCTCAGTGTGGAGTCTGCTTGAGAATTCTCTCTCACGCTGCCCCTTCCCCCACTCACATGCATGCTCTCACACTCTCTCTCAAATAAATAAATATATCTTTAAAAATTATTTAAAAAATTAACAGATTTCTTATCTGTACTTGGTCACTGTATTGTTACATTGCAGAAGGAAAAAGAGGCATTCAGGGCAAGTTCAGGGTTCTAGTCTCTATAACTCAGTATGGTAATGCTAGGCAGCAATATATGAAAGGGGCTAAGAATGGCATAAGTTAGGGGGAAATGCACTGCTTTCATATTTGTGCAAATATGAGTTTGATATTTCTGTGTGATACTTGATGAGAAAAGAGGATTTCAATAAATAATATTAATATTCTTTGTTCAGATAATTATACTGTGTCCTCCCACCACTAATGGCATCACTACTATCACTACAAACACAGAAGAATAACAGGGAGAAGTATATTTAAAAATGAACATCTTATAGAGATTAAATAGAATGAAATTATTGGGTGATGAGCAGCACCATATCCCTTCGGCTGTTGAATCCAGAAACTAATCTATCCATATGGCCAGGAATTTAGATTCTGGAGGAAGATGTGAGTTGTAATGGAATAATAGGAAACTTATATAGCAAGGCAGCCCTGGGTGGTAGTCCATTCTTGGAGAAGGGGCAGACCTAGACTAAGACCACTCCCATAGCTACAGGTGATAACTACAAAGCTGCCCACTTACCTATGGTGGCTGTAGGGTTGCCCATGGGAACCCAGCCAAGCAGCTGTGTTCTTGGGAAAGGTGGGCAAGATCTCCCAATAAAAAAATTGGTTCAAAATGGGATTTGAAAAAAAAAAATGGGATTTGAAAACAAAACAAAACAAAACAAAACAACAACAACAAAAAAATGGGATTTGTTGGAGGCAACTGTAAGATAGAAAAGGAAGGAAAAAAATAAATAAAGGAGAACTTCCCACTCCAAAGAGCTAGTCAATTACATTTTTTTAAAACAGAAGAAGAGAAGAAATAGCCCCTGAAATCAACAATTAAGATAAATTATTGAATGAGAAAAGAAGTGTAGGGCATGTTGATAAAAACTTAAGCAAGTTTACTGTGGCGTATATGAAGACATAATTAAATAGTTTCTTTCAATAAGAACAGCAAGTTTGACAATATAGGCAGATGTGAATCAAGAAGTAGATACACAAGAAAGTCAAATATTGGAAGAAATATTTTCCCTAAAAAGAAACTCAACATATGGGATATATAATCATGTATCCAAACAAAACTCAGTTCTTTTATACATCAGATGCTGATATTGAGCTACTAAAGGTTCAGTGCAATCTTCCGCACCATATGACTAGAGGGAGCTGAGAGGATTGTAACTCGGGTGTCACGGATCCAAAACTCGTGCTATTTCCAAAGCTCTATTATCTTCCTGTGGCAGAGAATTAAGTTGGATTTATGGGACTAGACTTTATACATGCAGCCTCCACGTATTTTTGGAAAATACTGGTTAATGGAATCTATGAAATACATAATAATGACTAAGTGAAAAGGGTTATTCAGCTTCACTCCCATAACACCTGTTCAGATCCTGGTTAAGCAGGCAAATGGAACTAGGAACCATCTTGCATTCATTCAACCTTCAAAATGTTTTGAGCTTTTCTCTATTCCAGCCACTAGGCTACAACCTAGAAGACATGGTTGGATAAAAGAGACTGTCTTTCATGAGTCCACAGTCTCAGCAGAAGGGAAGATACTAATAAAAATAATTTTAAAATAAAATTATAAATGTGTTAAGTACTGTATGAAATACAAGAGGCAACACAATGGATCAGAGCTAACTTTGATGAACTCTAGAAGGTTTTGTAGTAGAAAATTGGGGTGAAAATAGTAAACAGGGGTTCATAGACTGTGTATTAGGAAGTTGAGTCAAAGTGACATTGATTAATAGTGTCCTTGGGACTTTATTAATAATGTAGGGATTTTAGGACATATACAGCTCCCTTGGCATGATAAGTAGAGGGTATGTATACACGAAGGGCAAGAGATGATTAAACCTGTCTTGTCAGGCTAAGTTCAGAGAAATATTGCCACTAGTTATAGCTCAAAAAAGACTATGAATAATTGACCAGCCTTCCGAAAACTTGAGGAAAGGAACAAATGTCAGAGGAGTAAAAGTCAAGGCATTACGAACAAACATGGATAGAATCTCTTCCATTAGGTCAGCATCATGAATTTTTTTTAAAGCAATTTAAACCATGAGTTATGAATAGGACAGGATGCTATGATGGTGCATTGGAGTATTGTGTTTGTTTCGAATTGGCATTCTGTAAAAAAAAAAAAAGTGTTAGAAGTGCAGTGGCAGTGCATTATATTAAAACACACACCCGCACCCAGGCACACATGCAGATGAAAAGGGGATACAGTAAACCAATTTGAATAGATAAGTAAGTCTATGGAAGAGTTCCTGTTGATTTTTTTTTCTTGAAAGAAAACACTTCGGCAAATTATTGGTTGCAGCGCGATGGTGTGACGGTGTCACAGCCAGGAAAGAGAAAATGCAACACGAAAGAAGGGAGCTATATAATTTCATCACAGTCATTATCTTTAGTTAGAAATTTGCAAGGGTGGCTTTTAAGTAAAAGGAAATTGGCCGTTAAAGAACGGTGTAAATGATTGCATGTCTAAACAAATCTTCCCCGAAGAAATCTCGGAGAGATTTCAATGGAACAAGTATTATCTTAAACAGAAAATTATTTCATGAAAAGTTGTTTTTTTTTTTTTTTGTCAAATATCGTATCCTCTTTTTCTTTTGCTCTTATTTTCTCTTCTTCTTTCCCTGTATGCTGTCTCACATACTCACAAACACACACACGTATTCGAAACGCAAATGCATTGTTCTTTTTTCATAATAGTCTAATAAAGTCTTTGTAACATTTTCTCAGTCCTATCTTTTCTTAAGGAGCATTTCTTAAAAGACTGCTTCACATTTTGTTCAAGTCACATCATTGCTATAAGATCTGTATTTTAAATAATATAAATTCAATGTTGATAAATGTGTATTTTCATTAAGTGGGAGTATTTGATGAATGCCTCCCAACCTAAAGTTATCTTAAAGCCATTATGATAGGCAGAAGAATGCACCCCCCCATGTCCATGTTCTAATCCCCAGCACCTGTGAATATGTCAAGTTGCATGACGAAGGGGAAGATGGCGACTCAGCCGACTTAAAATGGGGAGATTAGATGGTCTTGGATTTGAGGAGGCAAGGAAAGAAGAGAGTGGTACAAGGGTGTCGGGGTCCCTCTCTTGGCCACTCTTTCTAATCCATCACAGGCAAGAGCAGCTGGTCCAGGAACTAGCTTGGTGAGTGGAGAAATGAGCTGAGTGACACTCAAGATGGGAAAACCCCAAAGGGAGTGACGGGCCCTTCGGTAGGGATTAGGTGAGGAGGCAGATGGTGACAGTGATATGGCCTGCAGGTGCTGCCAGAGGACAGAAATGCTGCCTTTTGCAGTAGGGCGAGAGGAGGTGAGGATAGAGAAGGTTGCTAATACTTTATCTGAACCCTGTACCCTGAATGAACCTGTTGCCCCATGAGAGGGCAACTGATGTGCTCCTTGTCTGGGGACAACAGGACTCAGATGGCTCTCAGAGACGGCAAGGGACTGGACGATGGCTGATTCAATTCAAGGGGTAGGGTGGACAAGCTTTGGAAGTGCAAAGTAGCCCAGAGCAAGGGCTTGTGAGGGCAGCGGATTGGCTCAAGGAAGCCAGTGACCAGGGGCAACAAAAGCTGGAGCCTTTCTAGAACTTGGAATGTGGGCCTGAATTGGAGCAATAGTTGGTCCTGTTCTGGCTCTGCTTCTGGGTTGGAGAAACCCTGTCTGTGCCTTGGCTTTTTCTGCTGGTCTTGAAACTTGATTTGATCCCATAGATGTTTGAGTGTGACTCCTGGATCCAAATGATCTGGATTCAAATCCTGGATTTACTGCCTTGACACCTTTGACAAATTACTGAATCTCTCTGTAATTCTAAATCAGGGGTAACGACTACACCTACCTTATAATTTTGAACAAGCAATCAGTTAATTTATATAAAGGGGTTAGTGTGGTATAGGCATGGCTAATGTTAAATTACTCAGTTCTGACACTGTGACTTCCCCGCCCCACAGTACCCAGCTCAGCCCAAGGGCAGCTAGTAGGTGAGGACGCCAAAAAGAAGAGCAAAGGATCTGCAGGCCTCAACTATAAAGAGGAGTCAAAGCCACCCTGGACACTCCTGGCAATAAGTTTGGTTTCAATTTCTTTCGGCATCTCCACCATTTGGAACACTCCTCCTTCCCTGGTAACATGGGGGCTTGTCTTGAGTCCAGAGCCTTTCCAGGAAAACACTGTCTGGCAGGTACGGTGTTGGTCTGTCCCTGTCTGGTCAGTGAATCTGGGGCCATGATCATGGGACTTATGTTTGGGGGTACTGACCATCAGATCAGCACAAGACCCCTTTTGCAGGTTTTCAGATGAAATGTCCCTCCTGACAGAAGGGGGAGATGAATGGTGCATTTAGAAGACCTTCTCTAAGAAAGGAAAGTGAGCGTTCAGCATGTTGTAGAAAGAATATTTTACTCAATCTTTAGGATTCAGTTAAGTAATTATGGTTAATAAAGGTTAGTGGGGAAGCTCCCTCACTGTATGCTGGCACTCGCTCTTGAAAAGGACACCCTGGCAAATGGCTTAGTGTTTTATGCTATTTTGTCGCATTGGCATAATAAACTCTGTATTTGGTTTAAAAAACTGAAATAGGAAGATTATCATGGATTATTCAGGTGGGCCCAGTGTAGCCCCTGAGGTCTTTAGTCATGGAGGGGGAGGCAGAAAAGACATGAAGACAGAAGCAGGGGTCACAGTGATGCCATGGGATGAGGACTCTAAACTTCCTTGTTGCCTTTAAGATGGAAGAGAGCCACCGGCTGGAATGGAGGCTGTTTCTAAAAGTTGGAAATGGGGATCCCTGGGTTGTTCAGTGGTTTACCGCCGCCTTTAGCCCAGGGTGATCCTGGAGACCCAGGATCGAGTCCCGCATCGGGCTCCCTGAATGGAGCCTTCTTCTCCCTCTGCCTGTGTCTCTGTCTCTCTCTCTCTGTGTCTCTCATGAATAAATAAATAAAATCTTAAAAAAAATAAATAAAAGCTGGAAATGATAAGGAAAAGGGCTTCTTCCTGAGAGCCTCCAAAAATGAACAAAGTCCTATTGACACTGGATTTTAGCCCAGTGAGATGTCCAACCCACAGAACTATAGGGTACTACTGAATTGGTGGTCACTTGTTACGACAGTAATAGGGAACTAATAACCCATGTTTTTACGGTCCTAAGACACTTGTATTATGATATCCATCTTAATCTTGTGTTTATTACATTCACATTTAAGAATAAGCAAAAGATAGGCTAAAACACATGCAAAGGGACATACTTAGTACTCTACACATTTATTCACAGTGGTGCTTTTTTTTGAATGTCAATGAAAGTCATGATCTTGTCTCCAAATATAGCAACGTCATATGACCGATTGGATAATCTGCCTAGAATTCTTTGGAATCACAGCGATTTTGGATAAAACTCTATGCATGTCATGTATGTATTGCTTGGACTAGAAACTCAAGAGTGCTAAAAAGTTGTGGCAAAAAAATAATAAAACAAAAACAAACAAACAAACAAAATAATAAAACATACAAATAAACCAAACTTCATCAGCTGATGCTGTATCCCAATAGTCTTATGTAAAATTTAATCTCAGTCATTGTGAGGGTTTTATTTCTATTCCCGATTTTATGTAAAATGTTGGAGATTTTAACTGAAACAAACCACGTTATCGCTGATATGATTGTTGTTCAGAATCCCAAGGTCCGCGCTCCAGATCCAAGATGGAGCCATACCGTCTATGGTTGTGTCACCCTTTCCCTTTGCCCTCCTGGGTTTTCTATACCTTTTCCATCCATTTGTTTCATCAAGTATTGCATTTGACTTGATATTCCAACAAATCTTACCATGTATGTTCTTTGTGCTGGAAAGACAGCACTAGGTAAACTCACCTAAATTCCTCCCCTCAACAGTTTTAATCTGTGCTTTTTAATTGAAAACTAGAAGCTATTGTCAAGTAGCTTTGCATTGTGCTTCTTCCTTCCTTCCTTCCTTCCTTCCTTCCTTCCTTCCTTCCTTCCTTCCTTCCTTCCTTCTCTTCTCTTTCTTTCTTTCTTTCTTTCTTTCTTTCTTTCTTTCTTTCTTTTTTTCTTTCTTTCTTTTCTTTCTTTCTTTCTTTCTTTCCTTTCTTTTCCTTCTTTTCTTTCCCGATCAAAGGAGCAGGAGAGGGTTTGGCCAGAGAGTTGGTTAAAAAAACAAAACAAAACACTAAAATCTAAATAAATTACCACAAGTGAAATGCATTCTATCATATTAAGTAAATCAAACAGTTTGAGTAATACAAGTACACTTTGGTGAATATCTGATATTTACCAAGAATAATAAAATTCCCTCAGCCTTTGAGAGATCAGATTTGTTAAAAGACAAAGACACGATAGGAATGATTTATGCTATAGTGTTTACTTGCCACCTATAAAACCTTGTAAATCAAAAAAATACTTAAAATTTATGTTTTCTTTTATAACATCATTACAAATTTTGATCAGATAAAGCTATAAATGAATAACTTTATTAGGTTTGAAAAATGGGAATAGGCCATTTATATCAGAGATAAATTCATATTGTTAAATACTTTGGTTACTGTGGGCAGTTTTTCCGACAATCCCCGATGATCTCTATTCCTGGATCCATGTCCTTGTGTAATAGGCACCCCTTGAGTGTGGGGTTGGACTTACGTGACAGACTTTTAAATAATAGAACACCATGAAATGATGGGTTAACATTTCTGAAATCAGGTCAAAAAAAAAAAAAAAACAGATCAGCTTTCATCTTGGGAACTCTCATTTATATGGAAAGAGGGAACAGAGAATAGGCAAGAGGGAACATTCAAAGACATAAATGCTGGACAACTTCCCAGATTTTAATGCAGAAATGAATCTTGGGTAGGAATGGGAAATACCTCCATATCTAGACACATTTTAATGAAATTTCATTTAATGTCTTACAGTTGTTGGGAAGAGGCAAACAATGTCTAATTTTGAAAAGGAAAACAGAAACAAAGGAAATTGGATCAAACTAAAAAAGCCAGGGAAGGAGAAAAAACAAACATTGGTAGAAGCAAAATTAAAAGTAGAAATAATTGCAAACATGTCAATTAACACAACACATTCAATACCTATTTTAAATATATTATACCTTAGATGTGTGTGTGTGTGTGTTTAATTTGCCTAATCTAGACAGAGAATCTCACAGTGACTTAAACATTTATAGGAATACCAACTCAAATGGTATTCTAATGAATAATTCTCTTATACATTAAATCCATAGTTTAGAATAGAAATAGGGCACTACAAATTTTGACAAATAAAAAGAAGAAATAAAAATAAAACTTCGGAATACATATGCAAAATCCTATATAAGGTAATAATTGGTTTCACAGAACCTTCTAAAAATAATTTTAACCCATATCCAGATGATGTTTTTACTGGAATTAGGAAAACATGTTTATCACCCAGCTAAAACAAATTTCCAAAGTTATTTATTAATGCTGAAATACATAAAAAAAATCCCAAATCCACATCTGTAAAAAAGAAAAAAGTGAACAAATCAACCTATTAATAATAGAAGCTACTTCCTTCAATTCTCATAATCGCCTCACACAAACAACATATATTCCTCAGTGTGGTGATGCTGCTGGCAATATTACCTTTGAATCTGTGAACAAATGGACTCACTTACTGTCACCACACTTAGTTTTCTTTTGTTACATCTACTCACTGTAAGGAGTATAACACAGAAACAAGAACTATGAGCAGTTACCATATACGATCCATTCAGGTTCATGTGTATTGGAAAACACAGAAGACATATTGGGTAGAAACATCTCCTTAAAAGCAGCAACTATAAATAAAATCTAGATATAACCTAAATAATAAAAATTAGGGGTTCTTATGAAGGCAACTGCAGTTCTTCAATACAACAGATAACCAATTGTGCGCGTGTGTGTGGTCAGAAGAGCACTAGCAAATTGATACTATGGGAGAGCTGGGTTCTTGTCTCATGGAGTGGAGAATGAATCTCGTGGACAACGGAGAGTGAGCAAAGCCATAGATGTTTATTAAGCAGAGATGCAGAGAAAGCTCTCAGGAGCGAGAGGGGTCCCCACAGCATTGCCACTGGGGGCTTGTAGGGTCTGTCTTTTATAGGAAACTGACCAGGACCTTGGTCCATTTCCTGTCACTATCAGGGTGGATATTTAGAACAAACATGGTGGACTTGGAACCCTCATAATAACAAAGGGGATGGCTTTTTGTAAATCTCATGAGCCCAAACAAGGGGCTCCCTTCTCTCAGGGTAATATCTCCTCCATAACATTTCTCTACATCTGGGATTTCTGCGAGCCTAGTCGGGTAACCCGCGGCCTTGAGATTCTTGTGCCATCTTGGTTTGAGCAGAGACTATTGATAACACCTTAATGACCTATTTCTTTGTGATCTGGCAGGTTTCTGTGATTCCTTAGTAGCCATTAAAAGGAGGACACTCCCTAACATTTTGGATCTAGGGAGCCAGGTTTATTTATTTATTTTTTCTGATTTTACTGTACTTCCTCTGTTTTCTTGGGATAGGTAGGAGCTTGACTCTGGGCCTTTCCCTCAACTTTCCCTGCCTAGCCCTGTCTGCCCCTATCTCATTCCTACATCAAAATGACTCTGAGATAGAAAATTAAAGAATGTCCAACAAAGAAACAGATTGTGAGAGAAAGATATAGAAGATGAGGAGAAATGAAAGACAGTAAGAGAGAGACAGAGGGAGAGAAAGAGAGGGAGTGACAGGGAAGGGGGGAGGGAGAGAATGTGAAGGAAGAAGGGAGCAAGGGAGAGAAGGGGGTAGGCCGTATTAATGAGAACATCACAGGAAAAGTTCACAACTGGACAGACTTATAATAAAGGGAGATTTCTTCAATTGATGGGAAGGAGTTTTGCATTTTATTCCCAATAAGATTCTGAATTTACAAATTTCATAATAAGATGGCCGCAATTTTACAGTTCAAATAACTACAAAGGTGTCTTGAAACAGAAAACAATGTGGGCTCCAAATTCTGCCTAATGCATCAAAGAGCAGTTGTATGCAGTTTTTTTTTTTTTAAATATCACGCTATTCTGCAGGACCTGAGTAGCAAGATTTGCAGATTTGCATTGGCACATAAATGACGGGAAATTAGAAGACTGTAGGAATTTATAAGATGCAGTGTTGACTTATGTAAACATTCTGGGATCACTTGCAAGGTTTTACCCTCGTCACATAATTAACTTCCACAAGGAGGCAGAGGTGGAAATGAGTGAGCCAGGTGGGTGTTTTCACCCAGAGCTAAAGGCATTATTAGGCACGAGCACACGCACACAGCTTCTCATCTGGAGCCTCAGTCTGAGTTAATTTAGTTTACGGCTATGCTTTAAAAAAAATGACAATCTTCAAAACAGAGATTAGATGTACTGCAATAAAAGTTCTTCACTGTAATTTAATACTTTCTAGGAGGATTTGATTCCCCATTTGGTTCATCCACAGACTCTGTTTATCACGATGTATGCAAGATTTTTGTAAACAACTTAACCGCCTCCACCGAATGAACTTTCAAGGGGACATTTGCAGGAATATTTATAGGTACATTAATGCTCTGACAGAGACAGTGTGGTCTCTTCTCTGTAACTTCTCACAAAATGATCTTGCGTCAATATACATATTAATAGGCCTACCTTGTAGGCCTCATAGAATAGTTCTAGACTTCAAACATTGTACAAATCTAAGATTATCATTGGACACACAACTCTTTAAAACTTAATTTGACTGAGGCCGATGATCAACTCTCATGTTTCAAAACACTCAAAATGCTTGTTGTCCAAGAATCACATCTAAATGAGAAGTATCAACCGAGAAAGGCCTGTGTGAGGCCTCTTGGCCTGGTCTCTCTCAATCACCTCCCTTCTTTTGTATCCATTTGTGGGGTATATTTGCTTGAGCTTCCCATTCTTTAAAGGAGAGTTAATCCTACTGAATAGATGTAATGGTCATAAGAAACTGATGATCCTGGGGATCCCTGGGTGGCTTGGCGGTTTAGTGCCACTTTCGGCCCTGGGTGTGATCCTGGAGTCCCTGGATTGAGTCCCACATCGGGCTCCTTGCATGGAGCCTGCTTCTCCCTCTGCCTGTGTCTCTGCCTCTCTCTGTGTGTGTGTCTCTCATGGATTAATAAATAAAATCTTAAAAACAAAAACTGATGATCCTTTATGAAGGACCCATAACAGCTTTTGATGAAATAAGAAAATAAAATTAGCCTGACAATGCTGGCCTCTGAATGAGCTTTAGAGATGAAGAAAAGAAAGAAAAAAGAGGTGAAGGAAAATGACTAGTGGAAGTCGGTTTAGAAATGTTACATTTGAAATACCCACAGGGCGCTGCAGGTGGAAATGTGCAGACAAGGGCTGTGACTCAGTACAGAAATCTTCTTGGAGCTCATGATTTAGAGCTAGTGCATATTTGTTATTTTTTTCTGCTTTATTTACTTGTTCCAAAGTAAGTGAATGCAACATAATCTGTATCATTATGAGGATAATTAAGATATTTTATACTTGGCAAATCAAAGAAACTACCAACTAAAAAGGTACTGAAAGTGGGTCCATCATATATTATAAAGAGATTGTTTCCATTTAAAATGCAAAACTCAAAGAAGAGAAAATTAATGTCAAAAATCTTTATTCTGAGATTTTCCTATAATTTAGAAAAAAAAAATTCCTTCATTCCCTTTCATTGAGGAGAGGCAAACTTTATTTTTAACTCCCTCAGAGAATGTTCAGCTTCAAATCTGTGTTTTAACCTGCACCTCTAGCCTCTGAATTCTATGAAATGCTGCTCTTCTGCAAATGCTTGCACTGAAAATGAATTATCTCTTCTTTTTCATTTCAGTTCCCTTAGAGCAACTGTTAAAGGGAAGGGAGAGAGAAAAAGTCACAAGAGTACTGAATGTAAAATCCCCTTAATGAGGAGCCTCAGAGGGTACAGTGAAAGGCTTAGAACTAGAAGGAGTTCTAAGGGGGGCGATTTGTCTCACTGCAAGTAGCCTGGGGCAAATCTTCCCCATTTCTCTTGTGACCAAGCAATTTGGCAATGCATTTGACATGGGAACACGGGTCTTTTGCCAAGTATATTGTTAAACTTAAGACACAAAACTGATGAACATAGGGAAATGGAAGGAAAAGTAAGGTAAGATAAAAACAGAGAAGGAGGCAAACCATAAGAGACTCTCAACTCTAGGAAACTAAAGGTCACTGGCGGGGAGGGGGGTTGGGAGGAGGGGGTAACTAGGTGATGGGCTTTAAGAAAGACATGTGATGTAATGAGCACTGGGTGTTACATGCAACTGATGAATCACTAAATTCTACCCCTGAAACTAATAATTCACTGTATATTCACTAACTTGAATTTAAATCTAGTTGAATATCTATCTATAGATTGATACACTGATTGATAGATCCATGGTTAAAACTGATGAGGAAACATTTGAAAACCTCTCTTTAAGAAAATTTTTCTTTTCTTTTTTCTTTTTCTTTTTTTTTTTTTTTTTTGCTATTCTGTCCACACAGAGAAGCTAGAAATAATGAGAGCATGTCTAAACAGTACCATGTATGTGAAAATAAGCAAAGGATTGGTCTTTCTTATGAAGATAGATAAAAAAAAAACACATAATGGAATATATAATATGATAAATATAGAGCTGACAGGAGATGAAACTGATGTAGGAAAGATGTCAGGGTTCGGAGATGACACCAAGGAAGAATTCTTGAGACGTCTTCCATGCAAAAAGGTGGTTTTATTGAAGCATGGGGTCAGGACCCAAAAGCAGAAAGAGCTGCCTTGGGGTCATGAGGAGTGGCACATTGTAGACTTTTAAGTGGGAGGGGGTTAGAGAGACCCTAAGCCTCTACGGGATTTGGAAGCAAGGTTTCCAGGACCTTGAGGGGGCCAGCTATTGTCAGGGAAAGGCCATTAATTACCAACTAATACAACTCTAGCCATGAGACCCTTCTGATGTGTATCAGTGCGGCATACATTTGGGGCATGATTGCCAACATTTATCTTGAAGGGGTAGAGACAAAGGAGTTTCCAAAGGAATTTTCATTATGTTAAAGTAGACGCACAGGATCCTGGGGGATCAGGCTAAGATTGCCTCTTGCCCTTAGTGAAGGGTCAACAGGGAGGCCACTGAGTCCCTAGAGGCAGGTAACTCTATTTCAAGGACTTGTCAGTGGGCTGTAGGTAGTCAGGAAATTTAATTTTTCTTTTGCCTTCTTTTCTCACATCAAAACTACCAAACTCTAATTTGTATCTCCATATTTTAAATCAGTAAGTTAAAAAAAACTTGAATTCTACGTATAAAGGAAGAAATGCCACATAGATGACACAATCACAGTTATGACAGTGTCCTGTATGTTTGTGTGGGAGACTCTGTGTGTGCTGTGCTTCTCTTGGAATGATTGGAATAGTTGAGTGTGGGTGGGTATTGGTGAACAGGGAGCACCTGTGAATAAGCTTTCTAGCTAATACAGTTGGTGAACTTATGATCTTTCTTGGCAAATGTCCTCATCTTCCATCTGTAAAACGTCATCCTTCCCACCTCGAGGTAATTGCTGTAGAAAATCCATGGGACCTGAGATCTGTACTGACACTGTACCATTTTACCCTTTTCACAGAGCAAATGGAACTAGTAAATCATGACTACTGATAATTGTCTACTGCTCCTCTGCTCTCAGCAGCCCCCTTTCTCCCTGGCGTCAATAAAGGTGAAATGATTAGAACGTGAAATGCTAAAATAACAGTTATTTCATAAGTACCAGCTCTCAGAGCTCCACAGGGGTTCCTTTTCAGTTCTTATTTCAAGAGGCCATTTTAGTAATTATTGTCAATTTAATTTATAATATCAACATATCACCATACTGCAATGAGTGGTCGGGTTTACTAAGAAACCTTGTAGGGCATTGTTAAACTTAACGCTAGCAAATTTTCTTCCACAAAAGAAGAACCATATTTTGTTTTTGCAGCTGAAGCTATGAAACACACTCGATGCTGGTGCCAAAGTTTGCTGATAGCAAGTTGCTCTATACGTTAGTTAATATTTCTGATGTTTAAAGGCAACGAACTAGGGGTGGTGGAAGGGAAGGAGGGCGGGGGGTGGGGGTGAATGGGTGATGGGCACTGAGGGGGGCACTTGACGGGATGAGCACTGGGTGTTATTCTGTATGTTGGCAAATTGAACACCAATAAAAAATAGATTTATTATTAAAAAAAAGAAAAACAAAAAAAAAAATAAAGGCAAGTAATTTCTTTGAGATCCTAAAGTCTACTTGTTTATAATCTATTAACATACTTCCTGAAGTCAAATAAAATTCTTACATTTTATTATCAATGTTTTTACCTCAATCATAATTGTTTTTGAATAAGGTATGCCAAGCACACTGTTATTTCCATATCTCTTCTGAGAGATCATATCTGGAGATTTTTCTTTTTTTAAGTTTGTTTTTTAGGAAAAGGTTTTGCTCACTCTCGTATTTGGGAATGTACATTCCCAAATACTACATTTTTGCTTCTCAAAAGGATTTTGTAAATGTCCGTCTCACAAACTTCAAACTGATGCCACAGTATAAGCCATAACATGGTCTGAAATTCTCTTAAATTTTGAGAATTGTTACCCAGTGTTCCCTAAAGGCATTTAGTTATAGGCTTGAGAGTTACTTTCTCTTATCTTCTTTCCTACTATCCTCTTGGTCATTGTTAAAGGATAGCTCAGAGCTTCAAGGACTTTCAACAAATTAAGAAAAGAAAGTTAAATTTTTCATCATTTGGCAAAAGAATGAAGCAATGCAGGAAAAGATCTGGCTATTGCTAAGTATTACTGTAGGAAGAGAATAATAGGTTTGTAAAGCCCGTTGTTTGCTTTCTATCTCTTGGTGTCTTCATATCAATTCCAATATAGTCAAAGGTACCTAAGTATGGTCAGTTCCAGAAAAATAGTAGGCACTCCAAAGTCTGAGAGATACAATAGAAATTGTAAGCTGGAAGAACAAATTGATGATTTCTGAATTAACACTGAGAATAGAAAAAGCAGCACAAAACAGAGAATGGCAAAACTAGGTCACAATCATTGATGTGATGAGTGACAGGAGAGTAGCAAAATATTGGAATAGATTGTTTTATAAATGATTTCTGAGTTCTTACAATGTATTAGAATGGTAAACATTGTTGATTTGTAATGGTTAAAAATTATATTGGTCCACTCAAAGAATTAACACAAAATTAATCCAATATTTAAAGAGGAAAACGAAGGTTATAGTATATATGGATTATAGTAGCCATTTAAAAATATCTTTGGGGGCCCCTGGGTGGCTCAGTGGTTGGGCACCTGCATTTGGCTCAGGTCGTGACCCTGGGTCCAGAATCGAGTCCTGCAAGGAGCTCCCTGCATGGAGCTTGCTCTTCCCTCTGCCTGTGTCTCTGCCTCTCTCTCTGTGTCTCTCATGAATAAATAAGCAAATCTTTAAAAAATAATTTAAAAAATATCTTTACTTCCTCTAGAAAATATTTGTAGGCTGATGGTAAAGTTGGGATAAGTATGTGCATTTTGAGTATATATCTCTGGAAATTTACTGATTTTTTTTAATTAGATAAAAAAAATATGGTCTTGTGGAAAAAGATAAATGGTGAAGATATTTTAAAAAGTACTGAGAAGGTAGAATAGTTAGATAATGATTTTGTCATCAAACATTAAACCATATCTTTAAGCAATTTTAACAAAGACAATATAACATTTTAATAATAATAGAAAATAGTTTACAGAAACAAATTAAGTTTCCAAAATTAGATTCTAGTATGTATAGAAATTTAATATATGACAGGATGGCATGTCATTTCTTTTGCTGAAAAAAAAAATAGGCTATGCCTCTGGACGAATACAGTTGTAATTTTGCTTCATAATATAAGAAGATTAATATAAATTGCATGGAAGATAAAATAAAAGAAGAAATGTTAGTAGGATAAATGCATACATAAAGGGAGATTTAGAAATGAGAGAAGAAACTCAGAAGTAAAAATATATATATAATACTGATTATACAAAGTATTATACTTTTAAATTTAAAATTATTCCAACCTACAACTTCAAAATAAAGCAATTGGCAAATGTTTAACAGAAATAAAGTTTTGATAGTTATATTGTTCAAACACCTGCTACTAATTAAGAAAGAGATAGGGTGAGATAAAAAAAAATAGTTGGCAAAGAATTTGAATTCATGAAAGAGGATATCCAAAGAGAATCCCAAAGCTGCCAATAGACTGAAGGAAAGGTGTTCAATCATAGAGGTTGTCAAAAAAATTGAATAAAAATAACAATGAAATAGATTTATCATTAGGAAAAATAAATAATAAAACTTGTGCTCGCAGGAATATAAGAAATGTAGCATTCTTGCATGTTGCTGTCAAGAATGTGTATCTGTAACGTACTTGTTAGAAGCAATGTGATAATAGCAATCAAAATAAATAAACATCCATCAGTCAAAAAAATTCCACTTTATACAAGAAATCTATAGAAATCGAACCATCACTATATGAAATTATGCAGTGATTATTTTGGTGTCTTTTGTAATAGAAGAAATCTGGGAACTTCTGGAATATCCATCAACAGGAAATGGTTAAGTAAGAAATGGTACATTTTAATGGAGAATATTATGCAGCGATTACAAATAAGTCATATATATGTAAATATATATTTGAATTTATATTATTAGATATATGTATAAATATGTCTTTTAAAATTGTATATATTTTTATTTATACTATTTATATTCAAATATATAATGTGTGTATATATATATAAATAACTGATTTTGTATACATGACAGATATATACACAACAGTAGGCTTGGAGGCATTTTCACGATATTTTGTAAAGTGAGAAAGATAAGATGAGAGAATATAGAATGATATCAGGTTTAGTCCTAAATTCATATATATATCTATATATATAGATATATATATGAAAGAGAGAAGTCTTGACACCATTTACTAAAACTGCAATGGCATGAGTGAAGAGTATCAAAGATAAGGAAGGAAAAAAGAGACCATAGAATAATAGATTATCACATGATTATGGTGTTTAAATAAGTGTTAAATGTGCAATAACTTTATGAAAGCATTGTAGATATATAAAAATAAACGAGTGCATGGTAAAGACTAAAAGTTGACATAGGCAAATAAAGTGGTCATCTATGAGGAACTAGATTTCCTCTCTAGGCCCTGGAAAGCATGCCCAAACTCTGGCCAACACCTTGATTTCTGCTCAGTGATACTCCATACGTCTGAGAAAATAAATTTCCGTCCTTTTAAACCAGAAAATTTGCATTAATTGGCTACAGCAGCCACAAAAAACAAATTCTGGAAATAATTGGAAATAATTGGAAATAGCTTTGACTCAGAGATACAGCAAGCCTACAGGAATGGGCCCCATTGAAGACAGCCAACACAATTTTAGTTAACTAAAATAATACCAAGTTAAAGGGTTGGACATTATCAGTATAGAAACAGGACAAATCCCAGGTTGTGGAAATTATACGATATTTTCTTGATGATCAAATCTTGGGAAAGATGGGGACATTTTCAGGTGTGGGTGCAATTTGAAGTAATACCCATGTCTGTTGCTAAAGTTTGGGTGCCAGGAAAATGTTTTGGGAAAAAAGAAATGTATCAAATGTTTATGAAATGCAGAATTCATTAGTCTAGACTGGAATTTAGGAATGATTCTGCTTCATGCAAACAGAAAAATCACAGCAGAGGCTCCTTCATAAAGACACATGTGGTGAGTACTGACACCAAAAATTCATGTCTTAAGATGCAAGATTAAGCCCAAAGAATGCCATCCACTCATGAGTCTGAGGTTATCAACTTCTATCCACACGGCAGGCTTCTCTGGCCCAGACCTGATAGAGCTCGGAAAGGGTGGTGAGACTATGAGACAGGATTTGTCATTTTGACAAAAATCTATTAATGCAGTCAGGATACGTGGGGATTTTTCAGCGCGTGTGTCGTCCTACTGAACTCTTTTCAGCTGAATTCCACATCAACTGCTATCACCGTGTGCCTTGCTCACACCTTGAGTTTCTGAAACCCTGAGGCCTGCAACTATATCATTGCTCTGATGGTCATTTCTGTTCTTCAAATATAATTCTGGCTTTCCATCTTCCATGTGCACAGTCAAATTGTACTTCCCTTCACTGTCGAAGTTTGGGGTGGCCACGTGATTTGACCTGAGAAATGAAAGGTCAGCAGAAATGATTGGTGTACTTCCCTAATGGAATCTTAAGAAGCCACTGTCGAGTTACCATTAATTTAATTTTCCTGCCTAGGAAATCATGGGTGCATGGAGTGGTAGGCACCCTGAGACTCGGTCCTTCAGGTCCTTCAGGAACACAGAGGTAGAGCGATGCTCCCTTCCAATCCACCACCCCCCTCCCCAGATGCCCAAGCTAATCTTGGTGGAAGTGTGTGAGCAAGAAAAAAAAAAATAAAGGATATTTTTAAATCCAGTGAGATGCAGAGTTTATTGATTAGATAGTAAAATAACCTAACATACGCTGAATAATTCAAGCTTAACCACTTTTGTTTGTGGTTTTAGGTTACAATTGTAGGTTAATGAATTTTTTTTTTACTTATAATTGTATATTTATTTTAGCACTCATAGAAAATACCATATTTTACATGCACAATTGTCTGATCTCGATCACAATCTAACAGAATCATAATTTATATTGAAAAACAGGTATGGGGTATGATTACATCTTCAACCTGTTTTTTAAAGAGTCCTCAAAAAGTAAAGCAGAAACATTGGAAATACTTCTCGAAATCAGTAGCATCATGCTTTTTAAAACAACTCGTATCTATTCATTTCCTTTAATGTAAACAAAATGTTAACTTTGCTCCAAGTAACTTACTTTTAGTTGGAGATAAAGGTTTTGTAAAATTGCTTTTTACTTTCTATATCATATATTGCAAAAAGAATATCAGAGTAAATAACGTCATTCTCAAATCTTTCTCCTTCTCTGTTTCTCTCTTCATATACACAATATAACACACACACACACACACACACACACAGACTTGCATACGTTGATGCAGACCAGTTCCTATATCTCATCACAAAAAAAGGGAGTCATAGGATGAGGACCATCTCCATCTTGCTCACATTTTAAACCAATGTTTAGTATAGGGCCTAGAACAGGAAGGAAGGAAAGATGGGAGGAGGGGGGCGAGAGGTGGGTGGGAGAGGGGGAGGGAGAAGGGAGAGATATGGGAAGCAGGAGGAACTAGTTTGAATTCAATAAATCAGCATTCAAAAAGCAGGTGAGAGGAAGACAGGTTGAGAGTGCTCAGGGCTGCATTTGACACACACACACACATATCTATATATTTTCAAGATATTTTACTAATTTCTTTAAGGTTATTCAACTGTAGTTCGATCTAAATCACAAAGCCTCTTAAATGATTTTAAAGTCTCAGGACTGGTGTTTCTGGGAGCCTGCTACAGAGTGGTAAATTGGATTTTACAAACAATTTAATCCTTCTAGATTCAGTCACATTCACACAAGTTTCAAAAGAAGTGGAATTAGAGAAAGGTCACCTCAATTTTCACCCTCACATAAATGTAAGTAATGAATGCAAAGGAAATCAAATAAAGGGTGTAGGTTAAATATCAAAAGTCCTCCACAATTCTTGGATTCTATAATCATTTGACCTCTACATTTTTACTTTTTTTCTTTAACTTACAAATAAACCTGTTAATATCTTCTGCTTCTGGCCATAGTGACATAAATAATATAAATACTACACACTGGATAATAAAATGATAACATAAGTAATGTATACTGAATGAATAATTACTTGAAGAAATATATATATATATACATGCATATATATATATCTATACATGATACTAAGCATCAAACCATTTGATGATACCAAATATATTTTTTGCTTTAGCGCTATTCCTAAGACATTAAAAAATAAATTTTGTTTTTAATTTAAGAAGACATTTCAGCATAAAAAACTAAAGTCGGTAATGTGGAATAAAGGCTTAATATACTAAATATACTAAACTGCCAGCTGGGAGCCACTGAGTAAAAACAGTTACCATGTCTATAAAAAGAACTAAATATGAAAGAATATTGTCTTTTATAACAGTGAATAGATATTTTTTTTGAATGGGTATTTCAAAGCAAAATGAAAACTGTTGTTTTTTGTAAGATCAGAATACAATATTGTATTTATTTGTAGAGGGAATTTATGATTCTTATAAATTTAAGCTCACTTCTAATTTTGACATATTTAATATATGACATAGAGAATGGTGGTGAATTTACTAAATTTTACCAAAGGCAGCCTGCTATTTATACAGTTTTTCAAATATTTTCCATTTAAAATTATTTATTGGTACTATTTCAAAAAACCTTTCTCGGAAGGCTTCCTTATTCTTTTTAGTTCATTGTAGTTTATTTTTTTACATAAGCAAAATGTCAGGGTTACAAGTCTTCTTTGTTTTAATTTATGTTCTGTAGTTTGCATTCACCGGGCTGATATGAAAATTGCTATTGCTCCTTTTTTTACAACTTCTTTTCCAATACAAAATTGTGTATACTTAACAGATCATTTCTCGTGCTTTAAGTTTTAAATTTTCTGAATTAATTTGTTTTAGGTGTATCCCTTACATAAGACTCAGATTTCAGATTTGTCATGTTATTCAGTATGAATATAATCTTTTTAAAGATCTTTTATCTTTATTTGACACAGAGAGAGAGAAAGAGAGAGAGGATGAGGAAGAAGGGGAGGAGGAAGAGGAGGAACAGCAGAGGGAGGACAAGCAGATTCCAAGCTGAACAGAGAGCCTGACATGGGCTTTGATTCCATGACCCTGAGATCATGACTTGAGCTGAAATCAAGAATCAGATAATTAATCAACTGAGCCAACCAGGTGCCTCCTGAAGAGAAATTTAATGGGTGGATTAAACACCTTTAAATTTATTGATATTACAATATATTTTATTGTAATTTACTTTAAATTTTATGCTGTTTTCTTAATACATTTTTTAACTTTCAGTTTGTGACATGTTTTCTAGTTGCTAACTTTATAATCTGTCTTTATAAAACACTCTTATTCATTAGGATTAAGCTCCCTATTTTAGTTCCCTGATATTAGTAAAGAATAAATGTTTCCTTCAACTACACTATCATAATTTTTGCCTTTACAATATTTAATATTTTGATAATTATATTATTTGTTTTTCCAGTAAAATAATATTTGATCCTAAGCTATTACAAATCCATCAATAAATGCACATTAATTTTCTTTCTCATATATTTGTATTAATAGCATAATTTCTACTGAGTCAATATATACAATAAATATTCTATCCTATCAAGGATATATTTGTTTTAGTCCTATATCTGAAGATAAATGTATTACATAATTCCACCAAGGGAAACCTCATGAAAACAAAAATGAAAGATACTTTGACAAACTTATCTAATCAGATCTAATAACATATAAAAATGATAATATATTGGGATGCCTGGGTGGATCGGCAGTTGGGCATCTGCCTTAGGCCCAGGGTGTGACCCCAGGGTCCTAGGATCGAGTCCCACGTCAGGCTCCCTGCATGGAACCTGCTTCTCCCTCCACCTGTGTCTCTGCCTCTGTGTGTCTCTCATGAATAAATAAAATCTTAAAAAAAAAAAAAAAAGATTTCTCTCAAAAAAAAAAATGTCACGAGTAAATGCAGTTTATTATGAGAATACAAGGTTGATACAATACCTAAAAACTAATCACTGCAATTGGCCACTTTAAACAACTTTTCTAAAACATATATGGTTATTTAATTGCAGGTGCAGAAGGCCATTTGAAAAATATTCAACAGAAAACTTACTCATCCTGATGAAAAGAGTCAAAAAAAATAACCTACAGATAATATCATATTTAGTGGTGAACAAGTGAAGTCCCCCTCGTCCCCATCCTGAGGGATAAGACAGGAAGGTCTATTTTCCACTTCTAATTAGATTAGATTAGATTCCAGCCAATGCAATAAGACAAGCAAAAGATATAAAAGGCAACCATAATGGAAATAAAGTAGCAAAACTGTCTTCACTCACAGATAACATAAGCATGTTGTAGGAAACCCAATAGTATTCACAAAAAAAGTTATTACAAGTAATAAGTAAATGTAGCAAGGTTGTTGGGTAATATATCAAAGTGCAAAAATCAACTATATTATAAATAGCAATAAGAAACAAAAGTTGAATTTTAGAAAACATGATTTACAATAGCAACAACACTTTTAAGTATTTGGAGAAATTCTGGAAATATGGGAGAAAAGTAGATGTTGAAATTATATATTATTGAGCAAAGAAATCAGTGACCTAAAAAAAAAAAAAAAAAAAAAAGAGTGAGATTTTGAGATTCAACATTGTTAAGATGCTAATTCTCCCCTAATTAATCTTTAAATTCAACTCAATGCAATACAAAATTAAATATTTTTATCGATTTTTGGAGGATAATTGACAACCAATTTTTGAATCCATATGGGTTATAAAGGACCTATAATAGTTAAAACAACTTTGAAGAAAAATATAAAGTTGGAGGACCAACATTTTCTGACTTATTAAAAATTCTAGGCTTATTTTTAAAATGTAGTATTGGTACAAAAATAAACAAATAGAATAAGGAAACAGAATGGAGAACCCCCAAATAAGTCCCTCATATATAGACAACTGATTTTTGATAAATGTGCCAAGGCAAGGGATAATTATGTGGGGAAAGAATAATTATTTCAACAAATAGTGATGGAATAATGATCTATGCATATGCCATATTGAAAATTTTGATCCAGGGGCGCCTGGGTGGCTCAGTTGGCTAAGCATATGCCTTCAGCTCTAGTCATGATCTCGGGGTCCTGGGATCAAGCCCCGCATCAAGCTCTCTTTTCAGTAGGGAGTCTGCTTCTTCCTCTGCCCACCCCTTGCTCATGCTCTCTCCTTTACCCTCAAATAAATAAATAAAACAGAAAAAGAAAACTTTGATCCAGATATTATGCCATATAAATATTGGCTTAAAATTGGCCATAGATCTAAATGTAAAGCCTAAGATATATATATATATATATATATATATATATATATATATATATATGGAAAAGATTATTATCTGTATATTTCCATATATATTTTACTATATATGTATGTATATGCATTTACATGAAAATCTTTGTAGGACTTTATTAACTTAAAATAAAGAAACTATAGTAACTTGAAAAGAAGAGTGGTTGCTTGATTAAATAAGGGTGATGAATATGCTTGTTTTTTGTGATGATAATTGCATTGGCGATAATATGTCAAATGATTACATTTTAAACTCAAACATATGTAAAAAACAATGTAATTTTAAACTTTAAAATTAAAACATATAATAAATATATGCCAGTTATGCCTCAATAATGGTAGTTTGAAAAGTGAACATTAAACACCTTCTCAGATGAAAGAAAGTTTGGAAGTTTAAGAGAATCCATTACCAGGAGACCTGCTCTAAACTACAAAAAAAAATATTACAATACCAAATGGAAATATGAATTATGCTGAAGTTCATAGTCCTAAGAATAGTACAAAAATAAAAGATAAACATAGAATATATATTTACTTATTATAAGTCTATGAAAGTAATTGCCTGCCTAAATTAAAAGAAATAATATATTAGGGACATATAAGATATGGAGAAAAATATAAATAACACTGCAAATACTATAAAGCTAAAAATTGACATTTGCAATTTTAAGCTCCTTAAACGAAATAGTAGGTGTCATATCATTTGAACTCAGATGGTGGCAAAGAAGGGAGATCGCAATCCACAAAAGCAGAAAAATTGAGAAAAAAATACCACAGAAGCCAAAAATCAAATCAAGTATGGTATGAAATCACAAAAAAACAAAAAGAAAGAATAGTGTAAAAAAAAAAAAAAAGTCAAATTTGCAAAGACTGCCATTAATATGAGAAATAAAAGTACATTAAGATTAAGCAATTGAGGAAGTTATTAGTGATCTAGGTTAGAATCCTTCATGCAGCAGTGGAGACAATCTTCAGATTGGAGTAATCTAAGGAATGAACAAGTGGTGAGGACCTCCCACCCTTTTAGAGACTTGGCAATAAGGGAGAAAAGAGAATGTGGGATCATAGTGAGATGCTTTGGAATCAAATAAAGGTTAATTATTCTTTTCCAGTTTTGATAAAACAGAAGAAAGCCAGAATGAATGGAATTCAAAGAGATGGGGTAGGGGGGAGTGTTGGTGAGTCCTAAGGACAAAGAGAACATGGGATAGAGAGCATAAAGGGATTAGCCTAAATCCAAGATAGGACTACTTCCATAAACAGAAGTAGGCAAGGCTGGATGTTGAAGGATGTAGGGGTTTCTTCTTGGAGGGGTAGTGAGGAGAAGATAACTGTTATCGGTGAAGTGACAGATGGAAGTCAAGGAGCAGAAGCCACCTTCAAAGGAGCATTAAATTGCTTCAAAGGAGCAATTCAGATTTGAAAATGCAAGGATTTGACACATTAGCAAGAGGTACCAAGGAAGGGTGGGAGGAGGCAGTGTACAAAAGGGAACAGTCATTTTAGACCAGGGCGGATTGAATAAAACATCGCATATGAGATGAACCACAGTATGAATTCAGAGTATTATTCAAATATAAATAATATACAACTATTTTATGCCCTACTCAATGTCTTTATCTCATTAGCCATGAGCAGCCATAAGCAGCCATAGAAGTAGATTTTAAGGCAGTAAATAATGTCATTTTCAATTTTAAACTCAAATTTTCCATTCTCAGCATTTTGCTTGATTTGTTATAATTCATGTTCTTTTGGTGTGGCACAGTCTATAGCTAAATTGACAATTTAAGAATGAATCATTCACGAGGAGAAAGCAAACAAAATTACCACAAAACTTAAGCAATGGACGCCCCTTGATGGCAACCGTCACGACCTCATATGGTATTCTCTTATAAACTGGGAGGAAGAATTAAGGGAAGGTATTAAACTCCCAGCTATACTCATTATTACCTTTGTTATAAATAAATTATTTAAGTACTTCGTACTTTTCTAACCTATAATATATCAATCGCCTTGGCAAGGCGATTGTAAAAAATAAAAAAAAAAATGTAGAATAACTCATGTGGGACTCTTGGCAAAGAATGGATCCCAAATAAAGGTTAATCTTCTCATTTCTTTATAGAAATAAATTGGGCTAAATTTTTCCTTTTTTTCAGAAATTCTGTCTGGTTCTAATATTTTATTATTGAAAATAATATTATTATTTTATATATATATTATATATTATAATAATATATATTATATATTATTATAATATATATATTATAATATTATTATTATTGGTTTTAATATTTTATTATTGAAAATAATAACATAGAGGAGAGAAAGGGAGGATATTAGATAATAAATGAATCCCGTATTTCCCTCTGCAATGTTCCCCCAGGTGTAATACCCTAATGCAATGTAATCAAAGAAACAAAATCAGCATCTTGAAATTTTGGCAATGCGATTTTTGTATATAGAAGCTTCAGGGATAAAATCATCAAATGAAAATGGTGGTACGTATTTTTTCTTTTCTGAATAAAATAAACCAGAATCATCTTTCTGTATCCAGGAAGTTCCATTTAAGAAATGTATATAACATACCATTTAAAAAGTATTTATTGCTTAAATGCCACAGTCTGATACCCATGTTATTGAAATGATGAGAGAAATTTATGTGTTTGTTTATTTATTTAATGCTTTTTAAATTGAATTTGCTAACATATAGTACATCATTCGTTTCAGATGTAGAGTTCAATAATCCATCAGTTGCGTAGAACACCCAGTGCTCATCCCATCACGTGCGCTCCTTGATGCCCATCACCCGCTTACCCCTTTCCCCCCCACCTCCCCTTCAGCAACCCTCAGTTTTTTCCCCAGTGTTAAGAGTCTCTAATGGTTTGTCTTCCTCTCTGATGGTTCCTTATTCAGTTCAAGGGACCATTGAATGATTAGAGCAATTTAAATTGTCTCCTGCTCACTAGGCCGGTGCATTTTCTTCATGTGTATCCTAGGATGCCTGCCTCAGCCCTTGTTCTTGCTAGCAAGATCACAAGTAGGTATCATGCTGAGAGCCCTGGCACAGGGTGTGACGAGAAGCCGTGCTACCAACACTTGGAGAGATCCCACATTCCAAAAATCAGCAGATTATCCCCAACACCATGTTCCTTGCATTTGGCAGGACAGAATGTAAGAACTAGGCTTACCAAAACTAATACAAGGGTATTTTTGGATACTCTATTTAAACCAATTTTTCTCTGAAACAAATTTCTCCTAGGTGTTCCTAACTTATTAAAAGAAGAAGAAGAAGAAGAAAGAAACATTAAAAGTGACTTGCATTTACTGTTTTATAATTTTCCTAATTCTTACCTTATGCAAAGTAGCCATTTACTTACATAGACTATAAAGTATGCAGTAGGCAAAAATCTGGGTTTAAGTGCTGACCTTACTATTGAAATAAATGTACAATACACATGACACTTAACCTCAAGTGTCAACTCACTTATCATAAAACAATAATATGTAATTGTTGATATGAGATATGATTATAATTATTAAATACTCAAGTGTTAAATAAAGCCTTGCAAATTATGAGTGTTTACAGATATTGTTAATAGCAATATTAAACATGCAGCAACATTCTATTTCCCAAGGTGAATGTATCATAAGTAAGACATGTCAGTTTCTTTTTTTTTTTTTTTTTTTAATTTTTATTTATTTATGATAGCCACACAGAGAGAGAGAGAGAGAGAGAGGCAGAGACACAGGCAGAGGGAGAAGAAGGCTCCATGCACCGGGAACCCGATGTGGGATTCGATCCCAGGTCTCCAGGATCGCGCCCTGGGCCAAAGGCAGGCGCTAAACCGCTGCGCCACCCAGGGATCCCAACATGTCAGTTTCTAAAGCAAAATATCAGAATTTAGTTCAATCATAGTTGAACAATTAATAGCAGGTAACAGACCTGGTCAGAGACTTGGAATGCAAAATATATATCAAACCAAGTTAGCACATACTGAACGTAGGGTACAGGGGAGTACAAGGTATGAAGAGACAAAATCGTTAGAATCAGGAACCAAAGAGAATTAGACCAAAACTGAACATTTGAAGAGCTGCCCTCCTGATAAGTGTTAAATTTCCCAATGTACCTAAAAGAAGAGTAAACTTAATAATAGCAGTGGGACATAACCGTGTTTCAGCTGTGTGAAAATAGAAAATAGGTAGAAATAGATACTCAAGAAGATAGATTAAGATAATATATTCTTTTAAAAAAAGATAATATATTCTTAATATTAAAAATAGGGGCGCCTGGGTGGCTCAGTTGTTGAGTGTCTGCCTTTGGCTCAAGTCATGAACCGCAGGGTCCTGGGATCGAGTCCCACATCGGGCTCCCTGCATGGAGCCTGCTTCTCCCTCTGCCTGGGTCTCTGCCTCTCTCCATGTCTCTCATGAATAAATAAATAAAATCTTTTAAAAATATGTTAATTTTTTAATATATTAAAATCAAATGCAAATGTTGGTGTTCTGTTGCATAATCCCAGAGAATGACAACACAGGGCGGCCTTAATCAGAGATGCTTGGACCTATTTGTTAGGACGAACACCAGCAGTGTAGCAGGGTCATACCCTCCTTGAGCAAGAATTCAACAAAAACTGACTCACCGGTTGCTGATAAAACAAAGATTCCACTGAGAGGTGGGTGTTCCTGGATGCAGACCCTGCCTACTTTGAGGAGGAATCCAGAAATTACAAGATTAGTAGAGAACCGGTAAGCAGATACTCACATGGCTACCACTAGTCCTGCTGATATCAGGTTTCCTTTTTTTTAAATAAGATTTTTAAATAAGATCTTATTTATTTATTTGTTTATTTGAGAGAGAGAGAGCACAAGCAGGGAGGCAGGGGTAGAGGAAGAGGGAGAGGGAGAAGCAGACTCCCAGCTGAGCAGGGAGCCCAACGGAGGCTCGACCCCAGGGCCCTGGGATCATGAGCTGAGCTGAAGGCACATGCTTAACCCACTGAGCCCCCCGGGGGCCTCTACTATTCAGGTTTCCATCTTGGTTCCTCTCTCTGAGTCTCCCTTGGATCGTCTCTTCTCTCTTGCTGGTGGAGGCCAGCTGACCTGCTGCAGGCAGCTAGCTCCCGGGTCACCAGGTGGGCCCTGCCCGTCGTGTAACTCTAAAACCACGACAGACTTTGAGCCAGAGGGAACCCAGTAAGTGGCACCTGGATTCTGACCCTCTGAACCGGTGGGACAGCAAATGTTCCGTTTCTTAGAGGGTAAATGGTGAGTGAGCTCGTTGCTTTGATGCCGCAGGGAATAGCTAACACCACCGTCCATTGACACGGATGCATTCCTGGTGCACCAGCCCGGGTGGCAGAGGAGAAATCTGCTGACCTTTGCTTCTCACTCCTCCGTTTACACCCTTGCTCTCTGGAAAATAGCAAGTAGTGACTGTGAGAGCTTGAACAAAGTGGTGCTGATCTAACATCACTGTAGGACCAGGATCTGTGCGTAGGGGAAAGCAGTGGTGCAGAGACAAGCAGGACGTCAACCTCCGTAAGACAGGTGGAAACGTATGCTCCTGGAGGAAGAGTGTGGCAGGCGGCCCTGCCCCAGAGCAGACCTGGCCGTGCAAGAAGCATCACGTGCCTCCTTGCTTATCCTTGCAAACCCAGGCTTTTACAGATATCGTTAGTCCTAAATAATATTACCCACCAAAATGTAAAACTCATTGTTAAAACAGTTTATCCTCCATAAACTTATTTTTTCTCTCATTGATTAAAAAAAAAAAAAAAAAAAAAAAAAAACTGACTGAGGGATCCCTGGATGGCCCAGCAGATGAGTGGCTGCCTTAGGCCCAGGTCGTGACCCCAGGGTCCTGGGATCAAGTCCTGCATCAGGCTCCCTGCATGGGGCCTGCTTCTCCCTCTGCCTGTGTCTCTGCCTCTCTCTCTGGGTCTCTCATGAGAAAATAAAATCTTCTTAAAAATTTGAATTTTGACTATTTAAATGCAGGCTTAGTGTCATACAAAAATATCAATCCAAGTGCAAAAAGTGAATTACTATCCCTTGTTTGAACCATATTTCCGATCTTAGAATCCTCCTCTTATATTTACCATTATCTTCAACTTTCCTTTGAAAAACACTGCTTTATATTGTTCCTGCAGACATGAAAAAAAAAAATAACAGGAAGGAAATTTTTAGAATCTACATATCAACTGTCACAGAAATACAGAATATTAGTGTTGGAAAGAAATTTCCTCAGGCCATTTCTGGCAGGGAATGGGCATGAGATGCTGGGGAGCAGTGACGTAGCGTGTGTTAGAGGACTCTGCTGAGAGTAGCTTCTCAGTAAGCAATCCATTCCGTCGTGATGATGTTTAGATTTCTCACCATTAGAACAGTCTTTTTAATTTTTAGTTGTAAACTGCTTCTGTACAACTTCCTTATTTTTCTCAGGAGGGTAATTCAGACTAAGTCTAGTTTCTTTTCTTTACTCTGGGCCTGAGATACTTTAAGGTAATATTTGCATACTTTTTCTTCAAGAAAAATTGGAATCTTGGGAACTGAGAGCAATATTGATTTTCAGAGTTGGCAATTTAGAGATTTATCAGATATTATCTTTTTTTTTAATTATCCCATTATGTTCTTAAGAGTTATGTGGGTTTTTGTTGTTGTTGTTATGTGTAAGTTTTAATAAGAAATGCTATGTTTCTCAGAACATTGTTGGCTCATATTATTCCTGTCAAGTAAATGTAAATCACTACTGAGATAACTTATGGTGTTCTTGAACATGGCAGTTTGTTAAAAAACAAAAACAAAAAACAAAACAAAACAAAAAAACCAACAACAACAACAAACACCTTACATATACCCGTTATAAATAATATCACTGCAATTCACATCAAAATTAGATTATCTGAGATTATGTTAATCTGCATCCAGTTTATGCCCATGATACAGCTCTCAGAGCGTTCAGCCATTAATACCATCATTCAAATAATTATGGCTTCAAAAAAAATAATAATTATGGCTTCAATTCTCGGGTGATCTGTATTTCATGGGACCTTTCAGAGACTCTTAATCCAAAATGAGCCCCCCTTCCTAATAACTAGAGTCTACAACCCATTCAAGTTTGAATTTCCTAGCAACTTAATTTCTTTGTAGTGAAAGAAACATCACTTGACATCACACAAGGTGGAGCTTAGATCCTATCTCCAGCTGTACTCTGCAAGCATTTCAGAGTTTCTTTCTTCAGGTAACTCTCTTGGGATCTCTTTGTTCATATGGAAACAAAAGTGGAAGTCAAGCCAGATAAAAATAAACAGAGAATCATTAGATAGTGGTCTTGAAAGTGAAATTATGAACTTCTAACAGCATATTAAAGGAAGGAAGCCAGTTCGAGGATCAGTGGGATTACTACATAAAGAGGGTGTAAATGAAGTTCTTTTACATAAAAGGGAAATTGCAAAGAGATTAAATAGATTTCTCTCAATTGCTTTGCCTGAGGAAAATGTCAGGGAAATTCTTGCACTTGGGTAATTCCTTGAAATGGGCAATTAGCAATATTATGCTGACTGGTGACAAGCTTTTGTCAGTGATTTATATTTTAACGTGGGTTAATCATTTATGTATTAAGTATGTCCAAAACACTCTTATTAAACCATCAACTCTTTTTGGAAAACGTGTGATTCATATTATCTGGTACTCGCTATCAGATTTTACAAGAAGCAGACATTCATTTAGTTTGTTTTCATTCCATCTCTGCGAGATGAAATGTCATAGATGATGCGATCTTGTTCCAAGATGAAAAGGTAGTGCTGGAGAAATGGTGAATGTCAGTTCATTTAGAAATCACGAAATAAATGTCATCGTTTGTTATGAATCATGCGATTATTTCTTGACTCTCCAGTGACTTAGTTCGTATCCAAGATTGTCATACTTACTAGTAAACAGAAATAAATGTCAAAATCTTAGTTCCCAAAATATTCCTTATAGAATCTGTATTCATCTTTATGCTTTCTAGGAAAATTACGAATAAGATTTTCAAGAACAATGGTCCGTGTTATTAATGGGCACAGATGTGTACTGAATACTCCCGTTGAGAGACAGTTGTCAATGGATCTCTTGTATTTCTGAAAATGTTGTGAAGCAGCATTGAGAGTCTGTGTTCCAGATTATTTATTTCAAGGATGTCTGTATAGCAGTGACCTTGGAACATGGATATAGTACCTCCTTCTGGAACACAGGGCATAGATTTCTTTCCTGATGAGGAAAATAAAAATAATGCCTATCTCCTGGGAAATATTGTGCAGGTTTGAGTATTACCCTCTTCTAAATGAGGGGTTTCCAGAACACGGGGTTCCTCAGCTGTGATCCAACCCCATTGTGTGGCTAGCATTCAGCTGGGGTCCTCTCCATTGCCCCAATTCTATAGAATTATTCTAATTTATATAAAAGAAGAAAAGCTTTGCTCGCTCATTTGATGATTCCAGTAGGATTTTTGTCTCATAATCTCCAGATGTTTGTTAATGACTAGTGATCACATTCAAGGTAAGACAAAGGGGAAGAAGTTAGAATCGAAGGGATGCTGCAAATCGCGGCTATCCACTTTGACCACAAATTCTAAACTCTGCTTCGTACTTCATACTTCTCACTTCTCCTGAGGACACATTAGCGAGAAGAACATCAGAATAATGTCCGGGAGCGTACCCGATTCATTTGGGAATGTGTCTACTGGAAAGATTCTCTACTCGTCCTTCCAGGTGAGAGATGATTGCACAAGGAGTCTGGACTCACAAAATGGTTCCGCAAATGTAGTGTTTTAATTTCTTCTCTTTCTTATCTTAATAGGAGGAACACAGTGGAGATTCTAGAGACAGAACCGTAGTGATGTTAGGGTTGGTCCTGAAACATATATTCAAATTAAAGTTCTTTCTCTCACATCCAAAATTTAGGGCCCAACAGTAATAGAAATGTTGGCGGTAGGATTCACACTTACCCTAGGTGTAAGTGTAAGTTTTATAGCATTAGATTTCTCTCCTAACTTAGTACTGACCTCCCATGAGTCTAATAGAACTCAAAAATGAATTACCCTTTCCTCTTCGACTATAAACCAGGAAGCGTTTCTCCCTACATTTACTGACAATTCCTGATATTCCATTTTAGGGTGTTTTTCATTTGATTATTTTACACAGCTCATGGTGACTGGGTTTTTCTTCGTAAGCCATAAGCTTCCTGTTATTTTGTTTCTGAAATCTGCACTAAGGCTGTTTCAATTTTCTATTCCCCTTGGATCTTTCCATTCTCAGCCTGTATATATTTGTATATTAGGGATAGAGTTAACACACAACCTTTACTCTTTATATCTGGTAATTGTACTCATTTTAAGCATGTGCCTTCTTTAAGAATTAAGATTTTGCTTGTTCCACCTCTATATTGATATCACTTTTATTTTTCTATAGAATAGCTAATCTAGCTTGCTCAGATATTGAGTTACAAGGACCTTATTCCAAGTTGAACACACTTAGATTAGTAAATCCAACTCTCTTGGGCTTGACCATGGTTATTAATATAATTAATTAATATGCAGAGCTCCTACTTGTTAAAAAGCCAGACCTTAAGACACTGAACATTGCAAATAGTCCCTAATACTCACAAGAAAAACTGTATTAAACCATTATTTGCCTCCCTTGTCCATATAAGAAATCTGAGGTTCCAAGGAGTGAGATAATATGAATACTCTAAAATTACTTGTAAGTAGATTTAATATTTTACTTAGATCTGCTTGATGTTTAATCTCATGCTCACTTATTGTTATACATATATATGTCCTCATTAATATTTTTTTCTTATTTTCATTCACAAACCATATACAATCACATACGTTTTCTTTTTAAAGATGGCACACTCAGTTGTTTTTACATATGTTTATTATTTTTTAGGTATGTTTGGGTATTTTTCACAGTGTTTTCATATGAAAAACATGTAGTTACGGACTGTTGTCCTATAAAATAGAAAATACTTTTCAAATTATACAAAAACTATTCTGAATGATGACTTTCATTGTCAGTAAACTATTTCTTGTTCTAAACTCTTTTGAAAGCATTAGGAGCTTTTTCTCAGAATCAAATCAAATATATTTCTAATATCATGACTATACTATTTTAATTGAGAAATAGGTGAGAGTTAAGCATTTCTAATCCACCTAGGACAACTCCATTTTTTTTATTATGACCTAAGAATCACATTAAAAATAATATAATATTGCTTTAATTAAAAATAATATAATATTGCTTTCAGTATCTATTGATCTTTTTTGATCTTATCTCTAGGAACAGGAACTAAGTTTTACAAATTCAGCATAGATTCTTTACAGAAGTTTCTGTCAAGAAAATTATGAATCAAGATTATCAGGAATAGTCTCAATAAATCAGAAAATTAGATGATAACAAGTAAAAACAAGGGATGGGCTTTCTTTCCATTGGACATATTCTCAAGTTGGGGAGAATTACAGTTAAAACTTTGAGTTATCAGCACTCACCCTGATTTCAAGATCCAAGAGGATCTTGGAGTATCTATGAGTATCCTAAATGCAAAATGCAATCGGTACACCTGCCAAACATCACTGCTTACCCTAGTCCAACTGGAACATGCTCAGTATACTTCCATTAGCCTACAGTTGGGCAAAATCGTCTCACTCAAATCTTATTTTACAAAAAAGTGTTGACTACATATTTTTTTACTTCATAATGTACTACAAGTGAAAGACAGAATGGTTTTATGGTACAGATGGTTGCAAGTGTACCAGTTGTTTACCTTCTTGATCATGAGGATGACCTGTTGCTGCCTGAGAGAGGCCTGGACCCCCTAGCCTTGGAAAAGATCCAAATTTAGAATGTGAAGCACGGTCTCCACTAGATAAGTATCACTTTTGCACCCCTGCAAAGTTGAAAAATCACTATGTCCAATCATTATAAGTCAAGAACCACTTATACACTTAATCCTCCCATTCTATTGCAGCAGTACAACTGTAGAAGCTGAGTGTTTGGATTGTGTTTTCTGTCTTCTGTTTAGCAATTATGCCAAAGTCAGGTGCATTCCAACTTTTGTTTTGCAATGAGGTAACAACAGTTGATTTTACACCTACCTCTTGATGATTTGCTAGACTATGTATAAGTACAATTATTTTTATAACTTATGGATAGACAAATGAGTAAAAGTCTGTCCAAAGTCATCTTCTAAATGATTAAACAAAGTTACTTTTGCAGAAATTTTCCAGGCTTATCTTCCATTTGGCTCTCATTTCTCAATATTCCTTCTTACAGCAGGATTCAAAAATGAGTATTTAGAAACACAAGTTTGGAAACAGCATTCTGGGGCTCTCTCTAATATGGGAATTTAGAGGCTCAATTAGATATTTTTCCATATGGGGCTGACCCATTATTATTTGCTAACGAAATCTTTGGCTGTACTGATAAGTATTCCCTTGGTCTACTTCTGTAATATGGTTGAATAACAGTCTACTCAGGAAGAAATAATAGTTAGACCCTTCAACTCTCATAAGAGGATTCAATCACTCATGCAACAAATATCTATTGAGTGTCGACCATATGCCAAACATACCATTCAGGTCTCTTGGATTATATCAGTAAATAAAAAGACAAAAGTACTTGCCCTTGTGAAGCACATCAGTAGGGTTGCAGAAAGTTAAAACAAAACACTGACAATTATCTTGCAACAGAGACCACTCATCTCCAGGTATTTCTCAAAGCTTGTATCCTCAAAAGCACAGCAATACAATCTTTATCAAAAGCATGGTAGAGAAAAATGGTTGTATTCATTGACTAGGGCTGCTGTAACCACTACAAACTGAGTGGCTTATGCAACAGAACTGTTTGCCTCAGTTCTGAAGGCTAGAAGTACAAGATCAAGGTGTTAGCAAGACTGCTTTCTTGGTTTGTAGAAACATCTCATCTGCCTTCATCATCCCATGGTATTCACTCTCTGTCTCTGCACAGTTGTCTTCCCTCTATGTGAATCTTCTCTGTATCCAGATATCCCCATTTCAGGATACCAGTCACATTGGATTAGGGCCCACCCCAATGATGCCATTTTAACTTGACTGTATCTGCCATGACCCTATTTCAAAATAAGTTCATATTCTGAGATACTGATGTTTAAAACTTCAACAGATGAGTTTTAAGGAACACATTCAACTCATGGTAATGTTTATAGAAGAATGTCTAAATAAAGATTGAGTCAAACCACAAGCTTGTGTACTTGAAACACAGTCTATGCCAAGTTGGCATCCTCCACCTCTTCCATTCCAGCCATAAAATACAACTTTTCCTAGAATGTGTTTTGACTTTATGGCATTATTCCACATGGAGGGGATTTTTGATGAAAAAAAAACATACATCCTTGTCATATTTACTGCAAGGAGTTTATGAGTGAATTATAATTATACAGTGGTGTCTGCTGATGCAGCTGTGAGGATCGACCTACAACATTCATTAGAGATCTCATTCATTAGAGATCTCTACTCTATTTTTGTCTCCTTTCATTGATCTTTATTCATTCAACTTTTTTTTGTTTTTGTCTTGATCTAGTGTATGAACTTTGGATAATGCTTTAAATCTTTTTGGAAAAAAAAAACGAGTTTGTAAATAATATGATTTGTATTCTAAAAAAATCATATTTAAACCTACATTATATGAGCAACATGTCATGTTTTCATTCAGTAAACATATGAGCATAAACTTATTTTCTGTTTGTAAATTGGATGCATTTTCAAAATTGTCATAACCCTTTTTATTCTAAGTTTTTTTCTTTTCTATTTTAAGTGTGTTTTCACTCATGGTTAAAGTATTCAACTTCTGTTCAAAGCTTTTTAATGGTTTTGTTTACTGTTATTTCCATTTAATCCAAATGAGTCTTTGAGTCTTTATTCAACACAATATACATAGCAAAAAATATATAAATATATATTTACATATATATCTCAATGGAACATATCAGAAAAGTATTGGGAAGTACCTCTAGCACATCCAAGGAGTCATTTGTCCAACAGCTTCTGTGTCACTTATATCATTTGAGACCAATGAGATGAATGCCTCTACTACTCAAAGGCTTTATAGGCATCTACCTACATAATTCAGGAGTGTTTATGTACATCATGACAGATTATTCCTCAAAACTAGCAAGTACCAAGAAGGGCACAGTAGATAACAGGGAGCTTCTACATTTGTTCTGCATATAATTTTAAATTATATCAAATCAAACTAGAATGATACTAAAGTCATACCAATATGCATTATTAGATAAACCCATAATCTAAACAATACATTCTAACAGTTACAAATTCCCCAAATATCTCTTTTGTTTAAATTAATTAATTAGTTTTTTTAAATTAACTTTTGAAAAGGTGAAAGTAGCATATACCTGCACACTCATTGTAAAAATGAGGATACAGTTGTGTCTAGAGCAGAAATGGTGCTCCCTCTTATTTTTTTTTCTTATATTGCTGCAAGTAGATTAGGATATATCAATATCAATTTTTTTATTTCTTGCATTTTTAATGTATATGCCTCGGTATTTGAAAGTTTATATGAATGTCTGTATGTGTGAAGGACTATATATATGTATTTTTTTCAGAATACCAATAGTGCAAAACTACTAATTGCCTTTCCTGGTAGCTGTATGGTTTCTTGTGATTATTCAATTTTAAAATATTTATGTACAACTACTATTTTCTTTTCATCTGTTGCATGTTTTCACTATCCTTTTGCTTAAGATAGATTTGTTTCATACAATATTTATCTTATTTTTGTTTTTTAGGTTTTTTATTGTTACTTAATCAAAAGCAAAACTTATTTATTTATGTTTATCATTGATCTATTCCCTCTAACCCAATTCTTACTCAATGTTCATTGTATGTTCACTACTTAATATGCTTTCCTATTGTTACTATTCTCTTTCCCCTATTTCATTTTTTTAAGACTTTATTTATTTATTCATGTGAGACATGGAGAGGGAGGCAGAGATGTAGGCAGAAGGAGAAGCAGGCTCCATGCAGGGAGCCCGATGTGGGACTGAATCCTGGGACCCCAGGATCACACACTGAGCCAAAGATAGACAGTCACTGAGCCACCTAGGAGCCCACGCCTATTTTATTCTTGATCTAAGAAGTAATTATAAAATGTCTATACATCCTCCATTTCTAATATGTGGTAGGTTTTTATATCTTTGTTATCAAAATGCCAAATTAAACACTAATCATACCCATCAAGAAGAGACCTTTACTGAATTCTCCTTTCCAGTCTCCAAGTCACATACTTTCATGTGTTTAGTTAGAATAATTTGTGATTACATTTGTAAATCATGTTTTTAACTTGTACTCTTTTTTTTAATTCCTAGATTTCAGCTGAAATTATTATTTCTTTAGGCTTAATTGCAAAGAATACAGGTTTTGTTCACTTTTTTTATTTTTGCATTCTGTTTTTATTCTCCCTTTTAAGATATTTTCTGATTTACTGTTATACTGACTAGGCCTTTATTTCACCCTCTCAATTATTTTCCTCCCCCAATAAGTTGATTCTTAGTTCTTCCATATTTGAAGTATCTTTCTTTGTCCTTCTTATTTAAGATATAATAAAATATCACAGATGGCATGTTTATGGAAAAGCATTTCTGCTGAATGAGCAAAATTAACCAGAGAGACTCTCTAAGGGAAGGGATAGCCTGCACAGGAGAAAAGAGGTGACCTGGATAAGAAAACAGAAATAAAATAAACTCAGTGCACTCAAGAAAGCTGGAAAAGCTAACGAAACCTTACCCAGAAAAATGACAACACAATACAAAACCACAACAACATTAAGAAGAAATAAGAGGAGAAAATATAAGCAGAACCATTGCACGTTCTGTGTTTCCCATCTCCTCCATCCTGGGCTCCATCTGGAATTAGTTAGAGAAGTTAAGAACTCAGTAGATGTTTTCAGGTAGCATTAGGTGTATGTTCCCTACTCTTGAAGACCCGTCCAGGGAATACCCTCAAATATTTACACAAATTGCAATTGACCTGTCACTCCATTTTCCAGATGAGAAAACTGAAATTCAGAATTATTTAAAAACTAGACCTGTGTCATGCAGGTGAATAGAATACCAACTATTTAAAGCAGCACTCACTGTTGCAAAAGCATCATTTAATATAAACATTGATTTCTACAATGTCAGATAATAAGGTTTCAAACGGTTATTAACTTTCCATTCTTTCTGCAGAACATAGACAACATTTGATGAGAAGACTTTCATGTTACCCAGTGAGATCAGTAGCTTTCTGAAGAGTTGGAAGTTTGGGAAAATACTGCAACTAAAGGCAAGTAGCGATATGTGGTACAACATCAAATAAAATGTAAAAAGCTGCTTGAAACCAGTCATTGCAAAATATGAGAGGGTCTGTGGAACTGTGCGTCCAGCTGGAAGAATTGCTTGAGGAAAAACTACGTTTTCTGCTCCTTTAGTTCTTTTTTTTCAAGGAAGGCTCAACAAGTTCAAAACTGGAGCAAAGCCATTCTTGGGAGAGGATTCAATCAGGGAGCACGTCATGGGTGCTTGGATGTAGTTTCCTATTCTTACCATGCTTTTTCAGTAAGAGTCTTTTATGGATGATACAGATTTGAGGCAAGGAGGCTGGGAACATATCAAAAGGCTTCAAATGTCAATGCACTTGCTATCAAAACTCCAAACCTTACCAAGCTACACAAACAACTTAATAGATTGCAGCAAAATACATGATCGAGAATGAATAATCACTTTTATTAGGCCTGCTGTTATTCTTATTTCTTAGTAACTATAAACAGAGAGAGTTTTATATGTATAAATATATATTTGATATATTTATGTATGTATAAATAGAGATATATTTACATATATAAAATCATCCAGGTGGACATGTAACTATTTACACAACTAATTACACACACATACTGTTGAAGTGGTAACGTAGTTTGAGAAATGACTGATGGGTTTCAAGATGAAAATTGGGAATTGCAGGGTAGGTATGGGTCATTACTTGGGATCTGGAGCGGAGAAAGTGCTGAAGGTAAGTTCTTTCTTCTTTTTCTTTTAATTTTTAAACCAGGTCACGCTCATCCATGCAATGTATCTTTTCCTACCAAAGAAATAATTAAATTATACCCCAATTTGGGACAGTTTGATGATATTGAGGAAAGTGAGAGAGAAGCTCCGGAGAAGAGAACAGAAGAAGTAATTTCCACACACACACACAGAAGACCCATGCGTTTCATAGAATGCAGTTATTAAATGCCCGTATGGTGTGGGTTATAGAAAATGGCAATAAAAATTCACTGCTGAGGCAAGTAGGAATTTAAACATTTTGGTGGCTGAAGTCTAAGACCCTAATGCTAAATTCAGTGTCATCCAGTGGCCACTCTGATGGAGATCGCCACTGGACTGGAACATTAGAAGATGCACCAGCAGAGATTAATACTGTACAAAATGACCAGAAAGGAGAAAAACACACATGCTTAATCAGTATACACCCCCGTTTATATGATTAATGCTAACTCTCTGTCTAGGGGGTTTGGTAGTTAAAAATTAAACCCACTTAATTTTTTTAAAAGAATTACTTATTTATTTTTGAGAGACACAGAGAAATTGAGAGCAGGAGTCGCAGAGGGAGAGGGAGAGAAAAACTCAAGCCGACCCCCTGAGGCATGGAGCCCGAGGTGGAGCTCAATCTCACAACCCTGAGATCACGACCTGATCTGAAACCAAAAGTCAAATGCTTAACCAACTGCACCAGCAGGTTCCCAAATTAAACCCACTTTGTATATAGCCGATGTGTAATTACTGCTTCTTTTACATAAACAGCATCTATACAATTCTCATTTTATATCGTTTCAGTAGTTATTTCTTTGCATTACAAAACTCTTTATCTGCTCTGCAAATACTTATTCAATGTTTATTATCTACTTGGGAGCCAGAACTATTGCTTAAGTTCTGTAGCAAATAACCCTTAATTCATCATCATTGTTAAGATTCTAATAATGCCCGGAAAAGGAAAAGAACCTAAGCCATGTCCTTAAGAAGTTGTTGCCCAAAAACATCTTATTTCTGTCCTAGTGCAGAGTATATTTATAGTATAAAACCATTTTAAAAGATGGTAGGAGGATTTTCTCTCAATGTAGTTGCTCAAGAACTTAACTAAATTCCAGAAGTAGGCACATAGTAAAATCCATGAGCGACCCCTTAATACATCTTAAATCCCTAAATAAATGCTTGGCAAAGAATGCTGTGTAGTCATTTTAATAAGATGATTCTAATGCCTTCAACTTTTTTTTTCTCAATACTAAAAAATCCCAAATAGAAGCAGGACATTGCCACAAACATCCTGGAAGGAAAAAAAAAAAAAAAAAAAAAACTGCTTCACTAGCTCTGTGGTTTCAAACTGAGGAAGAAAAAATGTATTATAGTCCCTACTGTGTAGCTTGACATTTTTTACCCCCATTTTGTGCAACATTGAAAGCAGCTGGGTATAAACTTGCATAGTGTTTCTGGTGCTGTACAGAGTGGTTAAGACAAAAATGCGACTCATTAGAAATGGAGGAGAAATGAAGAACAAGTTCCTGAGGTCTAAGCCAGAAGCAGTCAAGTTGTGGTTAAATAAAAAAAGGACACCGAACTCAGAAGAGAGAACGCTAAGGAATCACACTGTGGGAAAAGACTCATGCCAATGGGTAGAGTGGAAACAGAAGGCAAAACCTGTTGGGGTCAAGCTATGGGTGGTAGGGCGGTGTGGGAGTGCAGAGGAGGGGAGGCACCCGTTATCGGAGGTGCGGGTGCAGCCCAGGAAATTCTTGGATCCTGCCCTTTCATGCGCATCCTTCTTTTCCATGTTGCTTTCTGCATGTGAGCTAGGACAGGTCAAAGTATGAAAGTGACTGACCATTACCAGTTACCTTATCAAATGAATCTGATAGAAGAGAAACTATTTAACCCAACAAAAGCTTCAAACTAAAATATCTAGTAGAAGCAATTTGCCACCGTCCAGGCACAATCTTTTCTGCCTAATTCACAGAAATGTGGTGGAGGGAGGTCCCTGGGTGGCTCAGTTGTGTAAGTGCCTGACTCTTCAACTGGGTCAGGGTTGTGCATTCAAGCCCCACATAAAAAAATAAATAAATAAATACAAAAAAAAAAATAAAAATAAAATAAAATAAAATAAATTTTAAAAAAATTTAAAAAAAATGCAGAGAAACTGGGTATGATCCTAAGTGAAATAACGCAGGTAATGGATCTGTGTGAAAGCCACCCTTTGATTCCCTTGGGAGTGCAGGTGACCCTTGACCAATGCAGGGGTTAGGGGCATTGACCCCCACACAATAAAAACATCTGCATATAAATTTTGATTCCTCAAAAACTTAAGTAATAGCCTATGTTGACCAAAAAGCTTTATTGATAACATCAACAGTGGATTAACACACATTTTGTATGTGTACTAACACTGTATTCTTAGAATAAAGTAAGGGAGAGAAAAGAGACTGTTATTGAGAACATTTAAAGGAAGAGAAAATACATTTACAGTCCTGTACTGTATATACAGAGAAAAATCCACATGTAAGTGCACCTGCACAGTTCAAACTCCTGTGGTTCAAGGGCCAGTTGTATTTCTGGTCACCTAGGAACTAGAAATCCTAACTGACTTGTTCACCTTGAAATGACAAAACCATATTGGGGGCACCTGGGTGGCTCAGTGGTTGAGCACCTGCGTTCAGCTCAGGTCGTGACCCCGGGGTCCTGGGATCGAGTCCCACGTTGGGCTCTCTGCATGGAGCCTGCTTCTCCCTCTGCCTGTGTCTCTGCCTCTCTCTGTGTCTCTCATGAATAAATAAATAAATTCTTTATTTTAAAAAAGCATACTGCATCTTTTGCTTTTGATTTTTTTTTATAAATTTTACTTTATTTTCATTTTTTTTTGAAGATTTTATTTATTTACTCATGAGACACACAGAGAGAGGCAGAAACACAGGCAGAGGGAGAAGCAGGCTCCCTGCGGGGAGCCGCATGGAGCTAAAGGCAGATGCTCAACTGAGCCACCCAGGTGTCTCTGTCTTTTGCTTTTAAACTAAGCTGCTATAATCCATGCCTGACTTTTATTATTATTATTATTATTATTATTTGATTAATAGAATGGAAATAATCGTGAAGCAAATGCACATTGCAGACAGCATCTCTAGGATCCCAAATAGGTCTATTGGAAAATTTAGTTCAATTCATTTGGTTCTTGGTGGAACAACCAGCTTGGAATTCAACATTATTTATATGAACTATTTCTGCAACTGATTGGTTCTTTTTCACATAAAACCCATGCGGTTAAATAGCATCCATCTTGAGGTATTATAAAACCTTATAAAACCGACTGAGCATTACTTTGAGAGTCTTGAACGTGTATTTTGTTTCTTACTAAATTTGGCTGTGCCATTTGGACTTTTACACTTGATATTCTGTAAAATAAAATTGAAACATCTTTAACCATCTGGTAGTTCTGTGGATAATTTAGCATAAATCCACTTGTGGCAGTTTATTTCAGAGTAGTTCCCATTAAATACTGATCTTTAAGTATTGGGACTCCATTTTTTAGTACAAATGTGTTGTAATTATATATCTCCAGTTGTCCGTAGGCTTTACTATAATTGAGGTAATTACAGTCAATAAAAAGATAATTTGAGACTCTTTATCATTGTGGAACTGCTGTTGCCTACATGTGGTGGGGAAAAAAGTGGTGAACCAAAAGATCCCCAGTGGCTGGAACCAGGGGGGATATTTGTGAAGAATACAAAGAGATGGCTTTTTCAGGTTTTACTCAATTTAAATTTGCTTTTTCACTGGAAGAAGTCTTGCAGCTTTTATGAACCCGCATAGCTCTTCGGTAATTCTGATGGACTGAGAGCTCGGTGGCCAGACCCACTGGGACCCAGCGAGGTCATTCACAATGGGTACACTGCAGATTCACCCCATGTTTACCCATATCTAGAGCAAAAACATTTCAAAGTCATGAGCAACAGGAAAACATTTGCCATATCAACTGAGGAATTGCAAGAGATTATTATATTTCTTTAAGAGAGGGAATGATTCAAGAAAATGAGGATTTCATTTCAAATTGTTCTAGCAGCCTAGCACATGCAAGAACAGAACATAAAATACTGGATAAGAGTGACTTCAAACAAGTTGAAATAAAGCCTCCCAGTGATATTAGAAATTTAAAAAATTCCACACTGCAGCATGAACATGGACTTGAACCACACTATGTATTACTTATGGCAAGAATAACTATATAAAATGTAGGATGTTAACATTTTTTACTATTAATAAGAACATTAATAAGCTCATCATTATAAATATCTCCAACCTCCCAGGATGCAGAAATAGCATTCCAAAGCAGATGAATAAGAATCCAATAACCCATGTCTTTCCACTAACCTGCACACAATTTATATTTTTATAAATATAATATATTTATATTTTATAAATATAATCTGCACACAATTTACATATTTATTGTAGTAAATATTTACTATATTTAAAGTAGAAATATAGTAGAAATTAGTATATTTAAAGTATTTACTACCATAAATATATATAAATATATATAAAATATAAGTATATATAAATATTATATAAAATATAAATATATATATAAATATATATATATTTATGATAGTAGAAGGGAGCATGCACATGCATACCTATCATTTTCTCTCATTCTCAGCATGGATAGATGGATAGACAGATGATAGATAGATAGATAGATAGATAGATAGATAGATAGATCCCCTTTATAGATGCATCATAAGCTATGTAAGACATTCCATGTTGAAATTTTCTTTACCTATGAATAATTTGTTATTCTGTTATTTCTTACTATTTCTGGCCTCTAAAATTCTGAGTAAAAATACTTTGTATTGAGTACAGAGAAAATTAATATTTAACCTGTAGTGTCTCTTTCATGGGACATTTTGAATTAAAAACAATAATAATACAATTGTATTTCTTCATTAGATACTAGTCAGTTCATAACATTATTGTCTTATATAATATCCTCATCCTGAAAATAAATATAAGTAGAAAAATAAAATATTTAATATTATCACATTAAATATTTTTAAGCAAGGTTATTTTTTGTAACACGCTAAATGTATGTGCTATCAGTATTTTAGGAGCCATTATCTATCTTGGAAATAGTAATACGTTCAGAATTTATAAGTACAGTGATTACACGAAGATAGTGGCACATGTGTGTGTGCATGTGTCTGTGTGACGAAGGATGTCAATGTCTTAATGACTATTGTGATCTCTGTAAATCCATTGACATTAAGGATGTAAGTCTATTAAGTATGATTTTTCAAAGAAAATACTACTAATGCAAGCAGAAAAAATAATGAGTGACTTTGATGAGTGCATTAGAAGTCTAGGAGTCTAACCTTGTTTGCTGGTTGCCAGACAGATTTAAAAAAAATAGGGGGAAATACATATTAGATAGGTAGATGCATAGATACAGACTTAGATAGATACAGACTTAGAGATATAAAAGTATATTCCTCAAAATATCACGATCACACAATGCAAAATAACAATGATCTCTCTTCTCTTTTTCCTGTACATTGTATCTTGGAGGCTTGATCAGATTTTGTCATTATTTATTTTCTTGGCAAGTCTTCTTTCAAAGATGGCATTTTGTTTCAAACTGTGGGGACCTGATGGCTGGATGCCTTGGTTTTGGTGAAGTTAGCGACTGTTGATGATCAATGATAGATCTATTGAATTGATTCAAGGTTGCATAACTCTGACTTTCTTACATCTTTTTTTTTTTTTTTTCTTTTGTCTCTCTTTAGGCTGAAAGATTTTATAGAAATGTTATCTCAAAAGTTATTATTTGGTTATTTGGCTTTTTCAGATTGGACCCTATGCTTATTGTACGGATCTCTAGTAGATTATTTTACAGTTTTCTTTCCAAGAAAAGATTTCCAAGCAGCCACATTTCCTTTTGGTGAAAAATAGTATTTTGAGTACTTGAGGTCTTCATTTGCTAATTGGTTGATCTTTTTCTATTTGTTTGTTTCTTTTGAAGATGACTGAATCATCACACAACTTATGGAAAAGAGAATTACATTGAGAGGACGTTTTAAGAGATTTGAGATGTGAAAGCAAACTCTTCCTCCTTTCCTTAACAAGGTTAAATTCAGACAATTTTGTGGTCAAGGGGAAGGTTGTCTCTCCACTGACGACCAGCAGCCCTCTAGAAATAGGAATGTCTTATGGGGTTAGTATAAATAGGGGTTTGGCCGAGAGTAGGACGGTACCCCCAGTTTCTAGAATATACCAGGCAAACCTTAACCCAGAGTTAGAAATGTCAGAAGAGCAATTCATCTTTTAAGGAGGAACTTGGGTATATTCTGCTTTGGGCTACACTTCAAAATGCATTAATAAAAAAAATCAATATGAAATAACTTAGGTATACAGAAAAGAACCAAAGATGATGCAGATAATTCCTATAGAGTTTCTATACATGTTTTTCTAATATCCACCACACCCATATTTCACACACTTTGATTCTGAACACCATTGTTCTTAGACTTTTTTTCTCTATATTAAAACCTAGATTTTCTTCCACAAAAAACGTCACTTTAAGTGGTCATTGTATATGGAGATCGCACATCAGTGATTCGGCAGTAAAAATTTATCATAAAATGTCAAAATGAACCCAATCTATATGAAATCATGGCACGATAACATAATGAACGTCTTACTTATTTCTACCTTAGAGACCTTTCTGTATCTCTTCTGTCTCCTAGTCTATGATGTACCTGAGCACTTAACGTGAGTGCAAGTCATGTTTTGGCAAAGTCTCATGCTCTACGATTTATACATTTTAAAAAAATTCACTTTCCTGCAACAATATCTTGAAAAATATACTTTTGTGTCTAATGGTCAAGTAATCATTTGGATACAATGTGCCGCGACACCGTGGTTTCTTTATGGCACAGCTGTAGTGTCCACCATTTATCAGTTGCTACCCCCCTTCTAATAGTTTAGCTTTTTAGCCTGTTTTCTAACCACAGTTAGAATAGCGCTCAAAGAGTCTTGGTCTTAGGGCCCATAATAAAGACTGAACAAAGGGCGAAGAACAAAGGTCCTCAAGGCAGCAAAAGAAGTAGAGTATCATGGTTTCATGGTTTCAAATGGCTAAGGATTATGATATATTCTCTGGGAAAGCAAATAAATAAATAAAAATGGGATAATCTTCACCAGAACAATCATCTTTATGTACAAGCTCTTCCATTTAAAATCACAGATTATTAGAGAAGCAACGGAATTCTTTCCTGAGGAATTAGAGGTTAATTCATAAGTGCTTTGATGGTGTTTCTTTCCTGATGATGTTTTTTACCAGGCCACCATGACATGCGTGGATCTAGGAATATACATCCGAGTTTGTGTTTGCACATAAATATGCATTTGTATTTGTATTGTTAGATTGAATCTTTAACCATAACCATATATTGGCACCTTCAAAAGGAAAATGTCATCATGATAATGACTAATATCTGAGTGTGAGGGTAACTGAGAGAAATCTGTGACTAATTGCTTCCAAACTGCATACTATGAAGATTATTTTTATGACACGTTCAAATTTAATTTTTGGTACCAGAACTCTATTTTTAGGATTTATTTTTCCTCTGTTGGATACTATCTGATAATGATAGTGTATATATATATTTGTTCATCTTTCTGAGAACATTGAGGAACAAATATATATTTTGCTTATGGTTAAATTTAATAATGAAGGAACCTTAAAAATTATCCATATTCTAAAGGCAGGGTACTAATTTAAGAGTCGATGTGTTTGGTAATTTCCATTCTGAGGTCTGTTACAGCAGTTGAAAAGTTCCTCATTACAGAACATAATTACCTGCGTTTTTAAAATGTCAAGTTCTGGGAATAATTTCTGTCAAATATTAGACCACAGTTAGAAGTATTTGATGAAATATATTCACTAATCTGCTGTGTATGGACAAAGGGAATACATACTAATGGGAAAAGATGTGATCTAAATTTCTAAATTGGTTAGTTTTGTGTTTTAATGGGATCCTGAAACTCATGTTATAATCCCTAATGCAGAAATCCCTAATACAGAAACAGTCTTCTTTGAAGAAAGATTGCCTAGAATTACGGACTGATTTTTAACTCATATTTTGATTCCAAGTTGGTAAACATCAATTATTTTTTAGTTTCTTTCTAAGATAAAGGCTGAGCATATGTCATCATAGCCTGGCAGAGTCAGAAATCCAGGTTTCAAATCTCAACATTGCCAAGCAAAAGCTGTAGGATCTTAGGTAGTGTTTTGTACTTGCCTAAATCCCTATAGAAAGTATTAATACCTAACTCATCAAACTCATTATGAAGATTAAGTGAAACAATCTACATTGCCTAGTACTTAATTAGCTTTAAGAATACTTTGTCCCCTCTGAGCCATATTATTTGCAACTAAATTTTGATATAAAATGCTCAGACTATTGACTTTTTGGCATGTGCATTTTGCTCTATTTAAAACCCTCAAAGACTGTGGCTGTCTTCAAACACAGGAGCCAGTGCAAAGCCCTGCTACGTCTGCAGTACCATAGTTACAAGCCATGGAGATTGGTACCTTCAACTGGGGTCAGTAGACTGTGTGGCTACATTCTCAGCACTGCAGTGTTACCAAGTTTGAGAAATAGTCAACTGATCTGCTGAGAAAATTTAATAAAATCAATATCAAAATGCCCAAGACATAAAATATACTAGGTTTAACTATAAGATGTGAGAAACTGTCACCTACATTAGAGACATCCATCTGGGACTAAGTCTAAGTTATCTAAGATACAGTCTGTGGATTTTTAAATTAAAGGTTTCCAGGACCTGAGAATGGAATTCAGTTGTGAACCACAGGTAGGAACAAAGAGCATGCAATCGTGTATCCAAACACCAACTTACTTGTCCCTACCTGAAAACTGCTCAAGTTTTGGTATATTTGTGAAAAACTGGAGTTTACTTCTCACTGTACTAAAAAATAAAAGCAACAAACCCCAAACGGAAAGAAACTAAATCCTTCATTAATATAATTGAGGTTCAGTCATGGGAAGATTCTGTTCAGCCTTTTTTGTTGCTGATTTTTTCTTTATTAAAATTCATGTATTCCATTTTAATAAATAGTTTTGTCTGACGTTATCATGGAAGAATTTGTCAGTATTTTGATTTTCCTCATGTTCACACAGTCTCTTTTTTATGCACTTTAAGTTCTTCTGATGTGCTCACCTGACTGTCATGCAAAGTTTGTGAAAGACTCTTTGGAATTAAGGGGTTCTGAGAAAACTGATATGTGATATTCCCACCGGCACGTAAGATTTAGTTTCTGAATGCTCTCATAATCCATTCAAGATGCTGAATTTGGGACATTGGTAAGTATCACTTATTACTTGGAGGAATTACACTTGACATTGGATTGCACAGATGGCAATGAGTAATTAATCATATTTTCCTAACCTAAAAAGTAATCACAGCTACTGAAGAATCACAAGCCACTTACAGGAAATATGAAGTAAACATTTCAGAACAGATTCATATGTTTTAGCATGTATAAGGATCATAGATAAAATACTCACATCTGCCTATATAGTGCAATCCCTGAATTTCCAGGACTGTTTCTGGGAAACTAAGTATCAGGAAATCTGGAAGTGAACATGTTAATGAAAGAACTAAAGTTTGTAGGCGTGCATCCTTCCTTACAAATATCCATTTCTTTTTTGTGATCTTGATGATTAAATGTTTAAAATAAAATACTGTAAATTGAGTGAAATCAGATAAGGAAATTTTTTTTTTAAAGCGTAAATTTTCTGGGGTGTGAACAAACAGAGAGATCACGGGCCACAACCATCCTCTTTGAAGTTGAGACGACTTACACCCAGTCATATTAATAGTCACGTTACAGCCTGTGGCTTGTTATCAGGGAAATAGGCCTGAAGTCTTTTTTCTTGTTTAAAAGTGTGACATTATTTCCATTGCATCATGCCATTTTCATATGATTGACTGCTGAGATACTATCAATCATCAGGCATTTGGTGATTTACATCCTATGGCTGATACTTATATTTGGAAACCAAATTAAAGTTAAATCGAATTAGTGATTCAGAAAACAGAGTCCATGGTATTAGAAGGAAAGAGAATTTTCTTTGGCCTGTCACTATTACATACCTTGTAAATTTTCTCTTTCATTCCTGACTTGCAGTTTCCTCTCTAATAAAATTTTTAAAGACACATTAAAAAATAAAAAAAAATAGTTTTCTGCCTACCTTAAAAACTAATGAAGATATTTTTTTAAGTTGCAAAAGGCTAGACAAATGTTATCCCTTGACTATAACGATTTTTGCTATGATGATTATGTGATGATGTTCCAGAGGACTAGATGTCCCCTAACTTATTATAAAATAATGGATAGAAGTAACTGGAATCCAGGAAAGGCAAGCGAATCATAGAGTATTGAAAATAATCTCTTATACGCGCGCGCACACACACATACACACACACAAATGTATACATACATCGTCTATTTAATGAAAAGTCTAATGAATTGATTTATATATGAGTCCACAGAAAATTTCGAAAGACTTAATATTTTTTCTTGCATACTTCCACTCTCATTTCCTAAAATAAAGTCTGATGTTCCTCAGAATGGTCATTTCTCAACACATGTGGATTAATATGTTCCTCAGGGACACATAAAATGACATGTCTCGTAAGCTTGACTTCTTGGGCACATTTCTTATTCTGCCGTTATTGAAGTTCCTTGAATTCCATTCTATGAATACTTATGTAGCAGGAGCTAGTGATAATGGGTGCCATATCTAAATGAAACTAGCATTAGTTGACAAGGGGTTGCTTTCTATCTTCTCAGCATGCTGTGGTTACATAATATTTATTCTACAAGTTGGCTATTAGAGATGACAATTGAAGATACTATTTATGGACATTATTTTCCATCAGTCGTAGTAGAGATACTCAATATCTTATTCCTTGCGGAATATAAAATTGTTAAAATTTGTAAAATTATTATAAAATTTATAGAAGTCATAATGTTTGTACAAATTTGTAAAATTTGGAAAATCATTTTTATTTTAGTTTATTTTTCTGTTACACATGCAGTTGAACTTTAAACCACCCCCATAAACAAAATGCCAAATTTTCTGCTAAAAGATTATGTATATGTCAAACTTATCAAAATGAACATTTTAAACACGTGAATTTATTTTATGTCGATTATGCCTCAATAAATTTGTAAACTTAAAAAAAATTCTATAGCTATTCGGAACCAAGTGAATTTAAATTCTCATGGCATTTACTGCTCAGGGAAATTTTTTTAGTGTAATTTATTTTGCTTAAACCTAAATAATACCTTTAATTTGTAGAATATTTGGTGATATAAACTTAAACAAGATTAACTAGTATGACTAAAAAAGTGGCACACTTGGCATCACATTATTTATGCTGATTATGAACAAAGGGAAGGAACGGGTCTTTACTTACCCATTTTTCCTAATTTTTAGGCTTGGGAGATTAACCAGGTCTACGTCATGGGTTGTTAAACAGGGATTAACGCGGTAGCAAGACAATCTGTGTATACCTTAAGTGAGAACAAATAGGTTCTGCTTTCCCAATAAATATTTATTTTTGTCCTTAAAGAATTTCTTGGCTCATTTATTTATTGAGCTGTATAAGAATACTTCGATGGTACCATAGTCAAGTTCAATATATTCTGGGTCAGAAAGAAAATGATTCTTGATTTTGATTTATGAAAGGTGAAATTATTTCCAACCAGGATACATTTTAAAAGGGTATGTTAGTGTTTAAATATGGAATGCACAACTCGATGATACTTTTTTCTAATGGCTATGTGATCTATAGCTGTGCTATTTAATATAGTAGCCATATGCTATGAACATGGCAATGCAAAGTTAAGACAATTAAACGTAAATAAAATTAAAAATTCAGTTTTTCAGTTACTCAATAGTCATAGGGGGCTTGTGGCTACCATACTGAAAAGCAAAGAAATTTCCTTTATTGGTGAGTGAATACTATATTGAAGAACATCATGACATAATATACAGAGATAAATTATCACAATTTCTGGTTACTCTGATACATTGTCAATAGAACATCTGAGATTATTGATTAGAAAGAGAAACATATTAATTGATCCACCAACTACAGAAGTGTCAGACATAGAGTTCATCTTTCCACCAGGGCAATGTCCATAAATTGTTAGCAAAAGCCCAATGAGAATAAGGATATTGCTAAGGGATAAGACATTACATACATTTTGTGAAAAGCCATTTAGAAGACACATCAAAAATTTGACAGTTGGTGACGTGCTGTCTTCATGTATACAATGCCCCCAAAGTCATCTTTCTATATATTATAATGTGGAAATATCTGATCATGAACATCACGTGCTGTAATTAGTTGCTGAAGGTCACATTTATGTAGAATCCAAGAATTATTTGCAAGGGAACTGATCCAGATTTCAGTAATAAAAACAAGCCCTGAGAATTCTTATTTTTATTAGAATGAATAATTGCTTTCATTTGTACTGCACCTAAAAACTGTTTGCTTTTTTAAAAACATGCTCATTTATCCCCCCATACACTTGTCTAACAGAATTACTCATTTTTTTTGTTACTATTAATAAGTTGTTTCTAGATTTTGTCAGATGTTCTACTTGGACAGTCAACTGATCTCAAATAAAGGCAGGTTTTTTTCCCCCTGCAATTCTTGTTGTTAAAATGCTATTCTTTTCTTCTCTTTTCCTTTTTTTCTTTGTGTCTTTCTTTGCTTCTTTCGATAGAGCTGCCTATATTAAATAGCATTCTATTCTTACTTTTAATAGATTTCACAACAAAAATAATCATATCTACCTTTATTTTCAGTAATGAGTTTTCATTAAAATTCATCTCCTCTGTTCTCGGTTTCCTAAAAGTTTTGATCAGGAAAGACTGTTGAAGTTCATCTAATTAATTCTCTTTATCCTTTTGTGTTTTTGAGATTATCATGCCTGTGTATCTATGTGTATCTCTCCATAGCTTGGCCCTATGAGACCTAAGATATTGGTCTTGCCTCAAAATTTCTATTGTCTCTGGCCTTGAAAAAGCTGAAAAGAAAGAAGGAAGATATGTCAACTGATATATTTCCCTTGTCTTAATACTGGTAGGTAACGCAAAGATGGAGTGCAAACTCTCTCTTTGCACTTTAAGAACCAGAACTGAATACAAGGAACAAATAGTCACATAACAACATATTAGAGTGGTCAAGTGCTAAAATTGAATTGTTCAATATAGTAGTCACTAGATACATATGCCCATTAACCACTTGAAATGTGACTGGCACAGTTGAAGATTGCATTTCACTTTAAATGGTGAAAATTTGATGACTAAATTGAGAAGTGCTTTAAGTATAAAACATACAGTCATTTAAAAAAATATTGCAAAATTATAGGGCACCTGGGTGGCTCAGTTCATTGAGCAATCAACTGTTGATTCCAGCTAATATCTCAGGTTCGTTGTCTGGTTCCACCCTCAGTAGGGGGTCTGAGATTGGGCAGAGAGCCACATTTCTTATTCTGTTGTTATTTAAGTTTCTTGAATTCCATTCTATGAATGCTTATGTACCATGAGCTATCAATAATGGGTGCCATATTTAAATGAAACTAGCATTGGTTGACAGGAATTGCTTTCTATCTTCAAGCCCACTGTCTGGTTCCACCCTCAGTAGGGAGTCTGAGATTCTCTCTCTCTCTCTCCTTCTCCCCTAACCCTCCTCGTCCTTGCTCCCATGCTATAAATAAATAAATAAATAAATAAATAAATAAATAAATTTTATTTAAAAATATAGCAAAATTAAAGTCTTGTGTTCATATTTATATTGACTGCATATTAAAGTGATACTTTGATATAGTTGATATCTTTTATCTATTGAATAAATAGAATATGTTATCAAAATTAAATTTGACTTTTTCTTATAACTTGTTTTCAGTATAGAAACTAAAAATACATAAAATTACATCTTTTACATTCTTGTAAATGTATGATATGCTCATATTTGTATATTATTTTGCCACTCCATTTCACATTATATTTCTATTGGATGGAACAAGTATAAAGACCGATAGAAGAAATTAATATGATGTCTAAACCAAGACAATCACTGAAGGAGACAACATTTGCATATCAATGGTGTTGGCGTATTTTAAAAAGATTTAAAAGGAATCACACAGAGACTTTCTAGAGCTTAAAATCAACAACAAAATCCACAACAATAAAAGGAGAGTGGTTAATCACCATCAATACCTAAATTGCTGATCTTTGATACCAAATTGAAGAAATATCTAACAACTGAAAGAAAAAATATAGAAAAAGTATGAAGGAATACAGTCTCAGTAATACATGTTAATAAAATATTGTTGTGATATGAAAAGGAGCAGATAGAAGAGAAAAATAAATAATAAAAGATGATATCCACTCACGAGAGGCAGAAATGCATGCTTTCAGATTGAAAAACTGAAATAGTGAAAAACAATGCAAATTCAGGTAGTCTCCAAAAAACATCTTGAATTCAAGAAAATCTGACAAGCTGCCATTTAGATATAATAAATTGGGGGAAAAAAAAAAAACTATACTATTTCACATCAGAATACTCACCAAAAATACTAAAACCTGGACTTGAGCAAAATACTATGCAAGGTTGATAGTTGATATCTTTTATCTATTGAATAAATAAAATATGTTATCAAAATTAAATGTAACTAATTTTGCTAATGGGGGGGACAAGAAGTACTGATCTTATATAACCAGACACTTTCCAATGTTAAAACATCACATCTGTTGAACTTAGAATGCATTTTGTCATATATCTGTGGACTATTTAAAATAATATTTAAAATAATATTTACCAGGCCATTGGCTACAATTTTTTTTAAATATTCAAAAATTAAATATTGTCACATTCCCAGATCATAATACAATGAACTTAGGGATATAATGAAAATGTGAACTAAAATATTAAATAATTATAATTTTTAAAATATGTGGAAGAAAATGTTATGAATTATTTTAATGGGTGATATAGTAATGCATTTATTTACATGGTTTAGCAGGGATTTGTGATTAAATATTATAAAGAATACTAACTTTGTGTGTTTGTGTGTTTATACACATATATATTCAGCAGATGAAAAAGCTGAGTGAATGAGATAAGAGGGTGTTTTTGATACTTTTTTTGTAGAAGCACATTTTTACATGGAGAATGCTCCCAACATCACCATGAGCTGTGATGAGAATTTCTCCTATGAAGTGATTGTAATCAACTACTGTGAAAGCAAATTGCTTTATGACCCCTCCGAATCCTCAGTAAAGGTGAGTTATTTGCCATCTCCAGCTGAATGTTCAAAAAAAAAAAGGAAAGAAGTGACAGCAAATAATATTTTTTCAAGTTAGATCTTGTTGGATATGATTCACCATTCCCTTTTCATTTATTTTCTTTTAATTTGAGGTTTGATAGAATTATAACAAGTAGTTTTCTTTTGAGATATAGCTGGCATGATCGGTCACTAGCCTTTAGAGAATTGTCTTGAAATAAGAGTTTTAAAATAAGAGAGTAGAAATGCACACTAATAGTCTTTCTAGCAATGAGGGAATATGGTAGCTTAAAAAAAAAAAAAAACAACTCTTTGCACAAAACACTTCAAATATTTGATAAAATATCAAGACATATTTTTTAAAGGCATCGCTGAGCAGACAATTATGTAAAGGAAATCCTAACTGGATCCAAGCAGTGAAAAGGCATGAATCCATAAAGGTAAACAAGCCCTGTAGTTACCAGTGGTCCCATGGCTTCTGTCCCTTACTGATGGCCTAGAAATTGTTTTAAAGAGTGACAAGAAGATAAAGGAAAAACAAAAGTAACAACAAAAGGTTAAGGGTTAATGCAAGTTGAAAATTCCTGTTAGAAACCTTTTAATGAATCTCATAGATCTAGGATCAGAAATAGTCAATGAGTTGGAAAAGCACATAAAATGCAACTGTCATCAAAGATTATTTAGTTTGGGATGGTTCCTGGTTGCTAGTAACTCTAGGACTGTGTAAGACAAGAGCAGCAACAATTTTCCCTTATTTTATACATTCTAGTTTTTTTTTTTTTTATTAATTCATAGTGGATCACTTTACACTCAGTGGCTCACAATAACAACAATCATTTATTTTGCTCACAAATACACATTTGGGTAGAATTTTGAGGGACAGTCTGTTTCTGCTCCTCAGACATCAGCAGAGTCCCCTCATAATCTGCTGACTCCTTAGACTGGAAGACTAAGGATTTTAGAAATAAGTTAAAAATTTTTAAAAAAATAAATTAATGAAAATAGATGCAATTAATATATTTAAATGAATAAGAGGACTTTTTAAATGTATGGTGGAAAAAGTAGTGTACTAAAAGTGACCAGTCACTCTTGGTTTTAGCTGTGGCATGTACAAACTTTTGAAGTCATCACTCCTATCCTTATAAGAAAAACAAACAAAAAAAGCTGAAAAAACATCCATAACTTTTCTTCAGTAGAGCAGAGGATTGAGGTCTCTGGACAAACTGCCACCCAGGAATGTAGAAAGAGACATGCAAACACACGGAATAACAGCCAAGATTTGCTTGTTTGGATCTGAAACCTTTGGAGTATGAACTGGTAGGGACAACCAGCTGGTAATTTTGACAGATTGCTAGAGGTTGATTGTAACTATCCTGACCACGAGAAACTCCCCGGGGGCTTGGTCTCAAGGGGCCCACAACATGGGAACTTTATCAGTTTCTTACATCACCAAACGGCCAATAAAGATATCTTCCTGGCTCCAGCAAAGTGAAGGAAAAATCAACTGTTAAGAAACAACCACAACTATTCTTTGCAAACAAAGGGGGCAGAGAAAAGACTCAGGGCATTACTCCACCTACGGGAAGAGCATTTACCTGATTCAATTTGTCTCTAGGGCTAAGGAAGTTGGTAATCTAAGAAGAATTTGTGAAAAAATCACAGCCCAAGGACACGGATGACTAAAATGAATAGACTAAATCATGAGATTAGAGGACACTTGTCCTTCCCTATGTCTTCCCACCATATATAGACAGGGTTACCGTGTAATCACAGTGGTTGACAGCTCAAGGAGTTGCAAGTCACAGATACTGTTGAAGGAGGAGTTCAAGAGAACAGGAAAAATAAAAACAAGGACACTAGAGGATTGTGAATGCTCTGGCATGGGCAGGTAACACAATTACTCAAGAGAATCTGACCCTTGGCCCAGTTAACTTAAACTTCACACTAAATGCCTATTTACCTGTGTTTTTGATACTCGATTAGTCACGTCTGGCTTTTGATCAAAAGTTACCAGACATATTGAAAGGCAAACAAATACACAATCTGAACAGACCAAAGAAGCAACAGAATCAAACCCAGATATGACAAAGATTTGGGAATATAAAAGAATTATGGATAATAGGTTAAGGGCACTAATGAGAAAAGTAGAAAACATGAAAGAAAAGAAGGGCAATATCAGTTGAGATCATCCCATGGGTATTATAAAGATTATAAGGAATATTATAAATACCTCTTAAGAATCTATGTGTAATGAAGCAATTTCTTATAAATACATAAACTGCTAAAATAGACACAAGGAGAAAGTCAATTTCAATAGGCACATCTATTAGAAATTTTTCATCAATAATTAACAATCCTCCAGAAAAGAAAGAACCAGAACTAATTGATTTCACTGGTGAATTCTGCTGAACACGTGGGGAATCATTATAGCAATACTCGGACATCTGTTCCAGAAAACAGAAGCAGAGGGAACACTTCAGAACTCATTTTATGAATTCTGCACTACCTTAATACCAAAACCAGATATTGCAAAGAAAGGAAAACTGCAGAGTGATACATCTCATGAACGTAGATGGAAAAATCTTCAACAAAGCATTAGCAAATCGAATGCAACATGGTACGTGATGCAATATCACAATACAGTTCTTACACAGGCTACCAGCTACGCCCAGACTCTACAGGTGAAGGGCACAGTCCCCCACTACACTGCTCTCGGATCATTCGCCAGCCACCAGTTCCCCATTCCACTTGCACCCTGACTAAATAGCTTCACTTTCTAGGAGTCCTACAACCCTGTCAGATTTTATAATTCAGTAGAATATTGTACAGAACTCAGAAAAAAACGCCATGATTTCAACTGGCATTTTATTATCCAGGATTCAGATTAGGACCCGATAAAACAGGAGGCCTCCAGGAGAAGTTTAGGAGGATCCTTAATGTGGAACTATCAAGTTCTCATCCTGTTGAATCAGAATTTATCCTCCTCCTGACTCATTAATTCCATCGCCAACCAGAAAGGTCAACTGAGTTTTAGTGTCCAGAGCTTTTACTGGGACCTCATTATATAGGTGTGACGGAGTAATTGTCTAAGCAACTGTATATAATGTCCAGACCTTCTACACTCCCCAGAGTTTGAGCTGACATCACCTGGCTCAGAGATCCAATCATTTAATCACACGGTTGGCCTTACTGGCACGTCAGCTCCTATCCTTTACTTCTGCTGAAACTATTTGGAGGTCCACCATAAATTCCTTTATTAGCATTCACTAAGGCATGATCCCAGGGGCCCCCTAGGAATAACAAAGATCTCCTGTCTCTCAGAAGATTCCAAAGCTTTAGAAAGTCTATCTCAGGAACCCAAAGATGAGACAACATTTTTATCATACAACAGTATAAATAAATTGCATGCCATGACGGTGAAGTGATTTCTGATTTCCAAGAACTGTTTCAACATTTAGAGATCACAATGGAATCCTCCATATCAACAGGATAAACACACACAAGTCATGTACCCATATCAATCGATGCAGGAAAAGCATTTGATGAAATCTGCTGCCCGCTGTGTGTCACCTTGGAGGGTGTTTTGGATGAGATTAACATTTGAATTTGTGAAGTCTGAGTAAGCAGATTTCCTTCCCCAATGAGGTGGCTCCATCCAATGAGCTGAGAGCCTGAAGAGAATACCAAGACCAACTTCATAGAGGATAAGGTAATTCTCCAGCAGGGTGCCTTTGGACTTCATCTCTACCTCACTGGTTCTCCTGAGTTTCCAGCCTGCTGCCTTCATTGCAGATTTTGGACTCACAAGCCTCTAAAATAGCTTAGTCAATTTCTAATAATAAATCACACACACACATACACCCTATTAGTTTTTTTCTCTAGAAAACCCTGAAAAATACATTGATGATAAAAACCCTCAGCAAACAAGAAATAATTGGGAGTTTCCTTAAGTTAATAACATTAAAAAAATCTGAATCTAACATAGTTAATGTTGAGAAATTGGACACTTTCTCCCAAAAAACACCAAAGCAAGTTTTCAGGAAATAATTCACATTGTAAACTTCAGTGCTTTCCTTACAAAGATCTGCTTGCAATTTGACCCTTGGATAACATCTAAGGGCTTAGATTTTGGAAGACATCTCACTATTCCTAACTGGTAAGCATGTTCCTTTACTTCTGGGAGTCTGGAATTTTAACGTATGTAGGCAGAGGATCCATACATGACCAGTCCCCAAATAAGCTGTATGCAGTAACATTTCATATCTTTTCTTGCATCTACGGAAGGCCATAGATCAGATCTCACCAAATAGGGTATGAGGGGACTGGCCTGTTTTTTCCATTAAGGCAACTGGACGCAGAGGGTCCAGTGTTTGATGCTAAGACCTAGGGGGTATCAGTAATATAATATGGAAAGTGACTGGTTGCATGGATCATTGCTTGGGGGAGATCCAGCTATAAATGGGGAACACTGAATTTGCTAGATCATGAAATATACTTCTGATAAACCACTGGGATTTGGACTTTCGTCTGTTAAAGCAATAGTTGGGGGAGAGATTTGTATTTTGGAAGGCTAATATTAGAAAATAAGGGAATCTTAATTTCAGTGAGGTAGGTTTCAAACTTCAAGTGTTTGATAAAGACCAATGATAAATAAAACTGAATGATTTTAAAAAAGCATTAAGCCTAGAGCAGAAATTGGGAAAAAAAATATATATAATAGAAAAAATATGAATATTGAATGCCATTCATTAAAAAGTGATAAAATTGACAAAATTCTTTCAAATTTGTTAAAAAGAGGAGAGACAGAAAAATATTTAATGATAAAAAGGAGATAGATACAGACACACTAGATATTAAAAAGAATATATGAAAATTTGAAAGCATTTTAAGAAGATCAATGTCTAGAGTGGTATAGTTTTACCCAAATTGACTCAAAAAGAGTCAGAAAATCTGAATATTCCTTACGAACATAAAACAATTGAGCCAAGAACCAAGAATCTCACAATTTCCCACTCTCACCTCCCCTGTGTAGGCCGAGATGATTTTACAGAGTTGCTCCTCAGGTTTATTTCTTCTTCCAATTTCTGTCTGAAAATTCAACCACTGGGGGCCTTCCTAAGGAGAGACCCACACTGAGTTCTTTTTCACATTAACAGAAATGTGCTTTCTAAAGGTCAGACGACTGCCATTAGCTATCTGCTCTAATTTGCTAGTCTTGTGTTGTAATAATTTGGATAATAGGAGGCATTTTCATTCTTCCAAGATTTGAGGGTTGTTGTTGTTGTTGTATTTGTACTCTTTGTTTTCATTTTATTTTCCCAACTGGCTTTTGTCAACTCCTGTGCGTATTGGGAGGGACATGTTTTTATTTAAAAGTATGACGAACAGGGTGAAATCCCCATCCTTACGTTCCACAATGCTGCCTAAAGATGCTCGGTTCCCCCAGTGCAATATGAAAACATCTCTGACTCCAAATGTTCTAACCTCTTTCTACCCACCTCCGGCTTTAATCTTCTTGGCATGGTCACTAGTATTTTATAAAACAATAAGTCATAGGAATAAAAGGCACAGCATAAGGAACATAGTCAATATATTGTAATAGTGTTGACTGGTGACTGTTGGTGACGACGCATGTGAGCACAGGGTAATACATAGACCTACTGAATCGCTATGTCGTACACCTGAAGCTAATGTAACACTGTGTGTCCTCTATACTCCCCAAAATACCCAAAAAACAAACACAAGTCCTTGTTTAGTTCTGTTTCCCTATAGTCAAATTCTGTTCTATTGTAATATTGTCATAACTTCTATTTGGGTGATTAAAAATTCAGTTTCCTTAGATTTAATGTTTTCTACAAAATATGAAGTGTACCTTGGTTAGACTGGTTAGTCCTTTTTAAGAGGGCACTGGCAAAAATCAGTGATTAAATGTGCTAGGGTTTAACATTCTCAGGAAACTATATTAGTTCACCAACATTTTGATTTTTTTCATTTGCTTTTTTCTTTAATTTCCTGAATAATTTTCTTGGAGTAAAGACAGGATGGAAATTTGAGAGAACGATTGATTAATTGAAAGAAAAATAAGTCACAATTGAAGAAGACTTCAGAGAGAGTCGGTATAAAATGTCCTAGATGTCAAATTTGTCTGTTGAAACAAAATAAGATTTGGGAAAGATAAAGAGAAAGCTGTGGACTTCTTTTATTTTATGGAACTAGTGACTTCTACCTTTCTGTGAATAATAAGATTAGGCCATCATTTAACAGAGAAGGGCTGGGTATCATTGGGATATAGAGGAAAGCTGAAATTTCCTCAAAATATACTGTTGTTTCCAGTAAGATCTGCATGAGTTTTTTTTTTTGTTTTGTTTTGTTTTGTTTTGTTTTGTTTTTTTGTTTTTTTGTTTTTTTTTAATTTCAAGGTTTTATTTAAATTCTAGTTAGCCAACATATATGGTAAAATTGGTTTTAGGTGTGCTAATATCCTTAACTTACTGTGTGCTAATGAAATGTGCTGCTACTAACTTCCTCAAAAGGAAGCTATATTTTATGAAAACAAATGTTTCTCTTCCTATATGTAGAATATGAAGTTTTTATTGTCTGGCAGTAAAGCAGCCTTTAATAAATTATTTTTAATTTTATTTAATGCTTCCTTAAATAGGAGCATTCTTTTTTGATTGAAATTGGAGGATAGACTGGAGGATAGACTCTATTCTCTATTGGAGATACAACAATATCACAATTTAATAATATATAAATAGCAATGGGCAATCAGTTTTTCCTGGGTTGTGGGTCAAATGTAGAGGAAAATAGAATTCAAAGAAGATGCCAGGTTAGCTTCTATATTCTGCATCATTATCTATTCTATTTAAGAATTTACAAGCATTGGGTAACACTGGACTGGGGTGTTTATTAATTATTCTATAATAATATAGTGTTACTATACATGATAGAGTCTCTGTTAATTATTCTCAAAGAGGTCCCAGACATCATAGAGTGTGTTTCTTTGATCATGCCAAACATATTCCATGACTATGCTAATGAGTTTTGTTTCCCTTGAATTTTAAAGGTTTTTATAAACTGCCAAATATCCTTGCACTAAACATTTTTATTGTTTTTCTAAAAATGCCAAGAATTAATTGTCACATTTTTAATAATTATGTAACAAGAGGAATTGGTGTTTATAAAAATACTCTGAAACAGAGAAGTCAATAAAGAGTATGTATAATTCATAACATAATTTTAATTAGTCTAATCTTATATTTAGATTTATATGAACTAAAGGTATCAAGGGAAACCTAATACATACAGTTCAATAGTGATCATAATTTCCTTGTCCTCTGCATGGTGAAAAAAAAAAGAACCCAATGGGTTTATATTAGAATGGCTCCTTTTTTTTTTTTTTTACCTCCTCAGATGGAGAATGCATCTCTTCCTAGCCTGTGATAAGAAATATGCTAAGCCTTTATTCTTGTAATATATAATCCAAATCATTATTTTCTGAGGCTAGAGACTGGAAGACTGAGAGGGCAAAAAATAAACCATAATAATAATGTTACTTAATTTGCTAAGAATTGTACTCCTTTCTGTTTTATTTTTACTTTTTTATTTTATTTTTTAAATTTATTTTAATTGTGGCTCAGTCTTGGTTAAATGCCTGCCTTGAGCTCAGGTCCTGATCCCAGGAGCCTGGGATCAAGCTCTTGATCCAGCTCCCTGTTCAGTAGGGAGTCTGCTTCTACCTCTCTCTCTGCTTCTCCCTGTCTCTCTGCTCCTCCCACACCCATGCTCCTGCTCTCTCTCTCTCTCTCTCTCTCTTTGAGATTACATGGGGGAAGGACAGATGGAGAGGGAGAAAATCTCAAGCTGATTCCCACCTGAGCATGGAGCCCACCTCCAGCTGGTCCCATGACCCATGAGATTCCAACCTTAGCAGAAGTCAGTTGGACACTCAACTGACTGAGTGCTCCTTGTTTCTGTGTTTTATACACAAAAATCTTATCTGGTATCCCTAACAGTTTTGCAAGATAAATATAATGATATTATTATTTCTAATCTAAATTGTAGGAGAATGTAAACAATGCTCGACATTTAAACTTATGCAAGAACTTGAGGTCAAAATTTCTATGTGTTCTGAATCCTAGATTCTTAGACCTAATGGTTTCTTCTCCCTCTCATATTGTCCAGTTTCAAGTTTTAACTCAAGACACTGAGTAAGAATCAAGAATGTTGAGTTGGTGATGAGTTTTTTTCAAGACAGTTTGTCCAGGTAAAGAATTTCACTTTCCTGTATCATTGAGTTTTTTTCGAACCAAAACTGAGACAGTTGAAGACAAGTGAGACGGGTGACTAATTTAGGACTAGCCTGATGAAAGAAAGTGACAAGGGTTGGCAGGAAGCTGGGGAAGGAGGTATACATTTGCATGCCTCAAAAGTCCTATTCTGAGGAGAATTTAGTGAAGTATAAATTTAGAAAAGGCTAAGCACTATACCTCAGCTTAATCTATTAGATACAATTAAAAGTAATTTTTTTAAAGTAATTTTTAATGTGATATTTTATTGATACACTAAATATCATATGATTGTGTGATCAGTGTGAAATGTGGGCAACTGGAAACAGAAAATATAGGTGATGAAATTTGGATGGTTTACCCAATGTTAGTTCTCCTGGGAAACCAATTATCTATATTTTCTTTTAAATGGAGGAAAGAGTATCAATCGAATTATGGTTTTTTTTTGAGAATTTGATAATTATAATTTACGTGTTTAAAGCATGATATTGAAAATGCTTTGCAAAAAAAAAAAAAAAAGAAAATGCTTTGCAAAGAATAAAACACTATTTTAATTTAAATTATACTTTAAATGTTTTAGAACATATGTTCAAAGTTTTTGAAATATATTTGAAATAGATTTCGCATGAACAAAAATGAACCCCCCTGCCCTGTTTTTGAAAGAATGAAGATAGATAAATTCCAAGAGTTTAGAAATGCACAGTGTTTTAAGAACTACAAAGCCAAATCACATCATGGAAGGAAATCTCAAGCTCAAAAAGTGACTTTCACAGAGTATTTTTCTGAATGCAATTTTCTTTTATTACTTTTTGGTGAGGAAGAGCATGATTAGTGACAGAGGGGGAGAAAATGCGTTGAAAATCAAAACCCTGAAAATAACATGATAACTACTTTCTATTTCTGAAAAACATTTTCTTGAATTTGTTCTGAAAAATACATGAAATATAGAAATTGCTCAAACATAGCTATTCAAGGATTTTTTAAAAAAGGCAAGTAAGTGTGAAAGAAGAAAAAGTGAGAAATAGATGATATAAAAGTAGGGATTTCAGGCTAAGTCTCCTTGTGATATTAACAAATTATTGAATCTTATGTTGTATGGTAGCCACTTTTTGAAAATAAATCTAAAGGTAAATTTTTATATAATTAAATATTAGAATTTGTGACATCTTTTGTGTTAAGTAAAGTATTAAAAATAATTATTAAAAATAACTGACATAGTCTTAGTAAGGCCTCAGTTCAGTCTTTGGTATTTGGATATTTTTTTCTACTTCAAAATATTTTTATACCTAAAACAAAGATTATAGAAGATAAACACATTTTATGCAGTTAAGAATAAATTCATATGAATAAATATTATTCTCAAAAGTATATTTCTTGCTCTCATTTTAATTTATTATGATGATGAATAAATCGAAAATGACTCCAACATCAAATATGAAATGTACATCATCTATGACTTTTTTTCTCAAAATATAACCCTAAAATAAGTAATTATCCTTTGGAAATGATTAAAGTAGTCTAATATTTCTTCTGTATGCATAACTCTAGAATCTTTTCTTTACCATATCTTCACTAAATGATTGACACTAATAAAAGACTCAGATACCTAAAAGGGAAGTCTGGCCACCATCACTCTTCTGTTTTGGGGAAAAATAAACTCAATGGCATCGGTTAGAGAACAAGTTTCATTCAATCACCCTAAACCCAAATCCATTTTTTTTTTTTTTTACCATCTTGCATCATCGTTATTCCCCTTCATGAATCCTCTATTCCATACAGAATAATCTACCTTTGGACATGTCTACACTGTCCCCTCTGCTCCTACTTCCCCCTCCTCTGTGTTGTTTGCCTGTCCTGGAGAGCATCTCCAGCGTTGTACGGTAGTGACACAGCATTGACACGGTTTAGGATTCCATCACCTTTCCTAATATTGTATCCAAACCTGTTTTGGAACACTTGCCACTTTTTGCTTCGTATTATATCATCTATAGCTTTTTATATGTAAGCCTTACCTCTGAAGTGAGACCCTAATTTCAGTGATGATAACATCTACCATCAAGTTATCTTCTTTTTTATGTTCCTTTCGGTGCCTGGAAGAGTATCTTATGCATAAGTGCACGATGAGAAGAGCTTACTCAATTAACACATGTTAGAGTGAATTTCTGTTTGAAACTAAGGATCTGAAAAAGTGCGTTGAAAAGAGTTGATGATTTCAAGGAAGAATTTGATGCCTTTGACATATGAAAAATTGCCTTGATGAAATTATTCGGGTGACACTAACTATTATGGTCCATTTTCTTACTTCTGAAGCTAATATTTCTGGGCAGTAAGATTAAGCCATTTGGGAACCCACTTTAATCTATAAATGACACATACATTCCTCACAAGATATAATTTTGAGAGTCCTCAAATGCCTATTTTATCCACTTTTGCCTAAGACGTTAAAAACGAATCATTACTAAATTAGGTTTGATGTCTTCACATGTTGAAAGGCAAAGATCCTTCATTTCTGTAGACTCAGCAAAATGCATAAATGTGATCATTCCTACTTGCCTAAGAGCCTTTCTTTTTCTGTAGCAATGCTGCCAAGAGTGTACTGTTTTCCTCTAATCTCTTCCTTATTTAAAAACAACAACAGAATTGCATCTTTCATCGGCACTAATCAAGTTAAGAATATACCTCTTGACATGTGTAAGACTGTTCCCATTCATATTTTCACTTTAAAATGATGTATTTGGAATCTTTGAAAAAGAAAGTGGGCTCTACGCTAGGTTTACTTTCAAATGGTTGGGAGCTACTCTTTGGCTGTAGGGTTTATGAGATTTCTAATTTTATATTGCAAAAAGATTTACCTTCTGCAGATGAGGTACAAAAGAAAAGTTGAAATGGTTTGTTTCCTTAAGATAATATTTAATTTTCCTTTAATCCTAAAGGATAAAGAGAGAGAGAGAGAGAACATTTGAATTCGAGTCACATATCTCCCAAGAACTATTCCGAGATTTCTTCTATTCTCAAATTGAAAGCCAAGTGAGTTAATTGAATGTTATCATACCTTGAAGCTAAGTACAATTTGAGTTTGAAATATGGGACTCTTTCCTCTTCCCAGAATAATCAGCTTTAGACTTCTAATTTGTGGAATAGCTAATCAAGCACTGTCCGTACTAAAAAGTGAATAAGACTTACCCAAAAGTATTGGTTATATGGATATTTCACGATACCTATTACCATACTCAGTTACTGGCACTTCTTGATGGATGTTGAAATGAATGAGTCTACCTGAACTTCAGTTTGTTTTCCTTATATATTCATCTAAACCAAAATGGGGACGACAAATCAAATCTCTCGTGCAGATCGGTAAGAATAAGTTAAACTGACTGTGTGTTTAAGCTTCTACATTGCTAAAAATGGTGGACTCAATACACCTCCCTCCTTCTACCCACATCTCTGATTATACTGTGATATACAACGTATCTAAATCAAAGCACTTGTTAGTATTTAATAGCTGCACGGTGTCTATTAAATCCTCATTTGCAAATTTTATATTTGTAGCTGATCATTTTCTGTTTTGTGTAAGCACATTTGTGAATTAGCTCTAACCATTGACAGTACTGATGGTTAGTCTGAGGCTAGATACAAAATAAAGGCTAAAAACTGTTCTTTAACTTCCAGGTGAATTGTTGACATGTTGGGTATTAAAATTTTGTGTACACCACATATTTGGATCATATCGACATCCAAGTCACTGTTTTGAATGTTCTTTTATTCTCCATATTTTCAAGAGGACATAAATGTTTCTATGTGTGTCTATGTATGTGTGTGGTTATATGAATGCAATTTCCCTCAGAATATTCTTCTTGTACCAGGTTATAGGAAAGTCATAAGTTAACTTTCTAAAGAGCTTTATTTTAAGGATGATTTTGTCTTCAATGTCCACTTCAACTCTATGTTTGTACATATTGGTCATAGAAAGATTTTCTGATGATACATCTTGAATGATTTCTGCAAGATCTACTAATTTCCCAGTGTTTGCACAAAGAATTCTTGGAATTTATAAATTCTCATAAAAAAAAACCTTGGATAAAAAATTATCATAATTTTTCATATTTCCTCTAATTAGTAGCCACCATTTTGTATAGGGTCTGTCTGTAGGAAATTATTTTATTAGAAATAAGTAAGTTGATTTCAGAGTTATATTTTATTTAGATCTATAAACATCAGCTAAGGCTTACAAAAATGTGTTGTTTGAGACATGAGTGATTTCCATAGCTTATTCTATATGGAATCACATATGATCCCACAGCTAATTATCTGTGGCTACTGAATACTCAGAGTTTATAAGCAAACTCTTTGCCCACTAAAGTCTGAGAATTTTCTTCTGACACTGACAAACTGGAGTTTTTAAAGCAAGATATTAAGTGTTAATATGACTCAAATCTATTTCGGAACATTTAAATATCATTTTTTTTCTTGACTCAAAGAAGCAGAATTAAAAAAAGAGAGATTTAATCCATATTTATAATAATGATATAATTGCCTCATTTCAGAGTTCATATAAAATATAACACTTGGAAAGCTTTCATTAACAAAATTCTTGGATAAATCAACACAGAAACATAATATTTCAGGACTACAGAAGCTCCATTTTGCCTCCATATTATATTTAACATTAGGGGTTTAAAAGCAATCCATTATCATCATAATATGTCATTAAAATTAGATGAATCTGAGGTGCTTTTGTCACATAATCAGGGAAATATTTTGGTACTCAAAACCATGCAGAGGACTTTGGCTTTTATGTCAATGGTTAAATGTACACATACATTTTTAGCTCTCAAATCCTCATCTGTAAAGTTAGCAGGTGAATATTAAGAACACAAACCAAACAAAACAGAACAAAGCAAAATAAAATAAAGGCTGTGAATAGTTTATTGGAAATCTAAATCCAAAGGCTGATGTCATGGAGTTCTCAAACCTGACCTTCCCATTCCTCTTTGTATAGGAGAGTCGTAACACCAGAATCCGTGTTGGTTCTCCAAAGGCTTAATGTACCTTTCTTTCAGGGTGAATGTGGTCCAACATTAGTATAATCAGAGTATGTGTCTCCAGGGGTTATTCCCCAGGGCCCCTGAGTGTTTCTTCTGATACAGCTTTATACGGCAATGTACACCATTATGATTTAAAAAATGATAAAGCAGCATCAGGAAAGCTAAAATGTTGTAAAAAACGTAAATTAAATTTTATTCCTCAGGCTTAGAACACACATTGAGAATTATTCAAGTTAAGCTTCCTTACTTCCCATACCTCAAAACTGAAACATGATAGCACAGGGCAGTTGCAAACAAAGGCAAAATTTCAAATTTTGCAAATAGGTAGAATCAGACAGAAAAATGCAATGTAATTTTTGAGGACACTTGATTATGATAAATTCGAAGAACAAAGGAAAAGTTCCTCCTTGAGATGATTCTTCATTTGTGGGTTTCAAAATTCCAATCTATCTGAAATGCATAAATATGGTAATTTTTGGAGAATAGGACCATTATACTTATTTTAGGGCTAATAGCGGTAACAGTGAAATGTTATCTAAACATTTTAGGGCAAAAAATCCAAGAAATTTGAAGAAAATTGGTTTATTTGGGAAAATATCAAAGTAATTAAACTTGTGTATTATGTTTAGTTAGCAGTTGCTACACTGTTGAAGATTTTATGAAATTCTCTCATGATAATATGTTTTATTCAAAATGTATGTAACTATATTATTTGTAAGCTAACAGAATTAGAAAATTAGATAGTGTCTGCAAGCCTTTACATAACAGAGCACTTTGCAGTTGGCAAAGCATTTTTACAGATGCTTCTTGATCCTCACACAACCCTATGAGATGGGCGGGAAGTCTCACCATCTCTATTTTGTGATTTGGGGCCCTGAAGCTCAGAGAGTTTGAGGCACATTTCCGAGGATACTAAATGTGAATCTCTGTTTTCATTTTTTGTTTTTTTTTTGTTTTGTTTTGTTTTGTTTTTGGCTTCAGTTTTATACATTTTCCTACAGATCCCAAACAGATAAGGGCCAAGCAGTCAGTGAGATAGGGACCACCTGAACCTGGGTAAGGACTAAAGGTAAAACAATCCAAAGTCTACAAGATTTACGTAAACTGGAGTCTAATCTTCTCAGATGATGTTGTTTTCACGTGAGGTACATATTTTCTATGACTACTCGTATTTTATAAACAAGCAAGTTAGACCGAGGTATAAACCAACCAGCAAAACCTCCGAAAACTCATCTTAGGTCTTGGGATGATGAAAACTGCTGATGTCCATGGACCACCAGGAATGGAATGGAACAGATCATTGAGTAGTCCCACATTTTATACAGTATAAGGTTTGTGACTATTTTTTTTTTAATTAAATCTTTCCCTGACATATCTGATTATCTGAGTATATCTTACTTAAACCATTCATTCTATCCATTAAAAAAGGGTTGGGGCTGGAGCGGGGGGAGGTTTCTTTTGTTAAAATAAAGGAGGGCAGGCAGGACAGAGATGGTAGTCTCCGTGCTTCAGAGCAGTGCACACGTGGTGCACAGAAATTGCATACATTATAGTGCAAGCAGCAAATCCCCATGCTCCATCAGTTTTGTATGGAGAAAAGAAGTGGGGAGGGCAAAGGAAAATGATACGTACAAGTCCATGATGGCCCGACCCGGTATCCTGGAGATACCCCATGTTATTTGAACACAAGACAACGCTAATAAGATCTGTTATGATTACAGACTGTGGGTCTTAAGGGTCCACACCAAGAAGTGGAAAAAAGAGGTCCCGATCACCCGCACAAGTTTCCTGTCGCAGTGTACTGCCCCTAGTCGTAAGCAATTTCAAATCTTTCGGTTTGGCTTTGCTTTGGAAAAGAAATCACAAACTATTGAAACGCGTATCATCGTTTGGCTTAATTCAGGTATTCTTAATTGAACAGTACCACAGACTTTATTGAGCAACTGAAAATATACACAAGGAACAATAGCTTTTTCTCTGTATTTTTCTTTTTCTTTTTTTTTTTTTTTAATTTGACTGTCTTCCCATTAAATCACCCAGTTTCCATCATGAAAAGGGCACTTGTTTCCACAGTAGCTGTGTACAGCTTGCTCAGTTCCAAGCACTGTGTGTCCACGCTCCTTCCTTGCCACTGCTGAGGTTTCCAGAGCTCCAGTTGCTCAGGAAGCCAATTCTAGAAGGTCGCATGAACTAACCCCCTAAGTTGTTCTTTCGGATTCTATTTCTCCATAGAGTTCAGCTAACTTTTTAAATTCGGGTCCCCAGTCTCCAAGGTAGTGATAATCCTGGTCTGATTGCGTGGTGGCCGAGTCCAGCGAGCTGATGGACCCGGCCTCAGATCTCTGGCCCTCATAGGCATAAGTCTGAAGAGAGTCATAAGGGGGGACGCTGGGGTCCAGGTCAGCTTCCACCAGTTTCTGCTTAATGAATTCCTGGACATCTATACTTTCCAGAGTGGACAGTGTCTGGTGTCTGGGGGTGAGTTTCACCTCGGGTCTGATATCTCTCCTATACTTGAGCTCCTCAGCTGCAGACGGATTCCTCAAGGCCGTGATGTCGAAGGCCTCGGTGTCCTCCTCACCACCCCCCTCGTCATCGTAGGTCACCACGTTCTCCCGCACATCCTCTTCAGAAATGATCAGGGGCTCTTTTTTGCTGCGCCTCAGGGTGATAAAAAGCACGACAATCGCTGAAGGGAAATGGAAAGAGGATGGAGAGTTAGAAACAAGGAAGGAGGTTCCTGGAGACTTGACATCAGCCACTAGGTTCCACTGGGCCTCGCATCCTCACTCAAGCCTGAGCTCTGCACCCTCTGGATAACAGTGGAAGATTATTATCATTATTACTATTTTTAATCTCAAAGAATGTGAAAAAAGGGTGACCTCTACAAGGCCTTGGGAATCACTGATCTTCTCTAGAAAAACAGAATATTCTCATTGGTCAGGCTCATGCATTCAGGATTCCTGGCTCACCGAGGTCTATCATCCAGTCCTCACACCAAAGGAAGCAATGATAGGACCTCAGTAGCCAATTTGGTCTGGAAGAATAATGGTGTGTTGTTCTATGTGTGGATCCTAGATGGACACACTAGAGGACGGGCATTTCAAGTTTCTGTGAAATAGGAAGGAGGAGCCCCTCCCTTAAACACTTGACTTTTGATGCTTTGTAGGAAAACAAAGCAGGAGTATTTTGCACGGTTGGTCTCTTGCGCCCATTATCATTTAGAATAATATTAGCAGGCATTAATAATTGCATATAACTATCACGCTGCACAAGATGTTATTTTTTTTTTTGTACCTATAGGAATTTTTTAGGCTACCAATTACATAACTTCCTGATTTAATCCTCACAGCAACGTACAGGTTTTCTCAAGGAAACTGAGGCTCAGAGGTTAGATGAATAACTAAGATCCAAGTCTAAGATCACACAAATGGCAGATGGAAGACCTTAGACTGTCATCTCTGACTTCTCACACCAGAGGTGACCTAGCTCCATTATCATATTCCATTTTGTTATTTAAAAAATGTGGAACAAGGAACTGAGTTGGGCATGTGGATTATTACCGGTAATGTCACAACCATTAGATGAAATGATGTTAATGGATCTTGGGCACTTTGGTTTGTCTGTTTCTCAGTATTTTCAAATCTTTCTATTTGATGATACTAAGCCATTACTAAATAGAAAGAATTACATCACTTCTACTTTGTGCTATTAGACCCAATATCCTTCACTTCAGCTCTACAGAATGTTCTTGGTCGGCTGATATTCCAGGTTTTATGACAGCAGTTCTCAGGTGCATTGCTATTTTAAACATTCTTTATAATATAATCAAAGAAGTACATTCAAATGGCATGTATATAAGGTGTGCATATAAAGTATACATATGTATAACATACATAAATATACATATATAGAAACAGATTTTTTAAAAAGATTTTTTATTTACTTGTTCATGAGAGACAGAGAGAGAGAGAGAGAGAGAGAGAGAGATTGACATAGACACAGACAGAGGGAGAAGCAGGCTCCATGCAGGGAGCCCGACGTGGGACTCGATCCCGGGTCTCCAGGATCACACCCTGGGCTGAAGGCAGCACTAAACCACTGAGCCTCCCGGGCTGCCCTAGAAACAGATTTTATACAGATAGCATGTGGCATACCTATGCCTATATACACACAGATATATACCTATAGACATGTATTTTTACCTGAAAATAATACTTCTATATTATATCTTATCTATTTATTTCTGTATACTGTATTTTATCTGGCAACCTTACTGATAATATACTTACTGATACAATGTCTTACTTTTGTCAATAAATCAAGTCATTTTTCATGTTAAAATGGTTGGTTGTTGATCTCAAGGGAATTTCTGTTCATGCCTAATAAGGAAAATGTGTTCAATACTACTAGAATAAGGAGGTAATTTGCATTCTTCACCAATATCAGTGTTATATTTGTCTAATGAAATATAGAGGATAAAGCTGTGTTTTACTATTATGATAGCTTATATTTGCTTATTTTTCCAAATTAAAAAAATTCCTGATATATTTCAATTCAAAATATAGATACTAGTAAAGTTTAAACCTTGAGGTTTTACATCTCTCTCTTGCCTAGGCATAGAGAGTCATTTGCTAGTGACCAAGGATTTCTAGATTTATTCTATATCTATTTATTATAAGAATCAACATATAATTAACCATATAATCTGAGAAACTTTTAAGAGTGAAAGGGGATTTTATTTACAATTACTGCAGAATATCAGGGCAAATATGAACATATGGTCCCTTTAGTCAAAGGTAATTTAAAAAAAAAAAACTCAGAAGAATGTGGAAACACAGATAATAAGGTGCGTTTCCAGTGAATTGCTTTACATTCATGTTTGTTCAATAGATGTTTCTGGAGCAGATGGCACACGGTAGATACTCGGTAAACAATTCTTACGCGTTCTAACAAAAGAATAATCTCTGTAAAAGTGAGGATGTGGCATAGCCACACTAGGAAAATAATATTTAAATATAGTTTTAAATTTAAAAAAATATATATAGTTTTAAGTCAGCTTATGGTCATTAATAGTACCAAATGCCTAATTTTGCTTGATAACATTTTTAATGTTTGAAAACCAAGCTAAATGTTTGCCAAAAAAATCCCCAAATCAAATGTATTTTAGAGAATGAAGATAACAATTACACACATGGATTTTAGAATTAAATTAAAAAAAAATAGCAGCCAAATGAATATATTCAAATGACTCCCCTCTCCCCCACCCGCGGTCTACCAACCCATACACGTGAAACAAGGTACGTGTTCTTAAAGTGGGTCACCTGGGAAAAGGTAATTTGACAGAGTCGTGGCATTGCAAAATAAATGAGATATGGTGCTTATCCCTTTGTTCAAAATTATACAAGATTTTCAGTATTTTGAAATTTTATATAATCTGGATTCAAATATTAAACTAACAATTGGGGTGGATTTTATTCTAATGACTATTTTATTCTTGGTTAGTATATTTCTCTTTCTTCTCTTTGAGTTTGGTTAGGATTTTAAATCCATTTTATTCGTTTTATTTAAAAAACTTAAAATGAATTTATTGAGTGCTACCCATTTATTTTCTTCATGAAAGAATTCAAATTTGGGGAAACATTTGTATGTTTCCTTTCTCATATCATTCACTCATTCATTTATTCATTTTTCCATCCACAATTTCAAAGCACTTGGAGCTCTAAGGGGTTTTGAGTTTTCAGAACTTGAACTGTCATAAAGCTTGCATTCAAATACATCATATACTGACTCCCAAAGTATTTCCCCAAAATACTTTTCATAGCAGATATACTTTTATTAAAAAATATAACTTTATTCTTTTTTTATGCCATCATATATTGGTACTAGGTTTGGCAGAAATGAGGTGGCCCCGTCAGGGAGATTACTTTTTTTAGCTCCTGTAGTGCTTTTGTTTCTACCAGTTAATGGCACTTCTTGTTGAAATGTATTTTTTCAAACCAAAGGATGCCCCATCAGGAAGCTCCACTGACAAACAGGTTGGTACTCATCTCCTCATCGATTCCACCTTTGCTCCTAGTCATTCACTCTCCTCACATCAAATCCACCCCAATCAACATTTATCAGGAATGATATGCAAGAGCAGGAACAATCCAGGTGGTGGACCCATCCAAGTCACCTGTTTATATGTGATGTGTGGACTGAAGCACAGGGGACAGGTCTGAGTCAGAGCCTGACTCAATGGTTTATTGTCTCATAAGTGATGGGATGAAGTTAGGAAAGAAATGTCAGATCCTGGAAGGGAAAGAGAACTCCAGTTATCCCTCCTCCAGAACGAAATTCTGATTGCATGGTGAAGGTTCACCCAAAATTCTCTCCCATTCATCCTATCAAAAAGGGATCTTAAAAAGGAAATCCTGATAAATCATAACCTGACTCACAATGTGCACCTGTACCATTCAAAGTGGGGCACATTGGTTTTCAAGCACCAATTTCTGATAACAGAAGATAACAGATGGAGTCTGACCATACTGTAAAATATTGAAATATATATATATATATATATATATATATATATCCTATAATAAAACATAAATAAGCACCACAAAATTTTACAGGTGACTCTAAGGTTCTTCTCTAGTTGATACTTTATTTATAGATTTGTAATTAGAAACAAGGGACTGTGCAAGTGGCCTGAGATCATACAGTTAATTAGCAGTAAAACTAGGGCTGGGTTTATACAAGTCATTTCTACAAACAACTGATAATTAGAACATTTTTCAATATTAAAGTATTGCTTTCACAATTTCTTTAGCCGTTGTTTTTATTTTTTTTTAAGATTTTATTTATTTATTCATGATAGACATAGAGAGAGAGAGAGAGAGGCAGAGACACAGGCAGAGGGAGAAGCAGGCTCCATGCCGGGAGCCTGATGCGGGACTCGATCCTGGGTCTCCAGGATCACGCCCTGAGCCAAAGGCAGGCGCTAAACCACTGAGCCACCCAGGGATCCCCTAGCCGTTGGTTTTTAATGTTACTTCAGAATTATGAAAAGTTTCTAAAATAAAGTTTTGCTACCTCAGGTATTATTTTCCTTGAAAATTATGAGCTTGCACATTAATAAACTATCTTAAAAATCACACATGACTATATTCTGAGTCTGTGGCTAGGTATCTTCTGAATAACAATAAAAATTCTTACAATGACACAATAAATAAAAATTACATTATAAAGAATGATTGTTTAAACCCAAACTTATGAAATGATTCTGCAGCCTTTGGATAAATCTGTAAAAACGCGTTTGAGTTTCAATAAAAATTGAAAGAGTAAACATATTAAATAGCACCTTTGCTTCATTATCTAAGGGAGAGGATAAAATTTAGAGTGCTCCCTCATTTACCCTAAAGGAGAAATGAGATTTTGATAAAATCAATTAAAGGGAAGTATTGTTTCATGAAATAATAAAATGTGATTTGGCATGATATACCTTAAATGTACCTGTATCTTAAGATTTTTCAATTGACTTTTTAAGCCTTTACCTTAATATACAATAATGGTTTTATGGTGATAGATGAAAACAAAAGCCAGAGATGAGTGACTCCTCCAAATAAACTATCTTTCAAAGTCAGGATTTTGGAAGAACTTATACAATGTCACAGGATCTATTCTTTGCAGTTTAGGTTAGGAACCCTGGAGGGATCAATGTTTGTACCTGTTTTATTTAGCATTTTTGTTTCGTCTGTGAGTTTTTTGTTCTCATTTTCAAACAGAAAAAGACATAATTCATAAACGTCTTAAGCAAATGACAGTTGTAAACAATCAATATATCAATAAGTAAAATCTAGAGATTTTATTTAATTTTCCTGGTTTCCTTCACCTCACATGTACTGTATGACTCTACCACAGTGAAATACTGTCAGTGGTGGGGCACTCAATCTCCATGCTCCACTTTGCTAAATGTAAGTGGTACACTTATTTTTTTTTTAATTTTTAAAAAGATCATTTATTTGAGAGAGAGAGAGAGAACCCATGAGTGGGGGGAGGGGCAGAGAGCGAGGGAGAAGCAGTCTCCCAGCTGAGCAGGGAGCCAAAGGGGGGGCTCAATCCCAGGATCCTGGGATCACGACCTGAGCTGAAGGTAGATGCTTAACCCCCTGAGCGACCCGGGCGACACTGGTACATTTAGACACACAATCTGTTTAACCTCAGAGCACTTTTGACACTGTTGAATGCTCTGTCCTCTTTGATATACTTTTCTTCCTTTGACTTTGATGACCTTATACATTCCTCAACCCTCCTTCTCTGATTTCCCCTTTGCTCTGTCCTGCTTGGCATCCTTCTTGACACCGTGACCAAGCTGAAACTCCTCACACTTCAGCCTACTTTATGATCCCTCTCTTCATATTTCCCTGCTGTAGTGATCTCAACAAAGGGCACCATGGTGCCTCCAGCTCAGTGAGGATCAGGGCCCACATTCAGCAAGAGATGAAAAATCCTCTTTGAAATTGTGCTAACTCAAACAATACCTAACTTATCCACGATTTTTTTTCCAGCTGTTTTATTTTTAGCCTTTGGAAACTTGTTCTAAGAAAGAAACAGCACATCATCAACATTGGATATTTGTTCACTGACATGAAATTATCAATGTTGTAGCTTTCAAATGGAATCTCAGGGACTTCCTATAAACAGTGTGTTAAAAGTTTGATGAAAAAGCTTTCATCCAGGGATCTGCATCATATTATCCAAGATCACTTTTTATTTCCTCGAAGACATCTTGATATTTTCTACTCTTCGTCACCTCTGCTCTAACTACGCTAGTACAAACTGTGCTGAGTAAGACAACTGAACTGCTGCCCTCCTTGCATGGCTTATGGGCTCTCTCTCCATCATGAGACTAGTTCTCTGCTTCATTTATAGTCATATTTTTTAAAAATACAAATCTTATGATGGGACTTTCTTGCCTTAAGCATCTTTTTATATCCTAGAACAAGGCCCACCATCCACCATGTGCAATGAAGCCCCAAACTGTCTCACCGCTGCCTAAATAACCATCCCACTTCTGAGCCTCATTCTACCTTGCTCTCCACTCCTTCTGTACCGGTGATTTTTCTGTTACCTCAGGAACAAAACAAGCAACATTTCTTGCAAAGTAGTCTTTCTCAACAAAGCATATAGCTTTTGTTTGTTTGTTTGCTTTGTTTGTCTTTTTCCCCCATGTGTGAAAAGTACTGAGAAATGAGCAAAAGAGAAGGATGCTAAGAGAAGGGAAGAGGGGAGGGGACATGTTAGAAAATAAATATGTACCTACTTTGATCAATGGAACAGAAAAGATTCCTTACATCTACTTCTCTTGTTAGAGAAAAATCTGGATTTGTGATCTTGTTGAAATAGTAGTTCTAAGAGTTTATAGTCATAGCTTCAAATGTGGTCATGATGAGACTTAGACTATGAAAATGCTGATAAATAATTGGATAATGTATCTTCTTTCTTATTAAAATGAAATATAGTGCAAATCTCAAGTAAAACATTTTATGAAACTCAATAAAATTTAACATGTCTAAGGCCAAAATTTAGACTTAGTACTTTAAAATTCAGCTAACATTGATGATTAAATAATATTGTCAAGAGTAGAAATTTCTGCAAGAAATCAATTTCTATCTGGTGTTTAGATTTATTTTAGAATGATATTTCTCATGTTCTTTGAAATAAATGATAAGAGCCCCTTTAATATGGTATTTAGCATTTTGAATATCAATTCTTTCTGAAACAGAGCTTTTGCCAAAAGATTTCTGTCATAGCCATATCCTTCCTTCTGATATTTCAACTCTTGCTCTCAGTTGAATCAAGTTATTTCTAGATAGCTGTGCTATTGAGAAAGCTACTTAAAAGGAAGTCTGTGCAGCTATGTTTTGTGGTCCAAATTTTGCATGCCTGGTTTTTAAGCCAACACGACTTTCTTGCTCTCTCTCTTCCCATTGCACTGATGGCCCTCGGAGGGTGCGTTCAGAATCACCATCATACGACATTAGGAGTGAGGACGACTTACCTAGGAGAATGACAACACACAGCAGAATAGCGATTAAGGCTCCTGTACTCAAGCCAGCCGAGGACAGGAACGCTTCTGCATGGCAGGTCCGCACACGCCCATCTCTCTCGCATGCACAAACCCTGACGGTGAGGGTGCTGCTGCTGCTGAGAGAGGGGATTCCACCATCAGAGATCATAATGGGGAGATAATACACATCCTGAATAGTTCGACTAAATCTCCTCCGCCTTGTCAGAATGCTGGCTGTGTTATCTATGACAGACATAAGCAAAACAAAATGTACTTAGTAAGGCCGCCATTCAAGATGCACATTTCCTTTAATGGATAAAATGGGTATGTGTGATTTTTTTTTTTTAACTTCTAGTTTATGAAATGAACACAGGAACATGAAGGGGTTATCATAAAGAGAGACGAACATATGTTCCGAAAATCGAGATACTGACTTGGAAAAATTAATTGAGCCCAAACTAGAAGAGAAGGGGGAGAGTGAAAAACAGAGGAGTGAAGAAGCAGTCAACATTTTGGACCTGGACGTAATCGTGAAAAGATTTAAGAGAATACAGATGGCTTCAAGCCAATGAATAGGTCCCAAACTTTAAGATGAGATAGTGGTCCCCACCCCAAACCTGGTGACTCAAGGTAAGCAATAGGAACAGACATCTGTATTATTAGCAAACTATTCAGGTGACGTTAATGTACAAAAAAGCTCACGGGCCATTGGTAGAGATGACAAATTTATGGAGAGACCAGATCAATTGATAATTTTTTTCAGACTTCGTTGTGATTTGAAGTGTTCTTGTTATAGTAGGCACACCATGAAAAGTTACTGATGAAAAAAATAGTTAATTCTATTTTTTATGTACTTTTAAAATGCCGTACATTACATTAATTGCCTGCATGATCAATGTGTGGGCTATAGATTTTGATCCAACCACACAACCGTATAAGGGCAAATACATTAAATTTCTATTTACCATAAATAATAATTACAAAATAACCTGAGACCCAGAGTATAAGTTGCCCAAAGTCACAGAGCTAGTGAATAATAAAGATACAACCTCAATCCACTCTAGAACCCTGCTCAAAACTACAGTGTCGTGCTGCCTTTTTACCTATTCATCTCCAATTATACTAATATTTTCAAGTACACACAGTATATGGTTATCTTAGCATCGTTATTCCTCATTCCCAGCAAGTATATTGGTCAAAAGACCCTCCTGGTTTACACTTAGATGTGCTATGCAGAATCCCTGCATGGAATAACTAGTTGCCCTAGCTGTAGATTATCACCTGGCCCTGTGTTGCATCCTTCTGGAGCAGCACATCATCAATGACTCATTGCTCCAAGGTTATAAAGGTGGAGCCTTTTCTCCTGAATGTAGACACAGTGAATGGGAGGTTTAGTTCCAGAGCTTTACTACTGGGTCAGCTGTGAGGCATGACATTTGCATAACGGCTCAATTTCTCACTGCTCAGCCTTCTTCCTCCCACTGCCCCGCAGGTGTTGGTCCCAAGCACACTCTTCAGTAAACAACCTGCCCTCTAAACTCCAGTTCAGAGTCTGCTTCCAGAGCTTAACCTGCACCTACACCTATAAGTTAATTACTTTTCACTAAAAAGTGATTCATCAAATAATTACATTTAGGGATTCTTTTACCACATCAATATTTTTCTTCTGAAAATTGGAATACTATTACATATGAGTATGTTTAAGATACCCATGATACAATACTCTACAGCTATGCTTTCTTGATTTTGCATTGCCAAATTAATGCAATAGAAAGGTAATAAAATTTTCAAATAGTCAATGTAATATAGGTAATAAGACACATGGATTGCATATATGTATTTATAATCATATACACCCATACGCATAGGTTTATATAGGTACTCCTATACATATAATTGAAGGGTTGTTACAGAGCATAAAAAACCTAAGGAGAAATTACAAAAGGTTTTCTTACCTGGTAGAAAAGAAAAAAAAATAATGTATCAATTGTCTATCCTTTTTTTTTTTTAATTGTCTATTCTGAAGCAAGTTGAGAATAGAGAAAGAAAAGAACAGAAATTCCATTATGTGTTTGTAAACCTACAACAGTCACAAGCACTCTCCCAGAAACCTGCACTTTGAGGAAGTACATCTCTTGGCTCTAAGTTGTCACATGATGATTAATGTAAACTTGCCTACATGCTCAACTCTCTAGTCTCAGGAAAAGGTATGACCTAAGTGTTCACAGGCCAAACACGTTTGAGAATTTCACTGCTGGCATCTGAAGAAGAGACATAACACACTTGTCCTTGATTTCAAAAAACGTGATTAATAATTTGTAGAATGACATAACATGCAACGGTAGGTGTGGACTCCCTTTTGTGGTTCTGACCTCATGTACACTTTGCATTCTTAATGTGGAGGCATACTCTCTTTCAGAATAATTATTGGAAATGCAATCAGAAACATAATCAGAAACAAGGAGAAAGCCAGAAAATGTTTCTAGTACACCGTAAGTTCTTAAATAGGAAGCTCTGAGACACAGAAACATAAAAATATTCTTTTTCTTTCCAGTTGAAGTTTTGACTTTTGAAAAGAAGATTCAGAAAGTAAAGAGCTTCCTACCTAGAAAGATTTAGCAGAGCAGAATAATGAGTTCCTGAAAAGGGATATTGTGTACCTAACCGGAACTGCAAAAAATGTACTTGACTGAATGCTCACTGAACTTGAACAAGAAAACTGTGAACTAAAATGAAAGAGACAAGAAGATATATTTATATACATACATATACATATATATGTGTGTCTGCACATACAAATTTACTTATAAAAGAGAACAGACTTTGTCTTGTTGAAACTACGAAATTAGGTGTCAAGAGAAACAACAAATCTCTAAACTTGAAGTATAATTAAAAAAGTATAAACCAAGTATTATAAAACATCTTGACTTCCAAGTGGATAAAAATTTAATATGAACTGAATAAAGGGCAGCTATTGTAGGATGGAATATCTGTGAATGAAAAGTGCTAAAGCACCAACACCAAATAAAGGATAATCTCTACTAATGTGTACTCAAGTTTGGTTCTTAATTCTAATTCTCAATAGTTTGGATGGAGACAGAAACTCATAGAACTCTTGGAAGCCAAGCAAGTATATTTCGTTAGGATTCAAAAAGATATTGAGTGGCTAGCACAAAGACCTTAAACTAAAATGATGTGAAACACAGATGCATATGGGATGGTAAAAATATCATATAGGAGAGATCTTGAGTAACAGCGATTATTTTGCAATAAGTATCTTTGAATGCAGGAATAAGGTCATATGTAGGTAAAAATAAAACAAAACAACAACAACAACAACAAAATGTAAAATTTTGGAATGTTTGGAATCATTCAGTAGAGGTATGGAGTGTCTATGAACCTCTTTATTGAGAAGACTGCACTTGAATACGTGCATAATTTTGGGTCTAGTACCTTGAAAGTGCTATTTTACCCCCAATGGGGTGTTTTAGAAGACTTAGGGATGAGAAAAACTTTAGAAAAATATGTCACATGAATAGTCTTTGAAGCAACAGTGTGAAAATTCTACATGTCCCATATGGATTCAGGGAACCAAAGGGTCTCAGAAAATGGCTTGAAAAATTGGGAAACCCTCTTAGTAATTCATATCTTTCTCAATATAATCAATATAAACAATATATTCATAATATTTCCAGCAACTATGTCTTCAGCATAATTTGGAAATAGCCTTGAATATAGTTTAATCTTTCAAAACAGATGGCAAAGTGTTCTTTTTCTTTTTCTTAAAAGGTATGAGCACATACAGGAGGAGGTAGGGAGACTGCTGTGCAGATATGTAAGTTCTGACTCATGTGGACACTTTTAAAATAGTGAAAGAAGTGAGATTTGGAGTCCTTTGAAAAGCAATTATAATATGAAAAAATTCATTTTGGAGCTGTAAGAACTCTAAGGATTTATAGCTGATTAATAATTCATAAAAATATTTACAGTAAAAGATATTGTTGAAGAGATAGGTGCACTTGTAACCTCCATGCTTCTACAGGGACAGAAGGCTATAGAATATGATAGTACAATGAGAGTTGCACACTAGTTCTGAAACTACAGTACGTGTCTTATTTTTTTTAATATTTTCTAAAACAAATATATTTTCTAATGCATTATTTATTTATTTATTTAGACAGCCTGGAAAGGGGCAGAGGGAGGGGGACTCTGCATTGATTTTGGAGCCTGATCCAGGGCTTGAGATCATGACCTGAGCCAAAATCGAGAGTCTAACACTTAATCGACTGAACCCCACAGGTGTACTCTTTTTTTAAAAAAAAATATATGTGGTGTACTCTTTTTTGCTTAATATTTTGCAAGACCTTGAAAGATTCTAATCTCTGTGCTACTTGTATCCTTGTATCCAATTTAGGTTAAAATAAGGGATGCTTTTAAAATACTCCCTGGGGCAGAAACAAATCCTATATTAAAGTCCAAAATTGCCTTATCCCCTGGAAAACATTAAAACTGTGTTTTTCAAAACTCCTAAATCATTAGACACCTAAACACTCCCTGACACTTCATAGGGTTCTTTGTTTGATGATGTAGGTATAAAGATATGCTTTATCTCGAGCATGGCCAACAGACTATTAAAATAATATTTCCAAATCCATCACAACACCACAAGTATTTGAGATCCCCAGATGTGGATTTCTAATTGAACTAAGCTTTTTTTTTTTTTTTTTTTTTTTTTTTTTAATTTTTCTGAAGAGAAAGCCTGGAAAGAGAAACTTAATTTCACCAGACAGATAAATATGCATGGCTTCATATTGTTTTCATTTATTTTCTGCTCTTCCAGTAGCAATAAGATCTACTCATAATTTAACTATTATTGGAGCCCATGCATGAAACAATGCTCTTTTGCTCCCCTGTAAAGCTCCTCTCACATAATAGGCACTTGATAAATAATGATTTGAACTATGCTCAGCAGGAACTTGTCTTCTGTTACAGTTTTCCTTATTATGTTGACATGTATTAAAATATTAAAATGAAAATGAACCTTTATAACCTGTAACAGTTGAGCGGCATTATCTCCTCATGCTCTCTACTAACCGTTCATTCCTTCTCTCTTGCTTCTTGACTTCCCCTTCTTTTATCTTCGAAATGCCCTAATATCAATTTTCAGACTCTGATTCTGTTTATTTAAGTTTATAAACAGCCTCCTGGCCTCGCTTGCATTTCTGCCAAATTACAAATGAATGATCCAACATGTCATTATGTTCTGAGTTTGCACCCTGGAATGTCATCCCTTTGACCATCTGCCACACTCCATCTTGATAATCTTTAAATCCCAGATAAACACAACCAACCAATGTTTAAGGTTTCTGCTTTCCGATTCATTAAAAAAAAAAAAAAAAAACTAAATATACATATATATGTAAAATAGTTATAACCACCTCAATTGGCTCCACCAAGTATGTAGAGAAACTTAGACTGTGCTCTCAAAGGAGATGAGTAATCAATCTATTAATATCCATTCTTTATCAGATGCCAGGCAGTAGCTATTCTGAATTTCTTTTGCCATTTTCTTTTGAGTCCTCATCTTCCACTCACAGTAGGAAAGCATCTTTCCCAAAAAGAAGCTACCATCTATTATCAACATTTTGAAAGCACGTTTGAAACTGCTCAATTCCTCTTTGCCATTAATTATGTCTCCCTGAATATACAAGACTATGTATCAGACTTAAAAATGAATATAAATACATCTCAGGCAAAAATATGAATCTTGAAGAATATCAGCAAATCTGCTCATGAATAACACATAAGAATTTGCATAAGTGCTAATAACAGCAGAGGTGATGAAAAAAAAAAGGGGGAGCTTTTAAATAGGAATCCAACCTAAAATTCAAAATAATAATGTAGAGGTAGGGATAAGAGTAAATTTACAATTTTTTTTAAATACTGTGTGATCTATAAGAGAAACCCTCTGTTCATTATTTATCACATACCTTTAATAAATAATACCATTTTTAGTACGGAATGGATGACTCAAAGTAGAAGATATTATATTTGGAATCACTAAATTTATAAATGCTGAAGAAAATTGTAAGGATAAATCCTTGACTTTAAATAGTGAACACATAATCCTATTTATGAAGTTGCTTAACATTTCCCCTGTCTGAGGGCAGAGGGTGGAGTATGTGACTCCTACTGGAGTCATTACGTCCTTTGAAACATTAAGGCAGAGAATAATTCACATTTTCACAAACAGAAACCAAAGTAAAAACACATGGATTGGTACAATTAGTCATATTTTTATTCTTTCTACTTTTATGTTTCTGCTTAGGGAATATGAGTGAGCTGACCTTTTGTTGTCACCATGAGTAGGAGTACAAAAAAGGAAGAGGCCATGAGGTCCAGAGATACATCAGGAAAAATATATAGGAGTAAAAAAGAAAAAAAAATCAACAGAGATATGAAGAAAACAAAAGAATATTTTCTTATCTAGAGCAAAAGGGCCACTAAACTTGCAAGTCACACGTCCCCATTTTAGGGTCAAGATGGCAAGTGAAATATTTGCCTTCTCACTAGTCATGTTTTGAGTCTCGCTCTTCTCATAAAGGGCAGTGTGAGTCTCTCAGGTGTGACAGCCCACATGTTAGGAAGGAGGACAGAGATTTGACTGGGAGGGAAAAGAGATGCCGAGGAGAACCAAACAGCGAGTCTCAGCCTCACCAGAGTGCAGGGAAGTGACCGAGCAGGGCACAGCTGCTCCCACGTCCAGGAAAGGATGTTTGAGGAGTCACCTGATTTTTTGTTTGTTTCTTTTGTTTTGGTTTTTATTATATTTTAAAGGTTTTATTTATTCATTCGAGACAGAGAGCATGTGGGTGCGAGGGGAGGCGGAGAGCGAGAGGGAGAAACTCGTGGTGCTCTTGGGACTCAATCCCAGGACCCAGAGATCATGACCTGAGCCCAAGGCAACCACTTAATTGACTGAGCCCCTTTGAGGGGTCATTTGTAACTATAGTCTCAGTTCAGACTGTGTGTGTGTTATTTTATTTAGGAATGGGAGAAACTGCTAAATGGTCCCTTGAAGCCCTGTGGATAAAAACAGAATTCTAAATGGTTATACTCTGTAGAGAAATTAAGCGCATTACCACACCAGCTGTGAGTTCTCATTTGAAGGACAAAAATAAACTGTGGGAATATTGACTACTACAAATCTGATAATGTCGAAGAACTACAAAATATACAGACAATCTCTAGTGGTTTCGAGATCATCAACTAAGTAACTGAATTTCACTACCAATGGACTATGATACCTGAAAGAAAAGTCTCCCCAAAGACACCTTTTTAACGGCTTTTAAACACAGTCAAATTTAAAAATACTCCTTATCTTAAACTCACTGTAAACTTAGATGTCCTTTCACCAAACGCAAATAGCCACAAGGAAAAACAGTATTTTCCAGCATTGCCTTTTAAGTATTTTGCTAAAAATCATAAAACCACTTACAAATAATATGACTTTCATTTTTAGAAGCACGAATGAATATTACAAAGAAATAATATGAGGTAGTAAATATAATATATAAATATATTTATAAATATAAAGAAAAAACAAAATCTTCAATAAGCTGCAACAAGGTGAATAGGATAGTCTACAGATTCTTTTGTTTAACTGATTAAAATGATAATTTTCAGTGAAGTTCCTGCATTTAAAAACGTGGTATTTGGACACATTCATTTTTAAGTAATGGGATTATCTGCAAAAGTGGGAAATGCATATATTTTTTTTAAATTTATTTTTTATTGGTGTTCAATTTGCCAACATATAGAATAACACCCAGTGAGATGCATATCTAAAGAAGAAATCTGGGAGACAGACACGAGTAGGAGATGTCTGAAAGCAAATTATCGACAACATTATAAGGATTTTCCAATTTGAAAGTCATATTAAATGTGATTTAGAGCCCTGAAAACAAACAGAAATACAAGTATACAGATAGTTATAAATGATCTCTTCCCCTAGTAAAATCTGCAAGATTTACAAATGCACTTGACAATTAGAATTAAGCCTAGGAATTAGGCTGGCAAATCTCTGTGCATCAGATAAAACCTAGTCCCTCAAGAGGCAGCATAAAGACCATGAAGCAGAACAGATTTACCTGGAAGGCTAATGATAATTTTATATTGGGGGATTAGATTACACTTTTATATTACAAAATGAATGAACAAAGTTATTGTGTGCACAGAACCCTGGTGTACGCTTGTACTCAAGGACTTTGTGACATTATGGCTATAGCTCATTTGCTATCGATACAGGTAACCAAAATATCTATATTGGTTAAGAAGTTAGAATTAAACGATGGAGGCTAAAATGAAGTTTATCTACTACAGTTTAAAGATTAGGTGGCTGGGGGCAACCCGGTGGCTCAGTTGGTGAAGTGTCCCACTCTTGATTTTGGGTCAGATCATGATCTTAGAGTCCTGAGATCGAGACCCGTGTCAGGCTCTGCCCTTGGCGGGGAGTCTACTTGAGATTCTCTCTCTCTTTCTCCCCTTCTGCTTCTCCTCCCCACCACGCTCTCTCTCTAAAATAAATACATACATTTTTGTAAAAGATTAGGTGGTCAGAGGAAAAAATTCATTTTCATCAGGAAGTAGTTCATGCCTTTTTCCCTTGTTTGAGAGTGATATAATTTTTAAATGTTGTGACTCACAATTATCTTCTGAACTCGTTTTAATTTTAAATATATCTTATTGATATGTTAATGATAAGTAAGGTCAACAAACAATATATATTTCACCGTCTATGTTGTAAAAAGAAAAAAAAAGAGACATCCTTCACGTGATTATTTTCCAAATCAAAGTATTTAATAGGTAAGGGCCATGATTTTCAAGATGAATATTGAGGATTTTGGTTGAGTCCAAAATTTTCTATCCACCACAATTTGGTACTAGAACAACTAAATGATTAATGTCAGAATATAATTTTTTTAAACAGAATATAGCACAGTGTTTAATACTTAGTATGTTCTCAGCAGTGAATACAACATGCCTGTGTCTCTGCTTTGTCCCGTTTCCCTGGTTAGACTCTTCGGACGTCGTCATCTATGCGGTCTCAGTCCCCCATCTGATTGAAACACATTCTCAGATCCACTCTACCCAGCGGGACGGATTCTATCCTTCAAAGTCAAATCATGCTCCACTTCTTTTAACAACACGACTTTTAGTGATGTCTTTAAAGTTAACTCAAGTGTCGCTGCCTTCAGGTGCAGGTTACATTTCATAATACCTTTGTTTCCCCAACTAGATGGCAAGTCCCCTGAGAGCAGGAGCTTTGTGTTTTAACTGTTAACATTCTGGACAGCTTAGATCACTCACTGCCTGACACCCCCCAGACAATGTGTGCCACCTCCCAGGTTAGGTGGGAGGAGGAACACAGTGTCAACAAGAGCTGACTACAGAATTTCTTTTAGAGAAAAAAAAAAAAAAGTCCTTTCTAGGATGAGACGGTTAGAATGGTCATGAATAGTAACATGGTGTGAGTCTCCTGTAGAACCCTGGACAGCCAGTGTAAATGCCAAGCAATGAAATAAAGCTCTGTGTGTGTGCATGTGTGTGTGTGTTTCTGCATATTTCAGGTGCTTTTTATCATTTTTTAAATTAAATACAATAAATGAGTATATTCTTATTGAAAATATCCAAAATCCATTTCATAAACATTTATGAAGCAAGCTTGCTATATTATCATTATTGCTCAGACATGTGATCAAACTCTACACTTGAATCATTATATCTACTTGATGCTTAACTATTACTGTTCATTTTATAGTCTTTACCTTTTCAGATATTGATTCTTATCTTATTTTCATTTGGCTGCTGTAGCTCCAAATATTGTATCCATGGAATTTTACTATAATTGATAGTTTTTATATTTTCTGATGCATTCAGCATCTTAAAGTACTCTTCCCTAATTGTCACATGAGTGATATCATCATAGGAAGAGGATTATTTTATTATAGGTCTTTTCTTCAAATGTCACTAAAGAAGACCCACTGACTATCAGCTTGCAATTTTGCAAATGAGTACCTTGGGACTATTTATTCTCTTTACATTTTAAATCCATTGTCTGGAAATTGGTAAAATCATTTCCTTATCCACCAAGTTCTAGAATTTCTTGGGGATTTCTTGGGGATTTTAGTTGGTAAAATTATTTCCTTTTCCACCAAGTTCGAGAATTTCTTGGAGATTTTATTATATATAACTTATACATTATGAAATTATAATAAATACATAATAAAATATATGTATATAAACTTTAAATCCTAAATATTTCTTTACTCAGAGTGATTTGGATATTTTATATTATTTTTTCCATCTATATTTATTTTTTAGTTACTTTCAATGTGCCCTTTATGTCTTGAAGTCCTTCATATGTGATTTCAAATTCTTTATATTTCGATCTCTCTTCATGAACATGAAACAGTAATAACTGTCTCCATGTCTCCACTTTATGAAAGAGGAAACCGAGATACACTGAGAATAAGGACTTGGTGGTCGTCTCACACAGAATCAGCAGAGAAACCACGTTTTAAACAGAGGCAGCCTATCTCCAGATCTACCTCTAAAACACTCTTCTGCGCCACTTCCCCCTCTTATTTTTCCTAACAGATATTTACTTAAAATGGTCCTCTGTGTCAGACATCACAGTGGGATTAGGAATACAGCAGGTTAGTAAATCAGATGAAAGCCCTTGTGTTCTTGGATTGTAGAGTTTCAAAGCACAGAGAGCCCGCAGTGTGACAAGTGCTGTGATTAGAGAGGTGCTGGTTATCCTACAATCATCTGCCATTAAGAAAAAAAAAAAAAAAAGGATCCAGTCTCGCTGAGGACTGTTGGGTACTGGGTGTAGGGTGGCTGAGGTGCTGACCAATTTGCTCTTAAGGGCATTAACTTTTTCTAGTCATGGTTCAGAGTATGGATGGAATCAGGGTTCCCAAGAATTTGGTGTAAAGAGGGAAGGGATTGAGACTCGGTAGGTGATAGAAACCAGGAGAGGGGAAGCAAAGTGCCACTGGACTCAAAACAGCAGGAGGTGCCCGAGGACTCGGATCCCACCTCTCAACGCCCTTGAGTGTGGGGAAAGCACTGTTCTCTTGGGCAGTATTGCTTCTTCTTCCATCTTTCATATTAATTCAGTTTTCAGTGGTGTCCTTTTGAGTTTTCTTATCTCACCAGAAATTTTAAAGCGGCGGTGTTTTCATGTGTCCACTCAAAAAGTCTTTTTTTAGATATTTAAGAATGGTTTTCACTTTCTAATAGTAAGTGCTTTCTAATGCACACCAACAGCTCTGTCTTTCAACCTGCCCTGGCAATACCCTCTGCTCTTCCACTTAGGGAAGTTCTTTGAGCTCTCGTCCCCAGCGATTTCTCCAACATCCTGAGGGGGTAGTGAGTAGATGTGAGCCAGTGTTTAAATACCTTCTTATGAACCTCAACACCACTCTGCTCTAGGGGTGATTTTCAGGATCTTTCTGCAGGCCGAATTTATTTAGCTGCACATAGTTAGCCCAGCAAATATTTAGAAGAATGACTCTGAAATCTATTTTTAGGCTACAATGTCTTTCATCTGTTATTCCTTCCAGTTATCTGCTAAACTGGGCTGTTTTTGCATCATACTCTGTTCATCCATACTTTTGGAATAAGTGTGGGCTTTGAGCACATAGTATTTTGGAAGAAGGCCTATAGCTGGCAAGGGAGAGTAAGAGGGCAAACCAAAGCCTGAGAAATATGAAACATCAGTTGAGGTGTTACCTGGCAGGGAGTGACAATGTTGCACCCAATCCAACTTTCAGAAGTTTTGCAAAGGATCTTGGTTTTGCTCAGTATATAGGATGGTGTTCTGAGCCAATTTTAATTAAATTCTAAGGAACTAATATCCTCAGCATTTTGGTGAATATCCAAGGAACCAGCATCTCTATGATAATTAGGTTTTTTCTGAACAGCATCCTTTCTTCTGAGCCCAGTTTATATCCCAACAATTTAACAAAACTGGAGCCAAACAGTTCTTGTCTTATAGAATGGAGGTCTAGGTAAAATGGTTTTTGACTGACCAAATACTCTTAGGGATAACACAGAGAAAAGCCTGAACGTTCCAAGAAAATATCTGTTTAATGGTGTTCAAGAACTCCTGGAGCAAGATGACTGGACGGACAAGATTCCAGAGAGAGGACATATATGAACAGGGGGCTGCTGATTACAACCCATTTGCTTGTACTAGAAACTAATAAGAGGATGGGATTCCAACCTGGGACTGAGAAACTAGAACTTTTAGAAGTCTCTTGGGCCTGCAGTCAAATTGGAAATTGAGGAGGCTTGAACACATGGCTGATTTTCCCTAAAGACACTTGCTAAATTGAAAGTTTAAATTGGAAATTAAATTGAAAGTTGAGCAGAAATCTAAAACTCTAAGTGGAAAAGCCCTGGAAGATAAAGAAAAGCTTTTTTTTTTTTTTTTTTTTGCTTTCTCTTTGTATTGAATTGATAGTAGTTAAAGTTAGAGATCAAGGTGGTGGGCCCAGGATGCAAGCAAGCTCCCAGTTGAAAGTCCTGGAGGACTATGTTCCAGCAACGGGACAGAGATAGAATCTGAACAAAATTACAAATCGACTTTGATTTAGTTCAGCTCTCATTGGATTAAAATAATCACGTTCCCCCCCCCCCCCCCCGCCGCAATGCGTGTCCGAAAATGGTGAATACTCCCTGGACAAACACATTGTCATGTGAGAGACTCTCCAAGGTCTATACGCCACATGTGACATCTAACAAAAAACTTACTAGACAAATCACGCAACAAGACCATGTGTCCCAGTACTGTCTCTCCGATGTCCCCGATGAGAAACAAAAACCTGTCATCTTATTGAGACACTAGAGTTAGTTGACAATGATTGCAAAATTGTTGAGATTAATATGTTTAAAAAATAGAGAAGGAAAGAAAGGACAGATAATTTCACTAGAGATTTATCTCTGTGTAAAAGGAAAAAAAGTGCTATCAGCCAAAGCAGTCAGCGTTTGAGCTACACTCCTTGCATGGATGTATTTGCTTTGATAGGATTCCTGTTTCTTTGAGCAGAAAATGCTTTGAGCTGCATGCTGGTGTTTTCTACCAATATACTCACAATGTTACAAGAGATGCTGAAAAATAGGCCCCAAATAAAGAGTCATTTACATAAATGGGATGGAACATCCAAAAAATACATTTGTTCTCCAATGTTCAGGTAAATTAGAAAATGCCAAATTAATGAAGGAGAAAACATTTGGCAAAAAAAGATCTAATGAAGATGGTGAAGATCTGAAAACACATGGAACAATGTCTTAAATTTAATTATTTAGTAAGCAGATCTCAGTGGCAAATAGAATCCCACCAGGACATAGACAGAGGAAGACAATCTTACTTGCTAAATATAAGGACAACCTCTGGGGCAAAGTCCGACCTAACTTCCTTGCTGCCCTTTATAGAATTTTGGAACTCCCCAGTTTAAGATTTCTCTGCTGCGAAGCAAACCCACTGCATGCGGACCATGTACCTGGAGCACTCCAGGTCCCTCTCTTGAGACTTTGGGGTTAAGGGAATCAGAGAAAACATGAAGGTCCTACTGCTCCCCGGGCCATGGGAAATGAAGCATCTACCCCTGACCCGGGAGTATGGAGCCTTGTGCCAGAACCCACGAAATTGGGTCAAGACTCACCGCTTACCACGGAGGTAAAGTATAATCTCAGCATCGACATATGAAGGCTCTTATGACACATCTTCAGCAACTACTCGGGTGTTGAACCATTGACATTCCCAGATTTTGTTTTTATTTTTGACTAATGGGATGCATGCAGGTGACATTTATGTTATTATTGTCTTACGTTTTTGTGTAAGATCATTAATAGCTTGAACACATGGTTCATATGTTCTTCTGTTAATGACCTACTTGTATCCTTAATTATTTTGCTTCCTATTTGGGATGCTTATTTCGTTTTGTGGGATGTTTGAATACATTCATGATACCAATCCATACTCTTTTATATGAAACCCTCTTCTACCCCAATTATATAAAATATGCTGGTCCCTTTCTATGTACTTTTTAGATTGCGCTCTCCACAACGGTTAAAAATGCTGCCTTTGTCTTCTGTAAAGTTCCTATGTGTATATATAGATTTAGATATCTAATAATTTTATTTAAGCCCCCTTAATTGGTTCTTCCCTTCTCTCTCTCCATTTCTGCAGTACTACTGTATTTAAGGGGTACTTCATTGTTTCATGCCGAACTCAGCCTATCAATAACCAATGTTGTGGTTGGATGACCCTTGCTATCCTTAATAGGATCGCAAGACATTCTTCAGCAATAACCCTCAAATTCTGGAAAGAAGGTTTATTACTCACATGTCTGGGAAATTACACAGCACATGTGGGGCCACAGGGAGAGGTGGAGGGTAGAGAGAAAAAGAATGATGGGGGCTTTGGGGTTGATGGTGGGTGCCAAGGATTTGGGGGCTCATTCTATCGATGAATTTAAAACATAAGAGTGGGAATTTAAAAAACAAGAAGAGTTAGAGAGAGAGAGAGAGAGAGAGAGAGAAGAGTTTGAGAAAGAGGGAGAGAGAGAAGACCAAATGATCAGTTATCAGGATCAATTAAGATCTCGAAAACAAAGAGTCTCAGGGGACAGGGGAAGGCAGCCCGGACCTTTATCTGGTCCTGTGGCTGGCATTGTGCTTATTCCAGCTAACCTTCCCCAAAGTGGATGCCTCTTTGAAATGGGAGCCTTAGCAATCAAAGCGTAAGACAGGCACATGCATTACAAAGAAAAAAAGAAAGAAAAGACAAGAAAAACCAAGTGTATCTGGGTTTCACTCATTACTTTCTTCATTATAATGTCTTAACATCTCCTAGGATATGCCCGCTTTTCTTCTCTTTCTGCTGACGATGTATCTCGTTCATCTTTCTCAATACATTCTTGCTTTTCTTAATCCTTTACCATTTGCATTTTATTAACCAATTACTAAATTCAGTTTGTCATTAAAATTATATATAATTTATAGATTAATATGAAAATCTGAGTCTCTGATTGACTAAGCTGGTGAATATATTATTTTTCTTGCATGGTTTTATATTTTCAATAACATTGCTCTTTAGATTGGGTAGACCTGAACATTATATATTGTTTTTTTCTTTTTCCCCTAATGATTTTAGAAGTGTTTTGGGTTGATTTATTTATTTTCCCATTTGATATTGTACCTGATTTACTATTTATTCATGTTTATTTTAAATATAGGAAATCTGTCCATCTTCAGGCATTTATTTGTATTCCAAAAATTGGCAAAGTATTACTTTGGTGTTTACGTAGAGTCTCCTAAATTTCCATTTAGACAATATCATCATCTATTAAGAAGGATAATCAAGTGTTTTGTTTCTAATTATTATTCTCATTTTTTTTTCTTTTTGAATCAAGAACATTCTGTACAATGTTGATTAGTTGTAGTGGCTGAAGGTATCCTGGGACCAGAAGAATTGCTTATATGAACCTTTCAGAAATTGCTCATTCTTAGAAATGTGACCTAAATAAATGTCTTTTATTTTAAGACACTAAGTTTTGGATTTGTTTTCTTTTTCCAGAAATAATTGTTTCTTTTGAAGCAATAGGCTAAATATTTCTAACTTTTTATATTAAACTTTCTATCTTATTTTAATTTTGGTATATCTCTTCTGAGTGGCATATATATATTTATATATATTTAAATATAATATAGCTTTGATTAAAAATGATATTTAATCTGATTATGGCTATGAGGTGTTTGAACTAATTTCTACTTCTTTCATTTTCTATGCTTTTACTTTGCATTTTTCATTCTCCTTCCTGGCTTTCTGTTCTATTGATAACGTAAGTTTTATTATTTAACTTTCTGAAAATTGTTCCTTGCTTTGGAAATTACAGATTTTTATTCTACTAACTTAGTATTTATACTTCAAATTTTAACCTATGGAATGAAACATGAATTACAAGATTCTTTCTATCTATTACATTCTGCAGAGATCCTAAAGGCAAACACTAATACAATATTTGCCAAAATGTAAGTAGCTAAAAGTAAGAAACTTATTTGTATACATTGGAAACTCTTTAATAATGGGTCCTCCTCGAGTCCTGATAGCCTACCCTTTTTAACTAGTTCCAGAGAAGGTTGGTAATAGCAAATTATTTTCCATCAGCATTTTGACAAGATGGTTTTTATCAACCTCTACCACCTGTTTTTTTAGGACAGTAATTTAGTTTAAATTTAATTATTGGGGTGCCTGGCTGGCACTTTCAGTTAGGCGACTGACTCTTCTATCTGCTCAGGTCATGACCTCCACATGTAGAGCCTCCTGTCAGGCTATACGCTCAGCGTGGAGTCTACTTAAGATTTTCTCTCTCCCTCTCCCTCTGCCTCTCTCCTCTACTCTCCTTCTCTCTAAAATAAATAAATTAAATACTTAAAAACAAACCATTAAAAAAATCTAATTATCAGGGCATCTGAGTGGCTCAAGTGGTTGAATGTCTGCCTTCGGCTCAGGTTGTGGTCCTGGGGTCCTGGGATCGAGTCCCATATCAGTCTCCCTGCAGGGAGCCTGCTTCTCTTTCTGCCTATGTCTCTGCCTTTCTCTGTGCCTCTTGTGAATAAGTAAATAAAATCTTCAAAAAAATCTAATTATTATTAATTATTTAGCGTTTTCTTTTTGATAGTGTAAAGTTTCTTTTCTCTTTATCTTTGATGCTTAAAAGTTTTAAACTATCATATCCAAGGATAGATTTAATTTTGTGCTTGGCTTTGGTGTTTATGTTCATCATAAGGGTCCATATATTTTCAAATATAGAGCTGTCATGCAATTTTATTTATATATATTGCTCTTGGCCATAATTTCTTCTTAATTCTTCTAGGAACATTATGCTCCAATCTATCAGATGCTTTACAAAGTTTCCTCATTTTTATCTATTTGAGCTTATCTGCTTCAATTACTGAATTTTACATTTGACTTGTTAAAATTTCTTTGTGTCCGGTCTAGAGGTAAGGCTGTCTATTAATTTAAATTGTTCTCTCTATAATTTGTGTTTATGTGTGTATATTTATACACACATATACATTTATATTATAAATATACACATATATGTGTATGTAATTACATTTTAAACTTATAAATATAAATATAAATAAATAAATATAAATTTATATATATATAAATTTATATATAAATTTATATATATATAGTTCTATATATAACTAAATATCTACATATAGGTCTATATTTTTCTATGTGTTTAATGGCTTTAGTTTTTTATGCATATAATGTGCAGATATGCATTATATATACATGCATATATAATTAAATTTAAATTTAAATTTTTGGATATAATTTTATATATAGTATATATATAAAACTGAGTACATATAAAACTTAGTACATATTTCTATATATCTCTATATACTTTCTATATATGCAAAAACTAAGGATTTTTATTTTGGGGGATTTGATAAGGGATTTTACATTATTTTCATACAAATTTGCTTTCCTCCATTGTCTAATTTCACTTAATCACTTCTTGGTCTCTTTTGCAAAAATATTATTGCTATTTTTTTAAATGTTGAGTCCTAAATATAGTTATATTATTCTTCTGATCATTTGTGTGTTTTATATTATTCAAAGTGAATTCATTTTCTGACACATTCTTTATATTATTGTCTATCTTTTAATCTGATTTGTAGCCTTTGGGTAAACAATAATATATACATTTTCTCTCTTATTTGGAAATCCCATTTTCTCTCTATTCATTCTTTACCATTTAGTAGTTTTGGAGATGCCACTAAATCAGTGGCTTCCTCGTCACTCACCCTGGCTTAGGGGCTCTATCTGCCTTCTATTGTTCCCTGAAGGTGCACTTTCATGTAAGCAGTAAGCACACACACACACACACACACACACACACACACATACACACAGAATAATTGTCATTGTTTTTAATTGTTTCTTTTAGGTTTATTGTTTATGTTCTGGGAGCATATAAACCCCAAATGACCAGGATTTCAGCAGGCCTAGATTAATATTTATTCATGTTTTATGTAAATGTTGTCCAGAGAATTTATTTATGCATTCATGAATTTATATGTGTGAGGTTTTCAGTATGACTATTCCATTTTTAATTTTTAATTTCATCTTTACATACTATTTTTTTACATATTATTATCCATTGCTGTCTTCCTTTTAGAGAAAAGGCCATCATTATAGATGGTATCATTAATTCTCCCAATGTTCCAAAGTAAGTATTTTATTTAATTAATTTATTTTTTAGAGTGGGTAAGGGGGAGAGGGAGAGGAAGAAAGAGAATCTCAAGAAGACTACTTGCCTAGCATCAAGACCCATGGAGGGATCAATCTCATAACTCCAAAAGCATGACTTGATCTGAAACCAAGAGTTGGACACTTAACCGACTGAGCCACCCAGGTGCTCCAAAAGTGAGTATTTTAAACCAAAATTTATGAATGTAAAAAATGAAGCTTGGGAAGTTTAGGTGGCTTGGCTTATCTATAGCATAATAAAGTCCACTTTGAATAAGCATAGGCTTTCAACTATGCATTTGATTTTTTTCTGGAAATTGCTATTACCTATCCAAAAGGAATTTTCTTATGTTATTTATAATTTTATCAATTCTCAACATTTTAAAAAATATTCTTACAAATAGATTAAAACATCTTTATCTCTACACAACTGTCCACAGGCCTCACATACTTGACATGGTATAGCTGGTTTAAGCATCCATATATATGGTAAAAGAAATGTTAGAAAATTTACATCATCATCATCAACCCTTTTAAAATTGTGCACACGTTTGAGAAGAATTCCTTAAAATGAGCCCCCACCATTGGTGATGTCAAATCATTGAATTAAGAGCCCTTTTGAATATATTGATTAATTAAATTCACAAATTTCAGATATAAAAATTTTGTACAAAGGACTTTAGTAACTGAGTGGGTCTCAACCACAGTAAAGTTCTCTTGTTTTTTAAAAAATACTTTTGGAGTTATACTTACATAAGTTAAATAACTTGAATGTGACACACTTTAAATCCAAGTCAAATTTTCACGATAACATCATCAAATTAAAATTACTTTAAAAATGTAAAAATGTAAAATTAAATCCTTATGAGAATGGCAAAAGGAACAAATAAAATATAAATATAAGGATCTAGATATGATTTTAATCTAAGGCAGAAAGTTGTTCCACAAATTATGCACTGATTTGAAATATGGGAAGTATGAATAGGGTTTTTTTTTTTACATATTTCACATAGCTAATTACATTAGATATATTTGGGATTGTAGAATGGGATGTTCATATGTACATAAATGTATATTAATGAATCGGTACAATTCATCATACATCATACACAAACATGCGCAAATACGTATTTCCATAGGGAGAGCTGACAATCTTTGTATTTTCATATAAATCTTGCTATGGCCACATGTACAATTTGCTATCCTTATTATGATAATTTAAAGAAGCTTAGGAATAATGTGCATAATGATTTAGTGAGTTGACATTTGGTGATTATATATATATTTATAAATAAATAAATTTATATATATATATATATATATATATATATATATATATATATATGAAAATGCTTCTCCCTAAAGGGTACAGAGAGGGAATTAAATGTTTATTCCTAAGTGTATGCACTATTGTTTCTCTCATGGGATTCTGAGGCAAGTGTTAAATCTTAAATAATAACATATTCAGATAAACATGATCAAAGAAAGTTTGGGGGAAGAAGAAAGTTGATACACATCAGAACATTGCACATATTGACTGATTTAACATATCCTTTACATATAGAAGGTGGAGTTTTACACAACCACACAACCTTGAGAAATCTACCAAATGGGGAATCTGAAACCTGAGAATCTCCTCTAGTTACTGAATTACGGTATTCTTTTTCCGCTACACAATACAGAAGTTTAAACAAATATAATTCAAAATTTCCACAATATTCTGCAATTATGCATATTTTCTACCCATATTTTGAAAAATATTCATAATAACAAGAGGAAATACAATTTGTACACCACATCTTGATAGCCTTGCTAATGCAAGATGAGCTCAAACATTACATTTCCTTTCCTAACTGTCCCTAGGACATATTTTTCATTTTTCCTAATTTAAAATTTTTCTACCTCCTAGCAATTGCATGCAGCTCTCATAAACATGTTTGTCAGCTAAGATTTCTCTTAAAATTTGCCCGAGAGCATATTACATGTACATTTCTTGTTTAAAGGGATGCTTCTGAGTAAACTCAATGAAAGTTATTTGTACATATGGCTCAATTTTAAATACAAGCTACTCACAGATCATAACACATTAACATCAAACTGACTTTGAATGCTGATTTGCAAGCTGTTCATGGGTATGTACGAATAAAGCAAAAACTGCTCGAGCCTATTCCACATTCAGTCAAAACAGGTATCGCATAGGTTTAAAAGTATATGTAATTCATGTTCACCTTCATTGTCCTTCAGAGTGAAGTTTGGGTTTACAGATAGGCGTTCATCAAGAAAGAAGTTAAACCTTGGTCCATTTGCAAAATCATCTCTATCAATGGCACTGATGGTGTGAATGACCTGAAGAGAAAAAAGCAAAGACTAAATAGGCAATTTTTTTTTAATATTTTTTTAATTTTTATTTATTTATGATAGTCACAGAGAGAGAGAGAGAGAGAGAGAGGCAGAGACACAGGCAGAGGGAGAAGCAGGCTCCATGCAGGGAGCCCGACGTGGGATTCGATCCCGGGTCTCCAGGATCGCGCCCTGGGCCAAAGGCAGGCGCCAAACCGCTGCGCCACCCAGGGATCCCTAAATAGGCAATTTAATTTGGCTTTTTCTTTTATTTTTAATTATACTATGACATTTTTAATTGTCATCACAAAAGGATTTTTAAGAGACCCCATTATCCACCTTGAGTATTTTCAAACAGATAATACATGCATCAGCTACCTGGCTGGTTCTTGCATGAAATTTTAGCAAACACAGTATGAACAATTTATAATCATTCACAGTTTATTTTCTAGCATAGCACCAACATTTAATTTCTTTTTTCATCACCCACAGTACATTGGGGCCAATTAGTGGCAAGATTTTGTATGAACACCTGTTTGAGGAAACGCGAAGTGTTGTTTGCACAAATAGACACATCCTACTTTCACGTAGAACAGCCTCGCAGTGTAGGTTGTTCTCAGTAAAGTAGAGGCAAAAACAGGGGTCATGTTATTTTTACTGTTTCAGGGGACCATAGAGGGCATGATCCAGCCCCTCTATTTTGACATAGTTGGGATAAGGAATGTGAGACCCCAAATGATTGTGATGTGCCCCCAAACTGTTAAAATGGTGGTAGAAGCAAATCCAGACCACTCAGAGTTTTAAGGAATTCTTCTAATATGCAGTGGTTGGGAGACAACAGTTCTAAAATTTGGGCTATGCACATTTTGGAGCAGAGACAGTTAGAACATAGAAATGAAGGATTCCAGGTAGCTTAAGAACAGAACACAAATTTCAATAGCGGTGACCATTTTACACTCTTTGAAAGGAAATGTCCAAACTAATATGCAAGACAATATTTCCTCTTTTAAAAAGTAATATCCTAATGCTTAGGTGTCCTTTTTCTAGCCCTGTCTTAAAGAAATTAAAAGAAAAAGAGGGAAAAGGAGCCATAAAAAGAGTGTTTCCTGGGGCGCCTGGGTGGTTCAGTTGGTTAGGTGTCTGCCTTTGGCTCAGGGCATGATCCCCTGCCCTCTCTGGCTCCCTGCTCAGTGGGGAGTCTGCTTCTCCCTCTCCCTCTGCCCCCCTCCTCATCCTCTTTCCCCTCCCCTCCCCTACTTACTCTCTCACACACAGTCTCTCTCTCAATAAATAAAATCTTAAAAAAAACAGTGTTTCCTGCATGTGGAATAGAGTGTTCATTTAAAAAATTGTTATGATTTCTGGAGGATCCCTGGGTGGCTCAGTGGTTTAGCGCCTGCCTTCGGCCCAGGGCATGATCCTGGAAACCCGGGATCAAGTCCAACATCAGGCTCCCTGCAGGGAGACTGTACCTCCCTCTGCCTGTGTCTCTGCCTCTCTCCCTCTCTGTTTCTCTCATGAGTAAGTAAATAAAATCTTTAAAAAAACCCACAAAAATTGTTATGATTTCTAAAAACATCTTACTCAATTTCATCCTATTTCAATCTTTTTCAAGTGAAATAACAGACCGATATGTATAAGCATTAAAACCTAAATTCCAGGGCATGCATTGAGCCCATTAGTTGGTCAGGGAGAGGAAGATGAGTGTAAAAGTACTAAGAAGGAGTCATCAGTGACAGGAAGACCAGAAAAGCATGTGTCTCCATGAAGTAGAAGTGAAGAAAGTGCTTCGAGCTACAGAAGTGATCCATTCCATTTTTATCTGAATATGGCTCTCTTTTACTCAAAATGGACTTTCTCAGCATGAAAGTTAGGTAAAAGCTTCCCCTTCCACTCACACATCCCAAAAAAACAAAATAAAAATATCACTTTTTTGAAGATTGTTTTCAGGGTTAAATAAAATAAATATGTGTTTTTCTATTTGAAAATAAACATCCTATCTCCCCTAATCCTTGCTCGTTGTCATTCTCCAACACACAATCCTATGTTCTCGATACCTCGGTGATGTACTGACACATTTGCAAATTCACTTCTTATCCTAGAGTTTGATTTTGGAAGATATTGGCACAGAACAATTAATTTAAACCAACTAAATTATTTTACATTTCCTCTTATTACTTCTTTGGGACAATTATTTTCTTCTCATTTTAAATTTTTACAAACAAGCTTATTCTAGTTGTCAAACACTGATATAATTCATATTTTATACAGTTACTGTTTTACTGTTATCTTTAGTACAGTATACTTCCCATTTCTATACAAGTAATTTCAAATCTGACTTGCCCAATCATGGCAAATTTGTCTTTCTCAGGTTTCCTGATCTTGTGTACATAACAAGTGATGAACTGATTGTCACATTTTGTTTAAGAGTAAACCACTTGTGTTAAATTCCTGCAGAATTGTCGTTCATGCATCTATACTTATTCTTCCATAATACTTCTGAAAATGCTTCCAAAAGCCTTGACTGTTGCTCTGCTTTTTTTTTAAATTAAGGTTTTATTTATTTATTTGACACACACACACACACACAGAGCACAATTGGGAGAGTGGGAGAGAGAGAAGGAGACTCCCCAAGAGCAGGGAGCCAGAATGCGATTTGACCCCAGGACTCTGGGATCATGACCTGGGCCAAAGTCTGATGCTTAACCAACTGAGCCACCAGTCATCTTGTTGCTCTGCTTTTTTTTTTTTTTTTTTTTAATTTTATTTTTTTGTGTGTGTGTTGCACTGCTTTTATCTAGAACTCAAAGATATTCTCTTGATGGGAAAATGTTTATTAATTCTTTTCTGTTACTAATCACCTTTTCTCTTTCACTAGGAGATAGATTTCCATGTATTGGTTCCTTAGATTTTTATTAGAAAAATCACCCCAGAAGTGAACATGTTTGTGCTTGTTAAAATATTGAGGCCCCCGGCAGATATCTAAATAAGTGCCATGTATCCAACAGGAGTATTTTCTACCCTCTTGTCAGGTGTGATTTATCTACACTGGGCTACCTGTGCTGTCTGTTTGTGCAATTTGTTAGTGGTGTACAGTCCATAACAATGTATTTTCTGTCTCTCATTCTTTTTCACTGAACTTAGATGTTTTCTATTATGTGCATATTTTGTAATTTGTGCATAAAGTGATTGATTATTTGGAAATATCTGAGAGAAATACAGTCACAGATTTATTCTACCAAAGGGGAAGGTAACTCACATTGATAGTTGGTATTTATAAATAGTTACCAGCTATAGTTTTTGGGAATGCCCATGAATAAGGATTCATTTTAGCAGAAACTAATTAGAATCAATTTTGCATTTCTTTTATCAAATAAATGTATCACCCTGTTTGAATGTGTTTTCTATAGTCTATTATGTCTTGAGTACTTTATTAGGGGGAAAGCATCGAACTAGTCAGTATCACAGATGTATGCAAATAATGTAGTCTTTCGTTAAATAAATGAGCTAGTCCTAACTAAATATTTAAACTATTTTAAAATATTAAAAAGAATTTTCTATGGAGTACACTGTATCTTCCTTAAATTAATCCATGAAATCACTTTATAATATAATCACAAATGAGATCATAAATTTATTTAATAATAATACTAACTTCTGTTAGTTCAGTGAGCTTGATATTTGTAAGATCTAGGTGTAAAATCTTTACTGATGATAGTACTTTATTCCTAGAAAGCTATATTGTTAATAATTGGACATGATGGGAGGAGGCTGGTGTTAAGTAATACATTTTTTAAAAATATATGTTATGTTTCCTAAGTTTACTTTGTAATGAAACATACACACGCACACACATACTCACAGAGGGAAAAGTCCATATAAATAATACAGAAAGCACCCCCATCATTTATGTTTCAGCTTCTATGTGTAAGCCATTGCATTTATCATGAATTCACTTTACTTTGGGAACTGACTTCAAATTTCATGCATGTATGATTTTCTTCTTAATATTTTTCTTCATGCAAGGTACTTAAAATATTTTTTTCCAGAACAGGGAAATATATTAACTCAGAGAAATATATTGTTACAGTTCAGGTGTATTGATACTTGATTCAACGTGAACTCTGTTGTTAGATGTCGTTTAAACGGCTTCACAAAAGACAAGTCTCTCTGCCATGGCCACATGCTGTTATATTTAGATGCACAGCATCCATAATAAAAATGTCTGTAATTCTAAAAGCAATTGTTATAGAAAGAGGAGCCATTGTACAGCTGGGCAACACAAATATGTTTCAGAAAACCTATTTCACAAATCATTATTTAAATAGAGTTCCCTATTCCTACTCCACATCAAAACACAGTTTCTCCAGAAGTGCTACAGACATAAGATTAAATGAACCAAAGATGGCAAAATTAAACAACAGAAAGATTCAGACCATTTCCCTTGTAATAGGTTAATCATACAAATTGACCACACAGATTGACAATGGTTTGTTTAAATAAGGGTGCAATAAACAATGTTTTCAAATGACTTTTCGGTCCCTTAGTAGAAAGTTTTAATTCATTTTGGTGAAACAAATGTTTAGAGAAACAGATACTTAGGCAATATAAAGAACCCAAGTCTCTTAAAGTGACATCTAAAATCATACAGTAGTAAAGACAACAATGATGCTAACTATGAATATTGTTTTTTTAAAGGATAATAACTATAATCACACAAATAAATTGATAGATATTAGCACTTAGGGGTGCTAAGTCTAGTGATTGCTTTCTAAAACAGCAACAGCTCTCTGAAGAAAAGAAAAATATTATATAAATGGTTAATGGGACTCAGAAGATAAAGATACATTTTGTCACAAATTTAGCCTTCTCTGAAAAATGGAATGGCTTTCCCTGTGACGAGAATACAGTAATCCACATTTAAAGGCACTGGAGTCGTATATTCAGAACTTCAGGCTTGGAAGGGCCCTGAAATTCTGATAATTTTCTTTATTTTAGACACGAAGAAAGCACTTATCAATATCACATAAATCATTTCTTAGAAATGTTATGAAGCTTGGGTGGTCAGTGTGGAGGGTAAAAGAGAGGGACCCATGCTCGCACACTGGCACTGACAGGAGAGCATGACCTGGAGAGAGTGCCTGAAGCATCTTTCTCATGATCAAGAGGTGGAGCATATGGGAGGTCAATAGAAAAAGTCCAAGCCATTGGCTAAATGAAAAGAGTTCAACCTGGAAAACTAATACTAGTGTTTTAGATTTGGTAGCACATGTTCCCATTCACAGGAGAAAAATCAACTGATCCAAGAGCAAGGACTGACTATTATTTGTCCAGATTTTCAATGCTTTCATCTGCAAAGGTGGCTATGGAGTAGCAAGTATGAATTTTCCCTACAATTTTGAAATTACTTACAAGAAAAAAAGAAAAAGAAAAAAAGAAAGAAAGAAAGAAAGAAAGAAAGAAAGAAAGAAAGAAAGAAAGAAAAAGAAAGAAAGAAAGAAGAAAGAGAAAGAAAGAAAAAGAAAGAAAGAAAGAAAGAAAGAAAGAAAGAAAGAAAGAAAGAAAGAAAGAAAGAAGAAAGAAAGAAAGAAAATACCACCTAAAAAGAAAACATCTAAAAACAGCTGATGCAATCATGAGTTTATGTTTGGATTTTTAAATCTTTATATCACATTTCAAATGACCCAATTCTGAATTCTCTGAATAACCTACAGATCAAAGAAAAAGATTCTATGAGGGATTATATTCTTGTCAGATTTTGATATTAAAGATATGTTTCGTTATAAAAAGTGTAGAAAACAGATTCCCCCATTTTGTACTTTTTAATGTAGCATATTTCCACCATCATTCTATTGAAATAGTTTTAATTTTTATTATTTAACTGATTATTAGCTTATTTTATTTTATTTTTATTTTTTGATTCTTAGCTAGTTTAGACGTGCCCTTATTTCCAATGGATTTTTTTTCTAACAATACTTTTGAATTCATATCTAGCTTTATTTATTTTTTACATACAGAAGATAATGAGGCCGATCCTTTGCAAATTATTAAAACTTGCTAAGTGACCCTACATATAGTAAATTTATGGTCAATGTTTTCTGTTAGCTTCAGAAGAATGCATGATCTGATATTGTTTAGTGTATTATTCTATATTTGTCAGATCATAAATTTCGCTAATTGTGGTGTTCAATTTTCAATATCCTTACCAAAATTTTTGCCCTTATTCTATCAGCTTCTGGTAAAAGGATACCAAAACTCCCAATACAATAATGGGCTAGTCTCATTTTTAATATTTCTATACTTTTTTGCTTTGTTCATTTTGAGGCAACATTGATACGTATATATGAATTTAAAATTCTTATTTCTATCTGATGTATAAACTGTCTTTATCACAATGAATGTTCCTCTTTATATCTAATAATGTTCCTTTGATGAAGTGTGTGTGTGCGTGTGTGTGTGTGTGTGTGTAGCTGGGTAAGTATAGATATAGCAATTATTCAAGTAATTATTTGGTATATTTTTATATGTTTTCTTTCAAACTCTTTTCCTTTATTATTTTTATTTCACACTTTTATTTTTTTTAAGATTTTACTTATTTATTTGAGAGAGAGAGAGAGAGTGCACCTACACACCAGTGGGGGGAGGGACAGAAGGAGAGGGAGAAACAGACTCCCCATTGAGCCGGGAGCCTGACAGGGGTGCGCTCAATCGCTGGGCTCTGAGATCATAACCTGAGCAGAAGGCAGAGGCTTAACCAACAAAGCATCTCGGATGCCCCTATATTAACACCTCTTATAAAAACAGTTAAATGCTTTTTTTTTTTCTATTTTGACAAAACATATATTTTAATATGACTGTTTAGGTGACTTTATTTCAACATAGGTGCTAACGTACACTTTAAATTTACATTATTTTTATTTACTTTCTACTTTTCACTTATTCTGTATTTATTTATGTCTTATGTTTTGATTTTTAAAATCAGATGACCTCTACCTAGCTATTAGAATTCTGTGTACTATAGCTTTATTTTTATTTTTCCTATTTTGTGAGAATCTATATATATCAGCAGCAAATATGAGAGTTTTTCATTTCAAGTTTGGGCTTTACAAACTTCACAGAATTTTCTGGATTATTTTGGAATTACTATTGGTTATAAGCTTCATATTTTATTAGGATTGTATGTTAGTTGTGAAATGGTCCTTCTAGAATCCTTGAAGTTCACTCCCATATGAAAAGTTTTTTTACCTGTATATTTGAACTGTAAAACATAATCCTGTTGGAAACAAAACGGCATGCAACAAGTTTGCAAGTATATGAATTATTTTAAAGTAACAAACATTTTCATGAAGAGAGTTAAGGTCAAGAAATAGAAATGTAAATATTTCTTTAGGATTCAGTATTTTAATTTATTTATTTTTTAAAGACTTCTTTATATTATTTGTTTGAGAGAGAGCAACAGAGAGAACGAGCACACAAGTGATGGGGAAGGACAGACGGAGAAGGAGAAGTAGACTCCCTCCTGAGTAGGGAGACCTGTTCAGAGCTTGACCCCAGGACCTTGAGATCATGACCTGAGATGAAGACAGACACCTAACCAAATGAGCCAACAAGATTAAATATTTTTCATTACAGTTTCTACTATCTTGTTAGTTACATGTTCTTTTACCTTTTTTTTACTAATTGATCTAGAGGATACAGCATGCTTTCTGGACATATAAAATATATATTAGTAGTTAATCAATTACTCAAAGTTTGAGGATCCAGAATTTCAGGAGTTCAGAATATTTTAACTTCATTTGTCTTTCCCACTTATGACCTCTTGTTGCCATGTATATAATGTATATTTGAAACTCTGGAAGATGTTCCTTAGATTTGTATTTATTCATCAATAATTTAGTTTTTGTGAATATATTTATTGATTGCATTTAGCTTGAGGCTCCTCATGACTTCCATTGCCAGTGTAGTTATTCTCCTTTTTTTTTTTTTTACCCAATAAAAGCTTTAGAGTGTGTCTTATGGTAAGAGATTTTCACATTTTTGTGGGCCTAACTCTGAGTTTTTCTGTTCTTTGTTTTTGTGGGATATGTTTGGTAGAAAAGAATTCATGGCTGTCAGTTATTATCTTGCAACTGTTGGGAATTATCATTCCATTGTTTTCTGGGTCTTATATTTTTTCAAAATGATTTTATTTATTTATTTGATATAAAGAGTGTGAGTGTGCACATGCACACACACGTGTGTGTTCGCACATGGGCAAGTCGGGGGGTGGGCAAGGAGCAGAGGGGAGGGAAAAGAAGAGGGAAAGCATCCCAAGCAGACTCCATACTCAGCGCAGATCCCATCTAGGGACTCAATCCCCCCACCCTGTGATCACGACCCTAGCTAAAACCTAGAGCTGATGCTGAACTGACTGAGACACTTATGTGGGTTTTATCTTTCTTGACGAAAAATGAACTTTGTAGTATTCTTTTAAAGTATTGTATCTCTTAAAATGATTTACTTTTCATTATTTTTTAAGGGTTTTTTTTTTTTTGTAAGTATGGATTCATATCCAGTTATAAGAAATACAGAGATGCTATGTACCCAGTTTATCCCACTGGGAACATCTACCAAAACTACAGTACAATATCATAGCGAGGATGTTGACATGGACGTAGTCACAATACAGAACATTTCTGTTACCATAAAAATCCTTCAGTCTGCCCTTTATAGCCACATACACTTCCCTGCCACCCTCACCCTCTCCTTAACCTCTGACATTTTCTATTATGAAACTTTGGGTATTTAGGTGTGTGTGTGTGTGTGTGTGTGTGTGTTTTCCACTCAGCAAAATTCTCAGGAGTTTCATTCTGATTTTTTTTATCTTTTTATGCTTCAGTGTGGATGCTTTTTCTGACCTATTTCCAATTAACTTATTTTTTCTTGCTTTGTACTATTACCGAGAATTTGAATCTATATTCAGCAACTATATCTTTTAAAAATCTAAATTTTTCCACTTGAAAGTTTTACATTTTTCTCATCAATTATATTTCTCATACATTTATAATGTGGGTTAATAAACTAATTTTAGGGGATCCCTGGGTGGCGCAGCAGTTTAGCGCCTGCCTTTGGTCCAGGGTGCGATCCTGGAGACCCGGGATTGAGTCCCACGTCGGGCTCCCGGTGCATGGAGCCTGCTTCTCCCTCTGCCTATGTCTCTGCCTCTCTCTCTCTCTCTGTGACTATCATAAATAAATAAACATTTTTAAAAAATAAACTAATTTTAGGATGTGTTTGACACATTTTTTTGACATTTTTGACACAACTGAAATAGGCTTTGATAAATAAATCATTGTATATCTATACTGAAAAATTCCTTGATGCTTTTGAAATGATGATACAGAAAAATGCTTAAGCATCCGAAGTGATTATCTTAACATATTACATAATATATATTAATTATATGCCATTACATAAAATAATTAATATAATACAATATAATTCATAAACTAAGTACTTTCAGATATAATTTTCATCCACTTTATCCTTATCATGCTTTCTAATTTTCTTATGGGCAATGAACTTGAAAAAAATTCATGAAAAAAAAGGTTGTCCATATACGTATACATAAATACCTCTTCAGAGGGTATTAAAACATAAGCAATGTTTGCTTTAGCATAGTATTGGTTGTCCCTTCTACAGAAATACACAGGCAATGCTTCTCAGTACTATAATTTTAGGAGAAGCTTTAAAATGATTTAAAATAGTGTGGAGTGGGGATACCTGGGTGGCTCAGCTGGTTAAGCATCTGGCTCTCAATTTTGGCTCAGGTCATGATCTCAGGGTTGTGAAATTGAACCCTGTGATGGGCTCCACATCAGGTATAGAGCTCTCTCTCTCTCCCCCCCCCTTACATTTTTTTTTTAATAAATACATAAATGAAGTAGTTTTGGATGATATAGTCATTCTGGTTTACAGAGACTGTAGAGCGACCATCTGACTCAGCCAGACCTAGACCTTTTCTCCCTCTCTAAATTCACCTGTGACAGACAGACTTTAAATGCTCCTCATGGGATCCATGCCTCCATGTAGTGCCTTCTCCATTAAGTCTGGATGTGACCTGTGATTTGCTTCTGACCAATAGAATATGGCCAAAAAGTGTTGATATATCACTCACCTGGTGACATGAACTGACTTAACAGATCTCTCCCTCTGTGTTTGATGAAGTAAGTGGCTACATTGGGAAGCCTATACATACAACAAAAAACTGTGGACAGTGTGTCGAAACTCCAGGGAACAAGGAAGAGCTGAAGAAACTCCTGAAGCTCTGAGGTCTATAGCTGAAGGTATCCTAATGCTGCCAATAACCAGGAGTGCTGAGAAGAGATCTCAAGCTTCAGGTAAGATGGTCCCGGCTGAAACCTTGATTACTGTTTGTGAGACCCTTGCAAAGATCCAGCTAAGCCATGAGCAGACATCTGACCTACAGGAAATCGGGGGTCAAGATTTCCTCAAATATGTCTTATTTTAATCTGCTAAGTTTGTGTAATTTGTTATACAGCAGAAAAACAAAAACAAAAACAAAAACAAAAACAAAGGTATGTCCCCTTTCAGATTTCCACTTGCTTTATGTTCCACAGCCACACTGGTTTTCCTTCAGGATTGCCGTGCTCCTTTAGCTAGCTGCCATCTACATACGTGCGACTCACGATCCTTTTCAAGTTCTTCGCTCCTTCTTCCACTGTCTCCACTTTCTTAGTACATACACTCTCTTTTGTTCAAGCCTAATTGTCTTTTAGTACCAATATTACTCAATGGTCACTCTCATGTCACTCCTGTGGAACATCCAAAATAGACCAAACTGTCCCTTCTCTGTAACCTCATCTAAAATCTTTATTAAGGTGGAAAGTTCACAGTTTCCTCCTCACTTAATAGAGGGCTTTGCATAAACCATTCAATATAATTTTATCGGTATGGTGGATGTATGCATGAATGAGTTCACTCTTTGATTTACATTTGGGATCAAGAAAATTTATTTTCAATGATTCTCAAAAAAATCTGTTTGGTACTTAAAATAAAGCTTTATAAAATTATTTTCACTGAGCACAAAAATAACATTGAGGGATTTTGAGGATTATACCTAAAAATAATAGAAATAGAGCTGCTGTTTCTCTTCCATTCCAATGATAGGAAGGAAACAATTAACTTACCTGGCCAGGCTTAGAATTTTCACAGACAACAATATCATATTCCCTGGCAAGTTCGGGTGGATTGTCATTGACATCCAGAACTCTAATACCCACTGTGACATGGCTCAGCAAACCAGGATTGTCTGCAAAACACACAGGGATATATTTAGTATTTCCATACACACTTTAGAGGCTTGGTTTAAAACAAATCTCCTTAATACTGTAGCTTGTCACTAGCTCCATATGCTTCAACAGGACTTTTGGCAAAAGACAACTTTATGATGGCACTCTTTGCTAGAACTCATTAACTTACAGAAAAATGAAAAATGAACACCAAGGCATGACATGAATGCTAAAATGATATTTTGTCATATCAAGGAAATTACATGTTATTCAGGAACTGGAGTGGGAGAAAGTTGTCAGAATTCATTGTATGCTGTCAGAGTCTAAGGGATGAACAATTGGTTTCATCATTAATCTAAAAAGCATAGCAGTTGGTAAAAAAAAATTACATAATCTTTCAAAAGTTCTAGTTTTCAAATTTAAATAAACTTGGAGAAAATAAAAAGAAGATAAAAGAAAACTTCTTTACACAAAGGATAATTTTCTTCTGGAAAAAATGCATTCAGTGTGTGATGTTAAGTCATAATTGGGGAGAAATAATAATTTAAATCAGAACTTATCATAGAAATTAATATATAACTGGTAGATATCAAAATATTATAGTCAATACCTCAAAATAAGTCTTAAATGCAGTCTTCCCATTTTTCAGTAAGTCATTAATTCTGCGATGTGAGGAAAAGGCAGATGTTTGCTTTATTTTACATTTTAAGTGCAGAATTGATAATGAGAAAATTAAATATATATTTTTTATTGCTGTGTTTGTCATTATCTTAAAAAAATCCAAAATTAAATTTAGACTAATTTTAAAAAAGACTATTAGATAAAGACATACAATCTAGACAAATTTATGAATGTATCAAAGCAGAACATGAGAAGGCATATTAGAAAAAAAAAAAGAGGGATCCCTGGGTGGCGCAGCGGTTTGGCGCCTGCCTTTGGCCCAGGGCGCGATCCTGGAGACCCGGGATCGAATCCCACGTCGGGCTCTCGGTGCATGGGGCCTGCTTCTCTCTGCCTGTGTCTCTGCCTCTCTCTCTCCCTCTGTTACTATCATAAATAAATAAATTAAAAAAAAAAAAGAAAAAAAAAGAGATATGGACAGACATAGACATATACAGAGAACACTAAAACTAGTAAGAACATGGGTGGAATAAAAAGTACCATAAGTCGTCCCAAAAGGAATAGAAAATCTGAGTAATTAAAAAAATCAAATTTCATCTGAAACAATTTCTCTAAAGAGAAAAAGGTCAGGTCTAGATTATTTTACCCAAAGCTAAAGAAGCAGATAATTTCAGTCTCATACATCTTTTTTCCATAAAACAGAGGAAGGAGGAAATACTTGAAAGCTTGTTTTCTGTGGCTTGTGACACATCAATATCAATAACAGAAGTTCCCACTCATGGGAGATTCTAGGTGTAAACAGCCTAAACAAAATGATAGCAAACCCATTCCACTAGGGTAGAATATATAGTAATTATATATATAATTATATATATATATAGTGAATTATATATAATATATAATAATAAATATAATTACTATATAATATAGTAAAATATATATCTTTATAAGTTTAATTCCATGCTTGCTTAGTTTAACATTCAAGAAAGGAAGAAACAAGGAGAGGATGGAAGATACAAAGAAGACATGAGGAAGGACATTTTAAAAAGCATAAAGATTATTCACAAAGCTAATAAATTAAAGGGTGGACCAAAAATCTGAATAATCATCTCAACATGTATAGAAGAACCAAGAAATAGAACGCAATATCCATATATTATAAACACAATGAAACCAAACCAAACAAACATATAAGAGAAAGAAAAACTCTGAGTGAACTAGAAGTAGAGCTGTACCTTCTCCAGCTGATTAAGGGCAAATTAAATAAACAACAACAACAAAACTACAGTGCGCATTACTCTTAATGGTAAAAAACTCTTAATGGTAAAAAACTAAGTCGAGTTAATAAAGCTATAAGGACGCTAGAAATAAATCTAACAAAGGATGTGAACGACCTACATGCAGAAGGCTTTATTGAAGTGGTCTATTCGTTCAGCTTATTTAGACTTCGTTGAAGAAGGTCTAAAGAAACTAAGTCCTGTGTTATGTGTGTGGTTAGGAAGACAACACACCACAGATAAAACCGCCCTTTCCCACGTGATGTGTGTATTCAATGTTATCTATTGCAAACCCCAATGTTCATAGAATTAGTAGTGGGTTCTAAAATTTATAAGTACTAGGATTATTGAGATTGGAATGGAAAAGAACAGTAAAGAAACATGTTCAACAATTTACCCAGGCTTATTATATGGTATTTGCAGCCTTACTATGGCCACTATATAAATACATCTCTTCTGCCCCAAATGTCATAAGTGATTTTTTTTTTCATGTATTCTCGGATTTACCAATTAGGTACTTGCTCACCTTTTCAGAGCAGACAAAAGCAATCTGTTCTAGAAATCTGACACAAGAATAATTTTATTGTCTCTAATCATCAGTATCAGCAGGCTTAATTGTCCCTGAGTAAATAGTTCTCTGCTCATTTTCTGAAGCAACCTTAGTGAAGTTAGGGGAAAGAAAGAAAAAAAAAGATGGAAGGAAGGAAGGAAAGAAGGAAGGAAGGAAGGAAGGAAGGAAGGAAGGAAGGAAGGAAGGAAGGAAGGAGGGAAGGAAGGAAGGAAGCTATTTTGTAGGAGAAGATGCTGGAAAGACTACATCTTACCAAAAGGCTAGAATAAAAGGACAACTAGGCATCTGACCGTTGTCGACATTCACCTTCTCTCTGTCCCCACTGACTCTTGCTCATGTGATCTTTGGACTCGAGTCGACTCCCACTCATTGCACAGGGGGGTACAGGAAGCCCAATTCTTCTCGATGGAAATAGACTCGATGTTGATGGGACATTATTTTATTATTCTGATGTATGTATAATTCCTATTCCATTACTTGTTAAAAGCACAGCGTTCAGCATCAGACAAATGCCAATTTTCTGTGGACCTACTCCTGTTACATGTCCTGTGGGGAAGCTCAACTGAATGTAATCTTCGTGTGCTTGTGACTAAGGATGCGACCGCCCTGCCCTGCCAGGGGCCACTGCAGGTCATCTGGACGAAGGGTCAGGAAAAACAGAACATTGGAGTAAGCTCACAGTCATTAGCGCACAAACTGAATACCTCCTATTTACTAAGAGTAGCATGAAGTACAAAACTGCCTTTCACTTCAGACAATTAGAGGCTGAAAACCCACTATGGCTTCACAGCCGCTTGCAGTCTACCTGTGTCAATTCTGGTATTTTCCTGCTCAATGAGAAAATGAGCTACTTCTAAGTGAGCAAACTGGCACATTCCTTTGGGTTTCTCTTATTTCCCACAGCCATTGGGTTAGGATGGGGCCCCTTGAATGACAATGAATTTACCTATAAAGTGTGAACATACTCACGTGCATTGGAAGTATTTTTCTCTGGCAAAAAATAGACGATGTTCTTGAAATCATTAATGCAACACTTCAGTTATTGCTATTGTTACTTTTATCTTCATGCTTTAATTCTAGCAAGCAGTTTGTTTTTAATAGATGTATAATTGACATGCCATATTATATTGATTTCAGGTACAAATATAAGAAAGTGATTTGGCAATTACACACATTACAAAATACTCACTATGGTAAGTGTGGTCACGATTTGTCATCATACACGGTTATTATAATGTTACTGATTATATTCCCAAGGCTGCACTTCTCATCCCTGTGACTTATTTATTTTGTAATTGGAAGTTTGTACTTAATCCATTCCCCTGTATTGCCTGCTCACCCTCTTCCTCTTTGGCAAACACCAGTTGTTTTTTTGTTTTTGTTTTTGTTTTTTCCTCGTATTTATGAGCCTGTTTCTGTTTTTGTTCAATTTTAAGTCTTTTTTTGGTGGCAGAGTCAATGAACCCCCTCTCTAGCACTCTTTAGGAACATGACATTTGGAGAGTCATGTATTATTTCTATGCCTTGGCTACTTAATCTGCACTGAGTTCTTTGAAAAACACCAAATGGTCTTTTTGAGAAATCATTAAGGAAATTATGTAAATTTTAAAATACTGACCCTGAGAATAAGCAGGCTGCACATTTGAATCCTTTCTGAAGATGAAAAACAAAACAGAAGCAAAAGCAATACACACCGCATGCGCCAATCCTAGACATGTGATTTCTAGCAGAAACCACACTATTTGAAAATCATCCACATTTTACCCAAGACCAATATAAAAACAAGTCATATTAGCAGAGTGCCCTCTACACACATTGTGATGCAATGGAAGTATTGGTATATGGTAGGTCAGCACAATTTCATGACCATTAGTATATGTAGTGCAATTTATTATGGAATTCAATAGATTTCTAGATATTCATACTTGGAAGTTAGTATTAAGTACTTTTTTAAATTTTTTTTCAAGACTTTATTTATTCATGAGAGACACAGAGAGAGGCAAGGACACAGGCAGAGGGAGAAGCAGGCTCCATGCAGGGAGCCTGATGTGGGACTCGATCCCGGGACTCCAGGATCACGCCCTGGGCCCAAGGGAGACACTCAACCGCTGAGCCACCCAGGTGTCCTAAGTACTTTTAAATATATAAACTTAGACAAGTGCCAATTATCTTATCTATAAAATGTAGATTATTTTCCTCAAAATGTGCTTCCATTCTTTTCTTTATGAAAATTCAGTCACAATGAAAAACCTTATATATTACTACAACAGTAAATTGCAGTGATTATGGATTTAATTAAGTAATTATATTTATATCTATGATTTATAAATGTGTACACTTATGAAGATGTGTTTCTACCTGTAGGTTACAAATGTGTTTAATTTTTTTTTTTAATTTTTGGTCTGTGTTTGATTTCTATTATAAGTTTACATTATAAGCAACTATCTATAAACCAAATAGTCTGAACTTTTGTGAATCATTCCTGCGAAGTGAGACTAGACTATTTTAAGATGCTAATATTCTGTTTATTAACAAATGACATTATTAACATTCCCTTAAGTGAAAATAAATATATACAATAAAGTTTGCAAACTAGTGCTCGGATGAAACTGAAATTTTTTTTAAAGATTTATTTATTTATTTATTTATTTATTTATTTTAGAAAGGGGGGGCAGGGGGAAAGAGAATCCTGAGGCAGACTCCCCGCTGAGTATGGAGCCTGATGTAAGGCTCCATCTCACCATTCCAGGGTCATGACCTGAGTGGAAATTACTGGTCGGCCACTTAACCAGCTGAGCCACCCAGGTGACCCTGAAAATTCTTGTTTGACATACTTGTCTTGAAATGAGAGAGTTCTGCTATCTTTAACTAGTATTTTGAAATTTTGTATATAGAAGTCATGTATAATTTTTAGTCAAAACACTAAGATAAAATAATTAATAAATAATATATACTCCTTACTAATGTATTTATTAAACAACTATTTTATGGATAAAATTATCACCGTGCCTTGTACAAGTCTGGTGTGCTACAGATGTTCTTTCTCTCTCCATCTTTCCCATTCTCTATTGAGAATCCAAATATTGTATTCAAATAATCTGTTATAATGTATAAGTTATAATTAATATCTAGCATCTAATGGCTTAATTCTTAAATAGTTCTTTCTGGTTGCCAGATAAACAGGTGTAAAATAAAACATTCTATGACATTAATAAGATAAATAATTGAATTGACCTTATACATTTTGGATCACTAACTTATTTTACATAAGTTCAAAAAACCTGGTAGTCATCTACAAGCTTTTTCAAAAATTACTAAGCATTTAGAAACATATCACCTCAAACTCATTCAATGTATTTATACACTTTTTGTAGTTTGCTGTATAAAATTTTATTAGTGGCCCAGTCATTATAAAGATGTCACATTGAAGTGAATCACCCAAAAGGAGTCTCAACTCTCTTAAGACATTTTTTGGGGGCGTCATGGTGGCTCAGCAGTTGAGCATCTGCTTCTGGCTCAAGGTGTGATCCCAGAGTCCTGGGATCGAGTCCCATGTAGGGGTCCCCACAGGGGAGCCTGCATCTCCCTCTGCCTAGGTCTCTGCCTCTCTTTGTGTTCTCTTGAATCAATAAATAACACTTAAAAAAAAAAAAAAAAACCCTTTTTTCTCCTAACTCATAAATTCTCCAAAAATTCCCAAAATGTCTTAGTATTTTTGCCTGAGACTCACATAAGTGTTACATAAGTGTTAAGCTTTAAAAGTTTAAATTATGTCTTTGATTTTAGGAATAAACACTTTTATTCTTTAGGTTGGAACCATAAAGTCAAAGTAATTCACCTTTAAGTGGAATTAATTACATCGGGATGATATATTTGCTCTTGATTATAAAATAAATTGAAAAATAGTTTTTAAAAAATATCTGTTAAAATTGGCCCATTCAATTGCATGAAAGAATCTAACAAAGGCAGATTTATTTTCTAATTTTTGTGATAATTCAGAATTTTTACATTTATTTTCCATCGTGGTCTATTCATCTCTAGTGTGGTGATCATCAAGTTTTCATCTTTCTTGAGTCCCCACAAATTCAGCTTGTGATAGATTATTACGATGTCCTTTGAACTACATTAGCAATCATACTGTTTATGCTGCCAGAAGTTCACTAATAGAATGGACCATCATTTTGCATTTTTGGGGGTGAGCAATGTAAGGATACTAATTTTTTTCTTATCCGATACAATCAGCATTCAAAAGTGGTTTTGTTAATTACGGAAAAACAGCTAACATAGGACATCGTTAGTGAAAATAATACATATATATTTCAAACATTTGTATTAAAATATCCGAATGTTTAATCATTCACCAATCTCATCTCTGGTGTAGGGATAAGGTCTTATCTCTGAGAATGGATCTGCTGTTGCTTGGAGTTCAACATCACCATTCTTGAAAAAAATCACACTCACTGCATCATCTATGGGCCCCAAATTTATTCCAAGGGAAGGAGAAACATGAAGTCATGTCCCAAACAGTTTAAGCACACAAGCAATTTAATGAAATTCCCTGAAATATTATAATGGTCATATTTTTTTCCTAAACTGCAACACATTTTTTTTAAGCTAAAATCAAATCTTAAGAAAATTTAAGCCTGAACTGATTCCATTATGCACATCTACAACATTCTTTGGTGTAATATTTAAATAAATTAAGTAGTTAAAAGATAAGATTAACAAGTTTTGAAATAGAATTTAAGAAAGTAAACTTCAGATTTTAGCCAGAAGTAGCAACTGATACCAGACTAACCAGCTATTATATATGACTATAAAACTGAAATTATATGAAGATACTCTTCTTATAGTTTGGCATACAGACAGTGAAGAACTGTGCTCCTTGAGAGAGGAGAGATCCACAAGCCGAGTGCAATGATTTCCTCCAGCCTTGATTATGTTCATCATAACCTTGTAGGATATATTTCAGGAAGGAAAGGCTGGTTGTTTAACATTTAAACATTGTAAATATAATTCACCCCACCCATAATTCTTTATTTTTTTTTAAATGATTTTATTTATTTGAGAGAGAGAGAGAGCAGAGAAAGAGTGAGAGGGAGAAGCAGACTCCCAGCTGAGCAGAGAGCCCGATGTGGGACTCAAACCCAGGACCCTGAGATCATGACCTGAGCCAAAGGCAGATGCTTAACTGATTGAGGCCCCCAGGTGTCCCAATTATATTGATAGATGCAGAAAAATATAACAAAACAGAACATCTGTATTTGATGTAAAGAAAAAAAAACACTCAGTAAAGTAAGAATGGAAGAGATTTCCCCAATCTGAATAATTGTATAAATACAACCCACGACTGTCATACTTACAAGTGAAAGATTGAATGTTTTAACCTAAGAATCAGGGGGAAAAAAATAAAAGGTAGGGTATAGCCTGTAGCAATTCTCCTGGGAATCATATTAAAGCTTAGAGTCAGTACAATTAGACAAAAAGAGAAATAAATATTATGTCAATTGCAAAGTAAGGAATAAATCTATTTCTTCACAGGGGATCATTCACGTAGAAAAGACAAAATAATCTCCAAAAAGCTGCTACTGCTAATGAGAGTTAGTCATACTGTAGAATAAAAGCTTAAAAAGCTTATATTAACATTTATTTCTAAAACAATAAAATTAAAGAAGCACTTAAATCAATAATAAATTCATGTAACATGAAAAAAACTGTAATTAACTAAAATGTGTTCAATATCTGAAGCCTACAAATATTACTAAGATAAATTTAAAATACCTAGATAACTGGAAACGTACATTATATTCATAGATAAAAGACTCAATATTTTTGAAACATCCATTCCTCCAAACTTGAACTATAGATTAATTGCAGTACCAATAAAACTTCTAGCTGATATTGTTGAAGACTCTGACAAGCTGATTCTTTAATTTATCTGAAAAAGATCATGTTTTACATTTGCCCAAACAATTTTGATAAAAAGAAGAACTTTGTTATTTTAAGTATTAGTAAGTAGCCACAATAATCAAGATGATGGTATTAGCTTAAGATTATCTATGTGTGTGTGTTGTGTCTGTGTATAGTATTTTATAATATATGCTTATAGGATTAATGGTACATACAAAAGAGCCTAGAAATTAATCAAAACAAAAATGGTCAAGTGTTAATGTACAAAGCTGTCATGAATATTAAATAGATAAATAATAGCATTTATAACAAATACTGGACCCATTGGAAATGCCTATATGTGAACTAAATTAACTTGTCCCTTATAATAATTAAAATATGACTCAAAGTGAACCATAGACCAAAACATAAAACCTTAAATTTAAATATATAAGAACAAATAGAGTAAATATTTTGTTACTTTGTTTTAGTAAAGAATTTCCTAAAATGTGTTCAGATTCATGTATAAGATATTAAAACATCCTTTCTGGAACCCTTAAATTCTTACAATTGCAAGTAACACAAAAGCTGTGACTTTTGGACAGCTAATATAATTGTGGAACTGAATACAAGCATACTTTAGAGTGGAATTTTTCTGCATAAAATGAAATGTACTAAGAGAGCTTTAACTCATATATAAAATATACACATTAATTTTGGGGTCAATCATCAATTACAATTATGCATTTGTCAAAAACATGTTAAACGTTCTCCTTTTGAGAAGCATTTGAGAATACTTCTAAGAATAGATTATATGCTCATGGTATGTATACCTAAGTTACACATATTGAAAAGTTTTTCATATTTATAATAGGAAATATGTTCATGTTATATCAGCAATATTAATTAATTGCTTCATATTAATATATAAAGCTATAAAAACTGAAAACAATTGACCTACTCTGGAATTTTTAAGCATGAATTAAAATAGATTTCTCATTATAGTGAAAATGAAAAAACAAAATCAGCTGTATTTCTTTCCCTGGATGAATCTTAAAAACAGAGCACTGAGAAAAAAATTACAGAAAGTGCTTATACTATTAAGCTATCCATATATAATATCCATGAGACAAAGATGTAGTTACATAAATATAGATATATGGATGTCCAAAATGTATTTGGTAGAATTATAAAGAAAAGACAGGAACAAATAACACTAAACTCAGTATCTACAAGCTTTAGTGGGAATGAAGAAGGATGAATAGTGAGGTGTATGTACTTATTTATTTTAAGATTTTATTTACTTATTTATTTCAGGGAGGGAGGGAGGATGGGAGAGAGAGAGAGATAGAGAGAGAGAGAGAGAGAGAGAGAGAGCGCCTCAGGAAGGAGTAGAAGGGGACAGAGAGCCTCTCTAGCTGACTCCAGGCTTAGAGCTCACGACCCTGACATCATGACCTGAGTGGAAACCAAGAGTCAGATGCCTAACCAGCGGAGCTACCCATGCATCCCTAGTGAGGTGCATTTAAAGCTTATTTCTCTGAGGAGAGTGGCTCTTAAATTGGTGTTCATTTTATTATTTAAACCTACCACATACTTAAGATATCAATGCATTTGATATATTTTAATTCTAATTGGAAAACATTTGGTACGATGACTTTACCCAAATATTAAAAGAGACATATGTGTGAACACATAACCTATGCACGTGTGTACACATCTGCATTCATTACATCACGTCATGTTCTAATTTCCAACTAAGCACAATTTTCGTAGTTTTATTTATCAATGTCTTCCTTTATGGGGTGTGCAACTGATATTTTCATAAAACTTCCTCTATTCTGGAGTCATAGTAATGTTATCCTACGTTTCATTTAATGTTTAATTTTCACCTCCTATACACTGGAATTACTTATTCCGCATGGCTGTGAGGTAGATAAGTAAGTTTACTTCCTTTGCAGAGCCAGGTAACACAGCTCTGTCTTCACCTGTTGGTCGAAGTGTCCATCGGTCCTCCCTTCTGACTTGCAAACAACTCTGCCTTGTGTCAATCTGACCCTATGGTTCTTAGAATATACACCTGTATCAAAACATTTTTTAAACTGCTGTGTGGTTTAGTGTGTCATTAATGTCAATATATTTTGCTTCATGTACTTGAAGATGATGCTTATTCTTTAAGGATGCTTGGGTGCCTTAGTCACTTGGTCACCTGACTCTTGATTTTGGCTCAGGTCATGATCTCAAGGGTCTTGGCCTGGAGCCCTACATTGGGCTCCACACTCAGGGGGGTGTCTGCTGCAGGAGTCTCCCTCTCCCTCTGCCCCTCCCCCTGCTTGCACCCTCTCTCTCTCTCTCTCTCTATCTAAAATAAATATATAGAAAAAAATCTTTGAAAATGATATGTGTTCATTAAATTATTTCATTATATATGACCTATATAATACATATAGTAAAACCTTCATATTTGTGTATTTGACAGATAATCAAATATCAAGTAATTTCATTTTGTTCAATGAAAGACTTTTATCATTACTGACATTTTTAGCCTGCTTAATAAAACATTTCTGAGAGAGGTGTATTAGCAATTTAATCCGAAATTATGTTTTGTTCATTTTGAAGATACTTTATTAGGCTCATGTAAGTTTCAAATGATTACATCACTCTGGTGACATACACTACAGCTCAATATGGCATGACCTTCATATCCTCACAATAACATTTTGTTTTAAAGCATAGTTTGTCTAATATATATATATATATATATATATATATATATATATATTTAAAGATTCTATTTATTTATTCATGAGAGGCACAGAGAGAGAGAGAGGCAGAGACACAGGCAGAGGCAGAGTCCGCATGGAGCCTGATGCGGGACTCGATCCCAGGTCTCCAGGATCACGCCCTGGGCTGAAGGTGGCACTAAACTGCTGAGCCCCCCAGGCTGCCCAACTTTGTCTAATATTAAGTTTTGCTTGATTTATTTTGGTTGGAATTATCTAGTGTTGTATTCTTTTATGTTAAAACTTTCTATATCTTTAGATCTCATATGTGCCTATTACAAGTTACATAAGATGATTTTATTTTTCCTTACTTCAGTATGGTAAATTTTTTTTAACAGGAGAGTTTATTACAATTACGCCGCTTTGGCTCATTAATATATATTTTCACCACTTTATTGTGTGCTTCCAATTTGTCTTAATATTTTTTATCTCTTCTAATATTATTTTCCAGTATTTTGTTTAAGGTTTTATTCATGTCATGTCTAATTTTACATCTGTATACTAAATTTGTTTCCTTACCTCGGAAATATTAACATGCTTGGGTATCTCTGGAAAATATAAGAGCAGTAAACATCTTTACTCTCTTTCTAAATATGGTAATAGCTTTTAAGTGCTTTAGTTTAGATCAAGTTTCTCAAATTTATACCTATAAGTGATGCTGGAGCTGCTGCTGCTAATGGTACCTGTGGATTTGCTAATCCGTCAAATTTGACATTTTGTTATTACAAAGAAAGGTGTCTTCATATGTACAACTTTCTTTGTCGTTATTCATTATTGAAATTTATACCATCCTTTTGAGATAATTTTCTTTCTTTTTAGCAAGTTATTTAATAGCGATATACTTTCTCAATTGTTTGAAAGTTTTTCCTGTATCACATATTTTATGCTTCTGTTGTCACAGACTTACTGAGGCCAAGGTGATCTAAAATGACTTGTAAGAAGTGTCATAAACACAACTTTTGATGGGCAACATTTTCTCATTCCCTCTACACAGAACTAAAGTAAAAACAGAAAGTACGTATTACCTTTATTCTTTGTTTGGCAGCATACACATGTGTGTCTATCTTGGGTCATTCGTTATGAATGTCATGTTTTAGAATCCTAATTTATTTGGGAATATCTTATCTTAACAACAGAGAAAACGACAGATGTTGGAGAGGATGTGTAGAAAGGGGCACCCTCTTACATTGTGGTTAGGAATGCAAACTGGTGTAGCCTATTCTGCAAAACAGTGTGGAAGTTCTTTAAAGGGTTAGAAATAGAACTACCCTACGTCCCAGCAATTGTACTACTATGTACTCACCCAAAGGATACAAAAGTACTGATTTGAAGGAACACATTCACCCCGATGTTTATAGCATTATCAGCAATAGCCAAATTATGGAAAGGGCCCAAATGTCAATCAACTGCTATATGGATAAAGAAGATGTGGTATATATTTATACATATTTATAATGGAATATTACTCAAAAAATGAAACCTTGCCATTTGCAAAAACATGGATGGAACTAGAGCATATTATTATAAGTGAAATACATCAGTCTGAGAAAGACAAACACCATATGATTTTAGGAATATGTGGAATTTAAGAAACAAAACAGATGAACATGGGGAAAAAGAGAGGGAGGCAAATCAAGAAACAGACTCTTAAGTATAGAGAAGACACTGATGGCTATGAGAGGCGAGGTGGGTGGGGGGTGGGCTAAGTGGTTGGTGGGTATTATGGAGAGCACTTGGATGAGCACTGGCTGTCGTATGTACGTGATAAATCACTACATTCTACTCCTGAAAATAATATTTACCCAGTATGTTAACTAACTAGACTTTAAGTAAAAACTTGGAAAAAGAGAGCTACATGTTACTATTTATTCCTAAAAAAGAATATTTTAGTACATCTCTGGATAATGGATTAAAAGAAGCTACAGTTAAGTGCAAAAGACTATTTCAGAAGCTACTGCAGTATTCCAGCTGAGGGGAGATGGTTATTTGGACAGGAATAGGAATGAAGGAAATGTTAGGAAGTGGTTGATTTATGGATATTTTTCAAAGTATAGCTAGTAGAAGTTTCTGATGAATTGGACGTGTAGCCTGAGAGAAAAAGGGGAACCAAATATAACACTGAGTGATCTTCTCAAGCAATCTGGACTACAGCCATCATTATTGAGATGGATAATGTCTCTGGAGGAGTAGATTTAGAGAGAAATTGGATTTTTGAGGAAACTGTTTACTTGGAACATTTTGAGTTTGAGATCTCCGAGAAGAGATATTAGGGCAGCTAAAATGGAATTCAAGGAAAAAGTGGATACATACGTAAATTTGAGAGTCATCTACATGTAGATGTTACAGAAAACCATTAGACTAAATGAGATTACATGGGCAATGACTCCAAGTAGATCTGATTCTTGGAAATTAGGATGCCCCACTATTCAATGAATGGGGTGATGAGGAACTAAAATGCCTACGAGATAGAAGGACCAGGGAAGGAAGAAGAGCATCTAGAGAAGCTGTGTCTGAGCCAGAGTGAGAGCCTATTTCTTGAAAGAGCTGTCGGTTGAGCCAAATGGTGCCATTTTGCTGAAAATGGAGGAGAGAATTATACTTCATATTTTGGAACAGGGAAGACAAGTATAATTTTAGTGAAGTAGTAAAGAGAAGTTTTTTAAGAGTGGATTTTATTTTATTTTATTTTATTTATTTATTTTAAGAGTGGATTTTAAAGAGCATGGAGATAGTGTTGGGTGTGAATACAGGCAACTCTTTCAAGGAGTTTATCAGGAAAGGGAGTGGGATAACAAAATTGTATCTTTTGAGGGAAACGTTAGATCAAGGTCGGTTCTCAGTTTTTGTTTGCTTGAGTAAACTTTATTTTCAGATAGAAAATAAAGTCTAAGTTGGAGGACAGAGGAATTATGGAGGGGAGGAAATGAAGATAGAGGAGAGGAATTAATTGACAGTGTCATTGTTTCAGTTATTCAAGTTCCATTTGAATAAAACAAATGTTCTAATGCTTCTAGAATTAGATACTGAGATTGGGATAAGGTAATTTGTAAGAACTCAAATGTATCAATGTTTTAGGCAAAAAACAGACTGTAGTGTGTATATGCCTCACCAAAATTCTCCCCATGGAGAGGAGAGGTTGGGATGGAATTGGCCTGCAAATAAAGATAAGAAATGGTCCTTAAAAAAAAAAAAAAAAAAAAAAAAAAAAAAAAGAAATGGTCCTTGATGGTTGGTCTTGAGCCAATGTGAATAATCCCATATGTTTTGCCATCATTTACTTATTTATGGGCACATATTATGTATTAAGTACTATTCTTTATTTTATTTTTTATTTTTTTTAAATACTATTATTTAAAAACAGTGAATGAATGAATGAAGTTCAGGCCTAATTGGAGCAACATATATATAGATTTTATATATTTCTTTGAGAGAGACAGCAAGCGAGAGCGAGCACGAGAGGGAGGGAGGGGCAGAGGGAGAGGGAGAAGCAGACTGCCCGCCGGGCAGGGGGTCTGTAGGGCTCTATCCCAGGACCCTGGGATCATGACCTGAGCTGAACGCAGATACTTAATGGACTGAGTTGCCCAGGAGCAGTATTTGTAATGCATGTCTGAAGTGACAATTGATCTCAGCCTGGGTGTGAATGAGGATGAGTGCGCCCCAACTGCAGGTGGCATTCATCCTGTCAACATTTGGCAAGTTAGCATAGTACTTGTTGCTTGTTACTATAATATAGCAACACTAAATCAAGGGATGAGATAATAAGGAATGCAGAAAAGAAAAAAAAAAAAAAAGCAAAGAGAAATAGAGGGGCCTGATCCTAGTAATCCTGAAACCTAATTTACCTGTGAACTTTACAGGCATGTGGGCCAATAAATTTATTTTAAATCTTAGAACAAATGGAGTTATTTTTTGATATTTTGTAGTTATCTGTTACATGGCAACAGGTAACTCATAAACAGACGTATACATTATAAACCAGGATTTCATAAAAGTATTTTGTTTTATACTTTCAATCCTTGGTTAAAGCAATACCAATATCTTTGGGTGTTCTTCCCTTTGTCTGCTAAGGAAAAGGTGTCAAATAGGATCCTTTTGTATGTTAAGGGAAATTACTCATTCGAACACACTTGTGAAAAGCAAATTTCATATATCAAAATAAGCACATTGACAATAGCAAAATGTGTAATGTGTAGAAGCTAGAAGGACTTAAAGACACCCACTCTTCAGTAGTGGCATTTTGTATTGTTAGATGCAGCCGCTAACAAAGATTTATTTCAGATTAAAAGGCAACCAGGAATGAGTTCATAAAATCTAAATTTAATTTCCATCACCTAAAGTTGCAGTTAGATTACATTTGAAATTTGTGGATCCTAATCTTTGGATGTGTTTGCATGAGAATTGAGAAAAAAAATAAAACAAGAAAGGTTCAACAAATAAAGAGCACAACAAATAAACAGGTTCCTGGACCGAGTTATGCATATAATTTGTTTAAGGGAAGTGAGACAGAGAGCCGAGGCAAACACGGTAACGATGCGGAAACTAGCGGTGTTGTGATTTAATTCGTGAGTTCTGGTAAGAGCCGAGTCTTTCAGACTCATTAGAAGCATGAATACAGGAGCAGCTCTCCAACTTTGGCTCCTTTGGCGATACAACTGTCAGGCAAGCAGTGAACGATGGGGGTCCCATTTTGGGGTATTAATCAGGATAAGCTCTCACAGTGCACAGAACAACATATTTAGGCGAAATGGGGAAATATATATAATTTAGTGATCACTGAGCTGTGTAGTAAGTAGTGCAGTTCTTGGGCAGTTTAGGTAGGTAGAGAAGGAAAGGACAAATGGATTCATGTATCCAGCACCTTTTGACATGGCAGGAAATGTTCTTAGTATTTGTGAATACGATGGTCAACAAAGGGCAACTAGACCTGATTTTCAGATTTGAGATATTCATAATCTAGTAGGGGGGGATATTACATTAAAAAGTGATGGGCTGGATTTAAATCTAATAAGTGATAAGCGCACAATCTAAGGCATGCATAAAGTTAGAGGACGGAAGGAGGAGCTGTAAAATTTGCCTGAGAGATTGAAGAAGATATCACAGATGTTGTGACATATGAAATAGCTTTTCAGAGTAAATAGATGTTTGTAAAGCCAGAACAAAATGAGCAGAGGGGATTGAGAGATGAAAGGATTATACAATTATTGAAAGAACGTGGCGTGTTTGAGGATCTGTGACTAAAAGTATGATATATATTTTTTCTGAGAATTGAGCTGAGAACAGAGAAGGGCAAGTTTTACTTAAAACAAACAAACAAACAAACAAACAAACAAACCCAAAAGCCACATATGTTCTATGCAGAATTTTGTTTTGTTTTGTTCAATGCAGAATTTATTTCGTACGCACTCAGGACATATGTGTGTATCCACACCTTAGGGATGAGTACTAAAAAGAACAATGGCATAAATCAAGTTGTGATCGGAAGCAAGGTTTCTTAATAATTTACTTTTGTATCACACAAGTCAATGGTTCTCAAACTTCAGCGTGCATGAAGATCACCTAGGAGGCCTGATAAAACCCTCGATACTGGAGTACTGCAAGTTTTTAATTCATGGTATGCCCAGATATTTGTTTTAGAATATAAGAGACACCATTCTGTTTGTTTCTATGAGGGTGTTTTTAAATAAAAAATAACATTTAAATTACTAGACTAAACGGGCCTTTGGCTGGCTCAGTTGGTAGAGCATGTGATTCTCGATCTCGAGGTCATGAGTTCGAGCCCCCAGGTTGGAAATCATGTGGCCATTTGTTACTGAAACCCAGAAATGTAATAGAAATTTCTAAGTATCTGAATTGTAGATTACATGGAGGGAAGGCATTGTTATCTGCACAGAAATATTCCAGGTTTTTTATTAGACAGCACTATTCCTCAAGAACTGTGATATGTGGGGCACCTGGGTGACTCAGTCATTAAGCATCTGCCTTCACCTCGGGTCATGATCTCAGGGTCCCGGGATGGAGCCCCACATGGGGCAACCTGCTTAGTGAGTGGGGAGTCTGCATCTCCTTCTCCCTCTGCTGCTCCCCCAGCTTGTGCTCCTCTCTCTCTCTCTCTCTCTTTCTTTCTGTCAAATAAACAAGCAAACAAATAAATAAATCTTAGAAAAATAAAATAAAAATGAACTGTGATATGTGATGAGAATACAGTACTTTCTAGTTCTCTAATCGAAGGCAGCTCATGGAATTCATCCTATTCTCAGTGTCTTCTTTAAAATCATAGAAATAATCTTCCACTAAAAATCATAGAAATAATCTTCCAATATTATTCCAATAATATTCCATGCAAATATTTGGACTGAGATGAGACAACATTTAGAATCTAATGTATGGTTTCTGATTGAAATACCACTGGGTTAAATTTGCAATTATTTTAAAGTAAGATGAATTTTAGAGATAAATAATAAAATAAACTTCGATCAGTTAAAATATCTGACCCAAACTTGGGATTCAATGAGTAGGAGCTTCCCTAAGGGTCCATATTAGGAGGAGCATAGATCTAGGCGCCAGACTATTCAGATTCATATTCTGTATGAGTCTCATTTTCCTTACCTATAAAATGAAAATCATACCTGTCCTCTCTCTTTCAGAGAATCTTATTAGGACGACACGTCTACACAAGCACACCATACAAAAGCAAGATTGCTATCAATTGTATTTAGCAGTAGCAGGAAGTATATCATAGATCAGACTCATGTTTTCTGCCTTCAGCATATGACGGGGCAGCTGTAGAGTCGCTTTGAAAATCAAAGGATAAAAGAAAGCAGAATCAAATACCATGCAAATAAGAACTGCATTCAGAGGCCCACACACTTTTTTTAATGACACCTCATACTCTCATTAGCAAGTGGCCTGTTCATCTGCAAGAAGGGCCTTTCATTTTTTTTTTTTCTTTTCCTGTGCCTGGAACTGGTTTGCTTTATTTACTCTTGAATCCTGTTTCCTTGCTCATCTGTGCAGAAGGGGCCCCTTTCTCTTACTTGCACAGCACTCTAGGCAGGGTAAAAAAAAAAAAAAAAAAAAAGTTCTTTAAAATATTAACTTCTGTCATTCCATAGAACACCAAGTTCCTCAGAAACTTACATTAAGAGGGTTTTTAAACACCTGATTTCAATTCTCCAAAAGACCATGTCAAATGAAGGAGAAAACAAGACATACACTGGGAGAAAATATTTGTAAAATACACATCTGGTGGGCTATTTTCTAAAACATGCAAAGACCTCTTAAAGTTGACTGACAAGAAAACAAAATCTGATTCAAAAGTGGGCTGTGCTCCAGTATCAAGGGTTTTATCAGGCTCCCTAGGTGATCTTCATGCACGCTGAAGTTTGAGAACCATTGACTTATGTGATACAAAAGTAAATTATTAAGAAACCTTGCTTCCAATCACAACTTGATTTATGCCATCACTCCGTTTAGTACTCATCCCTAAGGCATGGATACACACATATGTCCTGAGTGCGTACGAAATAAATTCTGCATTGAACAAAACAAAACAAAATTCTGCATAGAACATATGTGGCTTTTGTTTGTTTGTTTGTTTGTTTTTTTTTAAGTAAAACTTGCCCTTCTCTGTTCTCAGCTCAATTCTCAGAAAAAATAAATATCATTAAATTAACAGACACCCCATCAAAGAAGACATACAGATGGCAAATAGATGTATGGAAAGATGCTCCATGTATTCATCATCAGAGAAACACAAATCAAAGCAACAGTGAGGTACCACTCTATACCTCAGAGTCACCCAAATCTGGGGACTGCTAAGAACAGCAAAGGCTGATGAGGCTGTGCAGCAACAGGAACTCTCATCCATTCCTGGTGAGAAGGCAAAATGGGATAACCACTTTGGAAAAACAGTTGTGAGATTCTTACAAAACTGCATATACCCTTACCATATGATGCACTCATTACACTCCTTGGTATCTACCCAAAGAAATTGAAAACTTCCATCCAGACAAAAACCTACACATGAATGTTTTTATCATAGCCATTTATTCAGAATTGCCCAAACTTGGGGAACAACCAAGATGTCCCTCAGTGGGTGAATGGATACATAAATTGTGGTACAGTCTGGACAATGGAACGCTATTGAGTATTAACAAGTAATGAGCGATCAAGCCATAAAAATCCATGGAAGATCTTTAAATATGCTGATTACTAGCTGAAGAGGCCAATCATAAGGGCTACAAACTGTATAATCCAAATTATATGGAAAAGGAAAAACCTATGGAGCCAGTTAAAAAAAAAAAAATCAGTGGTTACCAGAGATCAGAGTGTGTGGAGATGAATAAGTGTACACATGGGGCTTTTAGTGCAGGGAAAATGCTGTATGTGATACTATCATGATGAATATGTACTACCATACATTTGTCTAAACCCACAGAATGCCAAGAACGAGACTTAAACTAACCTTCAGAATTTGGAGGATTATGATGTGTCACAGATGTGACAAATCTACCACTCGTGGAGGATGTTGACAATGGAGGGTGTTACTCATGTGTAGGTGTGGGGGCTGTTTGGGAAATCTCTGCACCTACTCTTAATTTTGTGGTAGACTTAAAACTGCCCTACAAAAAAAATACAGCCTTAAAAAATCCAGTTGGTTAAAAAAACAGCAAGAACATTCCCAGAACAGGATATGATAGTAAGTGCTTTGGTAATGTGGTTGCATTTGAGGTTAATGTTTACAAACAACGGTATGTAGAAGAGCCCCCAGTAATATTTAATAAGGCACTTAGGCCAAGCGATCAGTGTGCGAATGTGCACTCCCTAAACAAGTCTCCAAGATGGCTTCAAAATATCAACTATTGTTCTTTCTTTCTACATACCTATTTATAATTAGGATTAGGTTATTTTTAGTAATGCTTTTTTGAGGTGTCCCTAAGGTTTTTTAAAAAATCATCATCTATACAGTACAGTATATGATCTATTATACTCCTTTACTTAGTAAATATGTATTAACTAATTTGCCACACAAAGTACTAACAAATAGAATAAAAAAAGAACTTATTAAGTATATATTTAATATGTTACTTAAGTAAAAATGAGCACTTAATGATCATTGCAAATAATATAATTTTTATGGTATATGAACTCATGTTGATTTCCAAATTAGTTTCTACTTGATGCAAATATTTGGACTGAGATGAGACAACATTTAGAATCTAATGTATGGTTTCTGATTGAAATACCACTGGGTTAAATTTGCAATTATTTTAAAGTAAGTTCGTGTTTTTTTTTGTTTTGTTTTGTTTTGTTTTTTTGTTTTTTGTTTGTTTATTTTCCTAACAGGGATTCTTTCCTTCCATCTTCTATACATAGAGCCTGTTCCCCAAAAGTGCACAATCTTTTCTGAATCTTTTCAATGTCCTTATTTCTTGGATATATTAATCCATTAATCCTTTATTTTTTCAACTAATGTCGAATGAGCTCTTACCATTTAACAGTCATTTAATTGTCATTAGGTGACAAAGAGCATGCAATTCTACTCCTAGTCTGGTTATTTTGAAAATGAAAATTAACCAGAATGATCATAAATGAACCCACTCATGTATTCTTTATAACACTCATTTAAAAGTAATTAGTGAATGCTTATTTTCAAAGAGAATGTTGTGTTGAAAAAATTATCTAAATGGAAGCCACTTGAGCTAATTTTGCAGATGTAAAAACATAAAAATTCAAGCAGGATATAAAAGGCTGGAGCAGTCTAATTATTGATTGGTAACAGAGGACATTATGAAAGTGTGTAAACCATGAGGATCCATCAGCCCACACCCACTAGAATGGTTATAATCAAAAGATACATAACCATAAATACTGGTAATCGTATGCAGAAGTTGGAACCCTCTCCTGCTTTTGGGTATGTAAACGCAGCTCCTTTGGAAAATAGGCAGTTCATCAAATAATTAAATACAGAGTTTCTCTGTGACTGAGCTATCTCACTTCAGGTTATACACCCCAGAAGAAATTAAAACATGGCTACAAATAACTTTCATATTAATGCTCATATCAGTGTTGTTCATGATAGGCAAGCAGTGGAAACAACCCACGGAGCAGGCCTCACGGTTAGGAGGCAAACCAGATACTTTGACTCAGGGATGGGATGAAGTGTTCAGTGATGTCAATTTTCCACCAGTATGCTGGGATTAAGGGGGGGGGGGAGTATGTGATTTATTCCTGCATCTGACAATGAGTAACTGCATCTAATAAGTTCTCTATACTCTGCTAGATGCTAGATGCTGGCACCACAAATAAAAATGGTGAGAGCCCTGCTCCCGAGAGAATTTCCGTATAAATCTTCATGTACAAGTGACACCTTTTTTTTTTTTTTTTTATGATACATAAAGTAGTTTACCATTTTCTGAAGCAGCAACTGTAATGTTGTACCACGGAGTTTCTTCTCTATCAAGAACCTTTGTAGTCCTAATGGTTCCAGTATTGGCATCAATGTTGAAACATCTGTCATCTTCAGCACTGTAGTCAATGAAGTATCTAGGAAAAAAACAGATAACTCTTCTTTTCGCCTGATAATAGAAGGAGGAAAGTGCAACTAAAACTTGGGCAGGATTAGATCAAATATAAATATATTCAAATATTTAAATAATATTTTTAGTTTCTATAGTTGATTTTTAGGATTTGCCTGGCAACTTTATATTTTGTGTCGGATGGACATTAATTATTTTTATCTGTCAACACTTAATATTTATTTTGATTAATAATTCAAATAAAAAACACCTTTCTGAATTCCATAAATAGCACAGTAGGTAGTAGGAGCATTAGGTTTAATAAGGGAAAGACAAAATTTGCCTCTGGGAAGTCTATAGTACATTGGAAGAAAAAAAAAAACTAAACCTTTAATGAAACTTCTTATTGCTACAGGTACAAATTTTTAGGATAATAGGAGATGTCAGATATTAATTTATCCTGGAGTTTCATTATCGCTGATATTTGAAGATAAATATAAACCAAAACCAAAACATTTCAATTAATTAACATTGTGTCTCCATCACCTAGCCCCATTGTTGAATGAAAAAATGAAAAGACAGCTGAATGACAGGCAGGTTGCATTACAGGCCACACATCATCTTTCCTCTCCAATGCATAAAAAATTTGCAGAGCTTTCTCATATTAGATTTTGCCTCTAGCCTACTTGAGGAAATAGATGAGCACTGCGTGTCTGTAGGTGTCAAATCACTAAATTGTACACCTGAAGCTAATATTACACTGTATGCTAACTGGAGTTTAAATAAAAATTTAAAAAAAAAGAGAATGAGATGAAAAGTGATCGAAAGTGATCATTATTGAGAGGGATGGTGTCTTGTTCTCTATCTGGGACAAGGTTTCATAAGACTTTGCCTATTCCTTCTTATGTCCTGCCACTGACACAAAAACGAACGTGCTGGGACTAGTCCACTGGTCTCAGAAAGAAGATGAGAGACACAAGGACAAAGTTGTCCCAGTTCAGTGCCCCATCCTAGAGTAGAGCTACCTACTAAGTGAGCAGATGCATGATTGAATGCATGGAGTTAAGCAGAGCTGGAAAACAAAAACCAGCCTCGTTCAGCTGATCCTCAGCTAGCTCAGACACATACGCTATGGTTATAAATTACATTATCCAGCAACAGTTTACTAACATAAATATGAATTAAAAATATAGCAAATAATCATCCTATGCCCTGGAAACTTTCTAAAAACTATTTTTCAAACTTTCTAAAAACTATTTAAGGAAGAACCTTTCCCTCTTTCCTAATCTCTAATACTTCTCCTCTTCCTTAATCTCAGCTTAAGTAACGTTTCATCTAGCGCTGCAGAACAAAAATGAATCAATTCGGTACAAGTACTAGGGGAAGAATATCTGAAATACAGGAAACCAAAGTGGAAATATCCAAATTAAAGAAAGAGCTCGATTTGTTTTAAAAAGCAATGTATGTTTCAATGTGGCAAGGCAGGAAAGGATGAGGTATGTGGCTGGGGGCAGGACAAGCACATGCCCCACGTAGCACATGCTAAAGAGTCCTTGCCTTTTGAAAAAAAAAAAAAAAAAAAAAGCAATAGGGGAATTTTTTAACAAAGGAACTGACATATCTATTTCTATTCCGGAAAAATCACAGTGGCTACTTTGAAGACTATTTATTCATTCATTCATTCATTCATTCATTCATTTAAGGGAGAATGAGAGAGACAGAGCAAACATGAGCAGGGGTAGGGGCATGGGAAAGGGAGAGAATCTCAAGTAGATGCCACGTTGAGTGCAGAGCCTGACACAGGGCTCGATCCCGGGACCCTGAGATCATGACCTGAGCTGAAACCGAGTTGGACTCTTAATCAATTGTGCCACCCAGGCAACCTCACAATGGCTACTTTCTTAGATTTCAGACAGTTTAAAGAATTTCAGAAAAGAAATGATGTCACATTGAACATAGGTGGAAAAAAAGGAAGAAAATGGACAGAACTGTATAAAATAATGCTATATATAGGATACAGCCTGTAGAACTCTTTATTGTAGAGGCATTAGTAAGTGAGAGAAATTATAAAGGAAATACAAAATACAACATTTTGGTTTGTTTTTTGCGTGTGTATGTGTGTTTGATCTACCATGTAATTGCTAAGCCCGTTTACTGAGCTGGGTAGAAGAAACAAACAAACAATTTCCTTTGGGAGAGAAAGGATTTGAGAGAAATCAATGATTTTGAACACATTATGCCTTAGGAGCCAACTCAATAAGCACGTGAAATTAAAAGTAGAGAACTGCATATGGGTGCAGAGTTCAAGTGCTTTTTCTGGGCAGGAAACATCCACTGGAGAGATATCAGCCCAAATTTAAGGTGGTGGGAATGGCCAGATTTCATCTGGGAGAGAACTGTAGGAGAAAGGTGAAATATTGAGCGACATAGCACCCAACCTTTTGAGCCTAGAGCAGCCTCCCGTCTGTACACGAGCAGGTGCTAGCAAAAGGGTGAAGGAGGGAAGGAGGGAAGGAGGAAAAATGGGAGTGTTAGGGCACAGGAGAGTATTTCAAGTGAACAATTACAGTGGATCCAAAGAGGTTGAGTGAGGTTAGTAAGGGATGATTGGATCTGGGAAGATGGACATCATTAGTTCCCTTGAAAACAATAGTTTCATTAAAATACAAACTGTTCTTTTTTTTTTTTTTTTTAACAGTGGATTCAAGAGTAGATTGAATGTTAATATACCAAGCCCAAGAGACACTTTATAGGATATCTTTACCTAAGAACAAATATCAGAAAAATGGTGCCTGGTATTATCAGAGAAGTGGTTCAACAAATCATCTGTTTCTTATATTGGGGATAGTAAGCACTGTCTTTGCTGAAGGGAATGATCCTCTTGAAAGAGTGAAATATGTAAAGAGGTAAAACTTCTGAGAAGGTGAGGAGAACTGGGTTCCAGATAACAAATCCAAGAGTTCCCATTGAAAATAATAGAGACACTTCTTCCCTTTTGGCGTGAGGGAAATCTCAGAATTTGGGGAATCATAAAGGATAGGTGATTGTGCTCATGGGAATATTTTGGAATTCATCATGCTTTCTGGAACAGAGTATAAATGTAGTTGAAGTACAATACCATGCCTCTCCTACGTGTAATGTGTTAAAAGAGTAAGTAGGCACGGTGCTAAGGTGTGAAACCTTACAACACCCTGTGGATACACATGCACACGCGTGGCGGAAGATATTAATAGCATCATGCAGATCGAAACTGTAGAGCATCCTAAGAAATCCCATTTAATGAAAATAACACCTTAAAGAACTAGAATATAACCCTCGCAGCTGTGTGATGAAAACAAGAAATAGGCCATTTTGCACAGATTGTTCTAAAAATAACTGCATGCCAACTGAAGAAAGTTCAACATAAAGAAGGAATTTAAATGGGAAGAGGTACAGGTATAAAGCGAATCTGATTCAGAGAAAAGACAGGAGATCCAATGCTAGAGAAGAGTGGGACAGACCAATGTCCCTGGGCTTTCCCAAAGCATCGGGTGAACTGATTTTGACTTGAGTTCCTATCACAAAAAGATCCTTCGCATAATATTCTTTTTCTGGAGGCCCTGATGCTGAAGATGAGGGCTAGATTGCTTCAAAGATGTGAGAAGTCTTGTCACACAGAAATGCTTACTTCCTTTAAAATGTCATCAGTTGGAAATCTGGTTATTCCATCATCTAAAGTGAGTTGTCATTAACCTGTCTCAGAGATACTTTCCATTCTTTTCAGTACCCTAAGAACCACGACTTCTGTATTGGAAAGTTAGATCTAAAGTCAAAACACATTCAATTCCAAAATTTCCTACATCGACTATCTACGAAGCTCAGATTACACTGTTCTCAACACGGCCCTATGAAATACAGGATGACATGCCCCATCTTAGAAATCTGATCACTGCAAAACCATCAGTCTGGAAAAAAAAAAAAAAAAAAAACTGGGGGGACGCCTGGGCAGCTCAGGGTCTGACTCTTGATTTCAGCTCAAGTCATGATCGCAGTGTCCTGGGATTGAGCCCCGCATCAGACTCTGCACTCAGTGGGGAGTCTGCTTGTCCAGCTCCCTCTGCCCCACTGTCCCCCACTTGGGTACTCTCTCTTTCTCTCTCTCTCTTGAATGAACAGTCTTTAAAAATATTGGAATTCTTCTATTTCTCAGCTAAATTAAGACTAAGAAATGCACAGTGTTTGTATCAGGGCAATCTGTTCTCTTTTGGGCACGTCATACAGACTTTCTAATGTAAATGTTAGCAGCTGTGCCTAAATACTTTTATAGTAAAAATACTTTTTATTTGAATTAAAAAAAAAAAAAAACGATGTTCAAATATTTTTGAAGTGGTAGGTATAATGCTAGGTATGTGTCTTCAGTTTCATGTTATTTACTTCTTACCTTTCTCTGCGACCTAACTCTCTTGGGAAATCTACAATGTAAGGGCTAGATATTAGAGGATGCTTGGATGCAGAGTCTTGAATGTGGAGTTACAATTGAATTTCAACTCAAGTAGAACTAAATAGTTCTGCTTTACTCTATTCCTGGATTTCTGCCTAGCCATACAAATACAAATTGGAAAACAAAACAAAACAAAAAACCAAACAGGAAATGTAAGAGAAAAGAAACTACTTGAAACTAATTTGGGGTTTTAAATGTAGAATTATCCAGTGCTAATTATTTAAGATTAAGATATAGCATGGATCCCTAAAATTGTTTATCAAACAAATACAAAATAGATGAAAATATTCTCAGTAGGTAATTTTAAAAAATATTTTAATAATAAAATCCATTTGTTTCCTTTTTAAAACCTTCAAAAAGGTCAACGCAGCATCTTAACACTTTATGAACTCATATATAAATACTTAGAATTTTCACAATGCTAATGTTAATTTGACATTTTTAGGGATATCTAACAAGCATAAAGTCAAGTAATCCATTTGTGTGGATGCTGTTAGTTCTAAATTGGGATTAATGATAACATCTGAGAAAATAGAGTTCTGAGAATTTTTTTTTAATTATTCTCATCTACTGCTATAAAAAATAAACCAGAGCAAACTGAGACAAGAGTATTTGTAAATTGGCAAGATGTTTAAAAATATTATTCCTTGAATTCTATTTTCTCTCTTCATATAAGACTATACAAGGAGGGAACACTCAGACATGAGTTATTCACAAAAACCAAAAGAGATAAAGAAAGCTCACATTCATGGAGCACTCACGGTGTACCATATTTTAAGTATTTTCTATATAATTAGTTAATGAACTAATATTTATAATGTAAACTCAAAACAACTGCACGGGACAAGTACTATTAATAGCCCCTTTTACAAAGGAGGACAGTGAGGTACAGAGAGATGAAGAATTTTATCTTACATTACAGAGCCAGGTAGGTCAAGTGATTAAAATACAATTTAGGTCCATTAAGAAATATTTATAACCTCTCTTTTTTTAAAAAAATGGTAGATAATATTTAAGGCTTTATCTATTCATTCTAAAGTATTTATTTGAAGGAGCACAAGGGAAAAACGAGGGATATTTAAAAGGGGAAATAATAAGACCTGGGAATTGGATATGATTTAGTTAGGGAAACAGACAGAAAAGAAAAGCATTTGCAAACCAACACGATCAATATTCAGAGCTTAAAATAGGAGACAAGAGTAAAATTCTAAGTGAAACAAGACTTCAGGAGTGGTTTTGATCAGTCTGGAAGTATAAGCATTAGAGAGAGGCGCGTTAGACATCATCTAGGAAGGAGAAAATTTAGTAATTCTATGAGAGAGGGAGAGAGATCTCACATCTGGTTGCAGAAATAAGTGGCATTTTTCAGACCACTGTTCCCCTACTGGCTACTAGGCTAGCAAGAGGAAAAGGACGGAGAAGCTTCCTGTCGTAGCTTGTACAGAGGACACAGAGAAGTGCTTTCCTTCCCCCGTGCCCTGATGCCCAGTCAACATTCCTGCCCCGACGACCCACAGTGTTACGCTTGGGTGACAAGAGCTTACTGTGAAATAAAATATACTTAGGTGGGGAATGACGATTGGTTTAATCACATCACCAACTGAGCCAGTGGGAAAATGTAACTACTCTCTGCAGCAGCGATGACTAGAGGTGAAGCTTCCAAGGCTGACTACACCGGCTCTTGAAGATACACAGGAAAGAAAGAACAATGCGTATGGGGCCTCTATAACAAGAACAAAATTCCCAATTTTCAGGTACCTTATTGACAGTTACCTCTTCAGGCCACTGAGAAACATCTGTATTCTTCTTCTCTGTTACAAGATGTAGTTCCTGGCCTTGATTTATTCAGAATGTGAAAGTGAAATGTATGGGAGTCTGTGTCTAAAACAGATCTAGCAGATGTGTGGAGACGGTGTTACGCAGGAAGGGAATTAGCACAGGTTTGGAAACCAAGTAAATGTGATGCTCACGGAGCTAAACCACTGTGACTTCATCACCGACTCACCTTCCCTGAACTTCCTTTCTTAGCAAAACGCAGATATGACCCACATCCTAATTTTATTGCGAGGATGAAGCGGAGTCATTTTTAAACCGTTTTACGTTTGAGTATCAAATGATAGGCCTTCATAGATAAATATCATGTGCTCTTGGAAACCTTGAGTCTATTTAGATGAGAAGGTTGATGAATGCTAAGTGCTGCTTTTTTTGTTTGTTAGTTCTTTCTTGTGTTGTTTTTTTCTGACACAGGGTTGCAAGCACAATGAGATCTGAATAAGGATTCTTCTGGAATGAACAAGGGTCTCCGTACAAACAGCACGAACTACTGTTTGTTTCTAAAAAATCTATCCGAAAATTAAATTATTTATAATTCCTTATTCAGCGCATATGGGTCATTTTTATTTGGAAACTATATGAGAATAAAACTCTTGCTTTCATCCATTATATCATAGGTGTATGACTTTGCTTCATCAGTGAATCAATCAATAAATAAATCAATTATTCAACAAATATAAAGAAGAACTTGTTGATACCTAATGTGAAATTAATTAAGGCATCCTATAGTAGCTTTTACTTTTTTTATATATATATTCATTTTGGTAGACATAGGCCAGTAAGTCATCATATTTTACTTATTCAGAGCAGTATATTTTCATATAGAGATAGTTCCTATGGGTTACTAACATCCTTCATACACATTCCTAGTATTATATTTGAAATTTGTTAGATTTAGGAAACAAACTTTTTTTTTTCTTAAAGAGTGAGTTCTTAGCTTACTTTCCTCTGTCATTGAGAGATACTTAAATACTAAAAAAAGGCAGATTCATTTATACTTCCCACAGTATTTCAATGAACTCATCGTTCCAGATACAATTTTAATATGTAATATAGTGACATTCCATAGTATATCTACTTAATTCCTTGGACCAACCTACAGGTATAAGTAGCCAAAGGGAGGGTCATGTGGGAGGATATGTTGAGGCAGATACAAGGCTACTCTGACATGATTATGACACACCATTATGTCCCTACCACCTCTATCTATATGCGCTCACTGCACCCTGCATGGAATGATCATCCAGGTAACATCCACATTAAGCGCTATTTGGAAAATTATATGATCAATAATCAATAAGGTACTACCCGTGAGGAACTGGTAATCTTCTGGCGAAATCGACAAAAGTGCAATTATTTTGGGTCGGTTCAGATTTGTCCTTAGTCCTTAAGGACCCTCGAACGGACCAGTTCCCTTTGCAAATCTTACCTAATATCACACTGGCACACACACAAGGGCCCATTTAGGAGAGCTTCTTGCAAAGTTGCCACCATAATCTATAATTCTGGGTAATAATTTGTATCCCTATAATTACTCTCTTTTCTGTCTACAACATATGCATCATTTATTTCTAGTGTGTGTATTAATGCATTAAGTAAAGAGATGCGTTACACTGGTGTGATGGAAATTCAATATTCAAATTAGAATTTGTGAATCAACATATATGCAGACAAGTTCTGACCATAGCAAACAGTCTCGATAATTATTCAAGGATTTTCCTTAACAGAAGCAAGTTTAAGCCAATTCAATGCCCCCAGTTCATCATGGGGCACTCAGTTTCCCTTTGATTATGAGGATATAAACTCCGGATAATTATTTGCCATGTGAAAATGCACTGGAATGCTATTTCACATTTCAATAACAAAATTTTAGTTATCAGAGGCACCTATTATTTTCATTATGCCCTGTCCATGTCACTATAAGAAATGGATTTAAAACGTATGTAGTGGAAATCTATATTTACAGTGATTTACCTAGAGAAACATCAGTTGGCTAAAAGTATAGACCTCTTTCAGTTGCCACATTTTAGATACTTGTAGATACACAATGTGAGGGCAAAGCAAATTTATTTGAGATTTTTGCCTTCTAAACTGCAGCTTTTATAAGTTTTACTGACTATGATCAATAGATGGGATAAAGCTTAATCAATACACCCGCCGTGGGATATTACAGCGACGTGGCCTCATCTTAAATTTAATAAAAAGTCACACACCTGGAGTATAGCTTAGATTCATTAAAAGATTTAAGGTTCCCTTAGCTTATTTTGAGGATGGAAAATACTCCACAATCCATATAGCCAGAAAATAATCTTTCTGAAAAACAAAAAACAAAAACAAAAACAAAACAAACGAAAACACAAGAACCATTTGCCACTTGATTGTATTGTGCTTAATAAAATGGGCAACACATGTAGCACACAGATGTTTTAGAAAGCTTTTAAACTTCCTGAACCAAGATCCTGATCGAAAAAAAGAAAAAAAAAAAAACAAAAACATCTAAAGAAGTAAAATCTCCATGCAAAAAAAATATGCTTCCCTTTGTTATCCATGCCTGCAAGTGACTAAGATACTCCTGAGTTCTAGAATGCCATGGAACCGGGGCCCCTGGGTGGCTCAGTGGTTGAGCATCTGCCTCTGGCTCAGGGCGTGACCCCGGGGTCCTGGGATCGAGTCTCACATTGGGATCCCCGCAGGGAGCCTGCTTCTCCCTCTGCCTGTGTCTCTGCCTCTCTTTCTGTGTCTCTCATAAATAAATTAAAATCTTAAAAAAAAAATAGAATGCTCTGGAACCATGTGAAGCATTTATTATTTCTTTGAAAAAGTTACATGAAAACTATGTGGGCCTTTAGTCTCCAGTCAGTAGACTAGCAAAGCCTCCCTAAGCCAGGCCTCATGTATTCATTCCAGGGCTAAAGGAGCTATGTGTGCCCACCCAGGAAATAAGTTCTTCTCCTGGGGTCAGGACTGTGATTTGGGGTGGGTGCCACCACACCCTAGGCTTTTAGGTATACTTGAGCCCCCAAATGGAAAAAAAAAATCTACAGGAGTCTTCATGCCTTTCCTGCAGCATGGTAAAGTGGCCAGGCCCTTCCCCATCCTCTCTGACTAGTTGGCTGTGGGGGTCACTCGGTTTCCTCGGTCTAATATATCTGCATCTTTCCAAGAACCGGCTGCCTCCATCATCTTTTTTCTTTTTTTTTTTTTTTTTTGTTTTGTTTTGCCTCCATCATCTTGAGGTCCCTTTACATTCTTGGATGTTGTGTCCGCTACTTTTTAATAGTCACATGATGTAAGGTCACATTTCTAGAAAGCTCTCTGGCTTCTCGCGTCCAGCATAGGATTGCTTGTCTCTCTGTAGCTACGTAGGAGATTTCCTGAATTCTATTTGTGATGCATCGGAAAGTGAGTACAGCCTTTTTAAATCAAGTTTTTTTTTTTTTTTTTCCTCTGCTAGTAAATAGCCTGGTTCTGATTTTATTTTAAAAATACAAGGTGATGATTATGTTGCTGCAAATTGCACATCCTTGTTTTGAGTTAAAAGAGACAAAGCTAGACGTGGTATGCTCTCAGAAATCTGAAGAATCTTACTAATAGTTTAGAAAATTGAAACACAAAGACTGAAGTCAGGAAGCTTTGCACAGATGCCTGTAAGCCTCAAACTCCCTTTCATTATCAATTCTACAAACTTGGAGTTAATTGCATTTCAGGGCACATTGCAAGGTACATCTTTTCAAAGTACGTTTCCTTAATTAGTACAAACATTTGGTCCCTGAGAAAGGTGGAGGTATAGCCTGCTTTTGTGTTTGTTAATGTTTTCTATTTTTTATTCACTGTTTACACCTAGAGGCCTATGTGAATGACACATTTTTATTAAAATCAAGAATAAATATTATGTAAATTATGCCCCCAAACAGCAGCTATGGAGTCTAATTATTTTAAGGCAGCTTTGGAAGGATTCATTTTAGTTTTCTAACCAAAACAAAACAAAAAGGATAATGTATGATGTGTATGCTGATGGATTTGTACGTCTCAATATTAGCATTTGGAGACAATATGTCAATCATCTTCGCATCAGAAACTGGGAGAATGTATGTCACAGAGCAGGTGTTCAATTAAAAGCTTCTAATAGGGCAGCCCGGGTGGCCCAGCGGTTGAGTGTCAGCCTTCGTCCCAGGGAATGATCCTGGAAACCCAGGATCGAGTCCCACGTTGTCGGGCTCCCTGCGTGGAGCCTGCTTCTCCCTCTGCCTGGCTCTCTGCCTCTCTCTCTCTCTATGCCTCTCATGAATAAATAAATAAATAAAATCTTAAAAAAAATAAAATAAAAGCTTCTAATAATATGGAGCCATTATTGAGGCAATTGATAATATCATGGGGGAATTAATTATATATAAATAATTCATTTCATTAAATGCACTGTGTATGTTGTAACATCCACATGGCTACACACGTATGTAAAACACACATACTGGTATGTGATCCCCAAAAATATATTTTCGGAATTTCTTTCTATGAGTATAACTACTCCTCCAGTCCAATGGACAATCCAGTATGGTCTACTTCACATTTTCAGCATTACTGATATTTTAGACCAGCTCCTTCTCTGTTGTGGGGACTCTTGTGAATTGTAGGATGCTCTAGCACCATCCCAGACCTCTACCCACCGGTGACAGTATTCCCCCCTCAGTTGTGACAACCAAACACGTCTTGAGTTATTGCCAAGATGGTATGTGTAGGGGGTTGTTCTTGGGCAAGAACCCTGTTCACTGTGGAATGAGCGTTATTTTGTGCATGTCAGGGTACATTGAACAACACTGACTCCATTTTTTCATCCCTTTAGTCTAGTTTTTTGGAACATACATTCTAACCCTCTTTGGAAATTTGTTATTTCATAAAAATAAATTATAGAATACATCATTAATATCAAATTTCAGTTTTTAAAAGAAATCTTACCAATGTTTATCAAATAGCTTCCCATCAAACTAAGAACATGAAATATTTTTCTCAAAGTGTGTTGTCTCCTTTTGGTAAAGGATGGCCACACTTACAAATATCTTCTACACTGCTAGAGTTTTTAACGTTGTTAGAAGAATTTTACTTATCATTACGTGTCAAAAAAATTGCTGAAATACAACATTCCATGGAATAATGAATCATAATGCACTTCTCCCTCATTTGACAACTAAGCTTACTGTCTTATGTTTCCATTCCTTAATCAGAGATCAATTTCTATACTTGGGTTTATGCATATTATTTTGTATAGTTTGCCTATCCTGCAGCTTCAGGCAATGCCTAACCCTTGCTATCAGTGTGACAGAGGGGTTATCAATGGACAAGGTTGTTGTACTCGCAGATGGAATAGGATTGCTGAGTATATACGGTAGTGCACAGAAGATGCATGAGTGCTGTGGCATTTCTTTCTTGACCGAAATAATAATCCTTATATGAAAGAAAATTGAACCCCTTTACAAACATTACATCGATATCAAGGAGAATATTTGCCATGATAGCTCCTGTTGAAAAAGATAATAAATGAAGCATCTGAGACTACGGACTTGACAGGAGAAAAGCAGACACATTTGCTATAGATTTCAAACTATCTAGGACCTTAGGATTATGCAAGGGTATAAATACAAGGTAACTAAAGAGTCTTGTAAATCAAGACACCAGATTTCCTGCCCTGGTCTTCCCACCTTCAGGGAGTAAGTATTTCTCTAAATAGCATTTAATGGTGTCTTGGACAGATTAGAGTTTACTGGTGACTACTAGGTGCAAGCAACTCTGTTTAGCATTTCATGAACATTGTTTTATGCAGTCTCACAATAACTCTGAGAGATAGATGTTAATCTTCTTTACAGATAAGGGTAGATGATCGCCTAAATGCACAAAACTATTGTGACAGAACCAGGAGACACAGATGGGTATAACTCCCAAGTCCTTATTTCGTACTTTAGCTATGCTTCCTATCACTAAAGACTAAAATTTCTCGAGTTTATAGTTAAATATTTCTATGTAACTTTGCCATTCACTTATGCTCACGTGTTTTAAGTGAAATGAAAAATGTAACCAGTGTGGTCAACAATATACAATTGACCCTTGGAAAAGCCAAGATTTAGAGGTGTTGACCTCCTCCACATGCACACAGTTGAAAATCCACGTGTAACTTTTGACTTCCCCAAAACTTAAATGCTAAGCCTTACCAATAACATAAATGGTCGATTAACACATAGTTCATATATGTATTAGATACTGTATTCTTACAATAAAGTAAGCTAAGGAAAAGAAACTAATCTGAAGAAAATCATACAGAAAATGCATTTGCAATAGGATTATCAGGAAAAAATCATCTATAAGTGGACCTGTGAAGTTCAAGACCACGTTGTTCAAGAGTCAACCACATTCAAGGAGATAGCTACATTTATTCTAAGTTTGACAGAAACCCACCCACTACATTACTGAAAAAAATTAATATTATAATTTAATTACCTTAGTAGAAAATTACATAGAAATAAAATATTTCACATTTTATTTTATTCATTTTAAAGTATTATGAGAGGCAGTAAAAAATCTTTGTACGTCTACAAGATTAGAGTATTTCATACCTTACTAAGCTATTAGCACTGTCAGGATCTTGTGCCAAAACTGTGCCAACAACAGTCCCGATCTTGGCATTTTCATAGACTTCCATGACATAGGAAGGCATGGAAAAGAGCGGTGGTTCATCCACATCTCCAACAATGATCTTCAGCATGGTGGCATCTTTAAAAGGACCCAAGTGAGAAAAGCGAAAATCAAGATGTGTGTTTGCTCCTTCTATGGTGAGAGTATATGACTTCTTTTTTTCATAGTTCAGTGGCTGTATGGAAAAAAAAAAGGGGGGGGGAATATGTAAGATTTCCAATAGTATGACCAGCCATTACATTTCAAACAAGCACTTTTTCTGCATTTTTTTTATAACATCCATGGATAAATTTCAGTCAATCTATTATCATTTATCAACAAGCTATGCAATTTGTCTTCACAATAACATCTAAAGCAAAAATCATGAGAAGTCAAGTCTGAATCAACTGTAATTTTTCACAGCTATAAATATGACAATAACTAGAAACAAAAACATATTTCCCATAGGCGAAAAAATAATGCCTTTTGGAGACTCTCTTCTTAGTTTCTAGTAACCTCCATCTTCTCTTTAGTCTGCATTAGCAATCTTAAAAAATATTTACTAATAATTTTTAATTAAAAAAAACATATTTTTGTTTTGCATTTAAATAGCTTATGTGCTATCATTGAATTTTTAATTATTCATCATCTTAGTTTTATTTTGCTTATTTTAAACTTGATATTTTATTTTACAATCTAATAAACTTTTCAATTCAACATTATTTTCTTAGATCTTAGCAAAATATTTTATATAGACTTTTGAATCTTATGCTTACTGTTTTAATTGTATTTATTTTCTGTTTTGCTGATAATACCATTTCACATATTTGTTTTGTTTTCATATTCTTTAATATATTATGATGTTTTGATCAATTTTGTTCTTTAAATTATAATCTATTTTTTGTTTATGCCATTTTTTTATCTTTGAGTCCATATCAATAGTTTCTCATAATCCTTCTAGGTGTTTTCTTTTCTCTCTCTTTTTTTTTTTTTTTTTTTTTTGTCTCATTCTTTTAAAATCACCCAGGAAATATATAATTTTCTTCTATTGATAATATAAGTAGGAGTCATGAATTCAACTTAGAATAATGAATAACAACACTTCAGTGTTTGTCAAAAGGGATAAAAATAAAAAATATATATATTTTTTATTTATTTATGAGAGAGAGAGAGAGAGAGAGAGAGAGAAAGAAAGAGAAAGAGCACACAAGCAGGAGAGGGGCAGAGGGAGAGGGAGAAGCAGACTCCCCGCTGGGCAGGGAGCCCCACATGGGGCTTGATCTCAGGACCCTGGGACCATGACCCAAGCTGACCCATGACGCAACACTTTACTGACAGTCTAAATATTTTATATTCTATATTAGACCAGGTGCTCCAACATGGCCTAATATAGAAAATAAAATAGTAAATAGAATAATCTCACTGTATATTTAATGTCATAAAACATACTAGATACTATGAAAATAATGATATAATAAGGATATAAAATCAGAAATAGGGGTGCCTGTAAGCAGCTAGGTGTTGTTTGTAAGAGGAAGTACTTTTTCATATGACTGAATGTGAAGTGTTAGACATGATGCATAGAGTAGACTCCCTGACCTAAAATGAGCTCCAATTTAGGATTAACAATGTCAGAGATTTCATAGTGATGTTGATGCAAAGGAGCCAGATGTCAGCCTTTTTAGTGCCTGGTGAAGTATCCGTTGATACTTTCCTGATTAATATTTACGTGAAGAAACCGAGTATTTTTTCGTACCTATTTCTGCCACTGACTTTACCCTAGCACGCTTCAGTCTTAAAGCATTCATTCTTGGCAGCATCAGAGAATGATTATTTCCCATGGAGAAACTCAGATAATTTTCTTTACTCTAAGAGCCAAGGAGAAGCTGATTAGAAAGAGTGTCCTTAATGGGATTTTATAAACAGAACGATCAATCCTCCTGATGATTATTCCCCTTATCTCTCCTGAATTGCCTTGGAAAATTGGCCTTCCCAGAGACTGAAGATTGCATAGAAGGAAAAACAACCATTTAATTTCCAAATGAGATATTAAGAACCTAGATCCTCTCATCCATCTCAGGGACATGCATGAGACTGGGCCATTGCAATATTTTACAAGTTTTTATAAGGAAAAGTAAAAATATAAAAAAATCTTAAAGACTCAAATTCTTCAAAGTAGACCACATATATCATATATACACATTTATATATGATAATTGACTATATGTTTTAAGCATATATTTTAAAGAAGAATTGATTGGTTCTGCAGCTTATGACCACCAATCAGGAGTCATTTCCTTCTGAGGGAACTTAAACTAGAAATAAATTGCCCTTTCATTTTCCTTGATTTCTCTCTCCTTAACATTAGTGAATGAGAATCCGTCTTTAACTAATTCAGTGAATCTCATCCAAATTTAAATAGCCTATTCTAGAAACAGTACCCACTTGCTGCCTATTAGGAATGGGGTGGATGAATAAGATCCTTGCTAGGTGCAGAGGAACACGAGCTATCAGAATCCAGGTATTTTGTTCATGGAAAACAACATATGTTTAGATCAACGTAATTTTTTTAGAGTCAACCTCCTGCATCTGGTAAACTTTATAATGATTGAGGGTCTTCTCTTTGGACTTGAGTTTTTGAGACCTTAAAAATGAAACAAAACACCAAACAAAACACAGGTTTTTTTTTTTTTTTTTTTTTTTTTTTTTTTTACTAGTAATGTTTAACATCTTTTCTTCATCATCACACTGGATTTTAAAAGTCATCTCCATGCATTCATTGTTGTAGGCTTTTACCTCTTTGTGACTCTCGATGAAATTGAAATACGTAGGGGTAATTTTGGCCACCTCCACACCATCAAATATTATTACCAAGCTGTGCATTCAATATGACAGGAATCTCTTGGTTTGTCTTAGCAGGTCCCTTGGCAACTTAGATGTCATTTATCTTAACACTAGCCTACTTACTGCTAAGGTACAGGCTGTTTATGTGGACACATGATTTCATGCTTATGATTACCTACTATATATTTAACTATCCCAAGGCAGGGATAATCATTTTGTAGGACTTGTTTACTACAAGATGGATGGCAGATGGATGGACAGGGATCCGGCTAGAGCCACTAAGGAATGAGAAGATTACTTAAGGTGGAGACAGTGATTTAGAAGCCAATAAATTAATGGAAATGAAAATATTTTAACAACTTAACTTATGTAGAAAATCTGTGGTGCTAAATTGCAAATATAGAAAAACTGGGAAGAAATCATACCATTTTTTTCTTGAATGGTAGGATTATGGATAGCATATAAAGTATTATAACTCTTTATTTTGCATTAAAACTACAATAGTATATAGATATTGGATTAAGATTAGGATTATCATTTTTGCTACTTCTCCAATTTTGGCAAAGCTGTCCAAATACTCATCACCACGTATTTTATTTTTTTTCCTTTTTTTAAAATTTATTTTTATTATTTTTTTTATAATAAATTTTTTTTTATTGATGTTCAACTTGCCTACATACAGAATAACACCCAGGGTGCATCCCATCAAGTGCCCCCCTCAGTGCCCGTCACCCATTCACCCCCACCCCCTGCCCTCCTCCCCTTCCACCACCCCTAGTTCATTTCCCAGAGTTAGGAGTCTTCGTGTTCTGTCTCCCTTTCTGATATTTCCCACACGTTTCTTCTCCCTTCCCTTATATTCCCTTTCACTATTATTTATATTCCCCAAATGAATGAGAACATATAATGTTTGTCCTTCTCCGACTGACTTACTTCACTCAGCATAATACCCTCCAGTTCCATCCACTTTGAAGCAAATGGAGGGTATTTGTCATTTCTAATGGCTGAGTAACCACATATTTTAAACTGATCCTCCAGTAATTTCCTAGTAATCATTTAGTTCTAGTAATTTATTTAGAACTCTGCTTATGGTTGTACTTTCTATAGTTACCATATTTTTTAACCTAAAAATAGCATATCAAATACAGTATATCAGGAATGGTGAAATCTATTCATCTAAAGCTTGTTTTTGGTGAGATAGTGGAGGGAAAATGATTAAAGAAAAAGCTTGAGGGGTGCCTGGGTGGCTCAGTCTAGGTATCTGCCTTCAGCTTAGGTCGTGATCTCAGGGTCCTGAGATGGAGGCCTGAATTGGGCTCCCTGCTCAGTGGGGAGTCTGCTTTTCCCTCTCCTTCTGCCCCTCACCCCCACTTATGCTCTATCAAATAAATAAATAAGTCTTAAAAAAAAGAAAGGAATAAAATTTCCTAAGCCATTGAATTACCACTGAAAGCAAAAACATGAAATGTCTGGTTGATAGATTTTTTTGTGTTTTTTAAAAAACATAGTTATTTATTTGAGAGAGAGAGAGCATGAGAGGGAGGGGGAGAAGAGAGTCCCCTGAGCCCCATATGGAGCTTGATCCCAGGACCCCAGGATCATGACCTAAGTAAAAGGCAGATGCTTAAATGACTAAGCCACCTAGGCACAAAATGTACATTTTTCCTGCCTTAAAACAAAACAAAAACGGATACAAAATAACTTCACACACATGAGGCAATTCTTAGGAACTTGATAGAGGGTATTGTTGATGAGAATAAGAATCTTTTTCCAGTTCTATATTAAAATACCAACCGTTTGTGCTTTTAGGTCTTTCTTACTCTATTCTGACACCATTCACACTAAACAGTGATCAAAACACTCAAGCTAAATAAAAATATTGAGGAGAGTTCTTCCTTTTAGAGCTATCTGAAGAGGCTTTGGAAGGAAAGTCTTTGATAATTTGGTCTGCTCACCCATTATCTACTCCATAAATTTTGCCTCAGCAAGATATATTGTGTAGGGCATAGAATTTATAATTTAAATATAGTTTATTTCATTTAACAAAACTGCAGAACTACTTCAACTTTCTAGTTTTGGAAAAATGTAAGTATGGATTATCAGTTTAGCGTTTAATAGGTAAGCAGGAGACAAAGGTATTCTACTGGAGATTACTAATATAATATTAATGTTTGGGAAGAAATATTTCAGGAACACCATCAACTTTTTTCTTGCATTTTCACATATTTTGCCTTGGGTTTAATTCTCTAGACAAGTTCAGTTGTGGTTCAAGCTCTGTGAGTCACAAACACAAACTTCCATATCAGCTCACATTTATCAAATGCTATAATTAGTATTACCAAATTTAGTAAACTGAAATTATTTTCGATAGAGAATGTGTCGGTTATCGCATGGGACATACTTAGTTAAGAAATTACAATTTGATTGAAATTGGAATTTAATTAGGTGTCCTGAGTTTTATCTAGCAATGTTAACTATGATACAGTCATGACAATCAGAGTTGCTAGTTAAATATAACAGAAACACATAATGACTGCAAATACAACATGGATATGTATTGACAAATCTCAACTATAAAAAAGAAATTGCTGGCATCAACAATGTATGGCATACACAGAAGATAATTAAATATGGTTCAGTGTAAGATATTTATTTCTCTAACCTTAAGCCATCCAAACATTCCTGGGATCATCCTACTTGTGGTGTGCTCTGTTTTACTGGAATGGTGCTTAGAATGACTCTGTAGATATTCAGAAATAAGGTTGCTTAATATTTTTCTATTGGTTTATCAGGTTTTTGTGTTCACGTGTTCAGTGACTGAGGACTCCCACGACAAATTACCACAAACGAGGTGGCTTGACCCAACAGTAATTTATTCTCTCCCAATTCTGCAGACAGAGTCTGAAATTTGCCCGGGCTGACCTGTCTTAGGGCTTTAGGGAATATAATCTGTTCCTCATCCGTCCCAAAGTCTGTGACTTCCTCAGTATTCCCAGGGAAGAAAATACCCCAGCATGGTTGGGAATTCAATTTACATTCTAATTCAGCCACTTGTAGGATGAGACCCCAGGTTGGGTGTTCAGAAATTTCCACTCTGCAGCTATGGGTCATAAAGGTAAGGAAAAGACATGGATTTCAGGTCATTGGTGCCACAGCTCTATTGGTTAGATGATGTATTCCCCAATATAATATTCCCTCATGTTAATGTTCAGAATTGTTTGCCTTGATCTCCACACTTGAAGGACAATGTAGTTAAATAAAAAGCCCTTGTCTCCCATTTATTTTACTTAGTATCTGCTACATACTGCTCCATGCAGACCTAAAAGTAATTTCCCACACAAAGTTTCCCCTGACCCTCTTTCATCTTTGAAAAATTGGCCCTCTTATCTGTGAGCTCATAACAATTTAAGTAAACCTATACTATTAGCATTTGACATCTTGTATTATAATAATGTTTCACATCTACTCCGTTTTCTCTAAGAGAAAGAATATTATCTCATTCATCTTCATATTTCAGGTATCTGGCCTAATTCCTAGTACATGGTGGGTGATTAATAGCTCTTCCTCAACCTCAAATATAGTGATATTTAGAGAACAGAAAAGTGCTATTACATGGTTTACATTCAAAGGATGAAAAATTCTGAATTATTTCCAAAATATGAGTAGCTGACACTTAAGTGCAACCTAAACAATTAACATATATTAACTCATTTAATCATCACAACGCTTCCACGAGTTATTAATTTTTTTCCTATTTACAAGTGAGAAAATCAAGGCGCAGAAAAGTTAAACTTGCCCAGGAACAACAATCGATAAGTGGCATAAGTGGATTTGATCTCGGGCAGTGGGACTCTATAGGCCCTGGAGCGCCATGCTATATGCGGCCTGAAATCTTTAGCACTTAAATAGTCTAATAGAGCGTTCCAGTTTGGTGGCTGAAGATGAACAGATATTTAGTGGCATATAATGTCCTCGTATCTTTTTAAGTATTTGTTATAACACTGAAAATGAATCGATAACTTCATTAATTATAATTTCATTAATTCTGGCTACCAGAACTCTGAGTGCCTCCATCATTTGCCTTAATTCAAAAACTCACAGAGCTGAGAAACTTAAATGCTTTTCATACAAAATCCTCTATTTCTTCTGTGCCTCTAGAAGGGCTTATTCTGGTATAATTTTAACTTCTCCAGCCACTGGGGCTTCTCTTACTTTTCTTTAATTACTGCTCACTATCCTAATGCAGTTCACTGTCAATGAGTTGACTCCAATTTTCATTTTAAATTTTAGTTTCTTAATTTCATCCTATTATTCCTAGTAATTACTTTTACATATCATTGCTCTCTCTAACTTATAAAATACTTTTTCCTCTTTAATATTAACATATTTCACATTACTGGAGATAGTTCTCATTCCCATCAATCATTTTCCTGCCAGTTCTACATATTTGGGACTTTTTAATTGTTTCTCATTAATCACGTCTACTTTTCATTAAATCACACTGGTATATTCTTCCTCAGGACTTACACAACCATAAGTAGAAAGATACTGAAAACAGCATTCAGCCAAGTTGCTCTGAATCAATTCTTGGAGTTCAAAAAGCTTGTAAAATTATCTTTTTCTTTTTTTTTCTTTCTTTTCTTTTCTTTTCTTTTCTTTTCTTTTCTTTTCTTTTCTTTTCTTTTTTTCTTTCTTTTTTCTTTTCTTTTCTTTCTTTCCTTTCTTCTTTCTTTCTTTCTTTCTTTCTTTCCTTCTTTCCTTCTTTCTTTTTTTTCTTTCTTTCTCTTTATAGTAACAAGAGACTCCTTATGATCTCACCTTGGTCGAATTGTTAAATTGCCCTTTCATTTTTCATGCAGAATGGGAGGATAATAATGGAATCAATATCTGTAGTTTCATAACTGCAAATGTCATTTCAGTAATGCCAAAAAGTGGCCAAATCTTGGAATAGTAACTGATATTATTATTAATTTTTAATTTCCGAAAAAAGTTTTTTAAATGACAATATTTTGGCAAAACATAAGAAAAATGGTATGGATTTGAATAATGTTTCTTCAGTTAGTTTTTCTTATTATGCCATGTCTTGTGGTCTTGTCAGAGATCTTTCTTGGATGGTAGACATTCTGTGGAGTATAGAACCCATGTACAAGTTTTCTTGTTATAAATTTCTCTGTGTGGAAGAGTGTAATGCTCATTCAATATTTATAATTCCAAGGATTTCGATACAAACAAATACTACATGTTTGCTTACTGTCATTTGAAGACTGCAAGAATAAATGGGACATTTTTATTTCAAATAACAAATACACATATACTCTGTAATATATACAAAGTATATTTATATATTATACTATATTATAAAGTATATTTATATATCATACTATATATAAAATATGTATATATTTTATACAAACAAATACGTAGGTGTATTTCCAAATGCCCACACATACGAAAACTTGCCAATGGTCTATGGATATGAATAGCTTAACTCATCAAGATGTTTCAATAGATTATCAATTTCCAACTAATGTACTAAATTATATTATAGAAATATATGTCTAAAAAACAGTTAACATCCAAAGTAGTTTCAGCTGATATCTATCATTTCATGGCCATACCTCTGTACAAATAGTAAGAACAAAGTTGCCTCAAAGCAGTCCTCTGACAAAAGTCATTTCAAATATAGTGATAGATTTCATTGAATTTAAATGTGGACTCCTCTCTTAGCTCCTGGTTGAAGCGGAACTATTTCCCAGAATAAAAATAGTGGCTTGAATGAATTTTTTTAAAGATGTATTTATTTATTCATGACATACAGAGAGAGAAGAGGCAGAGACACAGGCAGAGGGAGAAGCAGGCTCCATGCAGAGAGCCCAATGTGGGACTCGATCACTCCCTGAGCTGAAGGCAAATGCTCAACTGCTGAGCCACCGAGGTGTCCCTGAATTTTTGGATAATAAAAATTCCTAGCGAATGGTCAGGCTTTTTTATATTTATTTTATTTATTTTATTTTTTATTTATTATGATTATTTTTAATGGTCAGGTTTTATAAATATTTTAGTAGAATTAGAAACCTATTTCTTCTTCTTTTTTAAAGATATATATATATATATATATATATATATATTTCTTTATTTTTTATTTTTTTATTTTTTTGAGAGAGAGAGATCAAGCAATGGGGAGGAGGGACAGAGGGAGAGAAAGTCTTAAGCAGACTCCACGCTGGGTGTGGAACCCCAATGTGAGGCTCACTCCCAAGACCTCAAAATCATGATATGAGCAGAAACCAATAGTCCAGTCCGATACTTAACTGGCGTCACCACCCAGGTGCTCCAGAAACCTGTTTCTTCTTGAAAACAAAGTGTCCATGCGTTTGTTTCTATGGCATTTGCAATAGGTTGGGATGTCTTATTCATTGTGCTTTGTGGCTCAGAGCTCCAAAACTTTAAAAATCCAATGGCAAGGAACAATCTGATTCTTACTTTATCAGTCAATGCAAGGCAAAGATATAATCAAGACAAAAATCAATAAATATAATCCACTAAACAACCAAAAATGTGGTTATTTGGAATAGACCTAGTATGGTTATAATTAAACATATTTCTTTTTTTTTTCTCATAGGATTAATTTAAACTTTAAAAGAATACTTCTATAAGTTTTTATGTTTATGTTATGGTCCATTTCAAATCATTGCTAAATAAAAGTATGGTGATCTTTTTACACACTGAATAGTATGGAGATTAAAAAAGCATGAGGCTTTTAGTTGCAAAATTATTTGGCTAGATAGAGATACACTTATTGCATAGGTAGATATATATCCATGGGAATTATCAGTGCATTCACAGTGAATTAATTAGAATGAGGCCTTCCTACTTTATCAGATCTAGTAGATTTAAGAGGGATGTAGAATTACTATATTTTCTATAGTGAGAAGTTAGTGAATTGCTTACTCCAATATGCAAAATAGAAAAGATAATCCAAAGAAGGATATTTGTGACTGAAACACACCTAGAAACATGAAACTACCACAGTTTGGCTATCGTGGCCATTGCTGCTATAAACATCAGGGTGCAGGTGTCCCGGCATTTCATTGCATTTGTATCTTTGGGGTAAATCCCCAACAGTGCAATTGCTGGGTCGTAGGGCAGGTCTATTTTTAACTGTTTGAGGAACCTCCACACAGTTTTCCAGAGTGGCTGCACCAGTTCACATTCCCACCAACACTGTAAGAGGGTTCCATTTTCTCCGCATCCTCTCCAACATTTGTTGTTTCCTGCCTTGTTAATTTGCCCCGTTCTCGCTGGTGTGAGGTGGTATCTCATTGTGGTTTTGATTTGTATTTCCCTGATGGCAAGTGATGCAGAGCATTTTCTCATATGCATGTTGGCCATGTCTATGTCTTCCTCTGTGAGATTTCTGTTCATGTCTTTTGCCCATTTCATGATTGGATTGTTTGTTTCTTTGGTGTTGAGTTTAATAAGTTCTTTATAGATCTTGGAAACTAGCCTTTTATCTGATAGGTCATTTGCAAATATCTTCTCCCATTCTGTAGGTTGTCTTTGAGTTTTGTTGACTGTATCCTTTGCTGTGCAAAAGCTTCTTATCTTGATGAAGTCCCAATAGTTCATGTTTGCTTTTGTTTCTTTTGCCTTCGTGGATGTATCTTGCAAGAAGTTACTATGGCCGAGTTCAAAAAGGGTGTTGCCTGTGTTCTTCTCTAGGATTTTGATGGAATCTTGTCTCACATTTAGATCTTTCATCCATTTTGAGTTTATCTTTGTGTCTGGTGCAAGAGAGTGGTCTAGTGTCATTCTTCTGCACGTGGATGTCCAATTTTCCCAGCACCATTTATTGAAGAGACTGTCTTTCTTCCAATGGATAGTCTTTCCTCCTTTATCGAATATTAGTTGCCCATAAAGTTCAGGATCCATTTCTGGATTCTCTATTCTGTTCCACTGATCTATGTGTCTGTTTTTGTGCCAGTACCACACTGTCTTGATGACCACAGCTTTGTAGTACAACCTGAAATCTGGCGTTGTGATGCCCCCAGATATGGTTTTCTTTTTTAAAATTCCCCTGGCTATTCGGGGTCTTTTCTGATTCCACACAAATCTTAAAATAATTTGTTCTAACTCTCTGAAGAAAGTCCATGGTATTTTGATAGGGATTGCATTAAACGTGTATATTGCCCTGGGTAACATTGACATTTTCACAATATTAATTCTGCCAATCCATGAGCATGGAATATTTTTCCATCTCTTTGTGTCTTCCTCAATTTCTTTCAGAAGTGTTCTATAGTTTTGAGGGTATAGATCCTTTACATCTTTGGTGAGGTTTATTCCTAGGTATCTTATGCTTTTGGGTGCAATTGTAAATGGGATTGACTCCTTAATTTCTCTTTCTTCAGTCTCATTGTTAGTGTATAGAAATGCCACTGATTTCTGGGCATTGATTTTGTATCCTGCCATGCTACCAAATTGCTGTAGGAGTTCTAGCAATCTTGGGGTGGAGACTTTTGGGTTTTCTATGTAGAGTATCATGTCATCGGCGAAGAGGGAGAGTTTGACTTCTTTTTTGCCAATTTGAATGCCTTTCATGTATTTTTGTTGTCTGATTGCTGAGGCTAGGACTTCCAGTACTATGTTGAACAGCAGTGGTGAGAGTGGACATCCCTGTGGAAGGAGCCTCGGTGTCCAACGAAAGATGAATGGATAAAGAAGATGTGGTTTATGTATACAATGGAATATTACTCAGCTATTAGAAATGACAAATACCCACCATTTGCTTCAACGTGGATGGAACTGGAGGGTATTATGCTGAGTGAAGTAAGTCAGTCGGAGAAGGACAAACATTATATGTTCTCATTCATTTGGGGAATATAAATAATAGTGAAAGGGAATATAAGGGAAGGGAGAAGAAATGTGTGGGAAATATCAGAAAGGGAGACAGAACGTAAAGACTGCTAACTCTGGGAAACGAACTAGGGGTGTAGAAGGGGAGGAGGGCGGGGGGTGGGAGTGAATGGGTGACGGTCACTGGGAGTTATTCTGTATGTTAGTAAATTGAACACCAATAAAAAATAAATTTAAAAAAAAGAAACATGAAACTACAAAGATAATATTCAACTTGAACTTTGAAAAAAATCTTTTAGAGAAGAAGGAAAGAGAAGATTACCAAACACATGAATGATAACATGCATTATGTGGCAAAATTCATATACACAGAATATTTTTGTATGCCTATCAGTGAATTAGATAACATTAAGAAAAAGGAGGGCACAATAATAACTACATGGAGCAGTCTGAAAAGTATAATTAAAATTTGGTGAAATAGAGGAAAAAGCAAGAGAGGATGAAAAGTAGAAATTGAGGAATCATTGTAATTTTTAGGCAGACACAGCTTAGATCAAAACTTTCATCTTATTTCATCCATTTTTTTTCAATAATTATCTTGTAAAGCACTTAAATAAGAAAAAAGCAGATTCAAAGACTTGAACTAATGCCGTAAGTGTCTCTACAGCAGGACCAAACGTTGTATTTCCTCTGACAGTAAGGATCATATTTCCCACTACTCTTCACTGACTTGAAGACCAAACTTAAGTATTCAGGCTTAAGATAAGAGACACTGTCTATGTTTTTAAACGCACTTGAAGAAAGAAAATGATAGTACAGATGATAATTGCTGAGAGTCAGGAGAGCCAATAGGGTTGGATCCTTGAATTGAAAAGAAAACAAATGGAATGAGTCCTATAAAGAGTGAACATTTACATGGAGGCCACAGTAGAGAATCTGAGAAGCCCGAATTCCCAGGAACAGAGGTTTCTTCCAGAGGAATGAGTGCATCAACTTGCATTCATCCTTATCTTTTTTTCCACCATTTCCACCCAGTCAGGCTCCATTAAACAATGAATGAAAGCTATCAGAGTGTATTTACAATGTACCTCACCATGGACCGGTGAATTCAACTTGGCAATTTTCTGATAAAGGAATCATAAGGACAGGAATGAGCAGGTGCTCCGCAAGCCGATTTAGAAAGCAGTGCTGAGTTTGATCTTTGGGGAGATTAGCAGTCGTGCCTTGCTGCCTAAGGTGAGCTGCCTCAGAGATTAAGTAAAGGACAGATTTTAAAGGACCTTTTGATCCGTTTCCTGCCACCTCTTAAAAGTTAAAATGCAAAAAAAAAAAAAAAAAAAAAAAAAAAAGAGTTAAAATGCACTGAGTTTCAGAGTGTATTCTTCAAATTGCAATTATTTGCTACGCACGATATGTAGCAAAATAAAGTCACTCAGATTAATAATCTTAATCTGAAGGACTGAAAAGTTAGATGGACGCAAACAGGAACGCATTTTGGAAGAAGTGCAAACTGGATTAAAACATAAATTCACGGAAAAACTGGAAGACAATTTGAACTCGTTAATTGTGGAGATTATTTTGAGTATATCACACTACCATTGACACAACTGAAACAATTCTCATCTTGAAAGTAATGATTGTATGTTAATTAAATATATGTTCTCACATATGCACATAAGCTGTTTTGCCTTTGTTTTTTTGCAGACATCATCAAATTAACTGAGGCCATGTGGGATGCTAAAATCCCCATTGTTCTTACTCCCATGATATATACTTGCATTTCAGATCCTTCGTGTAGTCAAACCATCCATCACCCTAACTTTTTGCAAATATGCTGTAACTTCCTACTTTATAAAGACCATAGTGCTCAATAGGCAAGAGCTGCTCCCCTCTCCCACTTCCCCACACCAGCTGGAGCATTACAAACTTATCTGCAACCATTTACTTTGCACTCTTGTTTGATTCTCAGGGAAGGAGTCAGATCATCATGGGTTATTCCTTTTCACTTATGACCAAATCCTATTCAGGGTTATCTCTACCCTAGTCTATCTTTTTATATCAATTATCCTTTCTTTCGTTTGCTCAGTTTTTGTCTCTATTGACCTTTTAGTCATCTGCATAGAAACACATTCAGTCTCTCCACTTATAATTAAAATCCTAATTTTATAATGTTCTCATTTATTTGTTTTTGGTTTTGTTTTTTTAAGATTTTATTTATTTATTTATTTATTTGAGAGAGAGAGAGAGAGAAAGAGAGAGAGAGAGAGAGCATGAGCAGAGGGAGAGGGACAAGCAAACTCCCCAGTGAGCATGAGGCTCCATCCCAGGACCCTAAGATCAGGACCTGAGCCAAAGCCAGATGCTAAACCTATGAAGCTACCAGGTGCCCCTCTCATTTATTTGTTTTATAACATTTCTCATTAAAATTTCAGGAAAGATAGATTAAAATGAGAAGTATTTTAGGTGAAGACACCAATATTTTTCATAGGTTAGTGATGACTACTGTTCTGTAACTATTTACACCCTCTAAAATCTACTTTGCAGGTCCCTTTTGAAGGAACTCAAAAACAAGTTAAGCCTCAATTGTAATCAACATAAAATGATATTGGAAGAATTAATACAATTTTATATAGATCAAATAGAAAAATATATACAAAACACACAAATAAATAATTATGTAGATAGATGATAGATAGATGACAGATTATTTCAACGTCTACAGGAGCACATCAGAATAAAATTTCTCAGCCTGTATTTTGAATATATCCTACAGTAGAATCATCTGGAGTTTTTGTTAAGAAAGGCCAATTCTTCAGGCCCACCTAAGTCTTCTGAGAAAAAAAAAAAAAAAAAGTAAAAAGTAAAGCCCAGGGATCTGAATGTTACTAGATTTCCAAGCTGAAATTATTCAACATTTAAGGCACACTGCATTAGGAGACATATTTAAATCCTTTGTTGATAATTTTCTATGTTCCATTTAATTTTCATAAGGACATAAAAATATTGTACTCCTAAAATAAAAAAAAATGATAGATAGATTTAGTCCACTAACAAATTCTTCACAATAAAAAGAGTCAGGGGGTTAATAGTTCCACTAAAGCTATATTGATGAATCCATGATTGTCAAACAAAACCTTGTCTCCCAGTGAGTGTTAGCTAACATGATAAAGATTTTTACGCTAGTTAGAAAAACTCTTAATGTTACTTAGGTTAGTACAACATAGAAGAATGGCACTAACAGAACTGGCAGTCATGATAAAGCTGTTATCTGGAAACAAAAATGGTGGGCATATTCATGGTATACTCTACGTTAGATCTTCCCACAATATATATATATATATTTTTTTTTTTTCTAAGAGCAGCTCCAAAATAGTAGACATAGCCAATAAAAAAGGAAATATTTTATCATTTTAGTGAGCTGACAATATGGATTGTTCATACCAACATGGATCATTCATGGAAAAATGGGTAAATTGCCTAAATCAGAGAAAAGTATGTTCTTTTTACCTTTTTTAAAGAAAGGATCCCTTCTCTGGTCTCTTTGTCGGTGGATATGGAGAATATTCCAATACCATCACCATTAATGATGGAGTAAGTCATGTCAGCATTTGAACCAGTGTCTGCATCGTTTGCTTTGATTTTCCCAACAGCTGAACCAACTTGAGCTGATTCAGGAACATACAGCTGATAATGCTCTGAAAAAGATTTCATATTAAAATTATTTGATGATAGTATAGTTCACAAGAAATAGTTTTGCAAGAAAAATACATGAAAATGGTTAGACCACGCATTCAAATGAACATCATATTAAGTAGTATATAAAATGGATGTGCTTTCTATTTTAAATATTAGTAAATTGATTAGTAGTGAAATACTAGACTAACATACACTTTAAAATATATGTAAAATAACCTACATGAAAAAAATTGTAGATATCTTAATATAAAGTATTTTATTAGCTCTACATCCCTCAGCAATAGAAAAAAAGATAAGGGAGAGCAAATTTGCATTCTTATGTTAAGCAAAAACTAAATTACTTAAGTATTAGTGTAATACCCAATGCATTTCTCCTTCCAAGAAGCATGTGAAATTAAAAATATGAGTTCAAAAGCTTGAAATTCAAAATTTAAAATTCAAATTGATAATAGATAAAAGAATATAGAATATTTGTAAATATGATTATTATTCCAATCAACAAACTTAAGTTTAGTAAAATGTATAGGTTCCTGACAAAAAGAGACAGTAAATGTATTTATGCATTTAATTAACATGTATTCTAGGTCAGCTTCTGGAAAGATTTTGAAGTGGTTTTATATAATAAAGTCATAAATAAAATAAAATTATTAAAATTAATAAAAAGAAGATGTGGTTTATGTTTACAATGGAATATTCCACAGCCATTAGAAAAGACAAATACCCACCATTTGCTTCGACGTGGATGGAACTGGAGGGTATTATGCTGAGTGAAATAAGTCAATCGGAGAAGGACAAACATTATATGGTCTCATTCACTTGGGGAATATAAAAAATAGAGAAAGGGAATAAAGGGGAAAAGAGAAAAAATAAGTGGGAAATATCAGAAAGGGAGACGGAATCTGAAAGACTCCTAACTCTGGGAAACAAACTAGGGGTGGTGGAAGGGGAGGTGGGCGGGGGATGGGGGTGACTGGGTGACTGGCACTGAGGGGGGCACTTGACGGGATGAGCACTGGGTGTTATTCTGTATGTTGACAAATTGAACACCAATAAAAATAAATTTATTTAAAAATTAAAAAATAAAATTAATAAAAAATAATGACAAAATTAAAGAATGAGAAAGATAAATATAATGACTTCGTAAGATGATGTAGTATTTGTGTTTGAGTTAATTTTTAGACTATATATATTAAAATACTGTTGATTATATAAATCTCAAGACCTCATATGCAGAAATATATTTTTCGGCATGTCCTGATACTATATGTTTACATTGAACAATTTTAAAAAAAATCAGTTTGTTCTGATACTAAATTCAGAGAGAGCTCATAAATCTTCCCTTATAGAAAGTTGTGAAATACATATTAAGAAGCATAAATGTTCATTACCAAGTATTTTACTGACAAATTAGGAACATATCTATTAAAACAATTTATTTATCATAGAAATTCTCAAATAAAAACATACGTAGCAGGAACCTTGAATTAAAGTGTAATTGTATAAGAATTTCAACCAAGACTAAATGGTGATTTAACACTATGCATGGATACAATTAGACTATATAGATAAGTGAATGTGGAACCTGCATGAAAATAATTTCCTAAACCAGAATTTTGTTAGATATGGTATGATAATATTTTTTAAATTAATATACCTGGTACATATATGGATTACTCAAATTTATTCTAAAGATACAATTGTATGTTTTAAAGTGCTATTTGTGGATACTAAAGATTGATTTATATATCTGTGTTTATTCATTACTCAACAGAGATTTTTCTCAGTTCTCTGTGATTAACATTTGTGATGTTACCTGACATTAATTTTTAGTTCACCGGTCCTCACAAACTTAGCATTTCCTGGGTAGACTTCCTCTGGGAAACACATGTTCCCTTAACCTTAATCATGTATTTTTATCAGGATTTGTCACATTGCTAAACATTCTACCCATCTTGATATATTTAACTGACCTCTGAATGGTGTGAGGCCCCAATTTCTACAAGACTCCACCTTTCTGCTTGAAGTTGATTTGTGAAAGGGTAGGCAGTTGATTCACAATGATCCAAAGAGAGTATATTCCCCATAATGTTGGAACTGGAACTAGGAAAGAACTCGAGTCTCTCTTTGGTGGCAAAGCTATGAAATGTTGGGAGGGGCTTCTGACGAGAGTCCTGTTTCCAAAATTCATGTTGAAGTACCTAATCTCGGCACAAATTTAGTATCAGGAAAAAAAGCCATAACTTTTAGAATCTCTGTAATTATCAAAATATTCCCAGGCAGTTATGTATAAAATAGGACATTGTTCTGTAAAGGAAAGAAAGAGAGAGAGAGAGAGAGAGAGAGAGAGAGAAATAAATTACAACATATGTCTCCTTTTTTTTTTTGCCTGAAGTAGAAAGGATAGGATGCCAAGCTTCTGGTTGCTAAAGTCTCTAAGTTGCAGCTCAACTTTCCACAAATTTGTAAGCCTCCCAAAGGACTCTCAGCTGATAACACATTTGTAAACAAAAGAAGTCTCAGTTCACAGAGACAAATAAGCAAATCACAGAATTATTTTGGTGGTAATGTTACAAAGTCAGTTGTTTTTACAAAGAAAGTTGCAAAAAACTGTGTAAGTTGGTCATAAATGACTCAAGTCCCAGGAAACATCTAGGTCCCATCTTATAAGAGAAACCATACCCCTGGAAGAGGATACTAATACTTATTGATACATTCTAAGAATTGCAAGTATATTATGTCTTTCCCATTCATTATGCCCCATTAGACAAATAAGAGCATATTAGTATTTCAACTTACACACTTCCATAAAGTTGAAAATTTTTGAGTTGTAAATTACATTTAACATGTCACCTAATGGGCAGCCTGGGTGGCTCAGCGGTTTAGCCCCAGCTTTGGCCCAGGGCATGATCCTGGAGACCCTGTATCAAGTCCCAAATCAGGCCCCCTGTATGGAGCCTGCTTCTCCCTCTGCCTGTGTCTCTGCCTCTCTCTCTCTCTCCCTCTCTCTCTCTCTCTCTGTGTGTCTCTCATGAATAAATAAAATCTTTAAAAAAAAATGTCACCTAATAACTAGAAATAGCTGATAAGATTTATTTATAAATCAAAAGACATTTAGGATATTTTTTAGAACTTCCAAGGACTGAATCAAGAGCCAGGCCCTAAAAACTGCTATAAATTCCAGGAGAATAAATACGGTGAGGCTCCTTAGGAAAACACATGCCAAATATATTATTTATATTATATTATATGTATTTATATATCTATTTTACATATATAAAATACCAAAATATATGCCATATATATATATATTTAAATATATACATATTTATTTATTTAAAAATAGGTATAGAAGAATGGTGCCTGAACATAATAAAGCCCATAACAATAAGCTCAAGCTCATAGCTTAAAAATCATACCCAATGATGGAAAATTACAAAGCTTCCTTCTAAGATCTGGATGAAGACAAGAATGCCCAGTATTTCCACTTCTAATCAAAACAGTACTGGGAAGTTCTACCCAGAAAAGTTAGAAAGAAAGAAAAAAAAAAAAAAAAGAGGAATCCAGTTACAGAGGAAGAAGCAATATTATCTGTTAGCAGATGTCAAGATCTCATAGGTAGAAATCCTTAAAGAGTTAAAAAAATAGTATTAGAATAAACAAATTCAGTAGAGTTATGGGATACAAAATCAAAATACAAAAATCAGCTGTGTCTCTTTACACTAATAAACCATCCAAAAGGAAATTCAGAGAATGGTCCAGCTTGCAATAGCATTAAAAAGAATAACACACTAAAAAAAGAAACTTAACCCATGAGGTGAAGTGACTGTGTGCTAGAAAATTCAAAACATCGATGAAAGAAATTAAAGGAGATGTGAATAAAGGAAAGACATCCTATGTTTAAGGATTGAAAGACTTAATATTGTTAAAAGGTCCATACTACTTACAGCCATCGACTAGGTCAATGCTATGCATTGCAAGCACAATTCTGATGGTGCTTTTTCACTGAAATAGACATAATATCTCAGAATATGGAGCTCCAAAGATGCAGAATCAATGAAACATTTGAGAAAAAAAGAACAAAACTAGAAGCTTCAAGCTTCCTGATTTTAAAATATATTACAAGGCTACAGTAATTAAAACAGTATGCCACAGCATAAAGACAGACATATGGCCCAATGGAACAGAATAGAGAGCCCAGAAGTAAACCCAACCTTGCAAGGGCAGTTGAATGTTGGTAAGAGTTTCAAGAGTAAACAATGGGAAAAACAGTTTCTTCATCAAATGGTATTGGGAAAAGTGGATATGCATATGCAAAAAAACAAAAAAACAACAACAGAAAAACAAAACCTGAAATTGGACCTCTACATTACAGTATATATATATATATATATATATATATATATATATATATAAAACTCAAAATGAAACAACTTAAATGTAAGGCTCGAAAATATAAAATTCCTAAAAGAAAACATAGGGAAAATCTTCTTGACATTAGCTTGCAATTGTTTTTTGGATGTGACATCAAAAACTCAGGCATTGTGGGATGACTGGGTGGCTCAGTGGTTGAGCACCTGCCCCTGGCTCCGGGCATGATCCGTGGTCTCAGGATCGAGTCTCACGTCGGGCTCCCTGCCTGGAGCCTGCTTCTCCCTCTGCCTGTGTCTCTGCCTCTCTCTCTCTCTCTGTCTCTCTCATGAATAAATAAATATAATCTTAAAAAAAAAAAAAAAAAAAAAACCTCAGACACCAAAAGCAAAAATGGATGAGTGGATCTATACCAAACTAAAAAATCTACTGTACTGCATAGGAGACAATCAACAGAATGAAAAGGGAGCCTAAGAATGGGAGAATATACTTGCAAACCATAACTCTGATAAGGGGTTCATCTCCATAATATATAAAGAATTTAAAGTCAATAGCAAAAAAGTAAATAAAAAATAAATAAATAAATAAGCCCAATTATAAAACTGGCAAAATATTTAAGAAGACATTTCTCCAAAGAAGACCTACAAATCGCCAACAATTGTATAAAAAAATGTTCAACATCATTAATTATCAAGGAAATGAAAATCGAAACTACATTTAGAGATCACCTCATTCCTGGTGGAATGACTACTATCAAAACACAAAAGATAAAAAAAATGTCAGTGGTCTTGTGGAGAAATTGGAACCCTGTATACTGTTGCTGGGGAGGTAAAATGGTGCAGCAGCTATGAAAAAGTTTGGAGCTTCCTCAAAAATCTTAAAAAAAAAAAAAAAAAGAAAAGAACTACTATAGGATCCAGCGATTCTACTGCTGGGTACATATCTCAAAGAACTGAAATTAGAATCTCCAAGAAATTTCTACATTACCATGTTCATTGTAGCATTATTCACAAGGCCGAGATATGGAAACGACTCAAGTTGCCAAGTTGCCATCAAAAGATGAATCAATAAAGAGAATGAATAAAATACTAGCAATTTGGAAAATAAAATCTCTCTATGTGTGTGTGTGTGTGTGTGTGTGTGTGTGTGTAAAAGGTGATATTTTAGTGAGAGAATTATGGAATTAACAGGAGAGGAAATTAGAATTAGGATAAATGGAGATTAAGTCAATGACTTTTGGATGGATGTCTCTGATAATAAAGATCACAAAGAATATCAAAAACAGTCTTGCCAGAAATTAAACAATTTTACAGAAACCAAGATCTTTGGGACCAGGGTCCTTTTAAAGGGTCTAGTATACATTTAATGCTTAAGTGTTTTATTAATTTTTGAGTTTACCATAAACTCTACATTCACATGTACCGTTGTAACTTTAATTCAACATAATAACTTTACGTGTCACATTTTTTAGTATTGTGTAATTAACCACGGGATAAATAGATTGAATTATCCTAAAATAAGAAAAATATCAGAAATCCTTCCTCTAAATACTAATTTTAACAAAAATGCAAATACCGCTTACAAAGGCATCTAACATATAGAATTACCTTTAAGAATTCTGAAAGCTAAAAAAAAAAAAAAAAAAAAAAAGAATTCTGAAAGCTGAGAGCCAACAGCCCATGAATTATTAGGTATTATCATCCTTGAATAATAATAATTGCATATGAACCTTTATTTACCTGTTATTTATGAGAATTGGCCTTCTTTATAGACTTGAAGAACACTTGGGAGAAACTTTAAAGGGTCCGAATTAAGATGTAAATCTTTGACTAACAGCCTCAACTGGATAGGAGTCAGTTTACTATTTAGGAAAAAAATGCACTTTTATCTAAATAAGATTAACGAAGGTCATAACTCCTAGAATCTTGGAATACATGGTGAATGATCTTTTGCCTTTCGTATTATTTTCACTCTGTAATTACTCCCTCTGGGAAAAAAGAATAACCCTCTTGGATAATTTATAGCACAGCCTAATCAGCACCTCTATGGCTGCCAAAATATACCTCAGAGTACTCTGCTCAAGTTCATAAAAAGGTTATATGCTATGTAACGTTACACATTTGCAAGAGGATGAAAAAGGATGAAAAACCTCGGTGCACTTTCAGACACGCATCTAAGCATATACACGTATTTGCTCCCACATTTTGTGCGACTGTGTAACAAACCTATGTCGTATGGGGCGTCTGTCCATTCCATTTATGTATTACTGATAATCAGAGAGAGTCAGAGAGATCATGTATTCAATTCTCAGAAATAGATTATATAATAATATATTATATATAAAATAATATTATATATTATGTAATAATATATAATATAATGATATATTTTAATATAATTTATTATAATATATTATCACTATATCACTATATTATTTATTATATATTATTATTTTTCTCTGTATATATATATATATATATATAGAGAGAGAGAGAGATGATAGATATATTTCTATATATCCCACATATACTACATAGGTACAACGTACTTATACACTTAAAAATTTAATGTCCTAGATATGATCATAGAACTAATTGACATAATGAAAGAGCTGATTTAAACAATACCTGCTAGAAAATAGATCATGTATAAAAAAATCAAGTCATTCAATATTTGTTTTGAAAATGTGGGTATTTTTAAAATTCTTTAGTAAGCAAAGCAGTCATTGTACTGCCTTCTATGTAGTTCTGCTTTTATGAAATATAATCACATCTAATAATTGTGCAACCCCAGTACACTCATAATAAAGAACTTTGGATTTATTTATATAAACTGCAAGAGAACAGCCTTAGCTATTGTTTTATTAGTCATCAGCTAGGAAGGATATTCTATCCAAATTGTGTAGCAGTAAAGAGTCTCTGAAAAAAAAAAAAATCCTTCATGGTAAAAGCAATTTCTGTTTTGTTGAGGGGTGAAGTAGTTAATGACTTGATAGGAGATTGTGTGATATAAAAACGTCCCCCAAACCAACCAACGTTTCCACATTGACACCAGCATATATTGTGAGGAGATGAGGATAGTCACTGATTTAATGGTGTTAGATGAGTTGTTTTCTTTCACTCCTAACTTTAATAATTATTTTAGACTTTCTTTTTTTGTTGTTGTTAAGATTTTGTTTATTCATGAGAGACACAGAGAGAGAGGCAGAGATACAGCAGAGGGATGTGGACTCGATCCCAGGACCCTGGAGTCACACCCTGAACCCAAGGCAGATGCTCAACTGCTGAGCCACCCAAGGGCCCCTATTTTGATCTTTCTAATATATGTTACCAATATATGTTTAGTTCTGGATAGTGTTTTAATATTAGAATACGTTAAGATGTTTTAATGTGAGTCCTGAGTATTTTCTGTTTCAATCATAAAAGCTTTCTTTCTAAACATTTATTTTTTATTGGTTGGGAAGTGATGACTACCACTTCACATTTCATAATTTCCCTCCCTGTCCTCTCCCACATATCTGTCTCCTTGTTTACTATATATTTTTCTTTTTCCCTACTTTTGTTATTTTAGATCAGTTTTTTTTAATATTATTGGTTCTTTTGATATTCATTGCTTCCAAGACTGATTTTAATTTAAGCATTTTCAGTTTTCTAGAACTCCTCATTTATTTCCTATATCTCCTTTTACACATGATCGTGGAGTCTGTTTTTATTTGTAATTATTTCAACAAAAATATATTTACATCAGAAACTTTGAGTGTTCTTTTCTTAGTGTATTGAAGTTGTTTGTTTCTGTCCTATTAAAAACGGTAACTTGTTCTAGAATGAAAGTTGGGTGTTTATCACTGTTCTATCCTCATTCTGTAAAGATGACCTTTCCTTTTATTTCAATAATTTCATATGTTCCTACCTTTTCTGATTTTGATACAAAACCTCATAAATTATATATAATTAGTATCACTATTATTTTTTAAATATCTTATATATTTGAGAGAGAGAGAAAACATGTGAGTGTGTGCAGGGGCCTGGGAAGGACAGAGAATCTCAAGCAGACTCTGAGGTTGAGTGTAGAACCCAAAGGAGGGCTTGATATCAGGACCCAGAAATCCAACCTCAGCCAAAATCAAGAGTTGGATGCTTAATCGAGTCACTCAGGCACCCCTACAACTCTTAAAGTTTTTAAGATACCAGATAACTTGTCATTTCCTGAAATTTATGTCTTTTGTTAAATAATGTATATGTAGTAATATCACGATCATTTTATGTTTAATGTATGTTTCTTGAATCTTTCCATCTACAAATGCCATGAAATACTCTTGTAATTTCTTTGAAAGCAAAACAGCATATAAGCCTTTAATCAATTTGTAAAACTTCAGGATATCAAGGTATCTACTTTCACACTGATGGTCCATCATGACAGTGCCTGCCATTTTCTACATGTGGACATGTATCAGGTCCCAGGGTACACATGGGTGTGCTTCCTAAGTGCTCTGTGAAGTGTACTTCATCTATTTGTTAAATCAAATAAATGGATGTTCATATCTGTTGTTCTGCCACATTCCATTTTTTTTTCTTTAAAAGTTCTTCATTATTTAGGAATTTGTACTCACCCATATGGAATGCTTGGTCAACCCAGGTTTGTCAATTTGTTCAGTAAATGTCACTTAGCTTTTAGTGGCATAATTTCAGGTAATAGGAATACAGCAAACAAAACAGACACAAGTCCTCATCCTTATCAAGAGTATTTTTTTACAAGGGAGAGAGAAAATGAGTGATATATATGGTAAAAAATATATACATATATGACACAGTAATAATTCTAAAAATAACAGATATAGCATGTTTATTAGCTGTTTATGTGATTAATCATCAAAATATCTCAGTAGCTCACAACAGCGAATATTTAATTCTACATTGCATTATAATGAAATTTTTTGAGCAGATAAGAAAAACTAAGAACAGATAAAGAAAAAAAAATTATTTACAAAGTTTTTCTTTTTTTTTTCTTTATCTGCCCAGAAAAGCTAATTTCTATGTTTTGTCTTTATCAGGTCTTTGATGGTATGACACCCTATTCAGGCATGTGCTTTAAAAATTTTCTAAGGGTTTTAACAGACTTCCTCAGGATTTGAATTGTAAATGATGTCTCTTTGACTAATTAGGCTTGTTTATTTGGTGTTATGTTCTAGTATAAGGTCATCACTTGATATTCTGATGATTGAAGTGTCATATAACTGAATGTCCTTGTCAAATGCATTATAATGAACTCTCATATCAAATTTCTAACCATGTCCATTTTTGAGTCTTTTGTCATTTATACTTACTGTTCTGATACTCTTGTGAAATATGTTTCATCATCAAGGAGATTCATAAAAAGGACTTTTTTTTAAAAGATTTATTTAATTAGGTGACGGGCACTGAGGGGGGCACTTGACAGGATGAGCACTGGGTGTTATACTATATGTTGGCAAATCGAACTCCCATAAAAAAATAATAAACACACACACACACACACACAAATGTATTATTTATTTATTTATTTATTTATTTATTTATTTATTTATTATTTTAGAAAGAGAGTATATGTGTCTATGAACAGGGAGAGGGCAAAGGGAGAGAATCTCAAGCAAAATCCCTGTTGAGCACAGAGCCCAATGTGGGGCTTGATCTCACTACCCTATGATAATGACGTGAGCCAAAATCAAAGAGTCAGATGCTTAACTAACTGAGCCACCCAGGTGCCCCAGATTCACAAAAAGGACTTTTAACAAATACGGCTATTTGTTATTTAAAAATGATATTTTAAAATCCTAAAACTAAACTGGGTGAGGATTTCTAGAATCTGCATTCAACCTGAATAAAGTTGGTTACATGGGCCTAAATGAATTGAGGAAGATGATTATAGTTCTTGTGACTCTAACGTTTGCTTTTCCAGATAAAATAAATTTTCTCCTAAAATATCTATGTCTTAACAGAAATGTGGTAAAGTATTCATATGTGAACAGATTGAGACATTTAACTTTTCTCCCTACTTGAGCCCTCTGAAACTCAAAGTCTCACAATCTCCTATCAAGTCATTAACTATTAACTATTTCTATCATGACAGAGTTATTTGTGTAAGTTCAGTAAGAATCTCTTCTCCTTATAACAGGACACCAATTGGAAACATTGGTTGTTTTATCAAGGTTTTGACTGGGATGCCATATTTGAGACAGACATGCACAGACTCAGATATGACCAGATAGCTTTAAGGAACCAAGGTTGACTTTATGGAACCATAAAGGCCCTTGGAAATGGCTTGAAAACTTGCTTACAGAATTCTCAACAGCCTTACCAGTTGAGTAAAGAATGTCACTTCTGGCAGGTGCAGGTGCCTCAGGATATTTGGGGACCTTGAGTAGAGGAATTCACCCAAATCCTAGGTATTGCAGGCATGTCTGACAGCCAGTATTTAGCTTGGCTTCTGGCCTAAAGAAGGTACTAAAAGTTCAATTGATATTCTTCTTCTTTTTTTTTTTTTTTTTCATGAGAGACACACACAGAGAGAGAGAGAGAGAGAGGGAGAGAGAGAGGCAGAGACACAGGCAGAGGGAGAAGCAGGCTCCATGTAGTGAGCCTGATGCGGGACTTGATCCCAGGACTCCAGGATCATGCCCTGGCTGAAGGCAGGTGCTAAACTGCTGAGCCATCCAGGGATCAGGGATCCCCTCAATTGAGATTCCTTATAAAAAGTTCCAGAACAGCAGATTTTAAAAGATCTTTATGGTCAATCACTATTTTAACTGAGCTTATGTAAATATTTAGGCCAAGTTTGTTAAAATTCCACTTGTTTTTACAAAGAATTAGTCTTGATTTAGCTATCTCTGGAAATGAGGGTAATTTTAGAGAGAAAAATTATGTTTCAATAACACACCTTTGCGATTCCTATATTCCAGTTTTGATTATCTTTGAATGTTTCGCCTTAACTACACAACTTGAGGTACACTTCAGAGAAATTGCCACAGTAGCTCATGTATAGACAGTCTTCATGCTTATTACTCTGTGGGGATAATAATAGGACCCCATGGGCATATTATTTGAACAGCTGGAAAACGGGATGGATTCCCCAACAATTGTACAACTCAGCTATTGCCTTGACCAATTTTGTATAGTCAAGATGTCAAAATTGCCCCTTAAAAGCTAGAGAATACCCGACTTCATGGGGTTAGCTATGGACTCATGAAAATAATAGTTGACCCCATTTTTCTCATGATTGAATTGGATGATGAATCTAGGGATGCCCCATCCTCAGACAAGTCAGCTCCCACTTGCCAGTGATTCCTCATGATGAGGATATTGTTAAGGTTAGGCATCAAACAAAGAGGGCTTCTTTAATGGTATTATCCCTTAGCTTTTTTTTTTTTTTTTTTTTTTTTTTTTTTTTGGTCCCAGGAGCCACCTTGTTGATGTAAAACTGCAAATTGAGGCTTTAGCTGAGCATACAGTGGCCATCTTTAATTAAGCTTGACATGCACGAATTAAAAAGGTGGCCCTCCTAGGCTGAGTCGTGCCTTGATAGTCTCACTGCAGCTCAAGGAGTAACCTATGTGTTATTAAAACAGAGTGTTTGCATATACTCCAGATACCACAAAAATGTGACAGGGTTACTAAAGGACATGAAAACTCAAATTGGCACTTTAAATGATTCCTCTCTTCCTTTAATGACTAAACTCCTGAAATGGAGGAGAGTTTTGGTCAAATATCTAAAGACTCTTATTTGGATTTCTTTTTCTTTTTGTTACTCTAATTCTGTTTTGCTGTTTTCTCCCATGTCTCTCTGCTGGGTGCTGCTGAGGCTCCTTCAGTGCCATGACTTCAAGCTGACAGATGATCCTTTCTGTGCAGAGAGATCCATACATGTAGTCTACCTTGGATTTAGCCACCTCTGTAACACCCATGTGTAAGTCCCCAGCTGACCAATGTTGACTCATAGGTAGGGACATCACTAAACCCTTCATTTAGCAAGAACAAAGTTACAGAAGATAAGTCCTTCCACCCTTAGCAACTTTAAAGATTTAAGGGTCAAAAATTGTTCAGGGGAAATGATGCAGAAAACAAAGACAAAAGAAATGTAGGAAAAGATGAAAGATCCTTACAAACTGCAGCACATTGACATATACTTGAGGCAGGCAGAGTGACCTTCAGGCTAATACTTTGCTGGAGGCAAAAAGCAACCTTAGCTTGACATTAGCCTGACCTCCAGTATCCCATAAGTCTTCTTTAGCATATCAAATTCCTTTGGAAATCTCTTTGATCTTTACTCATCTATCTCTACTCTACCTGAACTTCTGTGTTAGCAAACATCCTCCAAACATATGGCCCACCGATATATATATCTGAAGGGTCTCATGGCTAAAGTTTTACTAGACAGTAGTAAGTGGCCTCATCTTAACAGCAGCTAACTCCTCATGGTCCTGCAGGCCTTGCTTCTGAATTTTTTACAAACTTAAGCCATCCCTAACTCTCACTAACTAAAAAGCACATAATGAGTCACTCTTCACCATCCCAGGGGAGCTCTGTCTAAAGGGTTGTGTCCCATGCTTCAATAAAAACCACCTTTTTTGTATGCCCATGCTCATGCACACATAACATACACACAAAACAGAAGAAAACTATGATTAAACTATCACTCTGTTGGGATAGGCTCAGATCCAAGTGCATTTTCATTCCAGAATATGATGACCTGAATAAGCAACCACTGGGAGGAGGCAAGATCATGAACATAGAATGAAATCATTGAAGTGCAGTTAAAGCTTCCCTGCAAATATGGCATATTCGTTGGCAAAATCATTGGCAAAGCACACGGTTAAAGTAGTGGGGACATATTTGCCACCCACAGGGAAACATGAGGAAAGAGGGGAAGGAACTAATCATTGTGAACAAACAATACAATCTGTTCACAGTCCATCCTCCAGTCACAAACACCTGTGTGCATCTTATAAATAAAACCTCTTGGGACGCTTGGGTGCTCAGCAGTTGAGTGTCTGCCTTCCGCTCAGGGTGTGATCCCAGTCCGTGGATAGAGTCCAGCATCAGGCTCCCCACAGGGAGCCTGTTTCTCCCTCTATCACTCTGCTTCTCTCTGTGTCTCTCTCATGAATAAATAAATAAAATCATTAAAAAATAAATGAAACCCATTTATCTCCTCCTTGATACCATCAAAACTCTTTAAACAATGGAACCAGACTTAAATTTCAAAATCATGTGATACAGTCATATCAGAGTGTGTCTCTTGATCCAGAGACCATTGATTTAGAAGGACAAATTTTTTGGCCTCCATAAATTAAACATATAATCAGGGATAAATAAGGACAAAATAATAAAAATAAAGTCCCTATTTGAAAGGAAAAGAATGCCCATGGCTCATGGTAATTCGGTAATTATTCTGTGCAATCATTATGAGGATTTCTGTCCTTAAGGCTCTGAGCCTAACTTATTCGGTGAATCCTTTAAATTTGCATTTTCAGCCCTGAAAAGTTATGAAACTTAATTTTTTCCCTCCTTTCTTTCATGTTGGAAAGAGATCATTTTTTTTTCTATACTCATCTCTTTCTTGTAGTATCTTATTAAATGCAGCTTATAATAATCAACTCACACAGCAGACATTCTTTCTTAAAACCTCTTTTCTGGATGCATGGATTCTTAAGTACATTTTCTACCTTCCAAATTATCCCATGAAAATGCTCACCAAAGGAGAGCACAGTCATTTTCTAGCATCCTACAAGTTTTACTTTATATTATTTGCTTCTTCAAACACAAATGTCATATAATTTGTTGTAGTGGTGATGGTAACAGAATCTAGCTTCTAGAAAGATATACTATAGGATGCATACTAATTTTGTCTATTAGTTTCTATTGCATTAAAAATTAATTCTGTCTCAATAATTTGTAATCACAAACTATTTCTTCTCACATTATCCAAGAACTCTGGTTTGGTGTAGTTCTGTTGGGCTCTAGGGTGTTCATCATTAAGCACCAGTGTTTTCTCATTAGACTAAAAAAGTAGCTTCTTTCTAGATTATGTTCTTATCAGAGTGAAGGCAAAGAATAAGAGAAATTGAGCCAAACCATGCAAGCTCGTTATGAGCTCAGATGTGATTCAAACCATGACATGTCACATACCATTGGCCAAAGCAAATTAACTGGCCAATCCCAAATTCGGTGGGAAAAATATCTTCTCCTTATAGGAAAGTATGTCAAAGGCAGGGAGAAAATGGATAATTGTGAACAAATGATTGAATACACCAGGGCAGGTAAGAGAGATATCAAGTACTTGAAGATGAGAAGTCAGGAAAATTCTGTTCCAAACAGAATTTTCTAGGGAAATGAGACAAATGAGAATGAATGTTGTGAATGGTTTCAATAAATAGCCTACACCTTCAGCAGTTTTCCAGTGAAGTTCTCTGAACAGTGAACTCATTCTTTTTAACATATATTTTTATTGCATCCTCATTTTAATGCAATTAAATAGGTTAAAGATTTCCAGAGTAATAGCTATTTTTCATCTCATCCAATTTGAGGACAATTCTCTATTGTCATCTCTAATCCATTGTTGTCGATGAGATGCTCACAGTGTGTCAAATTCCTTTCTCTTTGGTTTTCAAATTCTGAACTTCATCATAACACATCTAGGTGATAATATTTTTCCACTACATTTGAGATGTCTTATGATTATTTGTCTAAGGCATAATGTCTCATAGTATACTGTTTGTTTTTTTAAATATCACCTCATCATTCTCTTCACTGTCTTCATCTGAAACTCCTGTTATTATACATTGAAGATTTGTTTTCCTTTGCTATGTATTTTAATCCTTCTTTTTTGTTTGTTTACTCGTTAATCTTTAGCCTCTCTTATGCATTCTGGCTGGCTTCCTCAGACTTGTCTTCCAATTTACCTACTCTGCATTCAGTTGTATCTAATCTCTTCCCCCAGTTTGTTTGAGTTCTTCATGTCAATTCTTAACATCGGTGTCTATGATGTGGTTTCTGTTGACTGATAAGTGAAGTTTTTCATTTTCCATTTCAGAGCAAGCCCTGGTTTCATACCAGGCACCTAACTCTAGTAACATCCCCAAAGAATTCCTATAATTGTACACTCCCTCCCTTTTCTAGGGCTAACAAGTTAAGTTGCCAGCTTCTGGAGCCTACAATCTGCCTTACATTCCCTCTGGACTTCCACAACATCAGCTTGCCAATTTTCCACTTGTGCAAGTGGCACGACACCACTAAATCACATGCAAAAATATAAAGTCTGTTGGGGGAAACATACAATTATATCAGTAGCAGAGTATATGTAATTCCCTAAACCCTCATTATTCTAGAGTATGACACTTAGGCTGTTCAGAGGTCTACAACAGAGCTCCAAGAGAAGGGAAACTTGACTTCCATAATGTTCTCTATTGTTTCAGCATCAGGAGGACAGAGAGCACCTTGATAATACATGAAGAAGTGAAAGCTCACCAGCTTCAGAGGTGACTGTGTTAGAAAGAAGGAGACTCTGAAGTTTGGTAGACGTTGTCAGTTTATACTCTAGTGCTAAGTCATATGTACTGAGCCAAACTTTTTCTAACATGCAGAAATGAGCATTGAGGTTCACCACAATTTGTCTCCCCTCATCCTTTACATGGAAGTTTATTTTTCTCATTAGAAGCTAATTACTGTCAAAGTAAAATGTTGGTAATTTGTGCACCTAAATTTCTGGTCTTAGAAAACTTTCATGGAAAAAATTAGAAAGTGTGTGGAGAGAAATTTTTTTTTTAAGATTTTAATTTATTTATTCATGAGAGACACACAGAGAGAGGCAGAAACACAGGCAGAGGGAGAAGCGGGCTCCCTGAGGAGGGCAGAACTTGATCCCAGGACCCTGGGATTATGACCTGAGCCAAAGATAGGTGCTCAATCACTGAGCCATGCAGGTGCCCCAGTTTTTTTTTCCCTAAATGAAAAATTTGTTATATCAAATGTCTACTACAGGATCTATAGCATTTTGATGACTGGAATTATTTCTAGGTAGAATTTTCTCTTATTTGGAAAAGTTAAAAATATTGAAATAATTATGATTTAAATGCCTGGATATGAAGATTGGACTTGTTGAGATTTGAGGTGATACAGTATGTATTTCAGAAGTTTAGGTACCAAGTTACTTGGTACCTAAAATAAAAGCACTTTTTTTTTTTTTTTTTACTTTCTTAGGTTTTTTTTTTTTTTTGTCTTTCTTAGGTTTAATATACATGAGTAATTTGTAAGTTGTACTCTACCTCATTAGCCAGTTTCAAACACATCTTTAAATGGTGCTGTAATTATCCACTTTGGTTTTAAGACTATGTAATTTTATGTGGCAGAGAGATACAGATATCATTATTTCATATTTCTGTTTCTGAATACACTATAATTTCATATGCCATATGTGATTCTTTCACATAATTTCTTAGACTGTATCATGAAATGCTAATGATTAGATAAAGCACATTTAAGAAAGGAAGACTTGGTCGGAATGACAAAGGGGCATTTGGTTTATTGAATCTAGCCCCTTGCTATACACTTTTCCCCCCCAGGATAATATTGATTCTAATTGCTTTTTAAAAGACCTTGTTTCTTTGCTTCAGTAACTTTGCCAGATCAGTCATTCCTTAAGATAGGTAGGTAAATCATTCCTTAAAATTAACCCTGGGTCTCAGCCTACAAAAGTTGTAATCAATTTGATACTTATATTTATTTGAACTAATTAATATTTTTCTTACATTAATAGTATTTATTCAGGAAATGACTATTTATATTAGATAAGTATTTATTTGTAGATGATTCTGGGGAAAGACTGATTGACACGTAAGTGGTTAGGGTGTGATATCTGACTTATCCAGGATGTCTGACATTATAGATAAGATTAACCAGAAAGTTTCTAAATCTCTACTTTAAATTGCTTTATGCAGCAGTTGCAGTTTACATTGGAAACGCTACTCTCAAATTAAAAAAAAAAAAAAAGTACAAGGAATCTGGGATATATGCATCTAAAAACTTGTATTAAATATTGATCATTAATAATTATGTAAAGCTCTGGCTGAAATATTTTTACTATATAAATAAAGTATGACTAATACTATAGCCATCTGAATGCACATTACAATGCCACACATTTAAAAGGACAACTGTCCTATAGTAGAATTCCACTGTACTCTGGAATAGTATCTTTAAAATTGCTTAACCTAAAAAAATAAAAAGCATTAAAAGAAAATTGCTTATGCTAACACATTTGCTATTACCATGTGTCAATATGCATGACTACAAAGCTGATTATCCTGTAAGAATTTTTTTCCAAAGTACTAGTAAAGTCGGCCACTTTTCTTTGGCGTTCTCTCACTTTTATTCATAAATATGACTCATAAAAAGCTGAGAAACTGTAAACTTGTGAATTTTAATTGAAGAACATTCCTACTTTTTTCCAATATTTTGTGAATTAAAAAAATGATTTGTGAAGATTAATTAGTAACAATCACATAATTTCTAAGAACTCTATGCTTATTATCATAAGCATGCAAATCCATACAAAGCAGGTAAGCAAAAGAAAAGCAATCAATCTATAACTTTGCCATAGCCTACAGCCAAATAGATTAAAAACAAATCATAAAATGATTGACATTTTATAACGGGTAAGTTACTAAATAGACAATCTTAAATATTTCAAGATACTCAACTTTAAAATTAGAAGAGTGTCACAGCCTTATTTACTTATAGCTATTAACTTGTATGAAAGAATATATCCTAAAGGTATTCATATCCTGTTTAATGGGATAGATATATAATAATTTTCTGTTACTCTTATTTTATATACTAAATCTCATAACATTAAATAAACACACTTTATCTCAACAAAGTAGGATGAAAAAATATGATAGACTGATAACTTGCAGGTATTACAGTTAATTTGAGAATTCCAGCTATCTTTTGAATTTGTACTTTCAATTTAACCATACTGCATATCAAATTGACATACTATTCATTTATCATCCATGTTCTTTCGATCTAAACTTCAGTGGGTTGGTTCTTTCCAATCAAGATGGTGATGTGTAGATGACTAATTCTCCCATAGAATACAGCTATCAAATATACATACAAAGACTCTTTCAAGTCATTGGAGTGTATTGAATGTAAAAAGGCTCAGATGAGATATGATCCTTGAGAGAAAGGAAGTGGATTTTTATATTGACAATGACTCAGGGCATTTTTTTCATCTGTGGTGCTAGGGGAAAGAATCCAAGCAGCAATTAGTTTGTGGAGACAGAGGCTGGGGTTCAGGGCTGGCACAGTAGCTCAAATAAGAACAAAGTCTTAAAAAGAAGAAATGTCAAGAAATAGTGCCAAAATGTGAAGCAATATTCCTGTGATAATTGCAGATATACACACACGCATGCTATGTGGAGACTCCAAGAAACCAACACAAGGCAAAGCCGGATGACAAAATTGCTAATAGAAATTTCAGGAGCCAGTAGACACTAGGAATTAGAACTGGTAAATATTTCAGTTGACACTAGGGAAAGGATTGTGTTTAGGAGTAAGAGCTTCTTTCCAGGAGTAAGGGGAAGTTGACACAAAGCAGTTCTAAGAAAATCTAACTAACCTAGGTAAGCAAAATTCTATGTATCTACAAAAAATAACTCTCTTTGGAGGAAGATGACATAGTCAGGGACTTATGTAAGTATTTATACATAATTTTCAATCAATAATTCCAAAGCATGCTTTAAACTGGAAAATTACTAAAAACAAAAAGGAAACAAAATCAATAAAAATACTCAGATATGATATTGACACTAGTTATTACAAAGGGGTTTTGAAATGATCATCATAAATGTTTAAGAGCACATGGACTAAAAGAGAATTTTAGCAGATATAAATAATGTATATTTAATAAATCAAGAAAGAATTATATAACTGAAATATTTCAGTGCTGAAGTGTTCATTTATAGGTTTAATAGACAAGTTATTAGAGAATAAACACAGTGGAAAATATTATTGTACTAGAATGTAGCTCAATATAAAATATACAAATTAAAAAAAGAGAGATAAAAAATAATTAAACACACAGAAAAAAGAACAATAGATTTATGGTACATAGCTAAAAAACCTAACATGCATGCTTTTGCACAAAAATGATGAAACAAAAGAAAATAAATATTTGAATAAATATTGACCAAAATTTTCTAGAACTAACAAAAGATAGCTTAAAAAATTCTTTACAACTGAAAACAGATTTTTTTAAAAAGTAAGTGCCTCTTAAGTGCACCATAGTTAACCTTTTGAATATTTAATACAAAAAATATTTTAAGCAACAAAGATCAATTAAAGTAGAATAAACTAATCTACAGTAAAGCAATAATAAGACAGTTGATTTTCAACAGATAAGATGGTGGTCAGCAGACAGTTAAATTGCATCATTTATTACTAAAACAAGAAAAATCCTTCAAATTAGAGTTCTACTCTCAGTGGGAATACTCTAAAAAAGTAAGAAAAAATATGTTTAAAAAAAAAAAAAAAGAATGAGTTAATTGACGGTAGACCAGTACTAAAAGGACCAGCAGAAAGGGATTTTTAAGGAAAATTTAGAATTTCCTTTGGAAACATAGCAACCCAGGGAGGAAGAAATACCACCATAAAGGATAATTATTGACTTAAAAATTATCATTTAATTCTATGCAATGGGGTTAAATAGATTTAAAGTTGTTCCATTTGGGGATCCCTGGGTGGCGCAGCGGTTTGGCGCCTGCCTTTGGCCCAGGGCGCAATCCTGGAGACCCGGGATCGAATCCCACATCGGGCTCCCGGTGCATGGAGCCTGCTTCTCCCTCTGCCTGTGTCTCTGCCTCTCTCTCTCTCTCTGACTATCATAAATAAAAATTAAAAAAAAAAAAAGTTGTTCCATTTGTTTCAAATGATAATATTATAATTTAAGTTGGAATAAAATAAATTGTAATATGTAGAGCAAATAGTAAGAAAAGTATAAGTAAAATAAAATGTTAATGAATGAGAAAATGAAGGCTGTGAAATACATTACTAATTAAAAGAATGTAAAAGAAGAAAAAAGGGAACAATTCTTAAAAAAAAGAAAGCAAGATGGTACACTTGAAATATATCAGTAATTAAATTAATTGTAAGTAAATAAAAATAAACCGATATTGTGAAACAAGGTTAAAATAAAACAAAACAGGGGATCCCTGGGTGGCGTAGCAGTTTAGCGCCTGCCTTTGGCCAAGGGCGCGATCCTGGAGATCCGGGGTCAAATCCCACGTCGGGCTCCCAGTGCATGGAGCCTGCTTCTCCCTCTGCCTATGTCTCTGCCTCTCTCTCTCTCTCTCTGTGACTATCATAAATAAATAAAAATTTAAAAAAAGAACTATTGAAATAGTAATGTGCTAGGTTACTATTACTTGATGGAAAAAATCCTTTAAAAATAATAAAACAAAACAAAAGCAGAAACTTAGTTTAGGGGGTCATATGAAACTTTAAAAAAATAACTTTGAAAGTAAAATGATGTAAAATATCCTACCATCTAATCATTAATCAAAATTATAAAAGCCGGATATAGTTATAGATAAAATGGAATTTAAGTTGTAGGTGATTGTCAAAGAGAGATGTTCTACAATGAAACATTTTCAATATAAGAGGAAGATATCTTGCCTTCAATCTCGCCTTAAAGGATGATATCTTGTGCATCCAGTGATATGTTTTCAAACTATATCTAAAATACTCAAAACCAAAAGAAAATAAAGGGAAAAATAGAAAAATCTAGTGAAATAGTGGGATACAATAGCACAACATCTCTCAATAGATGAAAAAAAATCTGTATGGATGTAGAAAGTTGAATGGCACAATCAATAAATTTGAACTAATTTATTATTTCAGCTAAGTATGAAGCTGAAGAATATACGTTCTTCTAAAATGCATAGGGGCACGATCTCAAAGAAATGCATACTGACATTTAGAAAAACCTTCAGCAAATTTCAAAATATATACCTGTAACCAGACTCAAATGATATCACCTCACACCTCTCATATTTTTAGCTAAAATTAGGGCCAGAGGGAAAAACAGATGTTGGCGAGGATGCAGAAAAAGGAGAAGCCTCTTAACACACTTGGTGGGAATTCAAACTGGTGCAACCCCTCTGGAAAATAGTATGGAGGTTCCATAAAGTTAAAAATAGAGCTGCCCTATGATCCAGCAATTGAATTATTAGGTATTTACCCGCAGGATGCAAAAATACAGATTTGAAGGGACACAGGCACCCTAATGTTTATAGCAGCATTATCAACAACAGCCAAACTATGGAAAGACCCAAATGTCTATCAAACGATGGCCTAATGAATGCATAAATGAGTGGTGCACACACACACACACACACACACACACACACTCTGGAATATTACTCAGCCATACAAAAGAAGGAAATCTTGCCATTTGCAATGACGTGGATGGAGCTAGAGAGCATCATGCTAAGCAAAATAAGTCAGAAAAAAAGACAAATACCATACGATTTCACTCCTATGTGTAATTCAAGACACAAAACGGATGGAAAAATAAAGAGAGAGGCAAACTGTAAAACAAGACTTTTGACTCTAGAGAACAAACAGAGGCTTGCTGGAGGGGAGCGGGGTGGGGGGAGGGATGAGTTGAATGGTCGATGGGCATTAAGGAGTCCACTTGGGATGAGCACTGGGTGTAGAGTGTAACTGATGAATCACTGAATTCTACACCTAAAACTAATATTACAGTTCATGTTAACTAACTGGAATTTAAATAAACACTTGGAACAAAAGGGAAAAAAATGAACTAGATATAATTTTTTTTTAAGTACACTAGAGAAATGTCAACTTGTTGGTAATTAAAACATACACTTCACATTTCGATTGATCAAAGGAGAAGCTTTCTTGTTTTGTTTCTTTTTATTCCTCTTTTAAATAAAATATTAATGCTGAATATAGTACGTGCCATTTAGATTTTCCGGGAAACTATAAATGGTAAATTGAAAATAATGGTCTTTCCTCTAAAATATTTTGTTATCAACAAAATCATAACATCAGTATCTTCATCAGTGATATTTTTCTCCAACCTTAAGATTTACTCAAATCAGGTAAACACCTGCAACTCTTACTATTATATGAAATACTGCCATCTATCGAAATTTTAGGCCTTGTATCCTCCAAATATTTCACCGCATTACATCAACTCTAGTCACAAGTGAGAAAAAGCTGTTGGATGATGTACAATTTTGCAGTCATTTCGGGTTGTTGGGGCAAATTTGTTAAATAATCAAGTTCTTACCATTTTATTGTGATTATTTGACATGTGTGAGTGTTTTTCTTTCCCAAAATAGGTTATTTATTCTTACTCAAAGACAATTGTCCAAATACAGATCTTTTCATTCAGAGTACAGAAGGTCTGCTATGAATTTTCATGGACGCAATTGATTTTTATGTGCATATTATTTATACAGAATAATGGAGGTCAGTGACTTTTTACCTACCCGAGAACAAATTAAGCAATAAGCTCAATATAACTGTAACATAGTTAAAACTAGAAAAGGGCAGAGCAAGAATCTTAAGAAGCGGAATACATTCCTTTCCACAGGTCTAATACTGAGGAATTTTACACCTCAAGATTTTTCTGTAAAGGAGGACTGGGTATCCCTTGTGTATTTTGAATAAATACTCAAGCCATAGGAGGGTAAAGTCTTCATAAAGCAAATTACCAGTCTAGAAAAACTTACTCAGAGTGAATTTACTTCAAATTAAAACACAGTGATAACTTTAAAGTACAAGATATAACAGACTGATTCACTTTCCAGGGCATGGTAGGTTAACAGAAGAAAAAAAAAAAAAAAAAGGAGGGGCGGATGCTTTGAAGGAATATTTTTGCAAAGTTTTGTGTGCAGATGCGTATACTAGAGTCAATCACAGTAGTGGTGTAAGAACAAAGGCTCTCTGCGATTGGTGAAATGAGCAAGACGTTAGAACGAGATCTGTAAAAATGTCACCTCTTAAGAGAAACAAACCACTGGATCCATTTGATGACTGGGTATGATCTTTGCATAAGTTAAGCTGTGTAGAGATTTCTGCCTTTCCTGGTGCTTCATGAACACAAGTCCTCATAACCAAATCACATTTTTCTCTAAGCATTTACAGTTTCCTGTTATATAGGTAGCTATTTGATAAATTATGCTGTTTATATGTAAACTGAAAAAATAATTTACTGCAAACCACTCTTGTCAAGGTGACACTATTCTGAAAGCAGCATTGTGTTTAGTGCAAGGAGTCAGATTATAGTATCTTAAGCAAGTCGGAGTAGGAGATTCTGGGTGTGCATGGACTCTGTTTCAAAACTCTGAGCCCATCTCACAGTGTGAGAGAGTTTATTAGTACTAATAATAATTAATCAGTATTAACTGATGTTTCAGCAATAAACCTGTTATTAATCAAAATAATAAAATTAGGAATAATTACTCCATATTTATTACAAACACATTTTTTTCTGTTGATTTTTATTTTTATTTTTTTTATTATTTTTTTTTCTGTTGATTTTTAAAATTGACTTTAATGGACTTGTAAATTTAAAAATTAGTTTATGGAAAAAAGGAGGGAGAGAGAGAGAGAAAGAGAGAGAGAGAGAGATGCTATTTGTATCATGACCAAGCATTTATTGAATCTTTGCAGTGTATCCCTTAAGTTTCATTCTGTTAAGAGAGGTAGTATCAATACAGCTCTTCAAAATAGCAATGGTAGTATCTACTTAAAAATTAGGTAGACACGTTGTATTTGTAAACTGTAATAAATTTATGTCCAATTGAAGTTAGCATGATTGCTCATTACATTAAACAGATCTTTGAATTTTAGCAACTTTATCATATATAAGAACAGCCCCTGTAGGGTGGTATATGTGTATATGTCCATTGTGTGAACTAAGCGATAAAATAAATACAAAAATGCTATGTAATTTGTAAAATGACAAAATTGGATTTTGTGCTTTAATGTATTGTGAACTTATCTGTGGTTTATAATATAATAAGCTTACCTGCTTCATAGAGCAAAGGCCAAATGAATGAATCAGGTCACAGAATCTGTCTCTAGAACCAATATACTTTTTAAAATATTTATTAAATTTAGAGAGAGGAAGTGGGAGGGGGAAGGGGCCAAGGGAGAGTGAGAGAGAATCTCAAGCACAGTCTGCACTGAGCATGGAGACCAATGTGGGCCTTGAGCTCACAGCCCTGAGATCAGGACTTGAGCTGAAACCAAGAGTTGGATGCTCAACCAACTGTGCCACCCAAGCGCCTCCATCTCTAGAACCAATATTTTAAATTGATTCTACCTACGAATTCAACCTGTATGTCTTAATTTAACAATGATAGTTTGACAGAGTATTTAAATTCAACCCATTCACTCATTCATCTAGCAATTGTTTGTCAAGGGCTGGGCACTGATCTGAACACTTAAGGTTACAAAAACAAGTTAGCATCATTCTTATGTAGAGGGACGCTTAGTTGTAGAAGCCATATGTCCCTATAGAAATAAATATAACATGAAAGTGCCATGGAACAGAAAACAAGGATTAACTGTTAATTCAGCAACACATTTCAGAGAAATTTATAACAGGGCTTTTAAATAGAGAAATATGAATATGGAAAATTCTGGGTTGAATTAAGAATGTGCAAGGCTATTATGTTTTGGGAACCAGCAGTACTCCATTAGGGCGAGGCCTGGAGCCTACCAAGAAAAATATGAAGATACAGTGCGGGAAGGTGTTTCACAAAAATTCCTGAATCGACACGCCATGGTGTCTGTTTTATTATATACTTTTTGCACATCACGTGTCAAAAGGACATAAGGGGAGCACCTCTTCAGGATTTTAATAATAATTAAAGATTAGTCTATCAAGTGTCATCCACAGCATAGGCCACATTAGAAATGCTGAAATGCATTTGTCTCCCATTCTGAGGATGTCATAAACACCATTTCTTTACAAACTCACAGAACTGACACCTTCTTCCCCCAGATTGCCTGGAAGTCTGTGCCCACCACGCACAAGGTTCATATTCTACACTGAGAGTTGGCCTTATCATCCGAGTGGCACCTTGCTGTGGGATGGGGTGTGTGTGTGTGTGTGTGTGTGTGTGTGTATGTGTGGAAAGCATTCATTTTTAACATGAACTTTTTTTTCTATTTCAGTCACCCAGAACACCTGTGCAATTTATTATATATATATATATTTTTTTTTTTCTTTTTTTGCAAGAGTAGAGTGTCACCATCAGAACGTTCTGTGTATTGGGCAGCTCCCTGTATACTTTAGTAATACACAACTGCTTAGCAAATGCAAGATATACTTACTGGTACCACTATATCACTATTTTAAATATTTAAGTGTAGTGCCAACTGAAACCTATATATTTTTTAAACACAGTGCCAATCACCTACCCGGTTCTGGAGACCATAAGCAGAGTGACTTCTCTAGTCTGGGGTATAGAAGGGAAAGCATATAGCACAAAAATAAAATACCCCCATTTAGGATAACAGCAACATGACGTTGCATGCTAAGTATCTCATTTTGTCTTATGCAAACGAAGAGTGTGCAATGTGAACCATAAGAAACAAGTACATACTCTGAGGAAACCGTGGGGGGTTGTCGTTGACGTCAGTCAGGGTGATGTTAACTGTGGTGGATCCGGAAAGCCCTCCGACTTGCCCAGCCATGTCTTTGGCTTGAATGACCACCGAATAGTGTTCTCTGGCTTCTCTGTCCATATTATGTAAGGCAGTTCTAATAACTCCTGTAATACATATTTTAAACAAAACAGTATAGATGACATATTAAATGAGAAGCAGCACAGATATCTCTCTCTTTTTTTTTTTTTTTTCCTCTTTTAAGAAGTGCATTTTTAAATGACATACTTTTGGGAGAAAGCCAGTCTTCTGAGACTAACAGTACCTTAAAATGTGACTAAAACTATCTCTTTGAATCCTTTATTTACAAGCACAGGTTCTGAACCATTCTATTAGTGGCAATTAAGATGCGCATTTCTTTGGGTTCCTTGGGGTGCCTAGGAGGGTGACCCCACAGCCCAGGTGTGTTCCTCTGCCGGCATGCTAAATATTTCACTAGTTCTGTGCCTCACAAGTGTCAGACGAGATGATTTGACAAGAGGTTAATTTTCCTCTTTACAGAACAATTTACATAGCTTCCTGACAGGGTTGTCAACGTTGGATGATGGAAAACATTGAAGAATCGTGGGTACTTGAACAAAGACTATAGTCAGAAGTCATTTTAACATTTATCAAGACTAAGAAAGTCACTATTTTTATCAGGAAATAACAACTACAATAAGAACTAGATCTAAGTACCTAAGCAAAATAAAGGTATGAAATGGATTCCCAAAATCTCATGTAAAAGCCACATTCTTTATTTCATAGTGACAAAGGAGACATTGAAGGTATTTGTTTTAATGAACTAGTACTTAGATTCAATAAAGATGTAAAAAATGTTATTTGTTATATCTCCATTTTCATCATGCATAGGTACACATAAATTAGAGAGCTTTGTCAATAGAGCCTTAAATTTCAAAACTGAAACATATTTTCCAGAGGGTCCAGGACTATTAATTATGTCATTAAAAAAGTTCTCATGTAGATGATCTTATTATAGTAAGATTATAATTATTATAATAAGTATAAACATATATGTACGTATATATTTACATTATATCATATATGCATATAAACATATTTGTTACTCCATACGCAGGTCAACATTTAAAACTACCTTTTTTACTTTTGCTAAAAATATTTGGATCAGGCCACATTTAAAAAAAAACTGTTTATTTTTTTGAAAGAGAGAGAGAGAAAGCACAAGGCGGGGGCAGAGGGAGAGGGACAAGGAGACTCGTTGCTGAGCGCACAGCCCGATGCAGGGCTCAGTCCAAGACCCGAGATCATGAGATCTCAGGACCCAGAGAGATCATGAGATACTAGGCCCCTGGGACCATGACCTGAGCTGATGTCAGACACTTAATCTACTGAGCCACGCATGTACCCCGGAGATCATGTCACTTTTTGAGAAAGGTACCAATGGCTTCAACCAAACACACAATCGATAAGTTAGGAGGGCAATTCAGAGGGGGCAATGCCAATTTTAATAACTGCTAACTACAGAGTTTAGCAAGCTCTTTCACAGACAATATATTGATACAATGAGAGAAAATCAGGTTGTATATTCAAGTTAAAAATAGTATTTTAGAAGTGGAGAGGATTAGTCCATCAGTTTGAACATAGAACACTGAAGCGGTACTTTTGTCTTATTAAATTGATTGTATGTGTAATGAATTTGAGAGGAGAGCCTCAGGAACCAGGAAAAGGGATCCCACAACTTTCAATATTTGTGAATTTTTAATTGAAGGAGATCAGGAAAATTTTCCTGAAGCTAAATAAAAATGAAAATCATTCCTATCAAAAGAAATTACAATAATATGATAATAAATGATTCATCCAATTCATGCCTACAAAAAGGCCTCAAGCATCCTTATGAAACAGAACAATGTTTTATCACATGATAATTATATAAGAAGGAATTGAATTAATGAACAAGCTAAGATTTCATGAAAATATTTTATGAAAGAAACATATATTTTCTAATACTGGCAAAAAAATAAGGATATTCTAGGGACACCTGGGTGGCTCAGTGGTTAAGCACATCTGCCTTCAGCCCAGGGTGTGATCCTGGGGTCCTGGGATCAAGTCCCGTGTCGAGCTCCCTGCATGGAGGCTGCTTCTCCCTCTGCCTGTGTCTCTGCCTCTCTCTCTCTCTCTCTCTCTCTGTGTCTTTCATGAATAAGTAAAATTTTTTTTTTTTAAATAAAATCTTAAAAAAAAGGATGTTCTGAAAAAAATACATTACAAATGGGCCTTGCCTCTGGTGTGTAGAAGTTTGGGATTATTGTCCAGGATGATGTTTGACAATGAAATCATTTAAGTGCTATTTGCTGAATATAAAAATATAACAGTAAAATCAGTCATCACAAAGTGAAAGATAGATGTATTTATATAATTTGAATGTTATTCACTTAAGAGACTCAAAGACATCAATACAAGCCCTGTTTTACAGTATGAATTTCAGTAATTTCACTCCATTATAACCCTTCTTCTATAAACACAGCTACATCTGACACAACATGAGAAGAAGCTTGTCAGCCAAATTAGCTTATGGAAATAAGGCAGTATGTCCAGAGTTGACACAGACTTTTCAGAAATGACTAAGAACTCATTTAAATTCACAGTTCTCTTGAGGATGATGGCTCAGTGCATGTGCTTGGCTCTGGCCTCCCCCAAGGGCCCACAGGTAACTGGAGAATGCTCTGCCAAACTGCTGTAGGAACAGGATCCTAGTACACAACAATCTCCTTCTGTGAACAGACACCACTTTATTTCTTCTTTCCTGATCTGCACAGCTTTTATTTTCTAAGAAATAGCTTACTGCATTAGCTAAAATTTCAGGTATGGCATTCTAAAAGAGTGGTGAAGGGGTGCTTGGGTGGCTCAGTCCATTAAGCATCCAACTTCGGATTTCTGCCCAAGTCATGATCTCAGGGTCATGAGACCAAGCCCCGCATTGGGCTCTATGCTAGGCATGGAGCCTGCTTGGGATTCTTTCTCTCCATCTCTCTCTGGCCCTCATCTCTAGCTTGGGCAGGCTCTTGCCCTTTCTCTCTGTCTCTTATAAAAAGAATAATAATAAAAAAAAAAAGAGTGGTGAAAAATAAATACAATAAAAAAATAAAGTAAAATACTGGTAAGAGGGAGTATCCTTACCTTGTTCCTAATCTCAATGGGGAAGTTTTGAATGTCTCACATTAAGCATGGAATTAGCTGTAGGGTTTTTATAAATTATCTTGAACAAGTTGAAGAAATTTCTTAGTTTGCCGCACAGTAACTTTTAAAAACTGGGAATGTACTTTTTAGCAGAGGAGGTTCTTAGCACTTTCAGAGAAGAATGACTTTCCTGATTCAGATTATGCATTTTTCAGAAGTAAATGATAAATGGTATCCGTGAATGAATTATTTCTTAGGCAAATTTTGCAAATGTGTTCCAGATGAATTATTATGATTAAAAGATCTAAAACACAGTCTAATTTTATAGTCTAAAGTACCACTATATTACCTGATTACATGAATCAAATGGATAGTATTGAGTCAAACAGTTTTTAACATCCCTGTCTAAGATCACAAGATCTTGTGACAAAATCTGAGTGTTCCTGCTCCTTGGTTCCTTCTACCTTGAAGAACACTTCTGTACATGCTCCAAGTTGCCAGAATTATGACGGCAACTTGAACTCTTTTTGTTTTGTCCATTTTTGACTGGATAATTTTACCATCGTGGATAAACTATCATTTGTCTATTTTGGTGAACATCTGCATAGATATCAAATCATTATTTTTAGAAATATTCTGATTTGATAAATTTATCAGAAAACACAAACAACTTTGAAAGAAGTTAGGAAAAAAGTGACAAATATTTGCACTTTCCCAATATTTTGAGAAAGAAATAAAGAAAAAAAAACAAGTTAAAAAGTGATCATAACTTATTATCCATTCTGCTTAGTGCAATAGCTGGCTTTTTTTTTTTTTTTTTTTTTTTTTTTACAGAATTAAATATATATTTTGAATAAGCATTCACACACATACACACACACACACATTATTTCCCCCTACTTCTATCCAGGAAGCTATATTTGAAAAAAGTGACAATATTAAGCCAAATAACTCTTAAAAAATCAAATATGAGTTAAATGTGAAGCTATCTACATAAAGTGACTTTATATTCTGATTTTCCCAAGTCTTTTTCAGAATATCCCTGTCTTTGCTCAAATATTAAAGGGCCCTCTTTCACTCTAAACAATGGGTGATCAATTACTGAGTGCCTACGTTCTATAGTATTGCTAATGGCTTTCAAACATGACTATGACTCAATATTACCTTGAGATTGTCTTAAAGGGTAAGTTCATTGGATCCAGGTCTCAGAAACTCTGATTTAGTAATTTGCAGTTGGTCTGGCATGTTTACAGCTCTAATTGGTTACTGCATTAGTCTGCTAGGGCTGCCAGGAAAAAAATAAAATACCACAGACTCAGTGGCTCAAACAATAGACATGTATTCCACACACTTCTTAGAGGCTGGGAAGACTGGGAATATCAAGACGTCAGTTTCCCCGTGAGAGCTCTCTTCTTGGCTCCTGGAGGCTTCCTTCTCACTGACGTCAAATGGCTTTCCCCCAGTTTGTGCGCAAGGAGAAAGAAAGATCGCTCTCCTGTGCTTCTTATCAATCCACCAATCCTGTCATGAGGGTCCCACCCTTATGACTTAATCTAAACCTAATTACTTTTTAAAGCTCCATCTCAAAATACATCACATTGGGAGTTAGGGTTTCCACAAAATGAATCTTTGGCGGTACATAAATACTCAGTACATCGATAATTTAAAAATTGCCCCTCATACACAGAGACCAAAGAAAGAGGTGGGCCACTCCAGATTGGTTGGTGGTGGCAGGTTTAATAACCAAAGGAACTTAAATATAAGAGTTGTCTTGGGAAGCTGTAAAATTGAGTGTATCTCCATCACCATCCACCAGAATATTCTCTATAAGTTTATAGAGAAGCTTTAACTGGTCAGTCACACAGACAGTCTAGATATCCTCAACAACACAACAATTGAGCTCTCTCTCAGGCTGCTTTCTTAAAAACTGCTTCTACTATGGGAACAGTGGGTACAAAGCATATTCCAAGGACAAGGGAGGAAGGAGGTGAGGGATCTCTGATTGCCTGGGTTTGGCAGGTGGGTCAATGGAGCTCATATCCTCTTAGTGACTACCCCCAATAGCCAAAACGACTCCTTTAGGTGAGTCCAGGGAAAGGGGGCCAAGCCATAGTTTGAAAAGACAGAACTACATATGAGGATACACACATGACACAGACAACAAGAAATATGCTAAGGTAACATCCATTTTTTTCAAACTGTGAAGACTAAGCTCCATGCACAAGGCTGGGATAAATATATTTGCACGGTCCAAGTAAGAAGTGATGTTTGTTTGGCTTTTTCTGCCATGTATCCGTGTACCCAGTGATTGTACTGTAACTTAATTTGCCTTCCAAGTAAACTAAGTAAAAAGGACTTATCTACCATATGGTATTTTCTTTAGGTAAATTTTGAAGAAAAAATACAGAGCAGCTAAATTACTTACCTAAAATTGGTTCATTGTTTTTTGTTTGTTTGTTTTGTTTTGTTTTTGTTATTGTTGCTTAAGTAAACTCTCTTCTTTCAATACATGCTAGGTAACTGATAATGCCCTGTTCTCCACATGCAGAAGAATGAAACTAGACCACTCTCTTGCACCAGACACAAAGATAAACTCAAAATGGATGAAAGATCTAAACGTGAGACAAGATTCCATCAAAATCCTAGAGGAGAACACAGGCAACACCCTTTTTGAACTTGGCCACAGTAACTTCTTGCAAGGTATATCCACGAAGGCAAAAGAAACAAAAGCAAAAATGAACTATTGGGACTTCATCAAGATAAGAAGCTTTTGCACAGCAAAGGATACAGTCAACAAAACTAAAAGACAACCTACAGAATGGGAGAAGATATTTGCAAATGACCTATCAGATAAAGGGCTAGTTTCCAAGATCTATAAAGAACTTATTAAACTCAACACCAAAGAAACAAACAATCCAATCATGAAATGGGCAAAAGACATGAAGAGAAATCTCACAGAGGAAGACATAGACACGGCCAACATGCATATGAGAAAATGCTCTGCATCACTTGCCATCAGGGAAATACAAATCAAAACCACAATGAGATACCACCTCACACCAGTGAGAATGGGGAAAATTAACAAGGCAGGAAACCACAAATCTTGCAGAGGATGCGGAAAAAAGGGAACCCTCTTGCACTGTTGGTGGGAATGTGAACTGGGGCAGCCACTCTGGAAAACTGTGTGGAGGTTCCTCAAAGGGTTAAAAATAGACCTGCCCTATGACCCAGCAATTGCACTGCTGGGGATTTACCCCAAAGATACAGATGCAATGAAATGCCGGGACACCTGTACCCCGATATTTATAACAGCAATGTCCACAATAGCCAAACTGTGGAAGGAGCCTCGGTGTCCATCGAAAGATGAATGGATACAGAAGCTGTGGTCTATGTATACAATGGAATATTCCTCAGCCATTAGAAACGACAAATACCCACCATTTTGCTTCGACGTGGATGGAACTGGAGGGTATTATGCTGAGTGAAGTAAGTCAATTGGAGAAGGACAAACATTATATGGTCTCATTCATTTGAGGAATATAAAAAATAATGACAGGGAATAAAGGGGAGAGGGGAAAAAATGAGTGGGAAATACCAGAAAGGGAGACAGAACATGAGAGACTCCTAACTCTGAGAAACGAACTAGGGGAGGTGAGAAGGGGAGGTGGGCGGGGGGTGGGGGTGACTGGGTGACGGGCAGTGAGGGGGCACTTGATGGGATGTGCACTGGGTGTTATTCTATATGTTGGCAAATTGAACACCAATAAAAAATAAATTTATTTAAAAAATGCCCTTATTCTGAATGTTTGTTGGCTAAAGCTTCCCTAGCAATGTTTACTTCAAAAATTTTAAGCAGAATGTTGCCTGTTATTCTCTTGTGATGCTGGGTTGAATCAACAGGATGTGATTAGCCTTGTGTCATTTTGTTTTGTTTCTTATTACCTTAGTGGTAAACGACTGCAGGTGCCCTACTGCCTGCAAATTACCTTTTGACTACTGTTTCCCAATCGTCTTGATATGTAGGGGCTAGTTACTGGGAATTACTCTCTGCTGAATTCAAGTTCATAAGACTGAAAACTCATCTGGGTTTATAAGCATTACCTGTTGAACCCAGCTCACTGGTCTACCATATGTTTTTGTTCCCTGACTGGCAATATCCATTCATATAGAGCAATATATCCTCCAAAATGTCTTCTTGCGTTTTTCCCTTTTAACTAAAAAGAATTTAAGATGGGGATGTATAAATCTGGTTCATTAGATAATACCAAACAAGACTGCAAAATAAAATTTGTAAAGGTTAGAGCAAATAAACCGGCATGCACATTCGGATTCCTATAGAAATATCCAACGTCCACATATGCATTTACAGGAGAAATGGGCTTGCTTTTTTCCATGTCTAAACTACCATCTGCACTTTGACTCAATAGAATGTTTCCTTCTTAATTTGCTCAATTGCTCATTCATTCATTTAAATTCTATTATATCATTATGTAATGTATATTTAAATATACTGGAGTCCTGGTATTTCTTTAATGGGGCACCAGGGCCACCTAATAACAAAAATCACATGGAGTGCCAATTATCATGCAAATTTAAGGATGTCTACCTAATCAGAATCAAGGAGAGTGGGCCCAAGTATCAGTATTTATGGCAAGCTCCTTCTGTGATTCTCATGAATGATCAAATTTGAGATATCCACCTAGAAGTGAGAAGACAAGATATCTGTCCTCAAGATGCTCATATTTCATTGGAAGATGTTTCTTTAAAATAATATGAACACTGAGAGATTTAGAAATATTCAGAAGTTTCATTAATCATTTTCTACATGATGGCACTCGAAATCCTGGCAGTAATAATTCATCTTTCCAACTGCCTGACTATGGTGCTCTAGGTATCTGGAAGATTCATTATGTTCAGTTGCTGTTTGTTTCAATATTTAGTATATCATATTTTGAATTTTCCCTACAGACATCGTAAGGATAAGGTGGCTTCCATAAGGTCTTGTCTACATTTAAAGCAAAAAATGTTTAGGCATCGAATCTATATGTATCCATCAGCAACACAGCTCCAGAAATCTATTTTCTTCATCCATCACCAATCCAAAGTATGCTGAATGTGATACAGCTCTGTAAAAAATGTGGGGCACAGACACATACAGGGCAGAGCTTATGACATTAGAATGTTATGATTAGGGTATTTACTGATAGGGAAGCATAGGCAAACCTGGAAAGTTAAGCAATACAGAAAACATATTTCATAAAATGATAAACAAAACCCAGACTTCAGAAGTCACAGTTATCAAAATGGATGACTATGACCAAAGAGTACTTTATGGCCAAAAGGAATATTTGTAGATTATGGAAGGGTGAATGGAGATAGGATATCCATGGAATGGGCATCTGGTATAACCAATCTGAGGATCTGGGATTGGGCATGTCTGTAAAAAGACAATTGGATTTACTGCAAAATGATTGTTGGGAAATAGTGGAGATTAGGTGCTCAGTAATTAAAATACTCTCTGAATATTTCTCTGTTCCTCAAGTGACGGAAATTTTGAAAAGCCCTGTTGCTGCTGCCCCTGTAGAAAGTCAGGACTAAGCTTCACTACTTGTCAGATATTATTACTGACTCTGGCTGAGCAGATGAGGTTATCTCTACTGCTACATTTAGCACATTTGAGACTCTAAAGTTCCAGTGGGTAACAGATTAACTTCAGAATTTTTATTTATATTTTTGTTATACAATTGATTTTATTTTTAAAGAAAAATTATGTAATATTATATAAAACACTGGCATCCCAGAATTGAAGCAAAAACAAAAAGAAACCCTCGACATATTTAGCTTCAAGCTATGACTCATGGAATTAACAACCATAAATTCATGAAGGAAGACATTTTTATGCTTTAGTAGGAAGATTCAATTTTTCCTCCTCTATATTTTTTTCCCTTACTACCATTAAAATTGATGGTGAAGCATTTTATATCTCCTGAGGAGAAAAAGAAGGAGAATTCACATGCTTTGAGTATGGACTATGACTCAGGCACTCCCTTCAGGTATATATCTCATATATTTTGCCCTTACATTCCATGAGAGAAAAAGCTCAAAGCTTCAGTCACTCTGCCCAGACCAGAAACTTGCAAAACTTGAAATATAACCCAGGACTTCCTGACATTAAGTTTCTTTTTTGTGTAATATTTTATTTATTTATTCATGAGAAACCCAGAGAGAGAGGCAGAGGCACAGGCTCCATGCAGGGAGCCCGACGCAGGACTCGATCTCAGGACCCCGGGGTCACGACCTGAGCCAACGGCAGAAACTCAACCACTGAGCCCCCCAGGAGTCCCCTGACATTAAAATCCTAATGCTACAGTGGCATTATCTCAAGAAATTTACCTGTGGAATCTATAGGCTTGGCTGGTTTTGAAAGAGAGACAGGAAGAGAGAGTAGGGAGGAAGGTTCTTCTTTTCGGAGAGAATCAAGTATAAATATCACCAATCGGGGTTGAACTATGATTGATTTGATGAATACAGTACAACGGAAGTCACATTATTGCAATTTTGGCCCCAGACTTAAGAAGACTGAAAACTTCTACCTTGGTCTTTGAGAGCCCTAAGCTATCATGTAAGTGGTTTAGCTACCTGGCTAGAGAGACCACATGGAGAAGCCCTAATACAGAAAGGGCAAGGGATCCATCTGAGATCCTTCAACTCTTCCCACTGCAGCACTAGGCACATGAATAAACACATCTTTAAATATCTACACAATCCAGGGATCAGCTGAATGTACCAAATAGCCAGGCCAATGCCACATGGATCCAAGAATTGCTCAGACAAGTGCTTTTCAACCTCCTGAATTCCAAAATTATGGTTGTTTTGAAAGCTCTGGGTTTAGGGGTCATTTGCTACACAACAATGACATTCATATTTGGAATATGCACACACAGATACACATGCCCACATACATACACATATAATACATGAACACGCACACTTATTACTCATAGCTGGCTTTCTAGAGCTACCTCAACACCATTAAATCAAGACTGTGTATCTCCTAAATACTATTTTTTCTTTTCTCTCTCTCTCATACCTTCCCATCCAACCCTTCTCTCCAGAGCTGGAGTGTGTATACACATACATATAAAGAAACACACATTTCAAATATTTCAGTTATGATCTATGTAAATGTATTTTATCAGTCCAGGTAAAAGCAGTATTTTGAGAATAAAGAGAAGAGGTAAAATGAAACTGACCTCAATATAATTTGTATGCAATGAACACATGGAATGTAATTTCCTATAAAAAGTGAAGTTTTGAGATTCTTATCATCTAGAAATATGCATGTTATGGGGAATAAGAAGATTATCTATGATATTTATGAGATTTTTAAATAAAGACAATTAGAAAGATAATTTTAAAGTTTTAAGACCTTAAATGAAATATTTTATTAGTAAATATTGAATGTTTGTAGAAATACTCTAATTTACATAGAAATGCATTTTGAAAATAAAGATAAAATAATAATCAAAAAGAATTCTAGAAGTACTTCTTAAATATGATCATCCCCAGTTTGTTCACATGATTTATAAAAATCTGATGGGCTCAAAGAGCAAATACAAAAAAAATAAGTTCATTGATATATTATGCCTGTTTAAACATTGGCATATTTTTTCTACTCTTACTCCATAATTTATTTTTTCTCTTTAATTTGTGTTTATGATGCTTAAAACAAATTTCAAAACGTAAGATGTTTTAGACATTTTTTTTTTTTTTGCAATTGCAGTTACTATTTGAGAATGGGTACTTAATACAAATGTACTGAGCATTTTTGGAATATTTATTGAAACAACTATATTTAAAGCCATTATTTAATAAAAATATTAAAACACTGCTTTATAAACATGCATGTATGTGTATATATGTGTGTATGTATATACACACACATGCATATGACTGTCTAATTCTATTGGTAATGGTTTACTTAACAAAAGATCTATAAATAGCTCAAAATTGATGATTTCTCCTATAGTACTAGTTTATTTATTATGCCATCTGCTTTCTTAATTTTTTTTTTAATTTTTTTTTTTTATTTATTATTTATGATAGTCACAGAGAGAGAGAGAGGCAGAGACATAGGCAGAGGGAGAAGCAGGCTCCATGCACTGGGAGCCCGACGTGGGATTCGATCCCGGGTCTCCAGGATCGCGCCCTGGGCCAAAGGCAGGCGCCAAACCGCTGCGCCACCCAGGGATCCCTGCTTTCTTAATTTTTTAAAAGGAATTTTTATTTTCCTTTTAGAGTCTCATTTTATTTTAGGATGCATTATGTCATACTTTAATAATTTAAAAATGTGCTGTCATTTTCAATAAGCTGTTTATCACATGATACATGTTATATATGAACATGTATGTATGCGTATATATTATAGAGACGTTATATATGTCACATAACAAATACGCAATACTGAGGCAAACTCATATACCTAGTCCTTAAAATTATCTTTAAGACTTCAAGGGTATGCATATGTAGGTTTATTGCCTTTGGCACATAACCAACCACTGAATCCTTAAGGCACTGTGGACAATTCAATTGATTATTAAGTTTCGAGAAAAAAAAAATGGGAATGTAGTCAGATGGCTACAATATATTGAAGAAGCAACAAAAGAAAAGTACAAATACAATTTAAAATACAGAAAAGTAATCCCTTGGCTTTCAAGCATGGCCATGCATTTTTACTGCCATTGATCTTTTAAATATAAGTCTAAAGTGAAACCATAACAAAATTAATCATTTAACCATGACACTAACTGTTTTCCTGGAAACTTTAGGAATGATAAGAGTGTAACATGTTTGACAGTATTTGGAGAAAGATATCACAATGATTTTGTAAATGTGATGGATAATTCAATTTTAGGTATCTAGTTGTCATTAATTTATAGGTAAATTTATTATTAATTAGTAACTAATGAGAACCTATTGTTACTTCAGCATCACAGAGAGGCAGTATGGTAAGATCACGTGAATAGGGACACAGGTTATGAATATCCCTTACAAGCACAGAGGTGGGTCACATAAAGTAATAGGAACAGTAAGTAACTCAAAGAAACAAGAATATTTTATAGAATTTTATTCCTGGGAAAGTTGTTTCCTCTAGTGGTAAAGCCTCATCTGTTCACACTCATGAATGGTTCAAGTGAACAACAGTAGCCTGGATACATTCTTCGCATTTCCTAGATATAAGTGATGCAGTAAGTTTGTAATCTGGTAACACATTTAACTAGCAGCTAAATGATAATAACAGAATATAACATAGAAGGGTAGATATTATGTTCTAATTTAAACGGTATTCACAAAATGCTTGAGTGCTTGTTGAGTTATGTAAATGCAAAATGCTGCTGTTTTTATGTGTGATAGAAAAATGACATAGGATTTATTGTTTTTTGATAACTCAAGACATGGAAGCTGAATCCACCAATACATGAACAGATATTTGGTCCTTTGATAAACAGAGTAAACAAAAAGCCCTAAACACATGAAAGATGAGGCTGGAAGGATTTTTCTTATATGATTCCAGGAGTACTATGTTGTTGATGAGTGAAGTTGCAACCATGGAAAGGGAAGGAATGGTAAATAACTGATAAATATGTCATGCTGTTGATTACTGGGAATATGGGATAATTTGACATGTTGCTCAAAAAAAGGAATTGGGTTAATAAAATAGACTTATTGAGAATCTCCTCCATAGCAGACAAAAAATTGAAAGATGGTATCTTGCAAATGTTGAATAGGGACATGAATCACCAAACAGTAAAACCAGACAGATAAATAGAAAATTGCCACCAATTGTTAACTTTGACTTTGTTTCTACAGCGATCATAAAATCGTCAACTGATAGATCAGTGAAAGCTAACAGGCATTAGAATTCTTACATCTCTCCCTACATGTACCGTGACTAATAAAAACGCATCTTTCATCGTTGCATATCACATGCTATAGTATCTGTCATCAAAAAAAAAAAAAAAAGGGATCCCTGGGTGGCGCAGTGGTTTGGCGCCTGCCTTTGGCCCAGGGCGTGATCCTGGAGTCCCGGGATCGAATCCCACATCGGGCTCCCGGTGCATGGAGCCTGCTTCTCCCTCTGCCTGTGTCTCTGCCTCTCTCTCTCTCTCTCTGTGTGACTATCATAAATAAATAAAAAAAAAAAATTAAAAAAAAAATAAAAATAAAAAAATAAAAAAAAAAAAAAAAGAAAGAGAGAAGCAGGGGCACCTAGTGGCTCAGTCGGTTAAGCATCTGCTTTCACTCAGGTCATGATCCCAGGGTCCTGGGGTCGAGCCCCACATCCAGCTCCCTGCTCAGCAGCGAGACAGCTTCTCCCTCTCCCTCTGCCCTGCACACACACACTCTCTCTCAAATACACAAATAAGATCTTAGAAAAACAAAACAAAAAACAAAAAAACATTGAAAAGCATGCAGAACCTGAATTTATGCAAATTCTTTTAGCCTAATCTGTGAAAACAAGACTCCACTCATATAGTAAGAATTGTGACTGAGCTGAGGATTTGGGTGCAAGGTATGGAAGGAATGGAGAGAGAACACACACAGACAAAGGAAGATATTGACCCTGGGTTGCACATCTAACAAAGTTAAGGATGATGCAGCAGGGATATATTGACAGCCTTTATACATCCCATCCTCACTCAGCTGCCAAGATGAAGGTTATCCTGGAAATGATGTGACTTCAGCAAGGTGCCTATTGGCACTTTAGATTTTTTTTTAAATAATTATTTTATTTGAGAGAGAGAGGAAGAGAGAGATAGTGGGAGGGACAGAGGGGGAGGGAGACAGCATCTCAAGCAGACTCCATGCTGAGTGTGGAGCCCAACGTGGGGCTCGATCCCAGGACCTTGAGATCATGATCTGAGCCGAAACCAAGAATCCAACACTTGACCAACTGTGGCACTCAGGTGCTGGGCACCTGAGATAGATCTCGAAGGGGCTGAGAGCTAGGAGTGAGGTGCTGAATGTACTCCCCAGCCTGGCTATAAGTCCTTCCTCAAAGGAGAGTCAGCATCAAGCATCTATGTCTACTGAAGAGTAGACTTTGTTTCCCTTATTTCCAGTTGAAACCTTCTGGGCTTTATTGAAGCTCAATACTATATTAAAAATGTTCTCACATTTAATAGTTCTCTTACTGCCAAATCCATTGGATAATGTCAGCTTTCATCTTTCCATTAGCAAACCGGCCACAGTGCACTATCCTACCTTTCCCAAGGACTTCATTTATTTTGTCTCTCTCAGTTTTACTCTCTTGTGTTGCCATCGCACTCATCTACTTATTGATATACTAACTTAATAATTTTGACAACTATTTGCCCTTTTATCACTAGAATAAAAGCTCCACAAGGTTGAGGATTTTTATTTGTTGTGTTTTCACTGCTGTGCTCTTATTGCCTAAAACAATCCCAGACCCACAGCTATCCTTAATGAATATTAGCTCAATGAATGGAGTGCTACAAAACACATAGAAATGCATCCGAGCATCAAGTTTTGAATTTAGAATAAAATGAGGCAAGATATAAAACAAATAAAGCTACTAAATTTAATTTACCTCCTTTGAATATTAAAAGAATAAGCTTGCCAGGGCTTTTGGAACAAAGTGCCACAAACTGTGAAGCTTAAAAAACAAAAATTTACTGCTTCACAGTTGTGGAAGCTGAAAGTCTGAAATCAATTGGTGGAGTCGGTTCCTTCTGATGGCTGGGAGGGATGGATCTGCTCCAGGCCTTTCTTTTTAGCTCGTATATGGACATTTTCATGCTCACATGGCATTCTCCCCACACCTTCAAATCATGCCCGCCTGAGAGTATTTCTACATCCAAATTCTCCCTTTTTATAAGAATACTAGATATATTGTCTCATAGCCCATCCTATGAACTCACTTTAACTTGACTACTGCTCTAAAGACCCTAACTCCAAATAAGGTCACATTCTGAGGTGGTGGGTGTTAGGAATCTAATATATAAATTTGAGAGCAGGAACAATTCAACCTTTGACACTAAGGGAAAAAAAAGAAAAAAAGAAAGAGTTGCACCAAGAAAAATGAATATATTCAATACGTAAGGCTGATCTTTGAGCCTATACTAGTGAAATTCTTTAAGCAAACCATAAGGAATACTTAGACCAAAAAGTGATTCATGAAGGATCCGAAGTTAAGAACACGCACTATGAAAATATATGTGAAAGGACATAATGTCAAAGTGAGATGGAGATAGATAAGGACTTTTGTGACTGCAGTCTGATCTGAGGACAGAGATTATACAAGCATATGACCAATAAAGAGTGGCTCTAGATTGATTCCTTCATCCCTTTATCTATAAAGCCATTCATTCCTCCAACTACTAGTTGTGGAGTTCCTACTAGAATCCAGCACTGTCCTAGGGGCAGACAAAATCACTGCCCTCATGAAGTTTACATTCTAGAGAAGATTCTAGAGAATTTTCAGATTACTGAAAAACATTTTTAAAAAGTTTTTATTTGAGAGAGAGCATAGAGGGAGAGAGCACAAAGGGGGAAGGAGAAGCAGACTTCCTGCTGATCAGAGAGCCCAATGTGGGTTCATTCCCAGGACCCCAAGATCATGACCTGAGGTGAAGGCAGATGTTTAACCAATTGAGGCACTCAGGCATCCCTGATTTTTTTTTTTTTAAAGCATATTAGGTTGTAATGATTACTGGGGTTGGGGAGGGATGAAGCATTTGGTTTGGGGCTTAGAGTTTTAACTAGGACTGTAATAGTGGTGGGTTGGAGTTACCTTGGACTGGATCACAAGGATAGATTGTTAAAATTTCAAGAATTTGGAGAGCTGATTAGTAAATACAGCCATTGCTAAAATTAAATAATAAAATTACACTTCAGGAAATTTAAAAATAATACATAATGAAAACTCATCAATTTCTAATTGAATTACCATATTTTACTATTATTTATGCTCTTGATGTCATTTATGTCTTTTTAATCTATATGACTGAAATACTGCAGAATGAAGTGATACTGCTCATCCTTTCCCAATTTCATGTTCAATGATGTCATCTCAGTAATCTGAAAATCATTGGCAGTAGAAGTATTTTTCACCATGGGATTCAGGAAATGCTATTAAATTGAGGTTTAATTTACTGATTTAGTGAATGTCTAGACCTGAAGATGTAAAAGAGAGAGCATAAATAAAACAGAATAAGCTCAATGTGTAACTATTACATTCTGAATAATTCAAAATTTGAAAAAATATTCTAATGAGAACTTAGCAGAAGAAAGTATTCATGTCATTGATAAAAAATCGAAGTTCATATAAACATCTTTTACCTACACATTCATGTAATCAAAAATAGTAAGTGTAAAACAAACAAACAAACAAATAAAAAACAACAACAAACCACAAAAATAGTAAGTGATACTCACACTGGAACTAGACTTAGTTATTTGTCAATGACCTGAGCAACTTCTTTGCTGAATCAGATAGTGTTCAAGCATTATTTATGATAGCATTATGTCAATACTCATTGAATTGCAACAATAGGTTGTATATGGATGCAAAAGTTTGGCTAAAATCAATGCAAGCATTCTGTTAGCATCAAGAGGCTCCATGGAATTTACAATAAATAGCAATGCATATTTTATAATTGTAAATAGGGTGCTACATGTCTTCTATACCAGTAAAAATGACAATAAACATATGTACTTATGCACATGCATGTATATTTCTGTCTGTTAAATATTTACTAGCACACCACTGCCTGCTAGGGATACACAGACTTGAAAGAAATGAGAGAAAAGTTCCAGGCAAAACGAGTCACATGTCCAAGTGCTGTCATGTGGGTACTCTCTAGCTTATTGGGGGGGAATTTGTAAAATCAGCATCTTGAAAGCAAAAGGAACAAGAGGAGATGAAATCAGAATGACACAATGGGCCAGATTATTTATAGACATGCCCATTATTGTAAGGCCTGCAAATAAATGAGATGGGAAGCCAAAAGCAGGTTTTGAGCAAAAGAATAACATGATCTGATCTATTTTAATGTGACTGCTTTGGCTGCTGGGTTGGGAAAAGATTGTGTGGAAGAAGGGCAGAATTAAGGACATGGGTTAGGAGGTATTTATGACAAAGCTAGAGTGAGCGAGGAGATGGGGCTAGGCATTGAGTATGTCTTGAAGATAGTGCTTGCCAATGAGATAGATCTGTAGTATGAAAGCAAAACAGGAATGGGGTATGACTCAAGGGTTTTGGACTAGTTACAGAAAACTGTGGGGACCGTGTGTGAGGAGTGGCTAGAGTTCAGGAATTTGATTTTGTACATGCGCAGTGATATGCTTCCTAGACACCAGGCACACAATATGCTGGTATTGAGAGGAGCAGTCCAGAGCCTAGTCTTGTATATGTGGTCAGCATAAAGGAGATACTTAAAGCCATTAAGCATGATGAGATTAGCAAAGGAATGAGTGACTAGAAGGAGCTCAAATATTGAACACTGGCATATGCCGGGGAGTTTGGGAGAAAATACAGAAGCAACACATGACCAGTGGCCATTGAGGAAAGAAGAAAATCACGAGGGTGCAGCCTCCCAGAAATGTATTTCAAGGAACAGAAACTGATCCAAGTGACAAGTGCTGTTGTTACGTAAAGTAGGATGTGATCTGAGCAACGCAGGAAATGAACGGATGTCAGGGACATCATAATGGGAAACATGGAGGTCAGACCTAAACTTAACAGCAGATATGAAGTGATGACAAGGATATGTGAGACATTTGGGAGTAAGCTTCTAAGGACAAGACTACTGATGGGAAATGGGGTATAAGGGAAATAGAGTGATTCAAATGTCACTCGAGTATTTGGCTTAAGGACTTGGGTCAGTGACGAGTCTCTCTACAAGATTAGAAGGATGATATAAAGATCAGTGAAGAGGGCGTTAATTCATGGCTATATTGACTTTTATGTGCTTAAGAGCTATCTATGTGAAAAAGACTGATGAGTAGTTGAACACATGGCATTCAGTAGAAAGCTCTGGGTTGGCAAATCAGGATAATAATGATAGTTATAAAGAGATGGATGGATATAAACTCACTCTTGCCCAACATAATGAAGAGAGTGCCACTTATTACAATTAATGGCCTAAATTGCTCTTCATTGAGTCTTCATTCCGGGCATTGTATACTAAAATGTTAATAATCAGGATAAAAAAAAATTATTGAGAAAAGGCAAGTGGGATAAAGTCAGTGTGTCTAATCTTGATACATATGAAGGGATAAAAGACTATTTTGACATTGCTTTGTTTCTTCTATAGATGTAACTATTGGATGGGTGGAATTAGCAGAATTACTGCTTTGTGTTAGCAAGATCTGAGTCAGGTTTAGACAGTATGATAACAGATGGACTACACTGAATTTTCCTCAACCAAATTTGGAGGATTTTTTTGCACAATATAGGGATCACTTAGAGACTCTTAGAAAAGTGGACGATATGTCCCCAAAGTAAAAGAAACAAATTGTAGAGAAAAAATAATAATTTAAGAAGGGGGGAGTGGATTATTTTGAATTTTTTTTCAATTAATGATTTAAGCAATCTAGCCACATCCCACCTTGGCCATTCATGCATTAGTGATCACTGTGACCCTTCCTATGTAGCTATATCCTACATGGGACCTGCCAACTAGAACTAATACATATGAACTGTCCTAGTGCACCTTTTTGGGTTTTAATGTTGTTTCTGTATCCTATGAAATAGCACCCGGAGTTAGTAGGAATCCCCTGGTTTGGGGGGTGTTTGTTTTTTTGGTTTGTGCATATGGATGTGTTTTGTGTTTGCAGCTAAGAATGCTGGTATATTGCAAAGTGGACCAGGATCCTACAGTCTGAGAGTAGCTACTTTCTAATTCTCATCCCAAGATGTTTCTTCAACCAAACACTTGTCATTCAATACTTTCTCATTTTGTTTCTTAGTAGGGGGGGCAAGGCAGAAAAAAATGGTGCAAGCACCTAAGGAGGCCTATGAAGTAAGTAGAAAAACCCTGCATTAATCAATGCAATGTATTGCAGATGGAATATAAAGATCTGGTTTCCTTAAAACAGTTGGGAATTCTCTGTATAGGGTTACTTATAATTTGAAGAGTGATTTATATTAGAGAACAAGACATAATCAGAGAAGGATATAGAACAAGAATTGAAGCAGGAAGGGAATTAACATGGCAAATGATGGCTGAGGAAGAAAGATCAAATGAAGCATTGATTTGGTTATTTAGAGACCTTTTCTATTAAAACAAACCTAGAAATCATATCACTTTTGTTGATTTAGCACCTTTCGCTGCTTATTTCAATGCTGTTCACTCTTAGGGTCCCAGAGAACCTATAAATGTCTTTCCGCTGATTCAAGTACCATTTATCAAAGTTACTGCATGAGCTCACGAGGTAAGAGTTTACACATCTCTCTTGGCAGTATTTCCCTTTCAGAAATAATTCTAAAACGAATTAACTATAGAGAGAGCACCGAATGTGAGCCCAGGTAAGCCATAGGCCTGAGATATTTAATGCATGTGGATAATTGAGAAGGTGTATCAAGTTGGAATTTTGGCATATTCTCCGTTAATTTAGAAGCAGCAGAGTAATATACATGAACATAACTCCTTTCCATTTTACTCTTTCTTTACGTCAGCTGAGATCCAAAGTGATTCTACATTTATCAGTTTTTGCTTTGCTTTATAACAGAAATTTATTCGCTCAGGCTCTTGATTTAAAAATATATTATTTTACTTCTTAAACAAATCTAAAAATGATTTTTTTTAGCTCTTAATATCTTCTTTGTGGTAACTTTAGCAAGGACGCTAAATCAGCCATTTCTCAAACTCTGAGGCTATTTTCAAGTTATAGGCTGGATCAAAAAAACTTTGCTATACGCCACAAAAACATTCAGAGCTTTGCTAAAGGGCTTATAATATGTCTTAAGGAACTTACTTACATTTTATTCATAAAAATTGAAGAGAAGATAATATCGTCTTTTTGAATTACTGAAGAGATACAGATAATAATCATCCAGTACTGTGTTTAAAATCACTCAGAGATAGTAAGGACCACATGCTGTTAATGTCACTGAAATTTATATTTGTAATAGGCTAATTAAAAATAGCTCATTCAGTCATAAGAATGAAATCTTTCCATGTTCAACAACATGGATGGACCCTGAGAACACTGTACTAAGTGAAATAAGAGGAAGACAAATCTTGTATGATCTCATTTATATGTGGAATCCAAGATAAAACAAAAACAAAAACCCCAGAGATACAGAAAACCGATTGTTGGTTGCAAGAGATGAGAGGTGGCAGAGGGGAGGTGAAACAGGTGAAGGAGTCAGAAAGGGAAAAACTCCTATTTATAAAACAAACAAGTCATGGAGGTGTCATGTATAGCTTGGTGGGTATAGTTAGTAAAACTGAGTTGCATATTTGAAAGTTGCTGAGAGTTGGGACACCTGGGTGGCTTAGTGGTTGAGCATCGGCGTTGGCTCAGGTTATCATCCCGGGGTCCTGGGATCGAGTCCCACATCAGGGTCCCTGCAAGTTAGATCTCAAAAATTCTTATCACAAGAGAAAAAAATATTTGTGACTATGTATGTTGACAAGTGTCAACTAGACTTATTGGGATCATCATTTCACAATATATACAATGTTGAGTCGTTATATTGCACAGCTAAAAATTAAATCATGTCATACCAATTATAAGTGGCATGTAACATCCCTAAAAATGAATTAAGAGTATTTCTTATTCTCCTTTAATATTTTGAAAAATTTACTCTTTCTTTTTTCTATTTCAAATGCTGCTTTTTGATCATCGATAGTATGCTCTAGTCAGTGGGATTTTCTCTTAGCTGTATTTGTAGACTAATTTGCAAAAATGACACATGTACTTTGGTAATACGGTACGGTTGACTAGGGCCTAGGGGACTAAAGTCAGCTGCCTACATTCATGATTTGGGTCCACCATATTCTTGTCTAACTTCCCTCAGTTATAACATGGAAACACCAGTAAATATTACATTTGATTGATGTGAACTTGTGTGACTTAATTGATGAAAGCATTTAGAACAATGCATATTACATAGCAAATTCTCAATATAGTTATCATCTGCCTTAAAAAAAAACACACATTTCTCTTTTTCAGTTTTGTTCAAAGATGGGCATGTGTTTCTTTATTCAAAGCAAATATGCAAGTCAGAACCTTCACAGTTCAAGAAGTGTTCTCTGATTTGCATTTTTTCCCCTAGAGGATTTAGAATAGTGAGCTATTTGTTTTGTTTGCCTCAGCATTGGCAATATCTCAATCTGTAGTTCCAGAGGTTTCCTATTTTTTTTTTCCAATTCCAATTAGAAATGCATCCCCTAACCATGTTTTCCTCAGGTTCTCATTCAGATGTACATTCATTTTCCCTTCATTCCCTCTGATCTTCTTGCTGATTGTAAGAGCCTTCGTGTTACTTCCAAACCCAGGGCTCTTCCCTAGAGTTTCCTTTGATCCTAACTCTATCAGCAGGCCTTTATTACACACTGTCATGAATCTCCTTTATCTCTAGGTACATGCACATGTACAGAGCTATGAATACCTTCCATGTGCGGGACGTTCTATTAAATGCGATTTTTTGCACTTATTTCACTTAATCGCCTTGTGATCCAGGTCCTTCCTTACCCAAATTTAGGATTACAGAACACTTACAAGTCTACTATTTTCCAACTTTTCTTCTTAATTTGGGCACCTGTAATTAGGGAAAAAGCTGAACCTTACTGATCATGTCCCACCCTCTCTGCGTTCTGTAGTTCTGTGGGTGCCTGCGGGCGCGTGCCCTCCCAGGAAGCACTGCACCCATGCCTTTGTGGAAGCTTTCTCCCTCTGGCTGCTGGCTGATTCACAGCAGGATGCAGACTCTGCTCTGATTGCTGGAGGCCGCTCAGTAAAAGAACACAACGATGTCTTAAGTAGTGGCCGGTGCATTGTAGTCATCTATACAGCACTCGCTGGTCTCCAGTGTGCTTACCTAGCTCCTCGCTCTAAAGAAACACAAGAAAATTCCTACATATCCCGCTCTCTGTGATGTCTCTTTATAGATCACCCATCGCCCTCAGATTTCACATTGCAGCCCTGCTGTCAAACAGAACTCACTGAAGCAAAGATATCAGCCGTTACCTCCATACCGTCAACAGTTATTAAATGCAGCCTATGCCCTCTGTTTGCTTTTTACATGTTAATATGACTACATTCTAAACAAATTACAAATCACGAAAAGAATCCCGTTAATTCCTTCAATGAAATAATGAATTTGGTGAATATTGATTGCATTATCACTTGTAAGTACTCAGAACACAAAAGGGTACAGAAAACAATCCTGAAGCAGATCTGCACACATTTAAATAGCACGCCTTTTATTTTATCGTTACATAACCGCCACGTGAGTTAAATCTGGATCATTTTGTTTTATTTTATTAAGATTTTATTTATTTATTCATGAGCGACACAGAGAGATTGGTAGAGACGCAGGCAGAGGGAGAAACAGGCTCCATGCAGGAAGCTTGACGCGGAACTCGATCCCCGGACTCCAGGATCAGGCCCTGGGTGGAAGGGAGGCACTCAACCACTGAGCCACCCAGACATCCCCAATCTGGATTATTTTAAACATGGTTTTAAAAACTTATTTAGGGAACGAGGTGTTGAAGGGTGGGATATCTCCTAGCTAATATTCACATCATTTTCTGGCTACCGAAACATGTAGGCTTTGACAGAAATGAGTGAGAAGACCCTGGATGGAATTATTCTGTTCTAGTAACTTCCTATTTGTAACCTGGAAATACTGGTCAAATTCAAAACAAGTCCCTTTCCCTGAAGTATTCTTGTAATGGTATGCAGGAATTTAAGTGAAAGGAAAGTTTTCTCTCATCTAAATTATTATATTACATGATTTTTGCAGAACTATAATGTGTGAAGAGAAAAGCTTGTGAATAACTATATTTTGATACATAACAATATCACTGTCTAATAGGGCAAGCTATTATTGTTTTCTTTTTTTTTTTCTATTCCCACACTAGAAATCTAAGCAGTCCTGAAAATAATATATCGATTAAAAACACGGGGTCTGAAGACCAACTGGATGGAGTCCAAATCTTATTCTTACTGATTAACTGGCCTTAAGGAAATTAATTCTCTATGATTCAGTTTCCTCCTTTAGAAAAGGGGAGTCATGAGTGCTTATCTTGCCATAAGGCTACAGTAATGATTAAATAAAAGGCAGGTGCAGGGCGCCTGCTTGGATAAGTGTCTGCTTTGGTCACAGGTCATGATCTCAGTGTCCTAGGATGGAGCCCCAAGCTTCCCATTGGGCTCCCTGCTCAGCTGGGAATCTGCTTCTCCTTCTCCCTCTACCCTACACACACACACACACACACACACACACACACACACTCCCTCTCTCTCTCAAATAAATAGAATCTTTAAAAATAAATAAACAAACAAACAAATAAATAAATAAAGGCACGTGCAAAGCACTTAGAAAACTACCTGGGAAAGCATAAACAAAATCAGAAGCAAAGATTAGTATTGCTCTTACTGTTTTTATTATATTGTCATATGTCAGGATGACCAGATAATACAATCAGTTAAAGAAGATGCTTGGAGGAACATTGTTCTCAGAACTATTTTAGTAGTTTGAAATTTACCAAGCTTGGCAACATAACCTAGCTTTCAACTCAAAATGGCTCTGTGAGGTGGTAGGACAGGATATTTGCGCATGAATCCCGATTTGTTGATGAGGACAAAGACACAAAATGCAAAATGTCAAATAACTCATCCAGATTAGTTAAAAATTGTTCAGAGCTTTCTACTAATTACTGATTCCAGGTTTGTTTTCCAGAGCAAATGGATGGATGTAGCACGTTCCGTACGTAGATCTGTAGGCCAACCTAACCAGAGTTGCCCACCGGAGTACTTCGTGTTTTACTATAGGCAACTGTTTGGACATAAGGATATCAGATATCTATATTGATGTTGGTCGTTAGGTGATTCTCTTTAGATTGCATAAAATAAAATTTATGTATGTAGAAACATATGGGAACTCCAAAAATTGTCTTCTCTTGGTTTAATTTTCATGGGAAAGATGTTGCTATTGTGATTTTTATTTTTATCTATCATCTATCTATCATCTATCTATTATCTATCCACCATCTATCTATCATCTATCTATCTATCTATCTATCTATCTATCTATCTATCTAATCTTTTATTTTTTATTTATTTTTTTATTTTTTTGTGGAATCACTCCTGGAAGACCACAAGAAATGAGAGTGAAGTTCGTCAAACCCTTAATAATACAGCCCCTCATCTCTGGAAGTTGTATTCGATGGTTGAAAATGTATGTGCTAACTTGAGGCTTTATGTAATTAATTAGTGATTTGGGTGAATGATTATGACATATTTGTGCCAAAAAAGAAGAAAACAGGTATAAATTCTTATAAAGCAGGCTGTGTATGTGCATGCATGTCTGCATATATGTATCCATCCATCTTTTATCCAGTTTTTTTTTGTTTTGCATTACAAATTATCTTTGAAAATGATTTTGAAAGAGGAGTTCGCAGATATGTCTAACAAGTTGAACATGGTTTTACAGAATATAATTCTCCAAAGTAATTGCTTCAAAGAGTTACAATCATTTTTATGTGCTTTGGCAGAGGAAAAACTAGACATTCCGATTAATTTTTGGTCAAAATGTGTATTTATTACAGATGATGGCAGCAAGGGAAAGTTTCCTAAAAGTAAAGACTAATTTTTCTCTTAGTAAAGTGCCAATGAATTGTGAAATATTACCCATAAAACCACTATTTGCTGAAATAGACCTGACTCAATCGATGATTTTCAATTACTGAGTTAAAAAGCCCTCCCTTGATTTTTATATAGTCTGATTCACTTAGGGCAATAAACACTACAGAAAAGGCTGATAAGCTGCAAATTTTACAACTAGGTTTGGGGCTTAATTAATAAGCATTCATCACTTTTTTTATTAATCACTACTTTAATGGTTCAAAAACCATGCACAAACATTTTTCCAACCAAAAATGCATATATTTTTTTTATTTGAATGATCTTCTTGGTGAAAGGGTTTTACTTTATTTTCTATGTTTGGTAAATGTTCAGTTCACATGATGTGTCTTGAAAGAGAAATACATTTATGATTTAAATTTTATTTACTTATAAGTTCAATTAGCAATTTTCATATGTACTGAAATCTCTAATCTCCAAAATGTGTTTTCAATACACATCAAATTCAAGCTGTTTCATTTGGAAAGACAAAACTACTTACATAAACTTGTGGAATTACCATAGTTGCTAAAAAAATAAAAAGAACAACAAAAAAAGCTAAGATCATGACAATGTGTATTCTTAGCTGACTCTCCACCCTTATTGGCAATTTGCAAGCATGAGTTTTTTTTTTTTTAATCTTATTTACATGACTATGAATTTACCTTTTATAAGCAATGTGGTTCTTCTCTTTCAGCCAGAAATGATGGAATAAATATCATCTCCTCTCAAGCAAAACTGAGAGAAAAAGACTGAATCAAAACCATCTGTGCCTCTTGTCTTAATGGAGTCTTGCTCCTCTGAGGAAAATTAAAGTAGAGCTTTTGGAAATCTACAAATTGCAGGTAGATTTTTTTTTTTTTCCCTGGGAGATTGTTTTATTCCTGTTAAATTGGGCATACTATAAAAGCCAATGTTAACCCTGAGGCTTTATTTATTTAATACTGAACTTTGTTTGGTCCCAGTCTCCACACTCCTGGTCCGTATGTCTTGTTCTAATGGCTTCTCTTATTCCACTGCAATCACCACTTTCTAGAATTATACGTAATTTTAATTTTATTATGTTTTATAGTATATTGTCTATCTTCTCTTCACCACCCCTGAGGACTAGACTATAAGCCAGGTGGTCATGGATACGGGTCTGTTTTGTTTCCTGACATATACCAAGCACCGTAGTGAATGCCCAACGTACAACATAGAACAAGTTTGTCAGTAAACACTTGTTAAATAAAACAGTACCTTAATTAATGACAAGATGATCATTAAGGTGGCACAGAGCATACGAACCAGAACCATCATAGTTTCTCTCAAGCTTTTTAGACCTTTTTATTGTCAATGTGTGGTGCTTGGAGTCAGAGCCTAGGCAGTACCTGAGAACTTGCTGGAAACACAAACCCAGACCTGTCAATTCTGAATCTGTGTTTTCATTTTCATGAAACCCTCTACTTAACTGTAATGCCATTTAAAAGAAATCTTTTATTATGCAGCTCATAGGGGTCATTTGCTAATTTGTTCCTCCTTTGCCTTGTTTTATAGAAGAAATTCCTCTCCATTTTCTCCTCTGTCAGTATACAGTGAGGTGGTAACTGCATGTAGATCAAACACTCCTTTAGTGCATGTATTTACTGAATATTTTGCATGGACTATGCAAGTTCAAACAGTGTCTTTCCTTCTCACTTGACTGATAAGAGGTAATTGACCCAGTTATACCCAGCTTCTCGACTTAGGTCCAAATTTTATTCTGAGTAAGTGATTACTGGCTGTGGTTTTTGGAAAAGAGTGCAAATTGAGGAAACCACTCACTTAGAGTCGAACTGAATTGACCAAAGAAATGTTCTAATAGGGGAAAAGCTACTCAACTCTGTAAAAGTGCCATCCAGGCAACATAAGCTTTTAGTGATTAATCTTTAATGCAGCTTGAAAGCCAAAATGATGGGAAAATTCTTAGGGATAAAGTGTACATTTTTCCTAATCCTATGGCATGTGTCACAGAAAACACATAAACACTGTCTCAGTTTTACTTCACAACAGACTCTAATGAGTAGGTGCTATAAGACAGATGAAAGCAATATGTGCAAGACCAGTTTTTTGTGCTGTGTAGCTAAATCATTCCGAATCACCTGTGTCTGGAAGCCTAGAGCTAGCAAAGCAACAATAAACAGAAAGCAGATAACTCGTTAGAACTGCTGTTCCTTCTTCCCGTGCGGAGGAGTTCAAAGGTCTTCTCTGACATTGTGGGTCAGGGCTAGGAAGAAGTTGGATAAAATTATCCCATGGAAGTTGTAATATACCAGATACTAAAATGCTATTTTTTCTGTATGTGGATCCTTCAAAAAATACAATAAACCCAAACCAAAAATATACATACATACATACATACAAAGTAAAAAAAAATAGTATATCTGTTCCCTTGTTCAGGTTTGCTCTGGTCCCAGTAGTATCTTTGCTTCCTAAGGCTGTTGAGCCTCTAAAATCATAATGCCAGGCTCTATCAAACCAACTTTCAACTTCTGATCTCGGCAAGGAATTTCAACAGCCTTCAGATGAAGAGTGTGCAGCCCCAAAGGGAAGTCATCCATATACTCAAGACAATTTCAGGTTAGCTTAGCATACAAAGAATCTTTTCTCTAAAATGAGAATGCCCAAGTTTGCACCCGGTCTTATACATAATCCTTTGTGAATTTGGTTAATTTACTTAACCTCTTCGGGGAAAAAACACTTTAAACAAAAATATTTTATTTATTTATTTGAGAGAGAGAGAGAGAGAACACAAGCTGGAGGAGGAGCAGAGGGAGAGGGAGAAGCAGACTCCCTGCTGAACAGGGAGCCCAATGCAGGCCTTGATTTCAAGACCCTGGGATCATGACCTGAGCCAAAGGGAGCCACCCAGGGCCATCACCCTTGGCCCGCCTACCAAGAAATTACTTAACTTCTTTGAACTTCATTTTCCTGAGATGTAAAATCAGATAAAAATAGCTCTTTCATTGTGAAAGGATAAAGTGAGGTGAAACATAGGAAATAGAACAGTGCTTGCATGTCACAACTACTCACTAAATGTAAGCAGAAAGAACATGAGAGATTCCTAACTCTGGGAAGCGAATAAGGGGTACTGGAAGGGGAGGTGGGAAGGGGTGACTGGGTGACGGGCACTGAGGGGGGCACTGGATGGGATGAGCACTGGGGGTTATACTATATGTTGGCAAATTGAACTCCAATAAAAATATATATAACAAATAAAAATGTAGGCAGAAGTTTATATGAAGATTAACCATTGTTTTATTTTAAGAAATTGCAACAATACCTTCAGAAACCATCACTGTGGTCATTCAGCACTCAACAATGTCAAGACCTTCCACCAACAAAAAGACTATAACTCCCTGAAAGCTCAGAAGATTATTAGCATTTTCCTTAGCAATCTAGTATTTTTAATGAATGGATACACATTGTATTTTTTAGATGTAATGTTATTGTACATTTAACAGACTGCAGGATAGGATTTACCCCAAAGATACAGATGCAATGAAACGCCGGGACACCTGCACCCCGATGTTTATAGCAGCAATGTCCACAATAGTCAAACTGTGGAAGGAGCCTCGGTGTCCATGGACAGATGATGGATAAAGAAGATGTGGTCTATGTATACAATGGAATATTCCTCAGCCATTAGAAATGACAAATACCCACCATTTGTTTTGACGTGGATGGAACTGGAGGGTATTATGCTGAGTGAAATGAGTCAATCGTAGAAGGACAAACGTTATATGATCTCATTCATTTGGGGAATATAAATAATAGTGAAAGGGAATAAATAAGTGGGAAATATCAGAAAGGGAGACAGAACATGGAAGACTCCTAACTCTGGGAAACAAACTAGAGGTGGTGGAAGGGGAGGAGGGCTGGGGGTGGGGGTGACTGGGTGGCAGGCACTGAGGTGGGCACTTGACGGGATGAGTACTAGGTGTTATTCTGTATGTTGGCAAATTGAATACCAATAAAAAATAAATGTATTATTTAAAATAAGAAATATACTAGGAAACCAAAAAAAAAAAAAAAATTCATCAACTTGCTTTACTGAAATGGTCCAGAATAGAACCTGCAATATCTCTGAGGTATACCTGTAGTAGAAGTAGAGGTGAAATGAAGGAATTAAATTGAGGATATAGAATGAAGCTCGAGTTGGTGAGATTTGCCAGTGGATTGGTGGCAAGATGTGGGAGAAGGGGAAAACTCAGAATGACTTTCTGTTTGGTTGTTTTTTGTTTCATTATTTTACTTTTGCCCTGAGGAACAAGAAGAATGGACTTGTCATTTGCTAAGATGAAGACTGGAATACAAAGTAAAATATGGCTTATATGAAGAAAAAATATAATTAATTAATTAATTAATTTATTTATTTATTTATTTTTAAGATTTTATTTATTTATTCATGAGAGAGAGAGAGAGAGAGAGAGAGAGAGAGACAGGCAGAGAGAGAAGCAGGCTCCACGCAGGGAGCCCGACGTGGACTCAACCCCGGTCTCCAGGATCAAGCCCTGGGCTGAAGGCGGCACTAAACTACTGGGCCACAAAGGCTGCCCAGAAAAAATGCAGTTTAAAACATGAAATTAATTACTGAATCTAAATTAAATTGAAAACTGGGGTGCCTGGGTGGCTCAATCAGTTGAGCATCTGACTCTTGGTTTTAGTTCAGGTTATGATATCAAGGAGCTGGAATTGAGCGCAGACTTGGGTTCTTTGCTCAGTAGGAAGTCTGCTTGGGGTTTTCTCTCCTTATTCCTCTACCCCACACCTTCCCCCACTTGCATGCTTTCTCTCTCTTAAATAAATTTTAAAATTACACTAAAAATTAATTTTAAAAAATAAAAGTCTAAAAGCAATAAACTACCACACCAGTACTGAAAAAATCCAAATTAAATAAATGATCAAAAAAACATATTGACATATAGAGAAGAATTTGGAAAACACAAATAAGAGAGAAAAGTTGATATAGGGTAAAATTTCCCATATTTTATAACTGAAAATAAAATCATTAAAGGTGTTAAAATATAGCACATGCCATGTTCAAAAACAGAAGGGAAAGAAGAAAAGATTGATGAAGATCGGGTAAAGGAGAAAACTTTCTAATTGGAAGATAATGGATTTTCAGATCAAATATGCTCTTAGTTTACAAGTGTTGGTAAGGATGTGGAGAATGGGGAACCCTCATGGACTGTTGGTGGGAATGCAAACTGGTACAAACTCTGGAAAACATGGAGTTTCCTTGAAACATTAGAAATAGAACTACCCTATGATCCAGGAATCGTACTACTGGGTATTTACCCAAAGGATACAAAAACATTAATTCAAAGGAATACATGCACCACTATGTGTATGGCAGCATCAATAGCCAAGATATGGAAGCAGCCCAAGTGTCCATGGAGAGATGGATGGATAAAGAAGAACTGATACACACACACACGCACACACACACAATGGAATATCACTTTAGCCATAAAAAGAATGAAGTTTTGCTATTGGCAACATGGATTGAACTAGAGAGTATCATGCTAAGTGAAGGAAGTCAGTTAGAAAATGACAAATATCACATGATTTCACTCATATGTGGAATTTAAGGAACAAAACAAAGGAGCAAACGGGAAAAAGAGAGAGATGCAAACCAAGAAACAGACTCCTAGCTACATGGAACAAAGCGATGGTCACTAGAGGGGAGGTAAGTGGGGGGAATGGGTGAACTAGGTGATGGGGAGTAAGGAGTACACTGGTCCAGATGAGCGCTGTGTGACCTGGAATTGCTGAATTGCCACATTGTACACCTGGAACTAATACAGCACTGCAGGTTAACCAATTGGAATCAAAATAAAAACTTATGAAAAAAATTCAACACTAAGAAAAGCAAAATAAAAATTAAATTAAAAAATTAAAAGTGCTCTAATTTGAGAGTGAGAAGAATAATAAAAGGGAGTTCTTGGAAAACACTGATGCAAGTTTTTTGTTGTTTTTGTTTTGTTTTTAATGTCAAAGTCATTCACAGACTTGGGTATATTTACAACCCACCTCCCCAGGAAAGACATGTGGTCTCACAAGATAAAATTAGAGGAGTCACGGTGCTTACTGACATTCCTAACTTAAGGGCAAGAAATGCAACATTTTGAATCCCTTAGGCAATTAGAGACAGATGTAATTTTAAGGATGGCTTTGTAGTGGGTCTCAGAGGCCTGACCCAAACAAGCAGAGGCAATTTAGAGGCAGCAATCTCCTCTGTGCAGCAGCACTTGCTCAGGGAACAGGGCCAGGAAATTGGAGGGTCAGTGCGCCTCAGAACCTAGGCCAACTCGGCCAGACCACAGACTGATCACACAGGACTTGCTCCGTTCCCACTTCTCTTCCACTAGTTTTGCGTTGATGATGCTACGGCCTACAGGGGGCTGGGGAGTCCATCCCACATGTCGGAAAAGCTTAGTTTCACTTATCAGTATAAGAAAATTGAGCAAATTGATAAGCTATTTTTGTTAGATGAAAATAGAGCTGTGGAGGCACAAAAGATGATGTGATGCGTTTTAAAGAACTTGCCCACAGAACCCTCCATTCGAATAGAGTCTTGGATTCTAGAACCAGGTTTAAGCATAACTCAGCTAAACGCCCGGTACATTTAATGTCTTAGTTCTAGAGGGAAAAAGTCGATTAGACATTCTGGAATGTCGGTTAAGTAATTAAACATTAGCAATTAATTCTCACATTTTTTTGTTTGTTGTTTCTTTTCAGATTAAACTTTTGAACCAAATACGAGTCTTTGCCTAATTAAATCTTCCTCTTTCCTCCTTTACCTCTTAGCTCTTCTAGTGATGTTCACATTATTCGTACATGAAATCTCTTTATCCCTGATGATAAATTGTTTTATAATGTTTTATAATGTCACTTTTCTTCATCATTTCAATAGTTAAATAAAAAAACTTAGTGGTTGTTTTGAAGATTTGCCTTATTTTGTGACTCTAGTTATATATTCTTGATGCATTTGCATATTTTACTTACTTTTTCAGCAAGATAATTTTATGGCAGAAGCTAAATCAAGAATTCTCTATGATTTACTTTTCACCCTCCAGATATTTCCTTAATCTTAAAATTTCCTCAAGAGTTTTCAATTATGGCAGGAAGAAATACACATAACAAGCAAATCTATAAACTACTTGTTCTAACCTACACAGTAAAAATATTCACATGGTAAATACTGACACTAAAACAACTTCTTAAAAAAAATAAATTATAAAAAATAAATCAGCTTCTTAGAATTTTTTTTTGCATATCCACCTAGAAAAGCCTAGGCTTAGCGATATGCTTGTAATTGTAAAACAAAGAGTCTTCCAGCTAAGATTAACTAAAAATTAACATTAACAAATATGTAAGCTTCCTTTTACATTATCCTTGTATTATATACTTTCTCAGTCAATGTGGTGGGAAGAATGAATACATTAAGGCAATATTTTCCAGAAAATATTGTAGGAAGAAAATTGCCAGAAAATATCTCTGGGTAAAAAAAAAAAAAAAAAAAGAGCATTTCAATAGAATTTGTTGTCAAAGACATTTTCCCATAGCTAGTTGCATATGTAATTCTTCAGAAAAGTCATTGAAAATATCAGGACATAAAGTAGGAAGACCAGGGCCTCTGTGGCAGCATCATAATTGTTTAGAGGTCAGAACACCCCATCAGTAGCAGCTGCACAATGACTCACCTTCTTTGAAAGAAAATGTTGGGGTGTTGAGAGAGAATAAGAAAACTGAAGCCAGAGACAGAGTTTCCTCTAAAGTCTGTCCAAAATGGAAATTCTGTGTGAGTCTCATCCAAATTATGAGGAAAAATTTTGTCTGCTCCTGTAATCTATGATGAAGAACGCTGTGAGCACATTTAGGAACTCAGCTAAAAGCAGCAATCTGCATTTCTGTTTTTATTTGAGGGGATAAAAGCCTATGATAGGAAGATATAATGAAAATAAGAATTGCAGGTGACATGGATTATTTTGTAAAACCTCGAAGTTAACTGTAAGAACTTCAGAATCAAACAGAAATAGGGATAACTCTTTGTCTTGCTCTTTTATTAGATCTGTGAATTCACTTAACCCCTCCGTAAAGCACTTTCCTCATTTAGGGAATGGAAAAATAAAAATAAGAATTTCTCTCTTTTGTTTTTTATAGGTTTTATAATTTATGTAAAGCTTTTTTGGTAAGGTTATAAAACTTATCTGAGATTTAAGTAAGCAATTTATGAACAATGCTACTGTTAATATTTTATACATTTTCATACATTTTCATTTTTTTGCCTTTTAACTGGTAGGTAGGATTTACCATTAACTTCATTACTTAAATTTTACTTCATCTTTTAACATCTTTATTACATTCACATGTTGGTGAAAGCAAATGATTAAAATATCATTTTCTTTAGAAGTTTTATTTTACTGGCATTTTCATGTTATTATCAGTGACTCTTTATTATCTCCTTATGGCAGACTTAGTGCTACAATGGAAACTGGCAAGAGGTTAACATAGGGAAATATTGCTCAGTGTGATGGTTGAAAAATAGTTAGGGAGGGCTTTGAAGGAAATCATCGGTTAGATGTGCCTCTGAGACCAATTTTGATGGGAAACTAGCCATGAGCCAAGTAAAGAAAATGGCAGAAAGTGTCATGCAGTAGTACTGTCATTTACAAAGAGATGTGTAGGCATGTGTTTTGGAGGAAATGTTGGAGCTTATTTAGTGGTACAAAACATGAACCCCAGAGGTGAATAAGAAACAGATCACAAAGGGCCCAATATGTACTGTAAAAATGTATGGCTCATAGTCTGAAGGCGCTGGAGGACAGGGAGAGGTGAAGACTGGAGTTTATGAAACAAAAGTGAAATGACTAGATTCTGATCTTTAAAAATACTAGCATGGAGAAAGTGTGGACTATAGATTGAAAATTCTGAGACCATAGGTAATAAACCATTCAGAGGGACCATGGAAACATGATGGGGTATGAGCTAAGGAGGTACCAGGCATGGCAAAGAAGGTTCTAATCTATAACTAGATTAGAAATGTCTATTTACTTTAAATTTGGGTAAAATAATGCATTTCTTTAAAAGGACAGTTGCTAGATAATGAAATGACTTCATACCTTTGGACATTGGATTTTTGAAAGATCTAGATTTGGCTTGTAACCAGAAACCAAACTACTTTTACTCCCATGATTCCTTTATTCTGATTTGTGGGCTAATCCTTTCTTTTTTATGCTCTCAGGTAAAACCTCAGACAAACCCTATAGCTTTTCAGGCACTCCATCCAATATAGTTTATAAATAGTTCCTTGCTTAGGAATAAAAATTCCAGACCAGTATTAATTATGTAACAATAATCAGGTGCAGAATAGCAGACCCCAAACTGGATCTAGTCAAGGCCTGTAAGCCTCTACTGAGATATAAACTAGTTGGCTTTTTTTCTTTTTTTTAATTGATTTTTTATCTATTATTTATTTATTTATTTATTTATTTATTTATTTATTTATTTATATTTTCATTTATTTATTTATTTTTTGGCTTTTTTTTTTTTTTTTTTTTAGCATTTTTTTCCTACTCCCTAGTTAACTGTTAATGTAAATCCTTCCAGAATCTTACCCATATAAGGGGAGGATTTGCTAAAAGCAACACAATCATACACGGAAGAGTTGGCTGTAATCTTGGGTTGGTGCCCTGTCATCACTGATGCACCCTTGCTAGATCTTTCTTATGCATTCATTCATTCACTCATTCATTCATTTTTTGAGAGAGAAAAATAAAGAAAAAGAGAGAATGAGAGAGAGAGAGACAGAGAGAGAGAGAGAGATTGAGCATGAGTTGGGGGAGGGTCAGAGGGAGAAGCAGACTCCCCGCTGAGCAGGGAGCCCAATGTAGGACTCAATCCCAGAACCCTGGGGTCATGACCCGAGCCAAAGGCAGATGCCTAACCAACTGAGCCTTCCAGGTTCCCTTGCTGGATCTTTCTTGGGCATCATATTTGTGGACCTGAAAGAGCAGTCACCTCAACATAGATAATGTCCAAAGCTTCTCCAGCAACTCAGCACCTCTCTCTCATCCTTCAAGTCAAGAGAATCTAACTTTTCTCATGGAGGATTATTTTAAATTTTCAGTCAATACTCTTGAGAATCTTCCCAAGATTTTCCCAATTTTCCCAATTTTGCTGTCCATGTCACACATTCATTTTGCTATAAGTTTTTGCTTTTTCTCTCTGCCATTTTAGCCTATGCTTGTATAGCTTCTCTTACTGGTCTCCAGGGTCCTCAAGCTACAGTGAGCTGGACACATTCTTGCTGTGATTACCCTGGAATGTCCTTTATTTGGCTTAAGGTGAAAAGAAATATTCCATACCTTAGTCCCAGATGGAATACAAAAAAGAGGTCAATGGGCAATATGCTGACAATTTTGTCTAATAAGGACCTCTCCTCCACATTTTCAACCATCACCTCTCTTAGAGGATGTGGGTGTGTGGCTGGATGAAGTTCCCCAAATGATGCTTGAGTCATTCCCTTTGGAATTAATGTATAAATATCTCTTACTTCTAATTAGAGAGTGATAAAACTGGGCGCTATTGCTTTTCCCTCAGCTTTTATTCAGCAGCCTCTGTGAAAACTCTGAGACAATAGGAGGAGGCTCACTTACAATCTATTATAGAGGCCTTTAAAGATAAAATGTCTGTATTTTGATCCTGGTTTTGATTCCTGTGAAAATTGTGTTGTGTTTTTGTTTTGTTTTTGTTTTTTTTTTTTTTTTTTTTTTTGAGGGAAGGTATAAAAGTAAGGAGGAAAAGAAGTGACAAAATATCTGTAATATTCTGTCCTTTCTCTTGTATTGTGTAGCTCACACATCCCTGCCTACACCATAGGTACTTGAAAGTACTTTACAATATGTAAATTATATGTGCACATATTAAATTGAATATATATATGTGCATCTCTAAATGTATGTGACTGTACATGCATGTAGGTTTCAACATATAATGATACAACATAGTCCACATACAGGTATATTTATATATAGGTAATCATACTGCGTATATACATACATGTATATGCACATATACCTGTAATATACACTCCATGAAAGTGACAAGATATAAGTATTGTGTACACAAGAAAAAGCTCCTTTTAGTCTAAAATCAACAAGATATAAATATTGTTTACTCAAGAAAATCTCCTTTTACTCTTCTAAAACCAACCACTGTATTTGATAATTAAATCCATTTGTATATTATGAACATTAAAGTTACATATAAGAGAATATAATGCCATTTAATAAGAGTATTTTTTTCAAAATTGGGCTTTTTCTTAAAATTAACTGTAATTAATATTTGGAGAATAAACAAACTATTTTTTCCATTCATCTGTTTGTTAATATTTAAATACTGTTATTATATTTAAGTCAATATTTCTCTTTCTTATATATTTAGTAGACTAACTCTCTGCAATATTATCTGAATACGGGCAATAGCAGTTGATACATCATACTAATTAAGTACCAGATTGGATATCTCCTTTCAAACTGTCCTCCCACATGTTTGATATAAACCTTTCAAACTGCAGAGTGAAGTGACAACAAACCCCAGAGCTATGCTATGTGATTGAGAGAATCAGTTATCCTGGTGTCACTGGAAGCAAAATCAATTCCTGTGTCCTGTCATCCTTAGAAAGTACTCTCTAACACGCTGTCAGCAATAAATTTTACAGGATTTCCCCAAAGTCAATTGCTCCTTCTATTTGGGATTAAGATGAAAGCAAATTGATTCTTCCTATACATAGAGGAAGCTTGAGAGAACAGATACTTTTAGTTTACTCACTTTTTTTTTTTTAACTGACAGATTTCTCCTGGCTCACTAACAGAAGGTCCTTAGTAATTGAAATTCCAACCTGTGAAGCACACTCAGGCATAACCAACATGAATGTAATTTCCCTTAGAGTTACCTTCCATACAGGTTGGCAGGAAATTTATTTCTGAGTAACTATTTTTTTTTCTGAGTACGTTAATAAAAAAAAAGGCAATTCTGTGTAACATTTTAACTGAAATTACTGTCAGGATATCCTATCAAATGCAATTTTATTTTATAACATCTCCAAAAATCTATTGATATCACAATTTTGTTTTTTCTTGAATTGAATAAATTTAGAATTAGCATTTCAAATCTTTTAATAAAATTTTTCTTAAAATACAAACTTTTAATAGAGAAGATATCTCAAAATCAAACTAAGATCGTTTTCAATCAACCAGACAACCATAGGTAGATTGTGTTGCCACTTAAAAAAATTCTATAGAGGCCAACTAGAGGAATGCATTTTCTTTCCCCATTTATGTAAGCAGAATAGATTTGTCAATGAATTTAAGAGATCATTTTAAGCGAATTAGATTTTGCTAAAATATATATAAATAAATAAAATGCCAGGTGGGAGTGACCAAAGGCCACCAAAGAAGAAAAGAAACAAGCATTCAAACAAAAATAGACACTGATGAAATAGTATAGAAAATACTAAATGTCATCTGACAAATATATAACATTTATGCTGCCCACTCCTTTGACATTTGTACAGAGAATAACAAATGGGATTAAGTTTTGTAAAGTCCTATAGAGTGTCTAATGCTAGGTTAGGTTCTAAGTAAAAAGCTAATGTCTAAATTAAAGATAGAAGTTGGAATGACATCAGCAACATGGCTGAATAAGGCATCCTTTTCAGTAAATCCCTCTCAACAACAATGATTTGGCTTCTATCCATGGACAAAAGTGTCTATGGGAGCTGTGAGGCCTAGTGCCATACACCAAGGGGTGTGGGAGGAGTCACACCTACACATGCATTGGGTAGTCACACCTTCCCTGCAGACCTCAGCCACAGCAGTGAACCCTATAGTAGCCCATGAGTTGGCTTCAGCTCCTGTAAGTCACTGCCTGGGAGCTCTTGAAGAATACTGTCTAAGACAATTACCCATAAATGCATCTTTGTGGAAGTCCCTATTTCCAACGGAGAAGTTCCAATACCATCGGAAGAAAAGCAAAACCAAAAATAAACAAATAAAAACTATGAATTTAGACAGTTTGAAGAGGATAAGAATAGTTTGACCTTACCCAAGTCACCCTTGCTCCACCCTTGTTTCAAATGAGAACTTCTCAGCCTGTGATTTTCCCATGGGGGAAAGTGAGAGCATCTGAGTGAGTGCCTGGCTTCCCTGCTGGCAGTGAGGAGGTAAAGAGTCTGGGGGAGCAGCAAATGAGGTTATGGGAGAGCATTAAAGGGAAGCAGATCCTAGTAAATGCATCACAGACTCCATCAAGAAGCTGGCTTATGAACCATTTGAGATGCATTACCCGTGGATTCCCTCAAATGACCCATAGGTACCCCGTACTACACCTGTCTCACCCTAATGCTCCCCCATTCTGTATCTCACTATGTATGTTCACAGAGATGGAAAGAGTAAGTGTTGGCAGATAGCTAGTGAGAACATGCATAAAACCAGCCCTAGATCTGTGGACCACAAAGAAGCCACAAACTTGAGCTTTAGCTTACCCTTGGAAAAGCAAAGGTAGGCTGTCAGCACTCAGCCTGATATATTACAGGATCAAGAGAAGGCATACAAATTCAAGAAATCTACCACAAGAGGGACCAAGATGTGTGAAGCATGCCTAGCCACAGAAGGGCCAAGAGAGTCTCAGAATCTCTAGCATGACTAACGGAACGCAATTCTCTCCTAAGGTCAGTCAGTAAAGACTGGAGGAGGTAATTATATTGCAAATCCAAAGACAGCATCCCAAGACTTCAAGAAATAGAGAAAATCAAGGAAATATTACACTACTAAAGGATGACAAGAATCTTTCAATTGCTGGCCCTAGAGCCATGGAGATCCACAATTTACCCAATAAAGAACTCAAAATAGTTGTTTTAAACAAGTGTAGTTAGCTACAAGAAATTATTGAAAACCAGGATAGCAAAATCAGGAAAATAATACCTGAACAAAATAAGGAATTTAACAAAGACATAGAAATATGAAAATTAACACATTGTGGAGTAGAAGTAAATAAATGAAGTGAAAAATGCAGTAGAGAAAATCAACAGCAGAATGTATCAAGAATGAAAAAGTAATCTGTGAATTAGGAGTCAGAAGTTTTGAAATTATCCATTCCGAGAAGAACAAAGAAAAAAAGAATGAAAGCATGAAGAAAGCCTGTACGATGAATGGTGTAACATCAAAAGAAACAATTACTGGAGTAGAAAAAGATAAGGAGAAAGTACAGAAAATTTATTTAAACGATGGCTGAGAACTTCTCAAATCTATAGAGGGATTTGCAGATTGAAGTTCATAAAAGTCATAGATAATGAAACAAATGTAACTTAAAGAGATTTCCTCCAAGCCAGATTATAATAAAACTGTTAAAAATTATAGACAAAGAAAAAAAAAATAAAGACAAAGAGATCATCTTTTTTTTAGGCTATCAGCAGATTTCTCAGCAGATTCTTACAGTTTAGGGAAGAGTGGGGTGATATATTCAAAGTGCTGAAAGAAAAAAAAATGCCAACTGAGAATATTCTATCTGGAAAGCTATACTTCAGAAATTAAGGAAAGGTAGGAACTTTAACAGAAAAAAAAAAAAAAAAAAAAAAGCTGAAGGATTTCATCATCACTAGACCTGCCTCACAAGAAATGCTGACAGAAGTACTTCAAGCTGGAATTAAAAAACACTAATTAGTGACATGAAAATATATGAAAATATACAGCATAATGATAAAGGTAAGTATGCCATCAACTTCAGAAAACTGGAATACTGTAAAAGGGTGGCATGCTAAAGACGTAACTGTAATACAAAGGCTAAAGATAAACATCTAAAAGATAACTATAGCTACAGCAACTTATTAATGAATGCATAATACAAAAACAGGTTAACTGTGACATTAAAACATAAAAGAGGGTCCAAAGTGGCAATGGCTTTGCATGTGATCAAAGTTAAGTTGTTAGCAGCTTTATATCAATAGATATTTTATGTCAGCTTTACAATAACCACAAAGCAAAAACCTCAAATAGATACACATGAAAGAGAGAAAAAGGAACCAAGGCATAGCACCAAAAAATCATCAACTACAAAGGAAGGCAGAGAGGGCAAAAGGACGAAGGTTAATTACAAAACATCCCCTAAAAAATGAAATGGCATTAATTGATTCTTACATTTAATAATAACTTTTGATGTAAATGAATTAAATTCTCTAACTAAAAGGCATGGAGTGGCTAAAATGGAAGAAAAGGAAAGAAGAAAGAAACAAGCAGAGACTGACAAAGCCATCTGCAGCCTCAAGCTTTAAGAACATACATAACCTCAAAGTAAAAGGATGGAAATAGATATATGATGCAGATGAAAAGCAAAGAAGAGCAGGGGTAGCTATACTGGTATCAGAAAAAAGAAAAAAAAGTAGACTTTAAAAATAGTAATAATAAACAAAGAAGTTCACTATATAATTATAAAGTGGTAAGTTCATCAAGAGGATATAATAATCATAAATATGTACCCAACATCTGAATACATAAAACAACTAGAACATACTAACAGATCTAAGAAAGAACCAGACAGTATGATCACAGCAGACTTCAATACTTGACTTTCAACAATGGATAAATCATCCAGACAGGAAATCAATAAGGAAATATTGGACTTGAACTATATTGTAGATCAAATGGACCTAACGGTTATATAAAAACATTCTATCGAACAGTAGCAGAATACACATTATTCTCTAACATACATAGAATATTCTCAAGAAAAAATCATATGATAGGTCACAAAATAAGTCTTAGCAAATTTGAGAGGATTCAAATCATACCAAGTATCTTTCCCTACCAAAATGATATAAAATTAACAACCGATAACAAGAGGGAAACAGGAAAATTTACAAATATGTGGAAACTTAATAACACTCTTGAACAACCACGGGGTCAAAGAAGAAATAAAAAGAGAAATTAAAATTTTAAAAGTTCTTGAAATCAACAAAAATGAACATACCAAAATTTATGGGATGCATGAAAAGTAATTCCAAAATTGAAGTTTATAGTGATAAACATAAATTAAGAAAATACAGGGATGCCTGGGTGGTTTAGCCCATTAAGCATCTGACTCTTGATCTCAATTCAGGTCTTGATCTTGGAGTCATGAGTTCAAACCCTGTATGGGCTCCACATCCAATGTGGAGCCTTCTCAAGAAAAGAAGTAGAAGAGGAAGAAGAGGAGGAAAAGAAGGAGGAAAAGGAAGAGGAAGAAGGAGAAGAAATACATCACAAATAAAAAACCTAACTCTATACCTCAAAGGACTAGAACCAGAAAAACAAACTAATCCCAAAGTTAGCCGTAGGGAAATAACATAAATCAGAACAGGAAATAATGAAACAGACCAGGAAAACAGTAGAAAAGATCCAGTCAGCCAAAAGTTGTTTATTTGAAAAGTTACATGGCATTGACAAAACTTCAGCGAAGTGAGGCTAAGGAAAAAAGAGGGAAGCCTCAAAAAATAAAATAAAAAATGAAAGTGGAGACATTAAGATTGACATCAGAGAAATAAAAAAGGATTATCAGAGACTACATTGAAGGATTATGCAGCAACAAATTGGAGAACCTAGAAGAAATGGACACATTTCTAGAAACATGCAAATTTCCACGACTGAGTTATGAAGAGACAGAAAATATGAACAGACCAATACAAGTAAGGAGATTGAGTCAGTAATCAAAACTCTCCAAAGAAAAGTCTAGATATAGATGGTTTCTCTGGCAAAGTCTACCAGCAATTTGAAAAAGTATTAATTTCAATCATCCTCAAGCTCTTCCAAAAAGTTGGAAAGGAGAGAATAATCCAAAATTCATGTTACAAAACAAGCATTGCTCTGATACAAAAGCCACACACAAGGACACTACAGAAAAGAAAAACCACAGTTCAACATCCTTGATAAACAGAGGTGTCAAATATTTTAACAAATAGTTTAATAATGTAATAGCACACCAAATCTCACAGGACATTAACAGGATCATCCGCTATGATCAAGTGGGATTTATGGCTGTGATACAAGCATGGTTCAACATACACAAGTCAATAAATGTGATATATCACATTAATAGGAAGTTAAAATGACACAGTCATCTTGGTGCAGAAAAAGCATTTTTATAAAATATGGCACCCTTTCATGTTAAAGACTCTTAACACACTGGGTAGAAAAATAACTTACCTCAACATAATTAAAGGCATATTTGACAATCTCATAACACATACTCAATGGTTAAAGGGTCAACATCTTAGGAACAAGATAAAGATACCCACTTTCACTACTTTTATTCAATATCGTTGTGGAAGTCTTACCCAGAGCCATCGGGCAAGAAAAATAAATAAAATGTTCCCAATTTCACAAGGAAGATGTAAAAATCATATTTGTTTACAAATTATATGATCTTATATATGTAAAATCCTAAAAACTTCACTAAAAACTATTAGAAATAACCAACAAATTCAGTAATGTTGCAGGCAACAAAACTAACATTTAGAAGTCAGTTGCATTTCTAAACATTAAAAACAAAATATCTAAAAAGGACATAAAGAAAACAGTCCCATTCATAATAGTATGAAAAACAATAAAGAACTTAGAAAAGAAAACTTAACCAAGGAAATGAAAGATCTGTAAACTGAAAACTGTAAACAGTATGAGAGAAATTGAGGACACCAACAAATGGGGAATGACATTTTCTTTCTGTGTTCATGTATTGGACAAATTAATATTATCAAAATATCCGTATTACGCAAAGCTATCTAGAGATTCAATGCAATCACTATCAAATGCCCAGTGTTGTTTTTCATAGAAAATGGAAAAACAATCCTAAAATTCACACCTGCCCAACAAAAATCCTAATAGCTAAAGCAATCCTGAGAAAGAAGGACAAAGCTGAAAGCATCACAGTTCCTCATAAAATTGTATTACAAAACTATAGTAATCAAAACAGTATTGGACTGGCGTAAAAATAGGCACATAGACCAATGAGATGGGATCAAGAACCCAGAAATAAACCCATGCATGAAAAGTCAACGAGTATTTGACAAGGGAACCAAGAATGCTGAATAACGAATGGTTAAGCTCTTCAAGAAATGGTACTGGGGAAACTATATAATCCTGTGCAGAATAATAAACTACCATCCCTAACTTAAACAATTCACAAAAATTAATTTGACTTGAAACCACAAAATTCCTAATAGAAAATATGGGGAAAATATCCTTGCTATTGATCTTGGCCACATTTTTTAGGGGTGGGGGAGGAGATATGGTATCAAAAGTACAGGCAACAGAATCAAAAATTAGTAAGTGGTATTATATAGAAATAAAAAGCTTCCACACAGCAAAAGAAATAGTACACACATAAAAAAAAAAGGTAACTTACAGAGTGGGAGAAAATATGTGCGATTCATATATCTGATAAGGGTTTATTAATCAAGCTATTAAGCAACATATACAATTCAATAGGTAAATAATCCTCAAAAGATATTTTTTTTTTCCAAAGATCACATAAAACGATCATTAGGTCCGTGAAAAGATGCTGAATATCATGAATCGACAAAAAATGCAAATCAAAACACGAGGACATCATTCCCCATCGGTTAGGATGGCTATCACTAAGGAGACGAGGTAACAAGTGCTGCTGTGCATGGGGAAAGGGCATCTTTGTGGGTAGGATGTACGGTCACCCAGGAAAACAGTATGGAAGTTCAGTTCCTCCAAAAATTAAAAACAGAACTACCCTATAATTCAGTAATGCCACTTCTGGGTATGTAGCCAAAGGATATGAAAATGGGATCTTTTTTTAAAATTTTAAATTATTTAATTATTTATTTATTCATGAGAGACACAGAGAGAGAGAGAGAGAGAGGCAGAGACACAGGCAGAGGGAGAAGCAGGCTCCATGCAGGGAGCCCGACGTGGGACTTGATCCTGGGACCCCGGGGTCACGACCTGAGCCAAAGGCAGACGCCCAACCACTGAGCCACCCTGGCGTCCCGGGAAACTGGGATCTTAAAGTGATGCCTGTGCTTCCATGTCCATGGCAGTATTATTCACAATAACCAAGACACAGAATCAATGCTTATGTCCATCCACAGGCGAAGGGCTAAAGTGGATGCGGTGTAGACACACAGTGGAGTATTAGCCACGGGAAAGAAGGGGGTCCTGACCTTTGTAACAACATGGATGGATCTTGAGCACCTTGTGATAAGAGAAATAAGGCGGATAAGGACAAATGCTCTATGATATCAGCTACACACAGAATCCAAAAGAGCCAAACCCATAGAAACAGAGAGTGGCTTCTACGAGACGGGGATGCACGGGAATGGGGAGAGGTTGGCCAAAGGTACAAGTTTCCGTCACACGATCCATGTCTGGGGACATAACGTGCAGCACGATGACTGTGGTTAACAATACAGCATTACGGACCTACGCTGGCCAGGGAAGTCGATGTTGCACGTTCTCACCACAAAAGAGAATTGATAATGATGTGAGATGACAGAGGTATTAGCTAACCTGCCATGGTAATTGTTCTCAATATATACGTGCGTCAAACCATCACTGTGCACCTTCACCTTTCCACAACGCCCTATATCCATGACATCTCAGGGAAGCTGGGAGGAAAGACAGATGCCAACATAGCCTGCGTGTGGATGTGTGTGTGTTGCTGAGTGTGTTGGCGGAGAATTCCCATTTATTGATACAACTCTCTAAGAACCGGTAGGGCTACAATGATTTTATAACAGAAATACAAGCAGCATGGTGGGAAGATGAGCAGGGGGGACAACCAAGTGTCTTCAGGTTTGGAGAAATTATCATTGGTCTTGGGACTTGAAGAATATGTAATACATTAAAAGTCAAGGTTGAGAGCAATAGCGATTTTTTGGGGTGAGATGTATAAAAGCTACGTGAGAATTCAATTACACCTGTGCTTTCGGGGATCCCTGGGGGGCTCAGCGGTTTAGCGCTGCCTTCAGCCCAGGGCGTGATCCTGGAGACCCAGGATCGAGTCTCAAGTCGGGCTCCCTGCGTGGGGCCTGCTTCTCCCTCTGCCTGTGTCTCTGCCCCTCTCTCTGTGTCTCTCATGAATAAATAAAATCTTTAAAAAAATAAAAAATAAATAAACGTGTGCTTTCTTGTCCCATCAATATACAGCATGCTACGCGGCTGGGTCAAAACCTATATGTGGATCTACGAGCTTTTTACATAAGAGAGAATGTATCAAAGCAAGAAAAAAATGTTAGGGTGTAATTAGAAGCAATCATTTAAAATCACACTTTTAAAAATACATTAACCTGTATAATGTGTGCAAGAAAGACGCCGGTGTTCCAATTACATGATTCTCCAAATAAAACTTTGAGAAATGGATCCTACAATCAAGACAGGGTTTTGCCAATGTTATCCTATAAATGCCTTACGAAGGACTCGTATATTCTTAGACAATAACATGGCTTTTAAGACATTGTGGTCAATACAGTTGGAGATTTATAATAGAGCCTTTTATCAATTAGTGTTAATACGCATGTTTAGATATTTGACGTTCATTGGAATCCGTGGTCTCTGAAGAAATGTACAGTTCTCCATTTCTTTTAAATATTATAAAGTCACAGACGACGGATCTAAAAGAGAGTTTTGCTGAATCAGCTTTCAATGCATTTTTTTTTTTTGTGTGTGTGTGTGTTTGTGTTTCAACTGAGAAACCAAATATCATTCATCTCAATAAAACATCCTCTCTATGTTCAAGAGAATTGTGCTTTGAAACAAACTGAAAATCATTATTCTCACTCTGGGAAGTCGGGGTTTCTGGGGTGAGGTGAGGGATAGCAACTCCCCCGCAGGAGTCTGTCCTTGGGGCAGGTTTGCAGCCTGCCCAGAGGGGCTGCGTCCAGCCAGCTGAGGTTTGGAGCAGGAGGGCCTCTGACAACCACAACCCCTGTCACCCGTGCGAACCCCCTCTGCAGGGGTGAGGGCAGGAGAGGGACTGGAGGGTCCCTGGGGGGAGGAGGAGTCTATCTGCTAGACCACATCCCTCATTCAACACCCAAGCTACTGCGGCAAATATTTCTAGACTCCTCTAGGCTTATTCCCTCCCCAGCCTCAGAGTTACTTCTTTGCTGTTGCTGTTACTCACGGATTCAACCACCTCGAGTAGTTGAATAACAGCATATGCAGTTATTTTGCTTGTATAGTTGTGATGATTTTTGTTCCAGGTGCAGGAGCTAAGAAGCCTCTTCTTCCCCCAGGGCAGGGACAGCCTGTGGGTGTCCTGCCCGTACAGAGCAGCCGTGGGCACCACACCTCAGGGGCTGTCAAAGAGGTGACTTCCTGCAACACTGACCTTTAAATACAGCAGGTGACAAACTGTGTCACCGAGCAATTTTCTCAATAAGACCCCTGGTCTCCCAAACTCTAAAAGGGTAATGACAGCGCCGTTGACCATTGAACACCTGGGGGGAGAGGGGAGTCCACTCACCATGCTGCTGAAATTGATGGATGACCTTTGATTCCCTAAAACCTAATGACTAGTAGCTTCTGGTGATGGGAAGCCTTACTGGGGCCATAAACAGTTGATTAATGTATATTTTGTATGTCATCATATTATATGCTATATTCTTACAATAGCGTATGGTAGATAAAAGAAAATTTTATTAAAAATCATAAGAATGATAAAACACAGGTAGCACATGTATGGTGTTATACTATATTAACTGGAAAATAAATTCCTCATGTAAGCGAACCTATGCAGTCCGCACCAGTATTGTTCAAGGGCCAATTTATTTACCTTCCTGGCCTTCAGTGATATTTACTTATATAAAGTGCATAGACTGTGGATCTGTTCGGAATACAGAGGGCACTCCTGGTGGTGATTATTAACGCTGATGATAAACACTACCAACTGCTTTTAATAAAGGCTTAATTGCTGATAACATTGCGAATAACAAACAGTACCAGTAAATTTCTTTTGCCTGGTATCTTTATTTGATAATTACAGACTTCTGAAATAGTTTTAGAATATTTTAATAATCTGTCTTTTAGAAAACCAGGTTAATATTTTCAAGTCACATAAACTGTCTTTTAAATTCCATAGATAAAAAAGCAAGAGTGGCCACATCATTAGAAGTATTAGGGGGTGGACGGAGTGCCTCTCTTCGTGCCTTGTTAAATTGCTTTGCAGTAAACGCTTTCTGGATTTTTATGACATGGTATGGGATCAAAAATTCTGTGAAACAAATAACTGTCAAAACCGTTAAATTACTATGTATGGATCTCAGAGTAAATAAATAGTGAGAAAAATTAGACCCTTGGTAGTTTGATAGGTAGGAGAGGAACTGCATGTGCTACACAAATTCCAAATGTTTTTAGACTGTTGAAAACTAGGACAATCCAGTACCACACACACACCTTTTTGTTGTTGTTGTTGTTGTTGTTGTTGTTGTTTGGGGGGTGGGCATCTCACAGGCTTATTCACTTTTATTCAATCTTTTTTCTTTCTGTTCCTCAGATTTGGTCACTCAATTGTCCCTTTTTTATTATGAATTTATTTTTTATTGGTGTTCAATTTCCCAACATATAGAATAACACACTTGTTTTTTATTAAGTTTGTCACTTCTTAAGCTGTTGATGATGTCAATACCATGTTAGAAACATTTGAGAATCTTATGGCAAACTAAGATGTTGCTTTTTCTTTTCTTTAATATGGGAGGATTTAATTTCTTGATTTTGGCAGTTCTGATTTCCCATTATTCTTATATTGAAAAGATGGTCTAATCACTGTAAAGCAATTCAAAATACTACTAAATTTATTGTGCTCATGATCTTGCAATACATACAAATATGGAATCATTATGCTGTGCACTTGAAACCAAAATGGACAGAGATAAGCACTGCCTTTCAAATTTCTACATGGTATCGCATCACATTTTCCACAAGAATTCTAATAGAATATTTATTAACTTTTCAGTTCTCATAAGCAGGTTTAAGATAATTTTTTTTTTTTACTTCATTGTGAGTAGTTTTCATTTTTCACAATGAAATGCTGACAATGGGTTAGTAAGAGTTCCCAAAATGCAGCATGTGCAAACCTACCAAAGAATAGAAGGCAGAACTCTGAGGTGTTTTCCATTTTTTCTCTAAAAATGTGAGTTCTCTGGTTTTCATTTAGAATAAAGTTAGGAATGAATCAATGAATGAATGAAGTTAGGAATAACATTGCCATCACCAAAACAACAATAACAACAAAGAATGGCTAGTCAAAAATATGACTTTCTTTGATCACTTCAGAGACATGAGGTTACATGGGAAACTATGCACTTGAAACTGGAGATTGGAGCAAAATGTCGGTGAGGATTTAGGAGATCTAAACAGTTCTATTAACCAGCTTGGGCTATTTTATATTTATAAAACACTGCACCCAGTAACAGAAAATATACTTTCTTATCAAGTGCACATGCAACAGTTAACAAAACGGAATACATAGCAAGGCTATAAAACAAATCTTCATACATTTACAAGAATTGAAATCCTACGTAATGAGTAAGATCTCAAACTAACAACATTCCTTTAGAAATCAATAACAGATACTGAAATAGTAAAGTGTATTTGGAAGTTGAACGACATATTTTTAAACAACCCAAAGGTTGAAGAAGTACCCACAAGGAAAATTAGAAAATAGTTTAAATTGAGTTAAAAACATGATATTTCAAAATTTGGGCAATGCAACTATAGCAGTACATAGAGAGAAAGTTATAGCAATAAATGATTACGTTAGAAAGAAAAGAGAGGTTCAAATCAAAAATCCAAGATTCCACCTTGAGATAATAAGTATAAGAACAAATCAAGCCCAAAATAAGCAGAAGGAAAGAAATAATACAGACAAAAATCAATGAAGTCAAAAATAAACAAAATCATGGAGGCAAAAAGCTGAAACTTTTGAAAAACTGTTAAAAATCAATAAACTTCCAGCAAAACTGGCCATTAAAAGGAAAACAAGCAACAGATTAAATAAATAAAATATGGATATCACTCCAGATTTTACAAAAATAAAAAGAGTAATTAGGGAATAAGTCACCTACTTTATTGCTAAAATCTCAAAAATTTAGATAAAAGAGAAACATTTCCTGAACGGTACACACTACCAAAGCTCATTTCAGACAAAACTTGAAAACTTGTAACCATCTTATTAGTATTAACAGAACAGTTTCACTGCTAAAAACTTGAAAATCCTAATTCCATCAAATCAACTGCTTGTGTAACAAGAAACCTCAAGGTCAAACATTTCCTCTGACGTATTCTGTCAAAATTTTTAAGAAACAGAATATAGTAAGTTTACACGAACTCTTCCGGAAAATAAGATGAAGCATGCTTTCCAATTCGTTTTACTATATTTATATAGTTAAAGTGACATCAAATCAAATACAAGTACTACAAGAAAACAAGAGACCTATTATTCATCTAAGTACAAAGCACAAATGTCCTCTAAAATATTACCAAACCATAGACAACAATATATAAAAAGAATAGCACATAGTGACCAAATGAAGTTTTAATTGGGAATGCAAGACTAATTAAACATTTTAAAATTGGCCAAAGTTAGTCACCACTACTAACACGCTAAGCCAAGAAAATCAATGCGGTCCTCTCAATAGACAGAGAAGTGGAATTTGATTAAATTCAATATCAACTAATAATAACCTTTTAGCAAACTAGGAATGGAAGGGAACCATTAGGACATAGACCTATAGATAAAGCCTAAAACAGTAACATTTCAATAGAATTCGTGGGGGAAAAAATTCACTTCAGTTAGGAAACAGAGCATAAACAATACAACCCAGACAGAAATGCTTAATAAGATGTATATCAAAATAAACAATGTCTGCTCTTTGGAAGACATGGTTGAGCTAATGAAAAGATAAGACATGGACTGTCATATGGTAAAGGAATTTTATACAGAAATTTTTGAAGTTAATAATATGAAACAACTCAAATTTTAAAAATAGGCACAAAACTTGAGCAGATACTATATCACAGAATATATACAGTGGTGGAAAAACTCATGAAAAGATGCTGAACATCATTTGTCATGAAGGAAATGAAAATTAAAATCAAGAAAACCATTATCTGTTAGAACTGCTAAAATTATTATTTTTTAAAATGGTAATGTCAGTTTCTTGGAAAGATATAAAGCAACTGACATTCTCATATGTTGATGATGGCGTGGTAAATACTGCAGCCGCTCTGGAAGACCAGTGGTAATTTCTTATAAAATTATTTAATTTCTTATAAAATTAAACATATTCCTATTACACAATTCAGCAATTCCACTACTAGGCACTTATTGAAGGAAAACAAAAACTTATGTTCATGCAAAAACCTGTACTTAAGCAAGGGTAGTGGTTTTATTAATAACTGCCCAAATCCCAACACTTCTTGAGCTAGTAAATCATCTACTATGTATTCTTAAAATGGAATACCACACAGAGATAAAAAGAAAAAGAGTTACTGAAAGTTTCACTGTGAATAATTCTCAAAGGCTTTATGCTAATTGAAAAAAATCCAAACTCCTAAGACTAAATATGTGAGTCTTCTTTTTATATGACACTTGGAAAAAATTAAAGGCAAAATTACAGGGATAGAACACAGGTCAAAGGTTAAAGGTTAGTAGGAGCTTGGAATGAAAGGAGTGGTTAACTATTTAGAAACAGGTGTGAACCTAAAGGAAGACAATTCTGTTCTTTTTATTGATTATGTTAGTGGACATGACATATATTGTCAAAATTGTAGAAATGCTCATCAAAAATATGAAAGAAATCTAATGTATGTAAATTGTATTTCAACAAAAATAGAAGTCAAATGCAATTTTAATACTTCATATTGAGCTACATATTACTCAGCTATTTGTCTTAGATTATTCAAGTTATGGAAAACAAAGTTTTGCAAAACATCCCATTTTTAACCTATATTTTGTTGTATTAACAATTAATTAATTAATTAATTAATTAGATTTTTAAAAGAAGTTCTAAAAAATAGTCTACTAAAACATAACTCAAGGGGCACCTTACTGGCTCAGTCCGTGGAGCATGTGACTGACTTTTGATCTCAGAGCTGTGAGTTCGAGCCCTACATTGTGCATAGAGCTTACTTTAAAAATTAGTTAATTTCACCAGTGTTAACAAATAAACCACACCTGTCATCGGGGATGTTGATGGTGGAGGAGATTATTCATGAATACAACTGATGAACCTACAATGACACACCATTATCCCTCAAAGTCCATAGTTTATGTAAGGATTTAATCTTGGCGCCTAACCTTCTATGGATTTCGAAAAATGTATGTATCCGCCAAAGTAGTAACAAACAGAATAGTTTCACTGCCCTAAAAATCTGTTTTGCTTCATATTGTCCATGTATTTCCCCACCCCAAGCCCCTGGAAGCCACTGTGTCTCTTCGATTTTTTTTAATTGTATCTATAGTTTGCCTTTTCCAGAACGTCATACAATTAGAATCCTATAGGATGTCACCGTTCCAGATTGGCTTCCTTCACTTAGTATTATGCATTTCAGTTTCCTCAAGGTCTTTTCCTGGGTTGACAGCTTATTTTCTGTTAGCACTGAATAATATTCAATTGTATGGATATGTCACAGTTTATCCATTTAGCTACTGAATGACATGTTGGTTGCTTTCAGATTTTGTCAGTTATGCATAAAGCCACAATAAACATCCATGTACAGATTTTTGTGTGGATGTAAATTTTCAGCTCCTTTGGGTAAATACCAAGCAGCAAAACTGCTGGATCAAATGGTTAGAAGATGTCTAGTCTTGTTAGACACTGTCAAACAGCCTTCGATGATGGCCGTACCAGTTTTCATTGTCACCATCAATGAAACGGGGTTTTGTTGCTACACGTTCCCACAGCATTTGATGTCAGTGTTCTAGAACTTGTCCACTCTCATAGGTGCTATGGTATTTCCAAGTTTTAATTTGCATTTCTCTGATGACATAGGTATGGATTATAATATGTATTTACTTTGAAGTGCAGACATTAATTAAATAATAGCGCATAAGTATCATTAGAAGAATTTCCTTAATAAATAGGTTTAAAAAAATAAATAAATAGGTTTGAGATGATATAAAATCAGTGTACTAATCTTCTATTAAAAAAAACTGCTATTTCAGAACCCTAACTACTTAAAAATGTGTAAATTTTCTTTAGCCTTTAAGCTATTCATAAACGCTCCCCAAATAATCAGAATTCTGTATCTGTGGAACTCAATTTAATGCAGTTCAACTGCATAAGAAACATTTCACCACCAAAAACTGAGCTGGTTTGTAACAGACATTCAGTAAGAAATGACTGTTTTTTTAAGGAAGAAAAATACATGATATTCTATGATTTTATTATTTGACTGCTTGTTAACTAAACTATAAAAATATTTTCTTAATTATTCTAAATGAAAAAATGCAAACAATATTTAATGATCTTGAAGTCATAATTTTTAAAATATTTATTAAGAATTAACACATTTTGAGATACAAATGCAAACAATATTTAACGATCTTGAAGTCATAATTTTTAAAATATTTATTAAGAATTAACACATTTTGAGATACATATACATCGCTGCTTATTTTTTCAGAATGTGTGTCCACATGGATATGATTCCTTTGTAGGCATTTTTTCCTTGAAGTAAATTAAATATGTACAAAAAGTGCAACAGTCTCAAAGTTTTGGACTTGGGAAACAACTGATTTTCGAAGATGACTCCCTGGTGTTATTCCCGTGATTATGTTATTTTAAACTAAAGACATTTTGCAGGTGTAATTAAGGTTACTACACACTTGACCTTCAGATATTAAGGTTATCCAGGTGCCCTAACCAAATCACTACAGCCCTTTAAAAGCAAAGGGTTTTTTTGTTTGTTTGTTTGTTTTTTGTTTATGTTTTGTTTTGTTTTTGGCTAGTCGTTAGAGTTGTAATCAAAACATGGAGTTTTGAAGTTGCAAAGATCTGACAAGATAGACATATTTTGTTGCAAAATCTGAAGAGAGAGGGAGCATCTTCAGCTAGAAGGAACCTGAGGGTGGCCTTTGAGCAGAGCTGTCCCCTGGCTCAAAGTCAGTAGGAAAACAGGGACCTCAGTCCCAAGAACTAGATTCCACCAACAACCTGAATGAGCTCCTTTCCAGAGCTCGGGAGTCTCAGGATAAGAACTCAGGCAGCTCACACCTGGATTTCAGCTTTGGGAGGCTAAGCAGATAACCCAGGATTGTGACCCGCAGAACAGGATGTGAGATAATGCAATGTTATTTTTCCAGTCTGTTAGCTTGTGGTACTTTGTTAGGAAAAAAGAGAAAACTAACACTAAAACCAGAAATGATGAAAAGAAAGGAGACTGAGGATGTAAAACTCAATTCTTATAGGAGGACCAAAAAACTTAAAAAAATGAACTAGTAGAAATGGTAACAAATCATATTAACTATAGAATTGTCCTTTAGACTGAAAGAAAACTTCCTACTACTACATCTAGGTCATCGAACTTGAACAGTACTTATTTCCTAATCTTTTAAATTGCATTTTGCTTTTTTAGTTTTCCAGTTAAATATACCACTTAAGATCATAAAAGGATTGAGGTTGTGGGACTAAGTCTATTGATTAAGACATTTTTATAAAACAAGAGAAAATATGAATGATAGCATATGATAATTCTTAGTCTTCCTGAAAATCAAACGAAATGCATTACACTTACAAAATGCCATTCGTAGACCAGAAGATATTTCTTTTAAGATGAAATACTTAAGTCTCTTCTACTTTTTTCTTTCCATATTTCCCTTCCAGAAAACTAGAGATTTTATTTTATTTTTACTTACCTTTTTTAAAGATTTTTATTTATTTATTCCTGAGAGACACAGAGAGAGAGAGGGAGAGAGAGAGGGGCAGAGACACAGGCAGAGGGAGAAGCAGGCTCCATGCAGGGAGCCCGACGTGGGACTCGATCCCGGGTCTCCAGGATCACACCTGGGGCCGAAGGCAGGTGCTCAACTGCTGAGCCACCCGGGCGTCCCGAGAAGAGATTTTAAAAAGTTAATTTACTTAGTCAAGTGAAGTTCAAATTCAAGGTCTCACGCTGGTAGTTACATTTTTGAAAACACACTGCAACATGAAATAAAATTACAATAAAATGCACAGAGGCCCTGTAGAATGGGGTTTGGGAGAAAAAGTTTTTATCAAGTGGGATGCTGTAATTTGGAGATGAGAAGGATTTTAAAAGGGGAAATGAGACCTTTCTCAGAGTCTAAGTTACATTCAAGCTCAGAAGGATAATTGAGCAATGAGTTTAGTCTCTATTATCAGTCCTTGAATTTAGGGACCACCCAATGCTTGATATCCCGCCTCCTTGCTAAAGCCTGGTTTCGACTCTGAGTTTGTGAGAAGCCAAAACCCAGTGGGGACAATATAACAAGTCAGGCTTTTCATTCACGTCACATCAGGGGAAGAAATAATTTATAATAAGAATTTCTCAGCTCAAATTCAAATTCATGTGTGTTGACACCCCCAGGCCCATGGGGTGACCAAAACATATGGATTCTAATAAAATGCCACATCACTCTGGCTTACCTTTCTCACTGAATTTTTTTTTTTTTTTTTTTTACAAATTTTGATATCTGCAAATATCTTCTCCCATTCTGTAGGTTGTCTTTGAGTTTTGTTGACTGTATCCTTTGCTGTGCAAAAGCTTCTTATCTTGATGAAGTCCCAATAGTTCATTTTTGCTTTTGTTTCTTTTGCCTTCGTGGATGTATCTTGCAAGAAGTTACTATGGCCGAGTTCAAAAAGGGTGTTGCCTGTGTTCTTCTCTAGGATTTTGATGGAATCTTGTCTCACATTTAGATCTTTCATCCATTTTGAGTTTATCTTTGTGTATGGTGTAAGAGCGTGGTCTAGTTTCATTCTTCTGCATGTGGATGTCCAATTTTCCCAGCACCATTTATTGAAGAGACTGTCTTTCTTCCAATGGATAGTCTTTCCTCCTTTATCGAATATTAGTTGCCCATAAAGTTCAGGGTCCACTTCTGGATTCTCTATTCTGTTCCACTGATCTATGTGTCTGTTTTTGTGCCAGTACCACACTGTCTTGATGACCACAGCTTTGTAGTACAACCTGAAATCTGGCATTGTGATGCCCCCAGATATGGTTTTCTTTTTTAAAATTCCCCTGGCTATTCGGGGTCTTTTCTGATTCCATACAAATCTTAAAATAATTTGTTCTAACTCTCTGAAGAAAGTCCATGGTATTTTGATAGGGATTGCATTAAACGTGTATATTGCCCTGGGTAACATTGACATTTTCACAATATTAATTCTGCCAATCCATGAGCATGGAATATTTTTCCATCTCTTTGTGTCTTCCTCAATTTCTTTCAGAAGTGTTCTATAGTTTTGAGGGTATAGATCCTTTACATCTTTGTTTAGGTTTATTCCTAGGTATCTTATGCTTTTGGGTGCAATTGTAAATGGGATTGACTCCTTAATTTCTCTTTCTTCAGTCTCATTGTTAGTGTATAGAAATGCCACTGACACCAGTGAGAATGGGGAAAATTAACAAGGCAGGAAACAACAAATGTTGGAGAGGATGCGGAGAAAAGGGAACCCTCTTACACTGTTGGTGGGAATGTGAACTGGTGCAGCCACTCTGGAAAACTGTGTGGAGGTTCCTCAAACAGTTAAAAATATACCTGCCCTACGACCCAGCAATTGCACTGTTGGGGATTTACCCCAAAGATACAAATGCAATGAAACACCGGGACACCTGCACCCTGATGTTTCTAGCAGCAATGGCCACGATAGCCAAACTGTGGAAGGAGCCTCGGTGTCCAACGAAAGAAGAATGGATAAAGAAGATGTGGTTTATGTGTACAATGGAATATTACTCAGCTATTAGAAATGACAAATACCCACCATTTGCTTCAACGTGGATGGAACTGGAGGGTATTATGCTGAGTGAAGTAAGTCAGTCGGAGAAGGACAAACATTATATGTTCTCATTCATTTGGGGAATATAAATAATAGTGAAAGGGAAAATAAGGGAAGGGAGAAGAAATGTGTGGGAAATATGAGAAAGGGAGACAGAACGTAAAGACTGCTAACTCTGGGAAACGAACTAGGGGTGGTAGAAGGGGAGGAGGGCGGGGGGTGGGAGTGAATGGGTGACGGGCACTGGGTGTTATTCTGTATGTTAGGAAATTGAACACCAATAAAAAAATAAATAAAAAAAATAAAATAAAATTAGGTATAGTTAGGTTAAAAAAAAACAAATTTTGATATCTTGGCTTTTTTTTTATGTACTACATATTTACCGATGTATTATTAAAAAAAAATTCTTTATAGAGGTTTTAAATCTCATGATACAAGAAAGTTTGCTCCTTTTTTTTTTTTTTAAATGGCCATTCTTTACACATGAAAATATAAGCAGTTACCCGGGATGTTCAAGATGCTATTACGTCTTTAGAATTTATCTTGATATGCTGGCATTTACTTCAAGCTAGCATATGCTACTCATATGAACAGTAGTACTGATGAAATGCCACATAGATATTTTGAGGGGAAAAAAAAAAGAACAAATGGGTCATCTGGTCTCCAGGTGTGCTGTGTAATAGAGGTAAATACCAACATATAAGAATTCTCGCTGCAACTTTATGTGTCATTGCACAGAGACATATTTTATCACCTGAAAAGTACAGAATTGCACGGCTTGTATTATCTCTCATTTAGTTCTAGAAGCTTGGGAACCCCATCCTGTTTGATAAAATACTTCAAATGACTTGCCTATTAACTATATTTCTACCCTTCCTATACAATTTATAACAGTGTGATAGGTCATAAGCCACATACCACTGGATTTGTCCTTTTTTCCTCTGTCTTTGCATTAATTATAAGCTTTTACTTTACCCATGACATGCATAGTGTGTGTAATTAATACAAAATGTGCACAATAAAAAGTGTATAGCTGTATTTAAAATTATAATGTACTGAACCTATGTTTTCATTCCCATAACAAATAAAATAGTATGTGTGTGAGATAATAAGTAGGTAGGCTTCTGTAGCTGGTATAATTTTAGAAACAGTGCAGAATGAACAAGCACTTGGGGAAACTGATTTAAAAAAAAATAGAGGAATGAATGTATCTACTTTAATTCCCTATTTTGTTGTAACATTGACAAGAAAAGGTCATCCAGAACTCTGAGAGGCTGAAAATTACACTAAAGTACTCCTCTGACAGTTTTATGGGTTTTTTTTCCACAGCTATTTAAATTACAATAATGCAACTGTACATTAAAACTAACAAAATTAATGCCCTCAAAAATTGTTTTTCTCGATACTGCTAATGGGCATTTGGGCATTTTTGGAACTTTCAAATAATGACAGAATTTTATCACAGGAAAATGCCTTAATAAAGAAATAAAGTGGTCCTATACCCCTGAAATTTTAAAATATACAGTTTTATTTTTTCAACGCTTTATCATATATAAGATATATGTTGATGCTATAATACTTCCAAATGATTATGAAACTGATCATCCCTGTACCTTCAAATTTTATAATGATCAAATCCTCTCAAGTACCTAGACCCTGACTGAGGAAAGCCATTTGATTTTGAGGGCTTGGACACCTATATCCTAAATTTTTAGCCTGCTACAGTGGTCCTGGGAGCAATTTTCAACCAAGGATCTCCTAAGGCAGAATTTTCCAATGGATTTGGGAGAAAAGCCAAGCTTGAGAGATAATCTCTGAAGGAAAAAAAATGAGACCATTGCTTAATGAGTAATGCTCAGTGAGTAAAGATATGGAAGCAACCAGACCTTCCCCTGGACTATTTCACTATATTTTACATGCTAAAGGCATTGATAAGTCTTACACTGAATAAACTTATTCAATCTGTTTTAACTCCAATTCTCAATTTTTTGACCAATGAACTTTTTTTCATCTTATTCATTTTCAATAAGCTATTTAATATCTCACACAAAATATTTTGAAAGTTGACATTCTATGTCAGAGAATGGAATCCTTTCTCAAGTAGATTTTCATTAACCTTGTATAACAGAAACTTTTAAAACTGGAAAAAAGATGTTAGATACTCTACTGCCTTAAGTTTTACATATAAGTTCATGAAGTTCTGAGGGGAAGAAAAAAAGGATATTTAAGAATTTTGAATAGCCTTTATAAACAGTATTTTGTCAAGTTTATTTCCCGAAACTGATTCTACAAAATGAATGTCAAACATGACATGGTTCTGTACAATACAGTGGAATAAATTATTAAAGTAACTGCATGTAAGAATTCTGAAGAAATGAATTAATGCCTGTGAAGTAATCTGTATTCAGCAGCAAGTCATGGCATGATACTTGATTATATCATGGAATTTTAAAAATGTAGAGGGACTTTGATTTTAATAATGTATTTGACATGATCACCCCAATAGTCCTTTAAATAAATAGATGAATTTGTTCCAGAGAAAATTATATTTAGGACACTTAAAATATCCTAAATTAATCTCCCATGATCAAATGTTCTTATGGAAAAAATAGTGTGAAACTCAAGATAAATTTCTAGCAGCATTTAGAAAGACTTTTGAGGATTAATCAGTCTTGTGATGTTTATTATTTGTGATTAATATGCTGACATAGGTAGAAAGCTGATAAAACGCTTATGCTATATAAAATTGAGAAAAATTCCAGGTTCATAAAATCAAAAGCTAATCTAAAAACTGACCATATCTGAAAGGATGAAAACTAATGTGAGATTTCAAACCTAGGTGCAAAGAAATCAACTGCACATATTTCAAAATGGCCCCAATGCATTTGCAAAGACATTTAGAATGTCTAATGAAATAGATGTTCAAAGTGAGTCTCTTCTATGATGTGGCCATCAAAAATATTGATGCCATCATAGGTTGCACTGAAATAAATTAACATTTATTGAACATGCATTATGCACAAGACATAATGCCATACTCTTCACCGCATTAAATCAATTAATTTTCAAAACAACCATAAGGTGGGTACCATTATCTCTAATTTACAACTCTGGAAACAAATCTCTGTATTTTTTTTTTTTTCTTGAGTGCAAGGAACATCCTAGTTTTATTTATTTTTTTATCTTTATACCCTTATGTAGAAGAATGAATGATACAGAGTGGGTATTCATAAACACATTTGAAGAAATGAATGGCTTAAGGAAATCTAGACATGATCAAGAAAACTTGCACAGGGTAGACAACAATCATGATCATCGATAAGTGCTACAACATTCCAATAAAAGAATTTCCAACATATTTACAAAGGTAAATATTTTAAAAGAAGAATAAATGTTAGACCTATATTATCACCTACTAGGAATGTTGTAGAAAGAATTTATATGTCTTTTTTAATATTGTGGAAAATGTACCCACTTCCTATTGTAAAGTATGAAATAATATAAGTATAAATTTATGTAATCTCAAAAAAATGAAAAAAAAATCTAAATCCTCTTAATTATTCAATTTTGTTCTCTGGAGTAAAAATTATTTTCTGTAAAAGTAATAAACAGGGGAATAAATTATCCAATAACCAAAATATACATATACTTCATTGCCCAAAAAGTTTTAATTTTAAAGTGATCTATTAATATTCATATAGTTGCTATATGTTCAGTGCTATTCTTCTAGGATGGAAGACTGAAAGACATCTGGTAGTTTAATAAAGGCTTCTTCTTATCAGCACCTTTCAATTATGTTGGTTAGGCAATAGAGGCACAAATGAATAGAATTCTGTTACTCATTCTGTCCTTACAGGTTTTCATTTAAAAAGGCAAACTGTTTTGAAAGCTGAGGAAAAATGTAAGCTATGAATGGAAAGGGAGAATGGATTTGGACAGTAACATAAAAACAGGTACTTCTGAAAACAGAAATCCTTTGCCCAGGAAAATGCAGTATTAAATAAGGAATAATGAATAAATAACCTGAGGAAAAATAATGTGCTGATACAATGAAAATAATTATTATTATGGTGGTGAGAACTTAAGAAACATCTTGAGATTTATAGAACTCTAGGTTTTAAATACCAGCAATAAGATACTGCGACACAATATGTGATACACGAAGCAGCGATTTCACGCAAAAAGCATTTAGTGTTAGGCAGAATGGAGAGAGGAAAATGAGCGTAAATTCAAGTAATTTAGACTAGTGAGAAGAGCTAAAGGGATGTAATAATGACCTTCAACAGAACTGAAACAAAAATCATGCATCACATATTTTACAGGAAAAATAAGGCATTTTGCTGATTTGTTCTAGAGCACAAATGGAAGGGAATAATCCAATATAACTCTCAATGTCTGGCCTGGGAGGACAGATGGAATATTACAATACCAGTCAATGAAGAATATATGACTAAATTATTTCAAGGCGAAGATATGGCTTTTGTACTTGAACAAGCTAAACTTGTCATACCAATAAAACATTTAAGAAACTTGTTTTGTAAGCAGATGGAAATAACTTTAGGTCAATTTTCCAGGAATCAATTTGATTCAAACCAATCTCCCCAAAGCAAATTTTTGTTTTGTTTTGTTTTGTTTTTTGTTTTGTTTTTGGCAGCATGTTCTGCATCCAAAGAAAACTGGAATATTTCAATGTCACAGAACCCACAGTAATAGGGATGGGAGAAGAAACAAGAAGTAAGGGCAAGAGGAGGAAAGAGAGGGGTGGTTACGAGCTCATGGAGACCACTATACTTAATGAAAAGTTATCTGTGTCTAAGTTTCTGTTGGACGATAGGGGGAGATACACAGAGAGAAGAGGTGTATCAAAGAAAGATTAATTCAGTCACAAATTTTTAGTTTAAAATTATAGTATAAATTGATACTCAGATATGTTTCTCTAATCCCAAACTCATTAAATTTCAATAAAGTTTTGAATTAAATCCTAATAACTTTATCTATTGTGTTTGGATAAAATGTTGTTTTTTTTATTTTTATTTTTATTTTTATTATTTTTATTTTTATTTTTTTTAATTTTTATTTATTTATGATAGTCACAGAGAGAGAGAGGCAGAGACACAGGCAGAGGGAGAAGCAGGCTCCATGCACCGGGAGCCCGATGTGGGATTCGATCCCGGGTCTCCAGGATCGCGCCCTGGGCCAAAGGCAGGCGCCAAACTGCTGCGCCACCCAGGGATCCCTGTTTTTTTTTTTTATTTTTTTTTTTTTTTATTTTTTTTTAATTAGTGATTTAAGATTTCACTCAGAAAAGTATTTTCCCCCAAAAGTAAATTGACAAGTGACAGAAATAAATACTATGATATACAGATCTACTTATAAGTATAAAATTAACAAAAATATACACCAACGCTGATTCAAGTGATTCATAGGTTATATGTACAAAATAGATCAAATGGTATCTTACCGTATAGCTGTTTAATGAATTAAATATTTAATGATCTATTGTCAAAATTATTTGCAATTGTAAACAAATGCATTTAATATTTAATTAGTTATTAAAATAGATTATGAAAAAAATAGATTATGTATCATTCTTATCCTAAAACCATAGGAATATCTTTCAGGACTTTAAAATCTAATGCATTTCATGAGACTTATAACTATACTGTTTTTTGGTTAGGTGACTTTATAAAACACATATATAAACTGGTTTGCTACTCTTGAATGACAAAAACACAGGAATAATATTCAAAGTAATTAAGCTATTTAAATATTATGATTCATTCCAGGTACTATATATTATCTGGTCATTTAAAATAACTGATAAACATACATATATTAATTTTACTGAATATATTTACTAAAATATCCTGTTTTATAAAGTTTTATATATTTGAATGTCCTTATATTGAGTAATTATTTTAGTCTTATATTAAAATCCAATGGCTAATTGTTCTCAGCTTAATGTGGCTGATACATCCAGCAAGTACACTTATAAATCCATTTACAACAGGAATTTGCTTTCTGTGCTAGAGCACTATTTTAGTTGCATTCATTACTCTCTAATTAGCCATGTGACATACACAATAATTAAAAAATAAGTTAAAATGTATTTTGAATATTCAGGTTTACCAATAATAATAATAAAGCTAATCAGAAGTTATAAACACTTTCATTTCCTTTCAAAATTATGATTGGGTTACTGATTTCTTTGGGATGATGATAAAGACTTTCACAGTATAAAAATATCAATTAAAATACTTAAAATGGGAAAAATTACCTGAAATGACTGCCTGGGTAGTTACAAATTAAAAATTTTATGTGCAATTACATTTTGTTTTCAGTATGTGTTTTGAATGAGACAACACTTGAATATTTTCCGGGAGTGTATGGCCTTTGAATGCACTGGTGGAAGCATCCGAATATATATTGTCATATTATTTTCACCCAGAGTTTAAAATTGACATAAAGTCCTCATTAATATTCTATTACTTCCTATAATTCTCATTAGTGTTAAAAAAAAAAACAAATAAGATGATAATGACCTTCCACTTATTTTAAAAGTTTCTCTATTCTTCTAGGGCATTAGACCACTATCATCAAAAGACCTGTTAGAGTAATTTAAAATGTAAATGCTATCCATTTAATTAATAAGAGATAACTGTCTAATGAGTATGGCTGCAGAGAATTATACTCTGTATTAAATAAAATAATAAAAGATTTATCAGCTTAGCTCAGTTTTGAATAAAATAAATGAAAGCCAAAGAGCTCGGTATGATTTAAAAGATGTATGAATGAAAGGGATTTTTTAAGATAATTGAACATAATCTTGTAATGAATGATGTTTCTTAATTAATTGTCAAAAATATGAAATGAAGGTGACTGCAAGGGACACTAACAGTACGCTCCCTGACAGGATGACATCAGCTACGGAGTATTCATACCAGTAAAAACTCACTTTCTTGTGTTAATACTGCATATGTATTTTAGTAATATCAGTTGGTTTCAAACTAATCTATTTTGCTGAATCAAACCATAATTCTTGAGGCTATATTTTAATAAGTAAAATACCAACAACTCTGAGTCCTTTCCCACTCAGCTAGCTTTTCATGATTCATTGAATGTAACACACACCAATGTAACACACATGTTGTGTTTATATAGACATTCAGTAAAGTAACTGAATTTTCAGAAAAAAAAATATATCAAGATTGAATATGCAATCTTGGGGTGCTTGGCTGGATCAGTCAATATGACATTCAACTCTTGATCTCAGGGCTGTGAGTCTGAGCCTCACATTGGGTGGAAAGATTACTTAAAATGTTAAAAAAAAATGGTGGTTTAAGAAAAAGATTGGATGTGCGATCTTTATAATGGTCACTTTGCCTGAAATAAAGGAAAAGAAAATATGTATTACTAAAAATTCAGTATATCTCAATTATGTATGTAGATGTATAATATATGTGTGTACATAGAGAAAGCAATAAGGTTATAACAGGAAGGGAAAAAATAAAAATAGTCATTAGTTACTGATTGCCTACCCTATACCAGGCCTGTACAAATAAAACAAATACAACAAAAATAATGGTTAAAAGCAATCAAAATGAAAAAAAAAATAATCCATTTCTACTTTCTGGATCTTGGTGTCTAGGTGCATGTTTTTGAGTGGGGCCCAAAGATTTGCATGTCTAACTTCTCAGGCAATGCTGATTATTCTGGTCCAGGGTCCAGTACTTTCCAAAGTAGTGAAATAGGAACCCGAGGACATCTGGAAGTCACATTTGAAATGAGTCTGAAAAGTGAGTGGGAGTGAGGAGGGGAGAGGTATCTTCCCCTATAAGTCTGGGGAACAACACAGAGAAAATTGTGCACAAAGGACTAGCAGAGAAGAACAAAAAGAAGCTTGTATTGGTAAACTCCAAGAAGATGCTTTTTATTATTTTTTTTTTTACTAAAAGTTGCTAATTTTTTCAGATACAATATGGAATTTAGTGGTTTAAGGTAATTAAAGAAATGTTGCGAAGGAGTTATGCTTTCAATACAGAAAATTTAAGTTAATGGCAAATTCTACTAGTGCCAAGGGGGAAGTACATTATAATACCATAGATTTTAAGGAACATAAACACTTGTTATAAGAGAGAGCAAAGAATGGAAGCCATGAGTTTGTAATACTGCATTGAAGGATGCTTAGATGTCTGGCTAGAGGTTGAATCAAATATCTGGACATGATGGGGCTTCTATGACATTTAGGACAAATTCAACTCTTATCTTCAAGGATGAGGAACTGTTGAAGAATTGTAAGGGGGCTCGTAACATGATGGCTATACATTAAAAAGGTCATTCTAGCTCTGCGTGAATATGCAGAAGTATATGATTGGAGGTGGAAACAGCAATATTTCCAAAAAGTTTCAAGAGATTTATACATCTTTTGAGGCCCACTCCAGGACTTCTGCTCAACAAATATGAGAGAATTCAGGAAAGTCACCCTGGGATTCAGACCATTTGGGGGACTTTTAAGTAAAATGACAAATACAGACAATATATTCCCAATAAAAATAAAAAGTTGACAGAATCAGAATGCATTGCAGAGAAGAGACCGATAATGCAGAAAGATAGCTCACCTACAAGGAGGTGAAATAAAAGAAAAAGTCTAGAAGAATGTCCAAGGCAAGTGAATGAGCGACAAGAAAGGAAAATAAAATGCAATACCATGAGTCTCTTATTTCTCAGTTTAATTCATTTATGGTTTGTAGTCCTGATCTCAGTAGGCATGTCTGGCAAACACGTACATACAGCAGTCTGGAATTCTTTTGAGGTTTATGGGCACAGGGAAAAGGTTTTGTTAAAAAGAAAGAATAAATTATGTTTCTCAAGTAATTTATCAGTGTTAAGAAAGGGGTCAAGTTTAGGGACTAAGCAATCACTCAAAGAAATAATTGATGAGAACTGATGGACTCTCAGGTTGCAATCTGCTCTGCTCCAGTTTCATCAAATCTAAGATTAGTTGAATAAAATTAGCTCTTCTGGGGACGCCCGGGGGCCTCAGCGGTTGCCTGCTTTCAGCTCAGTGCATGTTCCTGGGTCCTGGGATCAAGTCCCACATCAGGCTCCCCACAGGTAGCCTACTTCTCCCTCTCCCTCTGCCTACCACTCCCCTGCATGTGCTTGCTCCCTCTCTGTCATATAAAAAAATATATTTTTAAAAGTATTATGGTTAAAATTATTGCTTATAAATTATTTCAAATAAATATAACACTGATAGTTCTTTTACTTTGTACATCTTTTTTAACTTCTTAATACTTCCATAGACTATCTAAGGTTGACATGACGTTGATACTTTCCACCTCTGACTCTCTGTGGTTCCGAGGTATGAAAGTAGACAGAGTTTGCCTGGTGAAAACTGCTAAATCTTTTATTTATCACATTGGATTACATAATTTTGACATGGAAACGTCCCAAATGGAAGATTTAAAAAACAATCATTTTCAATTTAAGTAACTCAGTTTCTAGATTTTTCTTGTTTTTTAATAGAAAAATATACGATGGATAAACTAGACCACAAAAACAGAGGACATAAACGAGAATGTAGGCAGAACCATACTGACAGTAGAGAAATCTAATTTTGAAACTCCAGTGAATGCAAGTGGAACCAGATATATGTCTTGCCCGATTCAGAAGGCAGGCCCAGAGCATGACTAGAATGGACCCTAATGCACTATATCTGATTATTTCTTTTTTTTTTTTTTTTAGATTTTATTTATTTATTCATGAGAGACACACAGAGACAGAGAGGGAGAGGCAGAGACCCAGGCAGAGGGAGAAGCAGGCTCCATGCAGGGAGCCCAACGTGGGGCTCGATCCCGGGTCCCCAGGATCATGCCCTGGACTGAAGGCAGCACTAAACCACTGAGCCACCAAAGCTGCCCTGATGATTTCTTTATGTCACAAGTTAGTCAAAAGTAGTGATGGGGAAGGGAATGCTGGAGTGTAGGGACAATCACTAGACATTCCACAACGAAACGCATTTGTTCTTATTGCTCCATGGGATGGCCCTAGCTTTCCTCCCTTCATAAAGTTAAACAATGTGTTGTCTTGGGAAGATCAAGAAACATACAATAGTTAAGATCTCAGTCACCAAGTGGTGTTCACAAATCTGTACCTAGTAAGAAGACAGCTACCTCTGGATACAGGAAGAACACAGGCTGATGGAACAGCCCATCGCCTTGCGGTAGAGGGCCGACCTGCAGACTGTGAACCGCTCTCCACTATGGCTTAGCTGCATGACCCTGGGTTAGCATTTTCATTTGCTTTGTCTTCCAGTCTACTCATCAATAAAATCTATATAATAATTTTATAACATTCATCGGGCTGCTGGGGGCACTAATGTAAATCACTTGGAAGAGTGTCCAGCCAATAAATACATGGTGACCCCTGGCCTCATGCAATGGGACAATGTCCCTCATGCTATCCTGCTGACTGATGTCTTTGACATTGAGAAGGTTCATTGACAAAACTAAGGTGCGACTCTTCCTTTTCTCCTCGGTAACTGACCCACGTTCACGATTGTTGTCTACATGATTCCTATTGGCATTGTAATCCTCAAAAACGCTCATGAAGGACCAGGTGATTGACTACAAGAGTCTTTACTGGTTGCTGGTGTTAATGCCCTAAAGGTTCTTTTTAAGTTCGGAAGAGTTTAGGAACGATTAACTCTAAAGTATTAGTGATGTGTCTGCAAAGAAGCAAAATGATAATAGCATAAGTATTATCTGACAGGTAAGAAGCTATTAAGAAATTTTTTGTCAATATCTATGTTGAAAAAGAAAAGTATAAAGTTATTGAGGAAGAGAATATTATCAATGATAATATTTGGATGTACTATTTGCCTTTAATCTACCAATCTGGTGTGTTTTAGTTACCAAATTCTTTTTAGATATTTTTAGATTCAAACCTCCTCATTATTCTTGACAATAATATTATAAAGAACTCTCAACAATTATTTTCAGCAATCACTTTTTTAGACACATGTTGTTTGGGATACAATTAAATGAGGAATTTCTTTAGGTAATGCCCATTTGCATTCATTCAAGAATAAGCGATGATTTATTTCATGCATGCAATATTATGTTACATTAACAAATTATTATTTTTTTCCAATTTGAGACAATAAGGAAATGAAAGCTTTATGTGTTTCTTTTATCTCTTTGACCTCTTCTTAAAAGGCCAGGAATTACTAAGAATAGTCAGGTTAAATGTCATTAGCTTAAATATCATCAGAAACTAAATTATTTACCAAGGAGTTATAGCATATAGCTTAGGGAAATACTTACAAAGCCAACAGTTATCTACGTATTTTCAACTATTTATTTTAACAATAAAAGCTGTATATTTTTCCTAGAGATTTTATATTTTTTAAGTAATCTGTACACCCAACACGGGGAACACACCTATAACTCTGAGTTCAAGATTCTCATGCTCCATGGACCGAGACAGCCAGCCAGGCTCGTACAATTAAAGCTATATTTTATTGATAAAACCAGATGATTATAATTGAGAAATAGTGTAGTTCTGGTTTCTATCCAGAATTTTGTGAATTGAAATCTTTCTTAACCCATGTATAACCTAAGGTAAAACATAATTTTAAAAAGAAATATAAATTACCAGGTATTTCTTGTGGTTATTTCATTTATTTATTTATTTATTTATTTATTTATTTATTTATGAGAGCACACATGAGCAGAGGGAGGGGCATAGGAGAGGGACAGGCTGGCTCCTCACTGGGTGGGGAGCCTGATGCAGGGCTCCATTCCAGGACCCAGAGATCATGACCTGGGCTGAAATCAAGGGTCATATATTTCACCTACTGAGCCATCCAGGTGCCCCTCCTTTGGTTGTGCCTTTGGATATAAAATCTCAATTTCTCTATAAAATGTTTTACCAAATGTTTATTTTGATTAACTCAAGTAAGTTCAACCAGGTTTCTGCATTCCAGTATTTCACTGCTTAAATTTCACAAGTGTGTCTTGCTCGTGTGATCAGACTAACGTTTAAAATACTATGATAATTTACCATGCAATAAGCTCTTTGCATTATGGACACGTGTATTTGAAACCATAAAGCTATGCAAGAGGTGCTCTTGTCTTTGCCATTTCACAGAGAAAATGGATCCATCTGCAGCATAGATTACTTGCTCAAGTTCACATGGCTGGAAAGTATGAAGTCAGACCCAGGTCCAGGCAGCCTGACCTCAAAATCATTACACAAATCACGCTTTTAACAAAATCATTTACGCAAATCAAACTTCACACTATCTTCACAAACTAAATAGAAACTGACGAAGGAAAAGGAAGAATTTTCTAGATTTCTGCTTCTGATTTTTTTCCCCCAAGGTGGCAGAAGAGATAATACTACACTTAACAATACCACACTTCTTAAGTTTACATTATAGTGATTTTGGTCAGAAACAGAGGGTTTAACTCAATGGGCAGAAAATATAAATGTTCCTTACAAGGATTTGCAAATACAAGAGTAGAGTATTTTTAAGAGTTGACTTTGTAAAATGAAGAAACTACATAAAAAATTATTTCTGTTAAAAGATTTAATGAAGAAGATCCAAATATTGTTACCAAAAAAATCCAAAGAAAGTGAGTAAATAAGAAAGAAAATCAGTAGTGCTCACCCATAACTTGTCTTAAAGTTTGTTTTCTATAACAAAATGTTTTATGTCTGTGTGTTTTCCAACTAAGTTAGGACGTTCTCTCTGAAAAATTCTCTTCAGATGGAGGTTTTTATCACTTGTACCTGCATGTCTTAACTTTAACCCCCTTAACTTTATGGGCTATGATCCTTTTCATCAATTGGTTGTCTCTCAACTACATTAGGTATATTGGTCACTGGTCAATGCTCATCATAGACTTCATACATACAACATATGGGTAAAAAGGATATGAAGCATATCAAATATGAACATGAATGAAATAAAGCCAAATGCTTTGATAATTTCAGTTTGGAAATGCCCAGGTAAATAGAACTTCATCATTGATTTGTAACGTTCAGCAGGCCTCTAAAATAGTCGCACTTTATAGTTTGTTAGATAGCAGAACTTTAAATTTAGGAGGACACTTAGCCTTCTAACCCACTTATTTTTCTTATGTGCAAATCCTTCGTTAGTGCAAATCCTTCGTTAGTGTCACTTAAGGCTTGAATTGAATCGTCAGGCTACCAATGTGGTCCTCCTAAGTTAGTATTTATAGTAATCACTAGAAGCGACTTCCTTATATTGCGGCAGTATCTCAAAAATAACAAAAAAAAAAAAAAAAAACCTGCCGCATTCGCAAGACATTGGCATCTTTTACCTGAGAGCTGAAATACATTTTGGAAAAATTGCTTCATAAATAGCCAAGTAATAAGGTAAAAGAATACGACGCTCTGAATGACCACATGAAGTTGTGTTGCCCTGCCAACCCCAAAGCAGCTGGGCTATTATCCGAGAGGGAAGGAACATATTTTCACTAATATGCTGTATTTTCACTCTCTATATTACAGCACACTAACATTACCCTAATCTAGAATATTCACCTTTTCCTTAAATATTTTCTGTCATAAAAATGTTTTGCTGCCATTTTAATGACCATAGTATTGTATCCCATAAAATTATGACCATTACTTTTTAATTTGTCCTATACTTAAAGATTTATATTGTTTTGAAATATTTCATCTTATACCCTGGACCACAGAAAACATCTTGGTTCACATATTTTTCTTCAAGCTCTTAATTATTTTTGTGAAGATGGAATCCTCGAAGGGAGTAGAAAGGATTTCAGGTACTTCATACATGTAAGCTATTATTTTGTAATTGTAAGCTTTTATTTTTGTAGGCTTTTATTTCTTAGCTCCAGATTTCTGTGGACACTTCTCTTTGTACTTTGACTCCAGATGCGCAGGCTCAGACTCTGCAAAGCACAGTTCAGTTTTCGCAGCGACTCCCTCTTCGATTCTGTCCACAGGGACAGAAGAGGGAGACAGAAGGAGGCAGAAGGACAAGCTCCTTGTTTCTTGTTCCTACTAGCACGTCCTTAGACCGAACCCATGACCCTGGCTCCATCACTTTGTGCCTACCTCCTTTCCTGACATTCTGTCTATTGTTTGGCATTTCCAGAACTACCTCAGTGTATTCCTCAAAGGTATCAGCCTTAATAAGCCCCCATCACTGCTTTGAAGTCCCTCATCCTCCAGGAGGAGGTCCCTCTTGCACGTTTCTGCCATATTGAAAGCAGCCGGAGGGGACCATCCTGCATGTTTCCCCACCGCAGGGTACCAGAGTTAGCAGAGTCCTATCCCTCTAAGTACTTTGTGATTCATGATTCCAATCTCTCCCTGTATTGTCTCACCCTGGGCGGGGGGGGGGGGGGGGGGGGGGAGGGGGGTTTGTAAAAGCGGAGGGTAGTTCTTTTCCACGTTGATGCTGAGTTATTCATGATCATTTTTTTGTCCATCCTTATAGTTCTCTAACACATCGTTTGGCAGATTTCTTATCTCATTTTCTCTCTGTTAAAGTAACTGTTAAATGACTTTTTCTTTTCTGACAAGATATCCATTGATACTGTCAACTTTATATAAGCAGGACATGAGGTGTTGGTTTCATCAAGCTCTTGAGCTACATCATGTTAAATCAGTTGATAGGTGAAAAATTCCTTTCACAGGTGGAGAAAAGGCATCACCACTGCCATTTATTACTACTGAGGTTACTCATTCCTTATATGTTTATTATTTCCTATATCCTCCAATACTTCACTACTTAGCAAATTATTTCTCTCGCTTTATATTTGATATTCGAACAATTTTCACATATTTTCTTCCATTTTGTAAGGTTCTTTTTCATCTACGCTTGACTTAAATCCTTCTGGAATTTGTATTGTGCTATTAATCACAAATCCATTTCCATTAATGGGGAGCAGACCTTTATATGACATTGCTGCTTTCAGGAATATCTTGTATCTTCCTAGCAATTATTCCCTGTGTTCTATCTCAGCTTTCCCTCCTCTTTTATTACATCTTTGGTATTGGAGTGTGTCTAAAGCAGGGATGGGGAAAGAAAGAGTAGTATTTTTATTGGTTAGCAACATGGACTTTCGAATGTCAGAGATCGCTTTAGAATAATTTCAGTCTTGCTAAATCTATTTTCTTAAAGAAGTCATTCAACTCTCTCACTCTTTGTTTAATAATGATCTGATAATTATCATTATCTCACAGAGTTTTAATAAATATTAAATGAAACGAGTGTTTAGTCATGAAAGTGGTCTATATTAACAGGTGGTTGCTACTAAAATTATTTCTCATTTTTGGAACTCATTCAGCTCCATATTTCATGATCCTCAAATTTAACAACTGAATTATCAATCTGCAATAGTTTCCTAATACACATTCAATAAAAATTTCCTTGGGCACATTTTTTAAACTCCCTCCAAGAGGGTTCAAATTTTCTTCGTCTATGCATTACCTAATCTCTGTCCCCTGCATTACTACTGCTCAAACCACTATGCATTTCATTTATGCCATGCTTGCATGCCCAGGTTGTCAGGAGGTCCTAAAGAAATAAGATATGGCAAATGATGAGTGGGGAATGAATATCGAGTCATTCTGATCCAGAGAAGTGTTTATAGCTTTATCACTCCTTTCCATCAATTTTATTTTTTTTTGTTTTGTGCCACAATTTTATTTGTTTTTTTTTTTCTATAACTTTTTGTTTCTTCTTCAGATCATTTTCTTTTTCTGTTGTTTCTCTATTACTTTTACCTTATCAGGAAAGTAAGACAAATAAAATTGTCTATATTTTACACAAACATCAGCTTTTAATTTTCAAAATATTGTAAAATGTGTGATTTTATTTAGAAGAGAAACAGCTTAATTTATTTTTAAAAAATCTACCTAGGAAATAGAGATAGATGGAAAATTTATTTCTTATTTTTAAAAAGATTTTATTTCTTTATTTATTTGACAGAAAAAGAGCAAAAATGCAGGAGGAGGGGCAGAGGGAGAGAGAGGGTCTTAGACTCCACACTGAGTATGCTGCCCACCACAGGGCTCGATCTCAGGACCCTGAGATCACCACCTAAGCTGAAACCAAGGGTTGGATGCTTAACTGAATGTGCCACCCAGGAACTCCTGAAAAGTTTATTTAAATATATATTTATGAAGTGTGCTTTTGTTTTGGTTTGATTTTTAAAATATTTTATTTACTTATTCATGGGAGACACAGAGAGAGGCAAAAACAAAGGCAGAGGCTGAAGCAGACTCCCTGTAGGGAGCCTGATGCGGGACTCGATCCCAGGAGCCCGGGGTCACGCCTTGAGCCAAACGCAGATGCTCAACCAGGTGCCCCATAAGGTATTATTTAAAAGACCAAAGTATGGAGGGAATGAAAACCTTTGTTACTAGAATAAGTGTTCTATAATAATAAAATATAAGTATATTCAGCCATAGATCTAATTCTATGTATAATGTATACTTAAATATGTGCACAGGAATAATAAAAGTAGTATAAAACATGAAAGTTATAGCTCTGTTCAGATGGGAAGATGATGAAATTATAATTTAATATTTTCAGATTTTTCTATATTTTTCAGATTTTCTGAAATAAACCTGTATATTTATAAAAATACTAATTTAAAAATAGCTGTAGCTTAGAATTTAAGATATATAACATGAAAGAAATAATGAATGGAGGAGAAAAATATATTCCCTTTATTCTTTAAGGCGATATTGATCTCCCATAATTTTCAAGGTAGATACTGTTTGATCCCAAGACTTAATGATATCACCAAGATCTAATTATTTTCCCACTTTCCTTTCTTTATTACAGCTTTATTAGAGGCTTGACACATCTCCGGTTAGAACATGGCTGTCAGGAATTTCCGGGGTTACATGCTGTTTCATTTAGATTAAAAGGAAAGAATATCTTAAGGACAAATTAAAGATTCTGGTTGGACTTGTTTAAATGGCATGTCCTGCTCTGAAACAGCTGGTTGAATTAGTTAAGGTCACGCAACCCTAAATGTATCTCGGGGTTTAATCCGCCTCCTCAGACACAAAGAGAAATCAGGTCTCAGAAGGAGATAAGGCTGCAAACACAAATGTCCACTATAGAAAATGAAAATCCTTACAATCACAACAGCCTCAGCTAAGCAACAAGAAACACATTCTAAAACTTCAGTGACTTAACAGGTTCAATGTTTATTCATCACAGAACATTCCGGGGCTGGTCAGGTGACTCTACTGAGCAGCTTTTTGCAAAACAGGGCCCTAACTACCTCCATTTTATAACCATACAACCCAGGACAAATTGGTTCAAGGGTCCCCCTTTGTAGGTCATTTTTCTATTTGCTTTCAGATCCAGTTACAGCCCTTCTCTTCTCTGCTTTGCATCACGCGCAACTGCCTTTGAGACTTTCCTGTGCTTGGCTCCTGAGAGCTATTGTCAAAAGACCCATGTATGGGAACATATTTGCCAAGATTTTGCCTCCTATTTCTTTGGCAAACTTGGGGTAGGGGCAATTTTTCCTCCACGGGTTTAGATCTATCCAAGCTGGCATATATTGGTGCCAATATCCAATTCCCTGATTCATAGGCTCCAACAACATCACCTTCTGCTCCACTTGCTCTAGTTGTCTCTCTTTCTCTGTTTCTATCTTTCTCTCCACCCCCAACCCTCATCCCATCATCCCGTGTCTGGCTTCTCTGCTATTAGACCAAATATATATCCAATTTCTTGTGTTAAGCTCTCTCTACTTAAAGGAAAATATTCTCAGACTGGACACCGACACATCACTAAGGAAGAAGAGATGGGTGGAGGATCACACAGGGTAATTTCTAAGTACCAGACTTGTAAGTACCATAGATAGTTTTCCACAGTCCAGTGGTAGCAGCCCCATGATTACTGCAAGAGAAGATGGGACATTTTAATATGTGTCAGCGAGAAGAAGGAAGCTTCTCTAAAATTGGATGGGAAAGTGGTAACAGATGATGTAGGTATGGCTCATTACACGTGCAGTGAGTTAGCTACTTGGTGTTTGAAGTGTATGATTGTGTGTGTGCACATTTTGTGCATTCACTTTGGTGAAGTTCTCTGTGTTTACCTAGTTTCTCGTGGATGGAGTAGGACATGAGAATATGCAAAATTTGCATTATGCAAAAATGGCTTCTTAATGTATCGATCATGTTGGAACATATTTGTAAGTATAAAACAAGCTTTACAGCAAAATTCATTGTATTTAAAATTAATGAAATTGATACTTTTTGCATTGTCAGGGAAACAGACAATGTGTAATTATGACTAGATATACCACAAATGTCTTCCTGACCACAAACACCCAAACAAGGATCACCTAAAGTTAGTGATGATAATTTATGGAGACAAGTGTGTGGGGGATTAGAAACAACAAAGGATGAAGGAAAATAAATTGTATGGTCACTATCTAGAAAATGGTGCAATTTTAATGAAGCCCTATGGCATGTATATATATATATATATATATATATATATATATATATATATATATATAATAGTTATATAGTTATATAAGTTAATTAATTAATAAATAAAGTAGTAATAACTCTATATTAATTAATTTTTTTTGAAAAAGGAGGAAAGGAAAGCTTGCTATTTAAAGTCCTCAAAATCACCAAGAAGGAAAATGATTCAGTATTCATAGAATTGAGTATAAAATTAAAAAAAAATATAATTTGGATAAGGGGAGTGATAATACCTACAGCTCTGAAGAGGAAGTTGGTTACATGATATCAAGTATTATAAATTCTAAGCTTATATCTAGATTTCTGAGCTACAGAGAGCTCTATTTATCATTTATTTTTGCAAATATTTTATTTACTTATTTATTTGAGAGGGAGAGAGTATGCATGCAAGAGAGCACGAGCAGAGGGAGGGAGAGAGGGAGAGGGAAAAAGAGACTCTCTGCTGAGCAGGGACCTCGATGATGTAGGGCTCCATCCCAGGATTCATGACCTAAGCCAAAGCCATGACATTTAACCTACTGAGCCCATGCAGGTGCACCTCTATTCAGCATTAAAAGGAAATTCTTCAAAAATACAAAGAACACTAAAAAAAATCACCGTAAAATAACATTTGAATCATCTTTAAAGTTTATAATGTTTATAGTCAACTCTTAAAAATTAAGATTCAATACATATAATTATTTTGACAGCAATCTTACTGTTTGTTCATTTGTCTAAATTGTGGCTTCTAGAATTAGTAAAAGATAAACCATAGTTTTCAATTTCAAGCAACAAATATTCCTAGGAATTGTGTAAAAGAACTGAAATCAACTTAATGTTTTAAAAGTTAAAAAAATAAAACTACTACAACCATCTACATTAATTAAAGGGCATCTTTCTTGGGAGTTTCTGATTGGGAAAGATTTTATGATTTCCACACAATTAGTTATCTGTACCTCCCTACTTATCTGGTCCTCAAAATTCTTGGCATCTTCACTTTGACATTTTCTTTTAATCTTTCCCAGATGTAATTGGGCGATGCCACTAGGAAATATTACCAGGAAGGTTGAAGCTGAGCAATCTGAATCAAGTCCTATTCCAAAGTTCATGTAATCCATTTCAGAGTGAGGTCAATTGTCCGTTTTCCTATTCTGCACACTCCATATCCACGGCAGGGACTTCCACATATGCGTCCAAAATCTGACACACCAACCTCCATAGACAGGAAGACATTTCTACCACATTGATCGGTGAATTTCCTTGATAGTTACTACAAGGAGATATTAAGTTTCCAGGATATTTTCTCAAGCTCCACATTCTTCCCACTACCCTCCAGTGTTTCAAATTCTATTCTGAGAAATGGTGATGGAAAAACAAAACACTTTCTACAAAACTGAATAAAATACTTTTAAAGAAAAGTAATAGAAAATTCTAACTAAGAAGTAGCTTCCTCCGTGTACAGATAGAGTTTGGGTTTATAAATCATCTGGCAAGAAAATAAAAAAAAATAACTGGACATATTTTAAAGCAGACTTAATCTTAAAGAAGGCAAAACATAAATTTGTTTTGAGTCCATATACATTTAATGAGCCTAACAGTCATATTGATACAATGCCCAGTAGATAGCTAAATTCTCAAAATAAGTCACAATTAAGCTGTGTGTGTGTGTGTGTGTGTGTGTGTGTGTGTCTGAGCTGGGACATAATCTCCCTCTTGTACCCCATAGCCTTCTTCAATTTTTTTTTTTTTTGTGGAAGATTACAATTAATGAATGTTTATTGAGTATAAGTGAATATTTGGTGAATGAGTCAATGAATGATGAGGGCAACTATGTACGATGAATGACATACTGTAATGAGGCTCTCATGTGACGCTTCGAGAAGGACATCCAGGAGAAAAGATGGTCAGAGAAAAGAAGATCCTGCTACAGCTCAGGAACAGTACATGGAAGTAGCCTGGACAGTCCCTGAGAGTGAGGCTCAGGTCATTAGTGTTGAATGAACTCATAACTCAGTCCTTTTGTTCCATTCCATAGCCTGTGACACCAGACAATACCTGTTTCCTGGCGCATGACTGTGTGCACACGTTCATGCATGCACGTGTGAGAAGGATGGGGAATAGAATTATAGCTCCAAGTCTGTGTGTATGCATAGAAAACAATGCATCAATTTGCTGGTAGGATACACTCATAATTATTTTTTTTTTCTGCATTGACCTTCTGTCTCCAAACTAATGATTTGTTTATTGAACAAGTACAAATTAGGGGCATAAATTGTGGTTATGTTGAGTCTTTGCTACAAAGGGTAATTTTAAAAACATCACTGCAGTGTTAAATCTAAGGATACCAGGCTCTTGAATATTAAATAACATCCTGCTACTCAGAAAGAGACAAAATGAAAGATTAGTGATCTGCTTATACAACAGAAATAGCCAGTCTATGTGAAATTTAGAACACATTAAAAACCTAAAAATGTATTAGTTTTTTTTTTCTTGTCTGACATGCAATCACTTATAAAAATAGTCACAAAATCACAATTATTGTTCCCAAGTTCACTGACAATGATGCATGAGCCTGTCCTTTACACCGGTTTCCAGACTGCAATCAGCATCCTGGGTGCTGTAATCAGGAATAGGTTAGTGCTCTCTGAGTTGACACTTCAGATAACTCCAACTCTAAGAGTTCAAGCCACGATTTATTGTGAGCACTGGGTACAACAACCTTTGACTCCAACTATGACCAAATTTCAGCATCCTCATGCACATACGGAGGATAAATAGCTTCCAGAAGTGAGTTCCCTTTCAACATCACCACTCAAAGACTGGAATATAGCCTCAAACATAAAAGTCAAAATCCAGTTGATTGCACTATTCTTTTTACTTACTTCTATATCGGATCAGATGTTTTAGCACTCGTTTACTTATGACATACATTGCAGCATAAGTTTATGGTAATTAAATTTTATTATAATGATAATTCTGTAATGTGCAAGAGCTTTTTTAACCCCTCCAAAACAACACAGACAAATGGACAGATACTCTATGCCCATGGCTTGGAAGAACAATTATTGTTGAAATCTCCATACTACCCAAAGCATTCTACAGATTCAATGTAATCCCTATAAAAATAGCAACAGGATTGTTCACAAAACTAAAACAAGCAATCCTAAAATTCATATGGAACTACAAAAGACCTGAATAGCCAAAGCAATATTGAAGTATAGCAATTCCAGATTCCAAGATATACTAAAAAGCTATAGCTATCAAAACAGGATAGTATTGACACAAAAATAGACATATAGATAAATGAAACAGGATAGAGAGCCCAGAAATGACAGATGATAGGTAGATGATATAGATAGATAGATAGATAGATAGATAGATAGATGATAGATGATAGATTCATTTTACACCGGTATATTCAATTAATCTATGGATGAGGGGGGCAAGAATATACAATAGGGCAAAGACAGTATCTTCCACAAATGATGCTGGGAAACTGGGCAGTTACAGACAAAAGGATGAAACTGGACCATTTTTTTACACCATACACAAAAATAAATGGATTAAATACCTAAATGTGAAACCTAAAATCATGTAACTCCTAGAAGAGCACACAGGCAGCAATTTCCCTGACATCAGCCATAGCAATGTTTTTCTAGATATATCTCTCGAGCCAAGGAAAATAAAAGCAAAAATAAACTATTGGGACTATCCCAGAATAAAAAAAGCTTTTTCACGGTGAAGAAACCATCAACTACATTAAAACAAAAAAACAAAACAAAACAAAAAAAACAACAACCAAAAAAACCCCTCCTGAATGGGAGGAGATAATAGCAAATGATATATCCAATAAGGACTAATGTCAAAATATATAAAGTACATAACTCAACACCAAAACACCCAAACAATTCAATTAAAAAATGAACAGAGGCCTTGAATAGACAATTTTCCAAAGAAATGCATAGAGCTGTACATGAACATGGCTTTAATACCGTGTAAGTTTAAAAAATATCCACAGCTGTCCTGATAGATAATTAGAGGAGGCATATTTATTTTAGTTTTATAGGCAAAATAACTGAAGTTCAGAGTCATGAATCGACTTAATCAGGCCACAAGGGGAGTACACAGTGGAGCAGAAATGTACCTTTATCATACGAATCTGGGTCTGGCGTTCTTTTTTCTATAAATTTTTACCTCTGGAGCTCACCAGTATTTTTTTTTTTCTTTTAACAGATTAGGACTGATTTAAAAAAAAAAAGTATAATATTACATCTCATTCAAGTAACTGTTTCTTTAAATTGAACTCTTAGAAGCGAATTTGGACCTAGAATCTTTATTGGAATTTGAGGTAATTCCACTAACATAATCTCACATATCCTCCTGGAAAAGACTTTGTAATTAGTAAAAATAAATCAGTTGCTTTATCTCATAGATTTCAAAAATTAGGAAACTGTAGATCCTTTGTGAGTATTTTAGTTAACCACATTGGATGACCTATTCTTGGAGTAACCACATTCCTTGTACCATATAAATATCTTATGGAATAAATAAATAAATAAATAAATAAATAAATAAATATCTTATGGGATGCAGAAATCTCATTACTCTGTTTGGCTATGATCTAAAAATGGTTCAATAGGCTGTGGGAGTCATGATTCCACGGAACTTAATTAATTTTTAACAAATACCATTAGCTTCAGTATAGACTTTTTTCACATCTCTAAAGCTTTCAACTAAATAAGTTCTCCAAAAAAAAAAAAAAAAAACATTAGTTTTAAAATGCGTATCTTGATTTGGAGGTTAAAAATGTATGCACGATAAATCTAGAAGGAACTGTGAAAGTGTCAGTATGCTCTATTGGCAAGAAAGTATGCCACGGAGAGTATGGGGCATTTCATAACCAACGTCAGCTTTAGTGACAAAGAAGGATGAATTTGTCTAAATGCTGTCAACACTGACAATATTTTTCACTAGAATTCTGTTTTAAACATGATTTATCATCTAGAAAGAGATCACAGGAGCCACCCGGTTGTTCTCAATAAGACTGAACACACTCACTATTTGTAAAAATGGCTTCAAAAAAAGTAAATATATTTGTCTTATTGCATTGGGAAAATGTGATGAACATTCTTGATGTGAATATTTGAGAGGGCTAGTTTGGAATTTTTGGTTTGTTTCCTCATGATATATTTTTAATCTGGTAAGGAAGCTGTTGTCAGTAATTTAGGTCCTGATTTTATTCCATTAACTGAACAAAACTTAACAGTTCAGAGTCTTGTACATACAGTGCAAGCAACAAATATTGAATGAATGAATGAATCCATTGAAATCAATCTTATGAGTAATTTTGCTTTTACATGTTATAGAAATACTTGGAAGGTCCAGTTAAAACACATAATGTAATGTCTACTAAAAAAAAATAGAGAAGAAAATGTCCAAAGTAGAAAATATGGCCTGTTTTATGCCCTAAATTATGAGGCCCCACCCACATATATCTCAATATTTAGTAGCTACTGCAGGTGATTCTGACTTTTCAAATATAAAATTAAATCTCATTGCTTATTTGGGATGAAATAATTATAGATTAATATCAGTTTCATATTTCCTATCATCTGTTAGAAGTATGCACACTGATAACATTATTTAAATTGCATTTCTAAGTGCAAAATTGTATATTAAATATGTATTCATTTTGGTTGTAGACATACTAGTTTATAACTGGTTTATATTCTTAATATATGGTTTAGAGAATTTCATTTAACTAGTCAGGGCACTAGCAAACTATAAAGCATGAATCATTATATGCAAGTAGCATTTTTAAATCTGACATATCTTCTCACAGTACTATAGAAAATCATCAGAAGAAGATCTGATACAGTGCTTTGATTGAATACTCTTTTAAAAAAGGCCCTGGCTTTGGAACAAAGGAAGAAAATATAAGGAGGAAAGTTCAATATTTCTAGAATAAGAGAATACAATTTTTTTTTTTTTTTTTTTTTTTTAGGTCACAAGAAGAAAAATTGAAAGCCTTTCACTCTAATGGACCCATGATGGCGTGGTGATATGAAGGCTTTATCAAGATCAGAAAACAAAACAAAAGTGATGTGAAGAGCCTTGAGTATATTCCATGAGCTCCCAGAGAAAGAAAGTAGAGTCAATCCATCTAAGTCTTTATGGTGCCTGTTCAGTGATCCGCCTCTATCTTCCTCAGATGAACATGGGCCCCGGCTAGGGAAGGTGTTTTAGTCTTCCCTGCTCCAGATCTCTGAGTCAGGGATGCCTTACGGAAATCCACATGGAATCTTCCTTCCGTCCCTGGCAAGTGAAAACATCTTTAAATTTTGTAAATGCTGCAGCTAGTCCATCTCAGATAAATCCCATCTCTGCCTGTTTATATATGCCTGATGCCTGTCCTAGCAAACTCGGAGCCTGTTTTGTCACTTCTGCAAAGAGCTATATTCACTTGGGAACCACAAATTCTAGCCTGTATTTCAGAATAGGTCACATTTGTGCTTATGAGATTATTTTGGTGAAGTGATTGATGAGGATAATTTTAAAATCTAAAAGTCTTCTGAAAATAAATTATTTAATGCGTTTTTCTAGGAACAGAATTATCATTTTATAATTGCGCACCTTGGGATGAAAGGTTCGCTATAGCCCATTCTGTTACAATCTATTCAATATATCAGATAATGAAATCTATATAGTAGTCCTTGGAATCCAGAGGTCAGGAAAGAAGTGGACTTCTAAACTCAATGTGGAACTTGACAATGGCAAAAGCTAATCTCACTCAATGGCATATTTCCAAAAAATTGATAATTATCTTTAAAATAGCTCTATGTTTGAACAAATTATGACATACAAGTTAAAATTACCACAGATTCATAGTCCTGGGATGAGTAGAATGTTGTAAAATAGGAAATTGTAAAAATTGAAAATAGGCATAGTCTCCATCCATCAAAAAGTTGAATACTTTAGATACTTGTGTGTGAAATCAAATAGTATGTCTATACAGATCATATGTTTTTATAATTTATATATTTTATAAATGATATGTTTACAAAAAAAAATAAGGGTCAAGTGGTGATAGAGAGTGAAAGAGTGAGTTCAAAATATACATATTTCAAAGTTTATGTGTTTGAAGAGATCATGATAGGGGATGAGACCCTCTGGGCTTGAGAGGAATGCTTAATGATCTAAGATTTGACATGAAGGTAAAATAGCTGCACATGACTAGCAACTCTACACTCTTGGTATAGGATATAATTCTGGTTTCCTTCACAAATATTCCTTAGGATAGCCATGTCAGTCTCCTTCTCTTCTGTTCACAATCCCAAATATAAGGAGTCTTCTTCCTTACAGGACCCCCAATGAAGCCCCCTCCTTTCCAACCGTAGCAGAGTAGAGCACTGGCTGGACCCTAATCAGGATTCCTTCTGTCCTGAAATAGTACGCGAGTTACATTCTAGCAGGATACTTTTTTTTGTCTAATGTAGAAATATTTCAGCTATCAAAATTTCATCATCAATAAATTTCATTAACCTTCATTAAGGTTAATCCAGCATTTATTAAATACAGATGCATTCACAGGCATACTCACTGATTCTATGCGCATCAATAATAATCTCTTATCACACTCATTTGCATCGGGTTGTATATGTTCATCCTGGATGCCTTGCAAAATTTTCCCAAATACCCTGCAATGGATCTGTGGAAGGCTAAATGCTTTTTCCAAATTATATTTCCTGGGGGATCCCTGGGTGGCTCAGTGGTTCAGTGCCTGCCTTTGGCCTAGGGTGTGATCCTGGAGTCCTGGGATCGAGTCCCGCGTCGGGCTCCCAGCATGGATCTTGCTTCTTCCTCTGCCTGTGTCTCTGCCTCTCTCTCTATCTATGTCTATCATGAATAAATAAACAAAATCTTAAAGAAAAAACAGAAACAAAAACAAACAAATTTTATTTCCAATATAGCACCTAGACCATAGTGTAAAGGCTTTTAAATCTAGTGTTCTATTCTGAAGATCCATCTTTATAACTAAAGTGTCTTTAATTCATTCTAGATATCATTTAATGTACTCTTACAACATTTTCCCTCAAAATATCCCTGTGTCCTATTTTACCTTCTAAAAAAGACAGGTGCAGTTATTTGCTAAAGTAGTCATTATCATATGACCTATCAAAATTATTTAGCTTCTGAGTGACTAAGATTCGGTACAGCTTGTCCTATGAATAAAAATTATGAATCAAGCTTCAAATGTTTGCCAAAAATACCTGTGTTACATTGCATGGAGCAAATAATACCAATGTTGTTCCTTGGCACATATCTAAAAACTGAAAAATTGTATCAAAGACAAGAAAATATATATATTTTTTTAGTTTTTATTTAAATTACAGTTAGTTAACATGCAGTGCAATATTAGTTTCAGGTCTACAACATAGTGATCCAACACTTCCACACAACACCCACTGACCCACTGCTCATCGCAAGAAGTACCCTTCTTAATCCCCATCACCTATTTAACCCATCCCCCTCCACCTCCCCTTTGGTATCCATCAGTTTGTTCTCTATAATTAAGAGTCTGTTTCTTGGTTCGTCTCATTCTCTTTTTCCCTTTTCTTGGTATTTACCCAAAGAATACCAAAATACTAATTCAAAGGGACTAATTCAAACCCTAATGTTTAGAGCAGCTTTGCCTACAACAGCCAAACTATGGAAATAGCCCAAGTGTCCATCAACTGATGAGTGGATACAGAAGATGTGGTTTAAATAAAACGGAATAATGCTCAGCCATATAAAAAGAAAGGAACATTGCCATTTACAGCAATGCAGATAGAAGTAGAGATATCATACTAAGTGAAATAAGTCAGTCTGAGAAAGACAAATACCATATAATTTCACTCATATGTGGAGTTTAAGAAACAAAACAAATGAGCAAAGGAAATAAAGGTTTTAAGGAGACAAGAAAGTTAATTTAAGGCAACATTTGTTTCTTTTCAATTTTCAAAATTGTGTTAATACCCATAACCCAAAGTAGAAACAGACATTTTTTAGTCACTGATCCTAATACAGTGTTGTATGCCAGGAGATGTGGATAAACAAAGGTAAAATAGGCATGTTTCCTCTCAAGAATAATATAATTTATTTGTATATATAGTATAGACATACACATAATGGCTACATTATTCAAGTACGTATGTATACATAGTACAGTCTGTTAGTGCAAGGCCAATAAACGGTGAACTCCGCATGGGGCCTGGGGGCATCCCCTACTGCATGCACTAGAGGGCAACATTAGCCTAACCCCTGGTCCTCTACGGGCATGGGGTATTTACCCCTGAAATTCCACTATTAGTCGAGGAGCACTCTGGTGACACAGCTGGCTCTTTGGAGCCTTCCTCCAAGGGAGTAAACTGCTTTCCCTTAGGCAATGCCTTCCATAGCTTTAGCAAGACCAAACCAGGTTGCCTGTTTACACTGTCTCTTGGGGTCCCTGACGATATTAAATCTTGTCACAAGTGTTTACAAGGGACCTTGAGGGGGCCCCTTGCTGCCATTTTATCACCAGCAGAATCATCTCTTTTCCTCCATGTTTCGATCTGTTTCTCTCATTATAGATTCAGTTAAGTCGGCCACCATAGCTGCTCCTGTAGCAGTGGGCCCATTAACCATGGGGGCAGGATACTAAAGTCCTAGCCCATGACCCCAGGGCTGACTCTAAGATGCAGTCTTCCATACCAGACGAAAACAATGCTCCGTGTGGGCTTCTAAAACACTAAATATAAATGGCATGTTTCATGAATGGCAGTTCATGTATAATCTCTTGTGGTTCTTCCATAGAAATCCAGCAAAACAGGGAAGAGAACACCCCCTTCAATAATCCAGCTCATCTTAATGCTAGCATTTACCTAATCAATCAAATCAGCTAAGAGCATGTGGGATCCTCGCCCACGCCCATGGTATACAGTCTTGTCACAAGGCAGGCCCAGAAGTCACTGAGGCTGTTTTGGATGGTTTGAAACCCATTTAACATAATAATACTCTCTCCCTCCAGTTTCCCACAGTGGTTAACACCCAAGCAGCAACCCCTTCTCAGCCCTTTTGCTTTAAGTTACTTGGTTAGCTCCACCAGGCTGCAGCACGTTCCCTCAGAGCTGTTTACTGACTAGTGGGAGTTTCCTCTTGGTCATCCTCAGGCTCATGAGTGGCCTGGTCTTTGTTGGAATCAAAAGTCATGCCTGGAAACCATTTTCCTCCTCCTTGATAATGTCCTCATGAGAGGAGTCATTACTCCAGAGGTCTCATGATTTAGGGCCCCAATTTTCTTGAGATCGAATTATTGTCACTCTAGTGTGCGGCAATCTGTGCTCATACATCTTTGCCACCTTACTTGCCATAATTTCTAATTTTTCCTCCTGCTTTTGAATTATTTTGGACATAATACCTGTATTAGAGGAATATGCAGCTTGTACATCCTTTCCCAAAGCCAGTGCTTCTTGGCTCTGTCCAATTCTCTCCTTGCTCATAAGTCCTTTTCTATGATGTATCTTAAGGCGTGGATGAGTGCCCAAGCCACCACTGCAAAGGCTTGTTCACGTTCCCTTCTCTATTTCCTTTTCCCTACTATTTTGAATAGGATATGTCACCATCCCTTAGGCATTTGGGGGGGGGGGGTTCCTGTAATCATACACTGGTCCAAAACACACACACACACACACACACAAAAAAAAAAAAAAAAAAAAAAAAAAAAAAACCTGCCCAAGCCTCCCCACATGGAGGTGGCTGCCCAACTTGGTTTTCCCCTTTCCTTCTTTGAGTTCCCAGGCTCTGTCCTTCCCCACCCTGGACATGGACAAGGAGCTTCCCCTGGCAATGTCCCTTTATGCATGCTTGTTCTGTCTGTATCCTGCTGACTGTGCAAATTATTTCAAGGTGGAGGAGGGTCAGCAATGTACCCTCCAGACTGAGAAGACACTTTAATACTGAAAAACCAACCACACTTCTCCATAACATTTTTACAGAGTTTTATTTGAGGTAAATTACTGATGGAGCAATCAGGCAGATGGATGATCCAGAGCACTAGGCAGCTCTCATCTCTATTCCTACCTGGACCTTAACCCCCAGCCCTTATGGAGTGATGACCATGGTGGTGAGGCCACAGGGTCGTTACCTAAGGCTGCACCATCTGTGAGCCTAGTGACCTCTGTTGGTTATCTGACATGGCACCATCGATGCACCAGATGGGAAAACAAGATGGAAGGCCAAAGATGAAGTCTGTGCTGTCAGCACTCCTACAATCCTCAACAGGGAAAAGCTACAAGCTTTTCTTCTAATACTAAAGGGTATTAGTACTAATACCCTCTAATAAATCAGGGTTGCCCACTCTCACCACTTTTATTCAACATAGTATAAGAAATCCTAACCAGGGCAATTATGCAACAAAAATATTTTAGCTTTCAAATTGGAGAGAAAGAAGTAAAACTATCATGATTTGCGGATGAAATGCTATCATATATAGGAAACCCTAAGGACTCCACCAAAACTTGTTGAGATTAATAAAAAAAATTCAGTAATATCGCAGGATAGAAAATCAATATGCAAAAACCTGTTGTATTTCTTTACCATAACAACAAGCAATAAGAAAGAAAAATTAAGAAAATGATATGTTATAATTGCATAAAAAGTATAAAATACTTAGGTATAAATTTAACTGAGAAAGTGAAAGATCTATAAGATTTCAGTAGAAGAAATTATAAGATTTCAGTAGAAGAAATCGAAGATTATAAGATTTCAGTAGAAGAAATCGAAGAAGATATAAGTAAATGGAAATACATTCCATGCATGTGGCTTAAAAAAATCAGTATGTTAAAATGTCCACAGCATGTAAAGCAATCTCTGGATTTAATATAATCTCTATCAAGATTCCAAAGGAAATTTTCACAGAAATAGAACAGACAATTTTAAATTTGTATAGAACCACAAAAGACCCCCAAAAGCCAAAGTAATCTTGAGAAAAAATAACACAGCTGGATGTATCATGTGCCCTGATTTTACATTACACTAGAAAGCTACAGTAATCCAAACACTATGGTACTGGCATAAAATCAACATGGACCAATGGAACAGAGGAAGAAGCCCACACGTAGACTCTTACATACGTCATCAATTGATATATGACAAAGAAGCAAAGAATACACAGTGCGGAGAGGATAGTCTCTTCAATAAATGGTGTCTGGAAAACTGTACAGTCGTATCCCAAAGGTGAAACTGGACCACTATCTTATACCACACACAGAAATTAGCTTAAAATTGATTAAACACATGAACATAAGACCTGAAGCTATAAAACTCCTCGGAGAAAACATAGGCAGCAAGTTTCTTGACATAGATCGTGGGAACGATTTTTTTTTTTTTGACTCTGACACAAAAAGCCAAAGAAACGAAAGCAAAAATTAGGCATCCAAATTGGAAGGAAAGAAGTAAACCTGTCACTGCTTGCAGATGAAATGCTATTATATATAGGAAACCCTAAAGACTCCACCAAAAACGTAGAGATAATAAAAGAATTCAGTAAAGTTGCAGGATAGAAAATCAATAGGCACAAATCTGTTGCATTTCTACAATGTAACAACAAGCATTCAGAAATTACATATGATAAAGCTATTTTTTAACAAAGAAAAAAATAGTAATAAAACATCTTAAAAATAACCAACATTGATTCCAATCACTACTATTTTATGTTCAAAGAGATTACTTTTTTCCCTTTCTCGTAATAGTTAATATAGTTACAGGAATTTGATATTTGAGGAAAAAATGGATTCAATTGGTTTCCTTTCTTCATTTGCTTAACAACTTTAGTTAAATGTAGTTTTCATACCATTAATTTCATTTAAGTGTCCAATTCAAAGTATTTCAATTATATGGCTCTATCTAGGCTGTAGCAAATAGTGTAACTAATATAGAACCCTAATCTATGTTTTTTATTAGAATTATACCTGTATCAATTAAGTTTGATAGATATTATTAATTCTGTTAATGTAAATAGGACACGATGATCTCCTTGCCGTGGAGCAGGAGAGCTCTCTGACATCCTTAATGTCAACAGTACATTCACTACGTCTTGATGACAGTTAAAATTATTTTTCCAGATACACATTTTCAATGGAATGTCAGAGAAAATTATCTTTGGTTTCACTCTCTGATCTCCCCCAATACCAATGATCAATATATCTTTTGATAGTCAAGTCAGTGTGAAGAATCTCCTTTTCTAGTGTAGCGTGGGCCCTAGACCTGTCAAATGGCTACTTATATGCCGTATAAAGCACTGTGCTCTCTCTCAGGATCCTGGATTTGGGGTTGAAAGGAATGAAAGTAGTCTAGATGAGCCCGCCCCACACCTGTGTAGGCGATGCCCTGGGCTGTGACTGTGACCCGCCCAACCGCAAAGCACATTTCACCAAAGTCAGGTTTCATTGCTGCATGTGTTTGCACAAAGAAATTCCTCGGACAGAGTGACTTCCCTGCTAGATTTTTGCTCACCAAGTTTTGCATGTGACTCTCACCTTATGTGCTCACTGCCACATGGTTACAAGACAGCTGCTGCACCTGCAATAATTACGCATACGTTTAAACCCGCAAGATGGGAAACCAACGAGAGGAAGCCTTGGCACCTACACAGACAGACCAAAAACCCTCCGATGGTCTTTCTCTTTCCCTGGCTAGAGCTATGTCCCCGTAGTGACAGGGCAGCTGGGAAGTCTAGCTCTGTAACTGAGAATGTTGCTACAATGAGTAAAATTCGAGTTCTAATAGGCCCAGCAAACTGAGAAATCGATATTGAGTGGAGAACCAGTAGGCTCCAGTTCATTGACTTTATTTTCGTGCTATATAGAATGGACTTCTAGTGTGGATCCCCATACACTCTGCTACGTTTTAGGAACTATTCAGAATTCTTCCTTAAAGAAAATAAAGTGAGAAAAAAAAAAACAAAAACAAAGAAAATCAAGTGAGATGTTTCTTTCAGTAATTTGGCAACATGACACAGTTCTGAATTAATGCATGATTTCTTCTCTAAGAGAAGCAAATTCATTAGCCAGTGAGCTAATTAACTATTTTTGTCTATTATGCAGTTAATTATAGGAAATTATTTAAAAATGTATCTGTGTAATTATTAGTGTGGTTATATCAATTAGAGTGGGCTCTGGGTAAGAAAAAAAATGACAAAGTGTCTCCTATTATGGACTTTTGTCCTCATGCAGATTTTGTGGACCATACATTCTATATTTTAACTGCTTATCTATTAATAAACATGAAATACTGCTTTGGGGAAATAAAATTATTTTCAAGCAGATTTTCATTGGAATTACACAAATTAATATTGAAATTGAAAAAGATATACTTTACATCTTTTATCCAAACATAGTGATCTTCCACAAATAATTTTTTTGTTTACTGTTGAAATAAAATAAAATTGGAAGAGGCTAAGTAGAAATAAAGTTGTTGGTTAATTTAATTACATCATGTACAGTGGACAGAGAATGTTGAAAACCTTGTTTTCAATCGCATCTTAAGAAACTCACTTGGGCCTTCTACTGACTGCATTTTTATATCTGACTGCTTTCTGCTACAAAATGTTAAGGAAAGGTCTTTTTCAAGAATCAGAGCTATTGTTGGTCAAGACCTGTGCATTAATGACAATTGTTTCATGTACAGCATGCCACTTTATCTTATCTAGAGACGCTATTTTGAGTTGAGACAGTGAATTCTGAAGATAAATTAATGGTAAATTTACTTCCTTTTAAATTGTCATTTGAAATTTTCTACAAGTATATTTCTCTTAATAAAAATATTGATAAAGCTTTCTTTAAATGCTTGAAAAGGAGAATAAAAAAAATAAATGAATGAATGCCTGAAAAGAAATGTAATTTAGTTATATACAGGTTAATATGTGGAACTCACACTTTTGAATAGTTTTGTGGACTAAAAATCCTTTCAAACAGAACTAATTTTTTTTCCTATTTCAGGTAAGACTATTTCAAACTCTTGTCATTGCACACCATTGCAATTTTGGACATTTTTCTTAATCCTAAAGGCAAGAGGGGGTGAACAAGAGAACTTTACTACCTATCTATATCTTTCCAAGGACCGGACTAAGAGCCTTGCATTAACTTTCTCATTGGATTTAGTTGTTATTCTAAATTTATATACAAGTAAACAGAATTTAAGTGACTTGATCAATTTACTGATATTAATTATCATCCTAGGATTTGATCATGAAGTATCTTAAATCATTTTGGAATAAATGATTTAGTATTTTGGAAAAGTAATAAATATGAATTACTGCACTACCCTCTATTAATTCAACTATAACATAACTAATTACATTAATCTTTTCATTGGAAGGCCAAGTAAACAATTTCTTTGTTTACAATAATGTCTTATAAAACAACTAACAACATGTGTGACTTTAGAACCCACAGGCATCACTAGATGCAGTAGATTTTATTTGATATCAAGTGTTTTGTCACCCGTGGAATGGTTGCTATTAGTGAAGAAGTGTTTCACTGATAAAAGATTTGAAACCCAAAGCAACCCATGTTGCTTTTGTAGCAACATGTAGCAGAAGCAATTAGAGAGCTAAAATGCACTAGAAGTATTGAAAAAAATTAGAAAAACAATATCTAGTTTGCATTTCATATATATATTTAAAAGGTAGCCTTGGGCAGCCCCAGTGGTTCAGTGGCTTAGCCCTGCCTGCAGCCCAGGGTGTGATCCTGGAGACCCGGGATCGAGTCCAACGTCGGGCTCCCTGCATGAAGCCTGCTTCTCCCTCTGCCTGTGTCTCTGCCTCTCTCTCTCTGTGTCTCTCATGAATAAATAAAAATATTTAAAAAATATTAAAAAATAAAAATAAAAGGTAGCTTTATCTAGACTTACTTTTTCATGTACCTGAAAATTAAATGTAGAATCTACCAACCAAAATGTTTTCAGTGGCTATATTTTTCTTTTAAATAGTCATTACTTTAAAAAAAAAATAGTCATTACTTAATGCATAAAAATATATGAAGCGCACATGAAAAATGACCCAAGTTAAAATACAAACTAGATAACTCTTCCAATAGTCTTTATCTTTAGGAGGAGTGATAACAACTCGCCACGAGTACCACTTACTCAGATACAGAGATGCCATCATTGACTACTGCTGATTTATATATTTCATATCATATGGTCAAGTTCCCCACTGCTGGCGTTACAAACATTTGTACATAAAGCTGATCTGGGACTCTGTAAACCAGCCTAACCCTCTGTTTTCCCCGACCTCAGGTTTTAATCCAGGTTTTCAGGTGTTCTGAACTGACCATCTCATTTTCAACAATTTGTGTGAAACAGGCGACAGATATACAGGCACTGGCTGCAATAATAGGAAATAATTAATAGATTATTGACTATGAAAAAAACAGAGAGAATCATCAAATGGCTATAAATGCCATGGGCATTAAGAGGTTTTCATTCTCAGTTAAAAACTGCACACCCACCTCTTGTGTAACCCCGACCTCTGTTCCAAAGACCCTGGAAAGACAGATGCTGGATTGCTAGCTTTGTCATTGAATTAAGTTAAGGGAAGTGGCTCCTTTTTTAACAACCACCTCAATCATTCTGCTTTTGCCATCACCACCCGATATAAATTTCATAGGTTCTAAAAAAAAAAAAAAATAGAAACCCTGAATTTATTGATTTATCTTTAATGCAGTTGCCACTATATTAATTGGATTAAGATCAGCCCAGGATTTCTTGACGTTGGTTGTCTGACCATTTCACGTGGCTTTCTCACTCACCGGCCTTCCTCCACCTGCCTTGCTGAGGGCTAATTGTTTTCATGAACGTGAAAATGCTGACTGCATTTACTGACTCCGGAAGTCTGTCCTTGCCTAATTAAAATCCATATCTTCAACTAGAATTATACTCATTAAGCCTACATTAACATGTTCTTCTATATGAATCTGGCCAGAAATATTATGTCTTTTATATGTCATTGTCACCTCCTCTAGTTTATTCTTTTCCAGTTTTCCGCATCTTTTAAAGCATAATGTTAAAATATGACTTTAAAGGCGCTCCTCTTCTGTTATACAATAAGCAAACATCATGACATTGTCAACGCAATCAAACTTATTTAAAACAATAAATTTCTCATGAGATTTCATGATGCTGATTAACAAGTTTTCCGTGTAAAACAATGCAGACCCTATGAAGCCAGTTAGGAATAGTATAGCAACTCAAGAGCAACATAATCCATTTCTCTGGATACAGCAATTCATGAATGGCTTGTATAATAGGCAGCAAGGCCTCATGGGCAACTCACTGGACAGCTGTGGCGAGGACCAAATGTATCTCTTAACATGATAGAAACAAGGCAACCCAAAGTCCCAATCTTAAACATAAGCCCTCACAGCTCTATTTGGTCCCAAAGTTTCTTTAGTATAATTTGTCTTCAGTGAAAGCAACTGGAGACATGCTGAAATAGTCATGCCAAATCAGAGGGCAAAATAATAAAAATGAGACTATGCAAATGTACTATTCTAAACAACTATTATCCCTACACTTCTTATATCACACCTTACCCATAACAACGGATCCTGTAGTTTTCAGTGCATTTTTATTTTGCTCCAGGCATTTTAAGAACAATTTCCACTAGGGACACCTGGGTGGCTCAGTGATGGAGCACCTGCCTTTGGCTCTGGTTGTGATCCTGGGGTCCCGGGATCGAGTCCTGATCCGGCTCCCCACAGGGAGTCTGCTCCTCCCTCTGCCTGTGTCTCTGCCCCTCTCTCTGTCTCTCATGAATAAATAAATAAAATCTTAAAAAAAGAGAACAATTTCCACTAAATTCCTTAGTTTTGAGGATGTTGAATTGCGCAGTAATATCTTTCAAGTATAAATTACCAAATATGTATTATCTAAAGAGAATGATGAACATTTTGTTTTATAATCCATCTTAGCACTTTCTACAAACATCTATCTCAGAGACTGGCATATTAAAAGAATCTTTATGTTAGGATACATATCCGTAGGTTCTTATGATGCTTCAGTCAACATAATATTGAAATTAAAACATATGAAAATGGAGGTACTTGCTTTAGTAAATCATCTTGCTTAAAGGAGCAAAGGAATGTAATGGCAATTTCATAGAGCAGTATTTGAATATATAAAATATTTATGTTTTAGATAATTTTATTTATTTAATGACACACTTAACCTATGATAAGTATATATAACCAAATGCGATTTTTTTTAAAAAAATTGTTATTGATATACCTTCTTCACTAAAGCCCAACAGCAGAGTCCAACACTAGTCAAATCTTGTCCTCAGTGGTGTGCTTTATCCATCCAGAGTACCCATGCACACAAATGCAAATGCATGCATGTCCTCAAACAAACATGTGTAAACAGTCACAGATGCTCAGACACACTCACACACACACACACACACACACAAAGAATTGGTACTTTTTAAACAAATTCAGTATATGGAGATTTTAAAAAATCTGTATATGATTTCTATATATAATCAATATTCTATTAAGAACTATAATATTTACCAGTATTTGGTTATGCATAGGAAGTAAAGAGACTGAAGCCATGTGTGCTTTTGCATATTTGTGCATGAATGTCTGTGTGGGGAGGTAACTGAAACACAGTATCCTTATTCCCTTCCTCTAAGAAGATGCATATTCATTTTTAATCAATTAATTAATTAATTAATTTTTGAGAGAATGAGAGAGAGCATGCAAGCAGGATACAGGGGCAGAGGGAGAGGGAGACTCTTAAGCAGGCTCTACTCTCAGTGTGGAGCTTATTGTGGGACTTGATGTCACATCCCTGAGAGAATCATGAGCCAAGATCAAGAGTCAGGCAATTAATAAAATCTTAAACAACAAAAAAGAAGCTTTTAAATTGGTGGGCGGAGGGGCACCTGGGTGGCTCAGTGGTTGAGCATCTGCCTTCGGCTCAGGTCATGATCCCAGGGTCCTGGGATCGAGTCCCATGTCGGGCTCCCTGCAAGGAGCCTGCTTCTCCTTCTGCCTGTGTCTCTGCCTCTCTCTCTGTGTCTCTCATGAATAAATAAATAAAATCTTAAAAAAAGAGTCAGACAAAAAAAAAAAAAAAAAAAGAGTCAGACACCTAACCAACTGAGCCATCCAGGTGTCTAGAAGATGGACATTGAAAATGAGAAAGGCATATATTTCATATATAAAATCAGTATGGTTTTGGGGAAAATAGAACAAAATGAGAACACCAATATTAAATAATAATTTCCATTTGTCTTAAGATGTTTTTATGGCTGGATAGCAATATGTATATTATAATATAAAAATGTATCAAATATACTGTATACCTTAAATGTATGCAGTTTATATGTCAACTGTATTTATTAATAAAAAGATTTTCTGAACTCACTCTAATTCCTTATTTTCTTCATAAATTATGATAGTTAAGGAGTTAAACGGTATGCCTGGCATCTGTTCATGAGTGTACTCATGTTTGGACCACACCTGGGGAGCGAAGAAGACACGTTTACCTGGCGGGTTCCTCTTGAAAACATGATAATGACAATACTCCTAGTTGTCACATGGCCTTGGCAACGGAGAGCATGCTAGCATCTCCTCAGTTGGTGGCACCTCATCTAACCTAATGGTAAACCATCCTGGAATCGATAGACTCATGGGAGAGTAGGGGATATTCACAACCAAAGGTGGCTTTCTTCTGTGTTATGTCTGTGCCCATTACTTGGCATTCTCACATGTTAATCTGATTCAGAATTAATCTAATGTAACTAGAAAAGACCTAAACCTCTGGAATGTCCTGGATCTTTGAAATTATTAGTAAAGCTTGAAACTCATTTTTCCTGAACATTTGGCTACATTCATAATTGGCTTATGTTCAATTTTTAATAACAAATTATTTTTCAGTGGGACCATGAGTTTTATGTGGTTTTTAGATTATGCTGCTGATTAATAATAATAATTAATTATTATTATATAATGCAGTATTGAGTATCTTCCATTCCCTCTTTGGTATCATGTCATATGATACGATTGTTTTGGACAGGAAAAAAAAAAGAGAAGAAAGAGAGAATTCTTATTTTTTCCTAAAAATAGTTTTTATGGTTTTTCCTTACTCTCAGTTAATTTCTCCTACCTAACACGATATTTAAAGACTGAAGAATTTTCTCATTAGGAAAAAATCTCAGTTCAACATAACAATTCCCCCAACATAATATATAACAACTTATGTGACAATCAAATTCAAATAAAATAGGGAAACTCTCAATAAATTATTCACCATCTTTGGCAAAGAATTAAACCTAAGGTGTAAACACAACAAATAATACACTAGAAAATTTCATTTGATGTAATACTCCATATTCGTCTTAAGCAGAAAGTAATTGCTACAGGATTGTGCAAAGATAAGAAATTTTTACTGGAGTAAGTGATGGATAATCAAAAAATATTAAGGAAAAATATTAAGGAAAACAGTGAATTTCTCTTCATTTATTCAACCACACATTTTAGAAAAAGCGAGGACATTTTAAATTGTGCTAAAGCACTGTCTGATGTAGGAGAAGACACAGAAATAAACATATTGCTTTCTTTTATTCTAGCACACATGCACACAAATTATACAAAAATGCACTCACCTGTTTTAGGATCTACGGAGAAGTAGGGTTGTCCCTGGAGAATACTGTAAACCACCCGGGCACTGTTTCCATAGGTAGGATCATCCGCATCAGTAGCTGTCACCTGTAGAACAGAGGTACCTGTGCATTCAGGAAAACAAATTTTAGTGTGCGGTAACATTTAGCACATGACTTGTACACACAAAAAGGTTATGTCGACATTCCTATGGAATGCAATGATAGATGTGTCCTCCTAAATTTAATTCTTGGATTTATCTGTCAAACATAGCCCTTGCTTTTTCCCCCCTGCCAACAACTGTACCAGATGAGAGGCCAAAAGAGAATATTTGGTCTCTAATATATATATATTATATTATATACATATTATTATATATTATTATATATAATAATAAACTATGTATATTATATTAATATAATATAATTATATATAACAATATATTATATATTATATATATTACATGCCAATAACATTGCAATAGGCCTCTTTTGACACATAATCAGGGTTAGGTTGGATTGATGATCAAGAATCAAACTGGTATTTAACTGTGCGGTAAAGTTAAAGGTAGGACGAGAACAGACCTTGCATGTTACATAATTATTCAGAAAAGAAAAAGAAAAGGTGGGATGGTTTGTGATTAGGTGGGAATGTAGGAGGGTTGACATTAAATTATCAGTGGCCTCAAAAGAGCACATTCAAACCCTTTTCCATCATGTATGCCCTTTTTAAATTTCTTACATGGACTATTAATGAGTCTCCTCACTGGTTTCCAGGGCTTAGTTCTCATTTCTTCAGGTTCTTCTACACAGTACCGACATAATCATCTTTCTACAATGGGCATCAGAATGTGCCTCTTGCACCAGATTTTGGAAAATTAAGGTATACTTTAAAGGAATTGATAAACTTTAAAATAGTGCATTTTGAGATAAAATTAGAGGATGTGTTGTGCTGATTTCTTTTACGTTTATATCCTTCAAATACTATTTGCATAATTAGATGCATTTATATCATATTTCGGTTATTCCCAAATGAAAACTCATCCAGGTATAACAATATAACCTTCTATTAAGGGCTATAGAACTCCACTGTAAAATCAGTAGGTTAAGAGCTCTCATTCATTCATGAAATGCACTTAATGAGTCATCTAATAGTGCTTACTTGATATTTTATTTTGCCTAACTACAAAAATTCCACCGACTAATTCAGGTTATGTAGCAAACAAAACTATTTCCACAATCAAGTAAGTCTGTATGAAATTCAGCATTCATGCTCATACTTGACTATGGAAGCCCAGACAATTTCCAATCGTTAGTTTTAATAATTACTTCAATTATTTAGGTATGATACACTTATAAGGGTCTAGTAACTGCTTAACTACAATGATTCTACTTCTGTGTGTTGAAATGCAAATGGAACTTTAAGCAAAGCTTATTCTTTTCTTCAAGGGATTCAAGAAAACTTAACAGAATTAGTATACCATGTTCACTTGACAATCCTTACTAGCAGATTATTAATGTATATGGACTTGTAATGATAGGTTATGATTCTGGCCTCTAGTATTTTTACGTTAAAATTGTAAGCAGAGATATGATTAGTGATTATGCATACTCAGGAGGGGAGGGCTGTGTGATGTCTAAAAGAAATCTCTAATAATGAATAATAAAACAAAATGATGACAGCAAATGCCTGCAAGAACACTAAGAAACTAGGTCACTTGTACCTTGCGTTCACGTTCACCATACAACCCAACAAATTGTTGTCTTGGGTATTTATGCAAAAGTGATGCAAACATAAGTCCATAAAACCATGCTTGCAATATTCATAGATTTTCACAGCAACATTATTTGTAGTCGCCACAAACTGGAAACAACCCAGATGTATTTTCCCGGGAAAACGGTTAAACAAACTGGGGTACATTGATAGTATGGAATACTACTCAGCAATAAAAATAAACAGCCTCTTGGATGAATCTTCAGGAAATTATGCCCAGTGCAAGAAACCCAGTCCCAGGGATGCCTACGTGGCTCAGTTGGTTAAGCTGAGGATCCAGCCCCTGTACCCTCTCTCTCTACATGCTGCACCTCTGCTTGTGTGCATGCGTGCACTCTCACCATCAGATGAATAGAATAGTTTTTTAAAAGCCAGTCCCAAAATGTGTGATTCCATTTATTTAATATTCTGGAGATGATGAAATTTTAGAAATGGATAACAGATTTGTAGTTACCAGATGAAGGGAGCAGAGGTGCAGGTTGGGGGTGATTGGTTATAAAAGGGAACCTGAGGGGTCCTCATGATGTTCAGTATTTCGATTATGGTGTTGGATACACAAACATGCACGGGAGACAAATTATGGAGAACTTAGCACTCACATGCATAAATAAAAGCAGAGAATTCTAAATAAGATTGGTAGATTAAATAACATTGATTACTCGACTATGATTTTTTTAAGTTTTATAAGATGGCAATTTTGTAAGATGGTACCATTGAGAAAAATGGAGTAAGGATACAAAGAATGGCTCCACAGCATTTCTCATGACTGCATGTCATGATCTCAAAATCAAAAGTCTAAATGAAAAACAGAAATGTTTTCTTGCCTCAGTGAAATTCCATTCTTAGCTTTATTTAGGCTTGCGTGTGTACCATGATTTTTCTTATTACAGCACTACACTTTCTGACTTGATTGAACTTTGTAGAGTCAGTGTACACTACCTCTTTCACTCCTAGGTTGAAGAAGAAGAAGGAAGAAGAAAGAAGGAAGAAGGAAGAAGAAGAAGAAGAAGAAGAAGAAGAAGAAGAAGAAGAAGAAGAAGAAGAAAGAGAAGAAGAAGAAGAAGAAGAAGAAGAAGAAGAAGAAGAAGAAGAAGAAGAAGAAGGAAGAAGAAGAAGAAGAAGAAGAAGAAGAAGAAGAAGAAGAAGAAAGAAGAAGAAGAAGGAAGAAGGAAGAAGGAAGAAGAAGAAGAAGAAGAAGAAGAAGAAGAAGAAGAAGAAAGGAGAAGAAGGAGAAGAAGGAGAAGAAATTGTTATTGTGTTTATAAAACAATCGAAGACTTTTTCTGTGATGTCACAACACTTGTTCCAAACCTCATATTCATCTCTTCAGCCTGTTCAGAGAATATCAGTCAGTTGATATCTACAAATAAAGTTGGTTTAGGTGGAATTTTTGTTGATACCACATTGAAAAAAAAAAAGATTAAATAGGTAGTAGGTGCCCAGACAAGTAAATGTAAAAAGCCCATATTGTGGCTACAGTGTTATAAAATCATATCAGTCAAATCCTTAATCTGAAAGGAAAAATGCTGATCATACGGGGCATACAGGGATTACTGAGATTCAGAAAAGAGAGACTAGTACAGGTAGAAAGCATTAAAATAATGGTCACCTTGTACGAGCACTGGGTGTTATAAACAACTGTTGAATAGCAACTGTACATGTGAAACTCACCATACACTATATGCTAATTAATTGAACTTAAATGAGATATAAAAAATAAAATAAAATAATGGTCATTTTTGAAGAAGTCACACTTATAAAATCCTCCGATTTTAAAACTGTCTCTGGACTTTGCAATCATTATTTAGGTTTAAAAAGCTTTCAATGTCTTAAAAACAATCTCCAAGCAAGCATTCCATAGAGACAGCTGAGAAAGACAGAGTGCAAAAACACACCTCATTTGTGGTAATAGGCTGGAACACCACATGACAAAAAACAAAAAACAAACAAACAAAAAAACACTTGTTCTGCTTGGCTTAAAGTGTCTATAAATTCCAGCCTTAAGTGAAAGCTGAAAAGCATGAATGGCGTGACAAGTGAAATAAAGAACAACGAGGATGGGGGCGGGAGGTGGGGGGCAAGCTGGGGAGTCTTGTTCTGAAATAAAGCCACCGCCTGCTTCAAATAATAATAATAATAATAATAATAATGATAATAATAATAATAAAAAGAACAACGAGGAAAGGAAAAAGAAAAAAAAAAAGGTAGCCTGGTGTTGTTGACTGAGTGATGGCTTAAAGTAGCACAGAGTGAGCAGAGAGGGGATCCAGGGGAGATTAAGAAAATACGTTAACTAACTCTCTCCCCTGGTCAAAGTGTCTGGTCCCTAACAGCTACACGTCTCTATATAGCAGGCCTCACAGGTCCTGGCCCATTCCACTTGTTTGCGTGAAGTAAAGTAGAGCAAATTACCTCTGTCTATCTTGGTGGCATCTGAAGGTAACAGGCCACCACTTGGAGCACACAGATTGCTGGCTGAGGGGCACGCACCTCTCCGTACCGCCCAGCCCAGATGAAGGTCAGCCTGCCCCTGAACACAGCAAGGGTACAAATAAACAGCAGGGAAGGAAAATAAGTCCTTGGGCCAACTGTTCAAGGATTTCTCTCCAAGGAGAATTGGTAATGGGGGAGGTGGGGGGGTCAGGCCAAAAGAAAAATACTATACATATCTTACTTTCCTTAAGTTAACTTGAAGCCTCGATGGAAACATTTTAGGAAGCATTAATGCTGTTAGAAGTTCTTTTACACTAGGGAAAAAAAAGAAAAGAAAACAGTCTGGAATGCCTAGGTGGCTCAGGGGTTGAGCGTCTGCCTTTGGCTCAAGGCGTGACCCCGGGGCCCTGGGATCGAGTCCCCCATTGGGCTCCCTGCATGGAGCTTCCTTCTCCCTCTGCCTGTGTCTCTGCCTCTCTCTCTCTGTGTCTCTCATGAATAAGTAAATAAAATATTTTTTAATTAAAAAAAACCATTTTTTTAAATTAAAAATAGATACTCAAAAAGACAGAACTCTTGAGGGCGTGTGTTTTGGGTTAAATTACTTCCCCTCAAAGTTCATGTGTTGAAGTTCTAGATTCTGGGTCGTGAAGGAGATCTTATTTGGAAATCGGGTCGTTGTAGATGTAATTAATTAGGATCAGGTCAAACTAGGGTAGTGTGGGTCCCTAATCTAATATGACTGGTGTCCTTATGAAGGTGGGAAATTTGGAAACACACTCAGAATACTTTATGTGAAGATGAAGACAGAGATTGGGGTGATTCATCTACAAGCCAAGAAAAGTCAAAAATTGCCAAGGAACCTCTAGAAGCTGAAGGAGAGGCTTGGGACAGACCTCCTTCCAGTACTTTAGGAGGGAACATGATCCTACTGACACTTTTGACCTCAGACTTCAAGCTTTGGGGACAGGGGGAGGACAGTTTTGTTGTTTAAGCTACTTGGCTTGCGGTACTTTAGTCCAGAGCCTTAGCAAACTAATAAAATGTGTTACAGTCGCCGTGGAAAGAAATTACATTTATTCTCAGAATTTACAGGTGTTCTTTAACTGAATCTAGACAAGAGTCTAAAGTTACAAGTCACAATAAAATGATAGATAATTCCTTTGCTACTTGATGCCAGCTATATCATAAATGAGATAAAACGAAAAGTTAATCTCACAAGTCGATAAAACTAAACTCGGTAGAATTAATGATATTTGATTTTTTTTAGGTACTACTAGTGATATACTTGGTACCACTAGTGATACACTCGTTGGCATTTTTAAGTAAATTAATAAGATATATTAGTTATGTGAAAGAAGGATTTTTATTCCTGGTTAACAGTTTAAGAGAAAAAAAATCAGTATGTATCTATTCTAATAAGGTATTAGTTCACTTCCTTTATTCATGCTATGTACCCTAATTGTATACAAAGTAAAAAAAAAAGAAAATTATTATTCTTTATAATGCTAGATTCCCAAGGAAAAATATATGTAGTAATGCCCAAAAGTCCATTATTCTACTAGAATATTAAATCTATTAATATTTAATCTATAAATATTAAATAGAATATTGAACCTATTTTTTCTGGATATTATTATATACATTTGGTCAATAGATATTAAACCAGTAGCCCCTATGTAACTGGTTTCTAATTAAAGAAAACATTCAAAGTGCTTTAGAAGTTCCCTTAATTTTTACAATTTCACATGAAAAACAACCACAGAAATATTGACTTTTAAAGTTTCATTGGTTAGAGTGCGCACAATATTTTCATGTTAAATATTTCCTGTGGCAAACACTTAGCTTTTCCCATGCTAGGGATTAGTACCTTCCAGCTGCTGTTTTATACAAATCTGAAAAAAAGGATCAAAGTACATAAAAAAGCTTTCAAGATATCTTTTCTATAATAAAACTTAGGCCTTATTTCTTTGGGGAATTGCCCTGTGTCACTCTTTTCATTTGGTTTCTGATTGTACTGTGCTTTCCAAATAGCACGCATTTTAGAAAATTACATATCAACGGAGAAGCAGAAAGATGGACTTTCTTGAAAGTCTCTCAAGACCAATCTGAAATATTTAATAAGGCATTTTAATACAAGCAAATATTCTCTGAGATTGCAAATTGTTATGCATGACTTGCCAGGGCTCACAGCTCTGTTAAAATCTCAAGTGAATCAATGTCGAGCAAGACTTTTGAGTAAAAATCAGCTGAAGATGTATGTAGTATGAAGGCAGAGAGTATCTCTCTGAAGGAATCTCTTGGGGCCTAATTCTCAGAAGATTTTTTCCAGGGATTGGGAAAAAGCAATAGTCATCAAGATACAACTTAAATTTCATTTTACACAGGAGGACTGTAATTTCACCAGCAGAGCAATAACACAGGATTCCAGTCATTGTGTAATTTGATAAAGCTTTGAGTATTCACCCAGGAGGCATTGGATTTAAAAAAAAATCCTTCTGCAAGAACACTTCTGAAACATCTGGTACCAAAACAAAAATCACTGTTTGTAACTGTGTATTTTGAATCATAGCCAACATTAAGTTCTGTGTACTTTCAATGAGATCCCTTCTGTGGAACTGCTTAACGTAAATTTCCCATTATTCAAGTAAATTTTATATTACAGTCCTTAAGTAGAAAAAAATAATAATTAAGGAAATAACATTCATTTAGTATCAGTGATGTGGAAAAAGCTCCATTCTATGCCATTTAATTTAATAATGATGTCAACCTATGCAGAAAAATCCACTTAGTGCCATTTGACAGATGGGGACATTGAGGTTGTATGGTCGACAATTGGTCTACAATATTTTGTAGAATAAAAGTGTGTGATGGAATAGTTAAGGAAAGCCATCTCCAGGCATTGAGAACTCTTGGTTCTTTTCTTTTATTTTTAAGATTTTATTTATTTATCCATGAGAGACACCGAGGGAGAGGCAGAGATGTAGGCAGAGGGAGAAGCAGGCTCCCTGCAGGACTCGATCCCAGAACCCCAGGGTCACGCCTTGAGTCAAAGTCAGACATCCAAACACTGAGCCACCCAGGCGTCCCAACCACACCTGGTTCCTTGGTTCTCCGGCCTTTTTACCAACTAAACAAAAGCAGATCTGGAAGAAGATTGCAATACAGAAAACAGGGTGTGTCTACCTCTCCATCTCCCCCCTTCCCTTTTTCGGACTTGGGGGGGTATCTCTGGCTGTGTCTGCTTTTCCACAATGGTGGCAGCTCCCTCTGAGTCACCCTCTTCCATGGACCCTGAGATGAAGGCCAACTCCTGGGGTCGGGTAAGACTTCTTTCATCCCCAGGGACACTAAACTCCTTCCTGGTTGCCTCACGGACCATGACCTGGTTTTTCACTTCTTCTTTCATTTGTGTAACTCATCCCATGTATGTAATTCCTGCTCTCCATCCAACTACAAGTGGTCTTTAGTTTCCTGCTTAAAACTCTGTGTGATACAGAAGGTATCACCAGATTTCTCCCCACCCATCCCTCATTGCTTCTTTGAGTAATATGACTAGACTTTACCAAATATAAAAGTTAGGTTCTGTACTTGATTCTAATGCAGTTAGTACTTTTCGGTGGAAATCTAGGTGTTTCAAACTTTACATTAGTCAACATATTGGAATCTGACAAACATCACTTGGAGAGTTGGTCATTGTTGGCAGAAGACAATCATGAAAATTTAAGAGAAAATGTTTTTTGAAGTGGAGAAAATTTTCATATATATCTATATACACATAATTAAAAACTGCAATACTTTTCAAGGTATTGAAAAGTTTTTTTTTTTTTTTCTTTCCCATGTGTGGTAGTTAAGTCTAGGTACTATTGCTGATTTCATAACAGTTTCTTATAAAAAATTTGAAATTGCTTTAATTTTCACTGCTTGGAAAAGACTATTTGAAAAACTAAAAAAATTACCAAAATCAGCATTGTTCTGAGTAAGGCAACATTATTTCAGCTGAATTTTCATTCAATAATACAACAAAAGCCAGAACAAAGCCAAAAAAAAAAAAAAATGACAACACAACATGGGATAAAAATATTTTGTCCTTGTTTGCTCACAAAATTGTCAATTATAGTTCAAAAGAGTTTAATGAAAAGTTATAGCATATATTTGTAATATATACACTCTGTGTTATACATACAGATTTGTAAATGGAATCATATTTAAATATACACACACATACAGTTGACATTTAGTCACTGACTTCAACCATTGACGAAATAACTCCTACTTATTTATTTATTTATTTATTTTAGCCAATTAGATGGGACAATGGATTTTTAGAATAGCAGAGTAGCACAGTCTATATATTTTTTAAGTAGCAGAAAACAAAATAAATTAGCAGTAGAAAACAAAATAGATTATACACATACAATTAGAAGGCGTTTTACTCCTCAGGTCCCATGCCCACCCTGTTCAAGTGTATCAATGTCTGGCCTACCAGCTTATACTGTCATTAAAATGTAATATTTTCTGACTGTATCACAATTGAAAAATATTCATTGAATACCATTATTGAAAATGAAGAATTCACTGCATGAAAATTACCTCCCAATACTTCTCCCATCATGAAATTTAATTACATTATTAATTCTAGTTACAATAGTTACATTTATCACTATGGATAAAATGGTTAATTAAATTCCTATAATTTGCTTCAATACTTTTAGGCTGCAAATATGTCCTTAATGACATCTAAGGAAACACAATACATATATATATATGTATATATATATATATATATACATATATATATAATTTGCCATCTTTTCACTCTTAATTTTTTCCAGTTACATGTTTTAAGTCATTGTAGTGTCTTATATCATGTTCTTCCTCTATTAAAAATGACTTTTGTGATTTTTCTATGGTCTTATTCGAGAGGCTAGATATAAGTGGACAATGTCGGGGCCATACATAAAAATAGAATTCTGACTCATAATTTGTAGCAAACAGCTGTAGGAATCACCTTGTTGTCTACAATAAACAGCCCAGGAGCCAGGTCACATATTTTCCATAAATCATACCTGTAGGAAGTTAAAGGATTCTCCTTAGCACCAATCCAGGAAGTCAAACAATAACATTCAGCCCCACACGACCAGGACTTAATCATAACTTATAGTTTCTCATCATTTTCCCCCACTTCCAACTTAAAACCAATCAGATAAGGCAAAGCACGTATTCCTAACCAATCACATAGGACGCTCTGCTTCTGGGAGCTCATCAGCTTTCCTATGACAACAGCTTCCAACCATGGCACACTCAAAACTTCCTCTTTTGTCCACTATAAATCTTTTCCATTTCTCCACCTGCTCTTGACTCTCTGCCAAGATGCAAATGACTGTGGTCAGCCCTCTTATTACAGCACATTCTGAATAAATAGCCTTTGCTCATTATCATTTGGCCGGTCGTCATTTATTTCCGTAAATTATTTTTAAAAATCAAGAATAACTACAATGTGATTACATAAAAAAATATTCTTTGCAAAACCAGTTAACGTGACTTATTTGAAAAGATGCAAAAGTCTACATTTCTAAGCTTTGTCACAAAATGAGAATATTACAAGTGTCAAGATCAAATGATTTTTCATAATTAGTGCATACAGCAAATTTTCTATTCATTTTCTAAGTCCAATATATTTTTCTTTCTAGAAAGACTGTATAGTTGAGTAACTTGCTAAAGTTCATAACATATACTTCTCGTGTATTCATTCATGCTTAGGCACTAGAGGTGGTTCCTGATTTTTCCTAGTCTTTCCATGTTTGAGAATCCTTTCATGTCTGAAAAAAAATATTTTCTCTAGTATTTGATTGATAATCTTATTGCTGGAATTAAGTAGAATTTTTTGTATAGTTTGCCATTTTCTTTTATTTTCTAACTTTGTTCATGAAAATTTAATATACAGACATATTTGTCCTTAAAAGTGTATCTTATTTATGTTACATTTTAAACTTTCTTCCTTATCCAAGGAAATATGAGATGTGGGTTTTCAAATTAGTAAATTAGTTTTCCTGCTTCATGCTTATTTATATTTCTTCAAGTTGAAAATTAGGTTTTATTTTATTCAATATCTTCTTTCTCCCCAAAACAGTAATGTTTCCAGTTGATAGCCATGTCTGTTACTATAATGCATATGTTTTTCTACTTTGTCTTATTTGTGCTACACAGTGCCAGATGTCCCTGGATTTTATTTGCTAGATTATCAGTTTAGTCTTCTGCTATGCCCATCACATCATTCAGTCCCTGGATTATTATTTGTTTTAATTTCAGCCTCTTATTTTGATTTTAGAAATCTTTTTGTTGTTGCTACCTGAAAAGATTACTCTTCATTTCAACTTATCTTATTTAATGACTGCAATAAAATCTCAGATTTCCCCTTGTAAGCAAATTAGATTTTTAATTTAAAATTTTCACTTTATAAAAAAAATTTAAAAAAATAAAAAATAATAAAAAAATAATAAAATTTTCACTTTATCTGAATTATCTCTATTTATCTCTAATGGATAGTTATTCAATTTGTTTATTTTAATTCCTATTTTTTGCATTTAAAAATTAAGGTGAATTAATATTTTTAAATGTCTATACCATCCAAAGTGATCTACAAATTCAATGCAATCTCTATCAAAACCCCTAAATTCACATGGAAAGACAAAAGACCCTGAATAACCAAAGCAAACTTGAACAAAAAGTATAAAACTGGGGGCATCACACTTTCTGATTACATAATATATTACAAAGTCACAATAATCAAAGCAGTATAGAAACAGATATATAGAGTAAAACAGAATAAAGAGCCCTGGAGAGCCCTAGGAGAAAATATAGACAAAGACTCTTGACATTGGTTTTGCCAATGATTTTTGGGATATGACACCAAAACACACACACACAAAAATGAAATTGCATCAAGCTCAAAAAGCTTCTGCAGAGCACTGAAAACAGTCAACAGAGTGAAACGAGAACATTGGAAATAGAAGTAAAGGAAATATTTCCAAAATACAGGTATTTGATAAGGAGTTAGTATCCAAAATATAAAATAAACTCACACAATTCAATAACCAAAAAAATCAAGTAATCTAATTAAAAAGTATGCAAAAGATCTGAATAGACATTTTTCAAAAGACTTACAAATGGCTAGTAGGTACATGAAAAGGTCACTAATTATCAGGGAAATGGATATGAAAAGCACAATGAGGTATCACCTCACCTCTGTTACAATGGCTATTATAAGAAAAATAAAAGATAAGAAGTTTGGCAAGGGTGTGCAGAAAAGGGCATTTCACACTATTGGTGGAAATTGGTATAGCCATTATAAAAAAAAATAGTGGAAAGTTTCCTCAATGAATTAAAAAAAAAACTATCAAATGATTCAGCTATCCCACTTCTGAGTATGTAAATAAATCCAAAGTACATGAAATCACTATCTAAAAGACTTATCCATACTCTCATGTCAGTGCAGCATTATTTACAACAGCCAAGATCTAGAAACAACCTTAATGTCCAAAGGTCCATCAATAGATGAATCACTAAAGAAAATGTGGAAGGGAAAAACTGTATGGCATCTAAATGGGAGATTATTCAGCCTTAATGCAGAAGGAATCCTGCTATTTGCAACACTGTAGAAAAAAAAAAACTGTAGGTCATTATGCTAAGGAAAATAAACCAGGCACAGAAAGATATATTATCCTACTTGCGTGTGAAATCTAAATATTCAAACTCAAAGCAGAAGAGTAGAATGAGAGTTTCCAGGGGCTATGAGGTGAGGGAAATGGGAAGACGTTGGTCAACGAGTATGCGATATCAATTATGCAAGATGTGTAAATTCTGTAGATTTAGAAAACAGCCTGGTGACTGTAGCTCACAGTACTATATATGTTGTGTATTTAAAATTTTTAACAACATAGATCTTGCATTGTCACCAGAGAGAAAGAGAGAAAGAGGAAGAGGGCAAGAGAGAAGAAGGAAGAAGGAAAGAAACATTAAATAAAGGGTTGAGAATGTAAATTAGCTTGAGCACGGTGATCACGTCGCAGTGTATACATACATCAAAACATCAAGTTGCACACCTTAAATATATAAAACCCCCACTTGTCAATTATAACTTGGCAAAGCTGAAAATTTTTATTTTATTTATTTTTATTTATTTTTATTTTTTTTTTAAGCTGAAAAATTTTAAAGGTAAACCAAAATTGAGTTGATGCTTACCCCTGTAAAATAGAAACTCTACATCTAAATACGTGGGGCTGGATGGGTCAGGAGGGTTGCCAGGCAGGTCAAGGATTTTTGTGTCCTTCCCCCAAAAGAGGAGAGGATTGGTTTATATGATGTGGAATTTTGGTTTATTGAAAGCTTGTTCCTGTTTAGTCCAGTGTTTCAATAATCCTATGTAAGTCATACTAAAGGGGAAACAGATCATCAAAGTCTTTACAATAAAATAAAGACACATTTTCTTTGTACACACAGATGAGGTTGAAAAAGTCTTTCTTGTGAATAAACAAAAGAAATAAATAAAATCTTTAATTTATTAAGTTGCCTGAGTGACTTCCCCAGGTCCTTCTGTGTCCTTGAATTCACAAGGACTTTCATGGGTAGAACAATTTTCACCTTTAATGCTTCGGGTCATAAATTTGGCCTGACTCTTTTCCCCTATTCAATTTTCAATGTTTTCAATGCTCCAGGAATTTTCAGAATCTCGGACTCATTTTTGTTACTCTATCTTGTTGTTATGGTTTCTTCTTGAAATATTTATGGTTTCTTTTTGGAATATCCTCTTTGACGCGCCAAGGGGAGATATATCAGCAAGAAGAGGTTAAGTTATGCCACAATGACAAACTGAGCATTTTATAGGAGAGAAGTACAACATGATCTTAAGGAAGAAAAATAAATATAACTCCACTGTCATTTCCCTCCAGAAAAGCAAATCTTAATAGTGTTTGGTATGTCTTTCCCTAACTTTATCCTGCTTCATCCGAGTCTGTCACGTAATTATGTACCTACTACTCAGAACACTGCAGCTTCTTCTGTGCCTAATAATATGTCATGGATATTTCCCTGCTAACTAAACAATATGATTTTAATAGCTACATGACATTCCACATTGCTTTTGAATGCATATTTACATTTTTTCTAGTTTGTTGTATTTTTATAGCTGTAGAACAAATCATCACAAACAGCTGAATAAAACAAAAGCCATCAAATTTGCTTGCATTTATGGGCGTTTGTTTGTTTCTTGCTACATACACACAATACTGTGATAAACTTTCAGAGTAGCGACCTCTTCCGAAGGAGCACGGCTTCTACACTATTCCACGGTGCTTCAGTGAGGCATTACGGCAGATTTAAGAGGCTAGTTAGCTTGTGAAGGCAAGAAGGGTCTGACGTTCTGAGTTCTCTCCTTACCAGCAGATGGGAGCAAGAAAATATTTCCCATTTCCTAAGGTGGAAAGTGAAATTCAGCCAAGAGAAACTCAATGGATCTTAAGAGGATTTGCAAATGAACTGGAAAGTCCGTGACCATCAAGGACTGGTTACTGAAAATTAGGAGGAACAAAGACTTGCGGTAGAGGACAGCAGGAATCCAGAATGACAAAACCATTCCTCTTCCTTACTGTGCCATCTTTACCTGATCACTTTCCCTTCATCGGTGCTTCACCTTCATACCGTAAGTTTAACCCTATTGCATTTTTTTTTAACTTAATTCTTGATCACTAAGACTTTCTCTACACTTGACTGCTATGGATTTTATCCTCTACCTGATTGCTGGGCCTACCATACCTCATGCTGAGCCTTCTCTTTATACCTGGACACTGAGCTTTCATTTCACATCCAATTTCTATGCTTTTGCACTGTACTGGGTTACTGTTCCTTTGCTCTGTATAAGGCTCCTAGAAAATCAAGAAAATTATCCAAAATGGTATCTCAAAAAAGAAATTTGAAATGCATAATAGAATTAGCAGTCAAGTTCAGTTAAAAGTAAGGTTGAATTTATTGCATGCCTGAGTTTTGAGAATGAAATTTCACAGTATATGCCCTAATATAGGGATTTCACATGCAAATATATATATTTTTTCAATTTCTAAAACTTTACAATAATTTCAACCTATGTGCTTTTGTTAAAATACAAGGGCAATAGCATACATAAATTAATAATATCAGTGATAATTCAGTAATGGCAAGTGTTTACTATGAGACTTTTGGTTTGGGCTATTCCTCCAATAAGAAGGAAAGAAAGAAACAGCAACAAAATTGGACATTATTAGTGTGAATTTATATAAAATGCTAGTGAACTTTTGTGAAAAATAAGAATTATTTTAATTGGAAAGTAATTATATTAATGAATTTAAATGATAGCACTATAGGAAAATATCACATAGAATAATATTTATAAAAAGTATATATAGTTTGTCTCTATTTTATGTAGTTTATTTATTGCTTATTATACTTGTGACATTTTGTTATGACAAAGAAATTAAAGAAGAAAAATATTTAAAAACCAACAGACCAGGAAAATATAAGTTCAAAGTCATGGGGGCGCCTGGGTGGCTCAGAGGTTGAGTGTGTGCTTTTAGCTCAGGGCGTGATCCCGGGATCCCGGGATCAAGTTCCGTGTTGGGCTCCCTGCATGGAGCCTGCTTCTCCCTCTGCCTGTGTCTCTGCCTCTCTCTCTCTCTGTCTCTCATGATTAAATAAATAAAATCTTAAAAAAAAAAAAGTTCAAAGTCATGTATAAATGCAAGGTGATAATTGATAAAACAATAAGCCCAGGATGTTTTAAGATTACTTTTAGTAAGAAATTCAAGTTGTATATATTAAGAACAAAAACATTATGTCCACCAAGAGACATATTAAGCTCCAAGGTCAATTTATATAACAAAATGTTCCACTGGCCACTATGAAAATTTCACCTATCAATTTTTTTTCAATTACATATACACAACACGCGTGTAGAACAGCCAAATCTCTGATTCATTTGCTGTGCATTCCAGTTTCCTTTACTGAGGGGTATACACATGAAAAGCATTCTTTGAATATATTTTTTAAAACATGATGTAAAAATTTAATTTTTGTGAATTAAGTTCATCTTATTTTGAAAAAAAAATTATTCCAGTGAAGTATTTTTTCATTATACATTGATCAGTTTTCTTAGGGGAAATCAAGGTCTAGTCTACTTTTATAAAGAGTAAATGGAGAAACTAAGGGATTCCCAGTAGCATTAAATGTATTCTGGTGAATCATATCTGTCCTTGAATAAAAATGAGAAACTCTATTGGTTTTTGTGGCCTTTCTTGCATTTACAAGAAATTTAATCATATGCTGAAAAATAAAATTAATCATTATTCAATGAAACAATAATAATTTTTTACCAGGTATAAGAATCAGTAATATTCGAAAAATTAAGAGGTAATGTTTCTTCAAAATCTTTCTCCAAAAAAAATCTATGTCCTCCAATCAAAGTACAGGTGAAAAGGGTCAGTATATAATTATTCAATAAATATTGACAGAATATAGTTTCAAGTGATGTGATTACGATAAACACAAAAGTAAAAAACCCAGATCTCTTCAAAACCCTTGAAATTTGCACTTTTATACTATTGAATTGCTGCTCTAAGAGTCCATATGAAATATTTTCTTCCATTCCATAGGTTGCCATTTCATTTTATCAATGTTTCCTTTGCTGTGCACAAGCTTTTTAGTTGGATGTGGTCACAGGTGCTTATTGTTGTCCCAGTTGCTTTTGCCTTTGGCGTTAACTCCAAAATATCATGACAAAGACCAATGTCAAGGAACTCAGTCTCATGTTTTCTTCAGAAACTTTATAATTTTAGGTTTTCGATCCATTTGAATAGATTCTTGTTTATGGTATAAGACAATTGTCCAGTTTCCATTCTTTTTCATGTGGCCGTCCAGTTTTCCCAAGACCATTTATTGAAGAGAGTATCCTTTTTCCATTGTACACTGTGGTTCCTTTGTCAACAGTTGACCATGAGCAATTCTGGGCTCTCTTTCTATTCCACTGATCAAGGCGTGCTTTTTTACCAATACTATACTGTTTTGATTACTATCACTTTGTAATATCGTTTGGAATCAGGAAGTGTGATGCCTGCCACTTTGTTCTTTTTTCCCCAAAATTGCTTTGGCTATGAGGGGTCTTTAAAGGTTCCATAAAAAATATTAGTATCATTTGTTCTCTTTCCACAAAAACTGCCTCTGACATTTTGCTAGAGATGACACTGACTCTGTAGATCACTTTAGATAGAATGGGCATTTAAGTAATATTAATTCTTCCAATCCATGAACATGGAATACCTTTCCATTTATTTATGTCCTCTTCTGTGTATTTTCTCCCACCTCCTTGAATGCATTCCTTAGTATTTTATTCTTTTTAATGATATGATTAATAGGATTGTTTTCTTAACTTTATCTCTCTTGTAGTTCACTGTAAAATGGATGCTGTTTTGAGCCACTAAGCAGTGGGTTGATTTGTTACAAAACACTAGCTAACCAACACAAGGGGAAACTTGTGAGAAGAAAAAAGTTATGAAACTCAGAAATTTGTGTTCAGTTCTCACTTCATTACTTGTCCAATGTGAATCCTCACATGCACTTTTAATTTACCATGTAGAAAAGCAGAGTCTGCCTCATTTGATTGAAATTATCTCATTCTTGAAGTTATGCCCTGAGGGTAATGGTTTTAAAATGGCTACTAGAATCCTGGAAGATATCCAGGGTGAAGCTCCCAAGATGTTTGCCCAGAACTAAATCAGTCCCCCAACAAGCAGTGCAATAAAGTAAGCACAGCTGGTGTCTCTTCTTGTTGCTCTGCAACAAAGAACACAGCTGCAAGTGGAAATAGGCCTGGGAGTTAGAGATTGGAGAAGAACAAAGACACAAAAAAGACTAGGATGTTTTAATACATCTCCAAGGACAAGGCACCTCATGGCTATTAAGGATCACATAGCAAAACTTTTTTCTCTTCTTTTTCTTTATATCATTTCTTTTTATGTCAAACTAAGAATCAGTGCACTTCTGACGTTTAAGTTCATAAGTTACATGCTTAGAATCTTAATAAAATGTAGTATTAGTCCTCTCTCCCGTAAATTGAAATTCATTATTTCTATAGTCTGTTATATCTTAAATAGTATTAAATGATTCTTACTTCTAGGTGTCTTTTATTAATATACAGAAGAGAAGTAGAGATTTATAAAATTCCTTATATATATGTTGTTGTGGGGGGAAAAAAGACGTGAAATTTACTTTCAGGCAAATTGCATTGTGATCTAGTATAGTTAGTCTCAAAACAATTGGTGGATATAAGGTAATTATTTTTGAAAATTTACAGTGACAGTAAAGCAATTAAAGTAAAACATACTAAAAACTACTGATTCTAGGTGATTGTAGGTAAAAGGAGATTATGATTGTAAACATTCGGGTATATTTCTATAAAACAATAGAGGAGACGACATTATTGTTTTCAATTATTTTAAAATTATTGTCCTAGTTGTTTTTAAAGAGATTTCTCAATATATATGCTAAAAACACTTTTACCAGCTTTTTATAACAATATGACATTCTAGTATCACTAAATGTCTTAAGACATTTATAATGTCCTTTCAGAGAATGGCAATGTTGTTTACAAGTACATTTCTACTTATCCTATTTTCATTTCTTAAATGCCACACATGCACTAGACCACTGACTTGAAAAGCAGGTATAATTTAATCTCATAGTTATTTTCCTCTTTGTGCCATGATAATCAGTATTATTAACTTTTTATTTTATATTCTTAAAATTCAGCTCTGAAAAACTTAGACTTTTAATAAAGTTACATAAAATAATATTTAAAGAAGCATTTCTTTAAAGTTGTTTAAAGGACAAAGAAGACAATTACTGCATAGAATAATTTCTAGGAGGTGGTGAAATCATAAAGATGTCATGATAATGTACTGCAATGTACTGGAGGAAAAAAAGAAAAAAATGTTAAATATTCATTGATAAAATGTGTACAAGTGTCTCCACTATCCTAATCAGTCCATAATATTATCATGTGTTTCTGTCCACACAGGTTCTTTTTGTTTTATTTGATCAAATTTTTAATAAGTAAAAAAAAAAAAAGACTATGACAGCCAGTAGCTTACAAGGCATTCGTCATAATCCCAAAAGTCCTTTTCTAAATTAACAACGCTATAACGACAAGCAGATTTTCTTTTAAAAAATGAGAGCCATAGTGACTATCAAGTAGCCATGCTGTTCCTCTTTGTCCTGTGAGCACAAATAACCGAACTTTCATCCCTGGTATACCTCACCGTTTTCATAACAGGCATTTGAATATGGCAATGACTTTTAACCATGAAAATTGCTGACCTGGGCAGAGGAGAGTCATCTTGAGTCATGAAACATATGAGTATTTTAACACTACAAGATTCCCTTTGGAAGGGACTATAAATTTAACCAAAATCATATTCTCCAACTCATGTTTCCATTTGGGAATGACTTAAAAAAATAGTCTCCCTGCAGCGAGCATCTGACACTATCTGAAGACGCTGTCGCATGGTGGTGGTAGAAGAGATGCCACCAACACCTAGTGTGTGAGACCAGGGGTGCTGCTGGACACCCCGCCAGGCACAGGACAGTCCTCCACAGCAAAGACCCACCGAGTCCAACAGGACCATGAGTACAGTTGGGAACCTGCTGTGGAGGGGTAGGATTCCCTGGATGACGGTTCAAACTACACGATGCAAACCTAAGAGGTAAAGAAAAACCTTGGAGTAAAGCATGCACGGCCAAACACTCCAGCTCACGTTGCATCTTTGTCAAACCACCCAGGACACCACAGACTCTGACGATTACTTTCCACTAACAAGAAACATGCAAGCACCTTTTGCTTTTCTCATAGGTACTAGAGCACAGGGCAATTATGTGGGGGGCTCCGGGGCTATGACCTAGCACTGCAGGGACCCAGGGACCCATGGCCGGATAGACACTCCCCCCCTCCCCCAGGGCTCTCTCATGCTGCTTCCCTGGGTTCCCATAGCAGGCTCTGCTCAAGGGGAAGGGAGTGCATCATTTGCATGACAATCCTGTTTCTTTTCCCCCTTAACAACACACATGCACACGCACACACACCTTAGTAGACCATAAACCCCCAGGGAAGGCAAAATTATTTTTCATCGCTGTGTCGCCTACACACAACCCTTGTCTAACGCTACAGGAGGTTAACTGACGACGTCTCTCAGTCTGCAACTTGGATCACTGTCCCTCCTTATGTTCCCGTTACACCCGCTTATCAAACGCTCTATTGAAATTTTCTGTTTCTATGTCCACAGCCTGTTCAAATTTAGGGATCTTGTTTCTTCTATCTTTCTTTCTTTCTTTCTTTCTTTCTTTCTTTCTTTCTTTCTTTCTTTCTTTCTTCTCTTTCTTTCTTTCTTTCTTTCTTTCTTTCTTTCTTTCTTTTTCTCTTTCTTTTCTTTCTTCTTTTTCTTCTCTTTCTCTCTTCCTTTCTTTCCTCTCTTTCTTTTTTCTTTTTTCTTGTTTTATTACTAGCCATTGTTAGTTCTCAGCACATAAACTGCCTTGCCTCTGTTGCTCTCTTTCTTTCCAAAAAGAATTAAAGAGATTCAAAAAGGGAGATTTTATTTTACTTTACTTTACTTTACTTTACTTTACTTTAATTTAATTTTAGATTGTATTCATTTATTCATGAGAGACACAGAGAGAGAGAGAGGCAGAGACACAGGCAGAGGGAGAAGCAGGCTCCGTGCAGGGAGCCTGACTTGGGACTCGATTCTGGGTCTCCAGGGTCACGCCCTGGGCCGAAGGCAGGTGCTAAACCGCTGAGCCACCTCGGCTGCCTGGATTTTTTTTTTTAATAGCTGGGTAATTCAAAGTGGAATTAATGAGTATATGATGAAAGCAATGAATTTATCAGGCACCATATGCTGAGAAAAAATTTTGTCACCCACCCGCACTATTAGCCATTACTATGATTAGAAATCTATATACCTTTAAGCATTACTGTTATTTAAAGTGTTTTTATCACAAGTCTGCATTTCACTCTTTATTATCACTTCATAAATAATATATATATTTTTGATAAAGAAAAATGCATTTCTCTGATAGCAGATAAAGCCACAACCCATTTTTAGAAGTGATCACCTTCCCCAATATATATGCTCCTTTCAGATACATCCAATGGGCACATCCACTGTACAACACACCCTTACTTTCTAAAATAAACTGTAGACTATTCCACATACATTTGTGAAATTTTTTTCTTCACTGAATCAATATAGATCATGCTCGGTCAGTGTATACATACTAATTCATTCATCTGAGGGCTACATAGGGAATCTGCATGTTTTTGAAGAGTCATTTACCTGAAAACTTCCTTATTAGCAGACTCTAAGTGTGCTCCCATGTTTTGCTGTGATGAGTAATACTGCAGCGGGCATCCTCTCACATGTGTCTTTGTGCAACCATGTGAACGCACCTATAGGACAGTTCTCTGTAATACAGATTGTCCCACAGAAGGATATGTTCTCAATTTAAAATACTGTTCAATTGCTATCCAAAAATAAAAACAAAAAAAAGAGAGAAAAGAAGAAAAAGAGAAGAAATGAAAGAAAAGAAAAAAAAAAGAAAAAAGAAAAAGCCGTGGGAATTCACCTTTCTGCTAACGGCTCTGCACAGGAACAACTTTGTGAATCATCAAACTTGTACACCTTGGCAGATGAACAATGGTTTCACCTTCTCCTTAATGGTTTGTTAATTTATTAGTGAAATTTGAGGTTTTACTTTGGAGAATTAACATGGTTCTTTTTTTTCTTTTTTTTTTTTCCTGTGAATCCCATGCTAATGCAATTTTCCCATTTTTTTATTTGGTTGTGACATATTTTTGGTATTAAAAAATCCCCTTATGAAATAAAAAAAAAATAGTCCCCTGGACAGCCAGGCATGCTTACCAGTATATCAGTTCATCTTTCATCTCATTAGGCCTAACCCTATGATTTGACATCTGCATTTTCAAATGTTTATTCATTCAAATTCATGTCTTATAGATGGTGGCCTATTGTGTCTTTTATCTCACATTGAAAAGTCCTTCATATACTTGTTTTGTTTTTTCGTGGTTGTAGTTTCATTAGTAGATTCAAAGTTTTAGATTTTACAGTTTGGTCACAGATTCATTTACTATTTCCTCTGTCCTTCAGTTCGGGGAAAACCACACTCTCCAATTGTCTCAGCCCCATGAGGACCCTGGTCCTCCACCTGAGTCCCACTCCTCAGCTTAGTGAGTGAGGCTACTGCCCATTCCTTGATACGTCCATTCCTTTCACTGCCCACACTATGTGCATCACAATAATTATCTTAGTTTTTGGCACAAAAATCTAGAAACTGTCCATTGTCTTTATCTACACTATATCCAATATATACATTTTGGAGTTATTAAAAAATATCTTTGTTTCCAAAACGTTTCCTTGTAGGATTCCCTAGAGATTAGATTTCTAGTTTAAATAAATGTCTGTTCCCTTACTCTCTAGCAATTTAGGATTCATTTTCCTTTTCGTGGTATGCAGTCATCCCCAAATCCAATCCTCTAAAACCAAAAGGAACATTATAATAGCACTGAATTAGCTTCACATGTTAAGAAGGAAATCCCCACTTCTGGCTCAATAAACCGTATGGGTTCTGGAACATGCACTATTTTGGTCATAATTATCTCACCAATAGCTTGATCCAGATTTTACATTTTTAACCATATTAAAAAATCGGGAACTCAAAAGCTGAATCTCTGTCTGGCTTAGAAATCTTTCCCAGTTGCACTTCTTACGCACCATGTAGTCTGGCAAATTATTTAATTTTATGTATCAGTTTTATCTTCTGCAAAACCAGGGTAACCATAATGTTGCCCTTTTGATGGTATGGACACAAAATTATGACAAATGGCATGCAATCCTGGCACACAGTAAGCGCTCGATAAACATCCCTCGATGCTGGTGATGCTGTGCCAGTGATCATTACCGCTTGGACAACTTGTGACCTCACATCCTGGTAAAATTAACTGGTTGTTTTGGAGTAATCAATGTTATATTTTCTGAAGATCTCAAAGTCAACATTCAAATGTCCGATTTCGTTTTTCCTGCTGATCAAAACTCTATGGATGCAATGAATTCTGCAGTCAATGGCTGGCAAGATTTAAATATCTGAAATCAACTGTCAGCTGCAACACAGGCAACCGGGAAGATTGCTGCCATGGCAAACATCATCTAGCACCACGACTACCCAGAAAGGGAAAGAAGGGATGATTTCCTGCGTCGTTCCCTAATCAGCACGCTTCATCAAAGATGACAACCTCGTGTCTTATCTGATGCTGAAACTTTTCTCACAATTCTTCTGGATTCAGTATCGGTTTTAGTTCTTTGCTTTTGAGGTCCTTGTTACATCTAGAAGTCGTCCAAGTACCCAACTCAGAGTCAACATAGTGTCATGTATTCGAGATCCAACAAAAGAGTTTAAATGGAAACGGGTTTTATTTGGTTAAGAATGGCTTGGGGATTGGCAGGCCTCCGCTGGAGCATCCATTCTGCCACAGAATCATTCTTTCTAGACCCTCCTAACTTCCTGCCCCATCTCACTTAGCAGGAGGCTTCCCTCCTGATGGCGCAAGCCGTTGCTGCATTTCCACACCACGTCTGCATTATGGGCCGTGGGTGAAATAGGTGTGCCAGCTAGCTCCTCTCTGGAAACTTCTCTCTTTTCTGGAGGCCCCACCCCACCCCACCGGCCTCCACTTACATCCTGTCCTATCAGCTAGAGTTAGGTCACACAGTCACTCCTAGATGAAAAAGGAAATGTGGGAGGTGACTATCTGATTCTGCAGCATGGGGCCCGGAGCAAACCTGAGTTGTAGTAACACCAAAAGGCAGGCCGGGTGTTGGTTGTATCACTAACTGTATTCACCTCAAGGGGAGAAGCCCACCCCAGTGGCTTCTAACAAATAGCAGATTTTCCTGTACATGGTCTATCCAGCAGGTCAGCAGAGCACCAACTGCCTAGAGCAGCAGATGCCTTGCCTATGAGAACCCCAACGCTGTCCTCTAATTATCCCCCCGCCTCCAGTGTCACCCCCTGCAAGCCCTTACAACGGAGGCCGGCAAGCTTTGTTCTGTAAAAGGCAACACAGGAAACACTCTAGGCTTTGGGAATCAAACCAGCTCCACTGCATCTTCTCAATCCAGCCACCATCCTGCCCAAATTACCACAGGCAATATCTAAAGGCATGGGGGTGGCTGGGTTGCAGTTCAACGTCATTTACAGAACCAGACGGCGGGCTGACCCCTGCCACTGGCCGCTGGTCCCTCCTCTACCTCCCTGCTAGCTCTTAAATCCTAACTTCAGAATCAGTGCAAAATCTCACCCCCCCCGCAAGCATGCATGCCAAGTGAATTCTTCCCTCCATTAGTTTCCACTTTCTATACGTTCAGACTAAAAAGCACATTAGATGCCACGATGATGCTTTTTCATCTATTTTTTCCCCTCAGTGAGTTCTCTCTTTCTCTCCATGAAATCAGGCCTAGAGGCACAGTAATACCATGACTTAAAACCTACTGTTTTGCTCTTTTTCCTCTCTTTCTTTCAGATGTTCAATATTTCACCTCAGCCGTACTCATCTCAGTAAAAGAAATTAAGAATAGCAACTATTTCCCATTCCCACCCTCCTCTCAAGACCTGGATGAGGACTTTGACATGTTGTGACTTTTTCCCAAGTCCTAAAACTACAGCCTATGCTGCAATGATTCCTTTAAGCTTCATGATTCTTAGATTGTACAGTATCTTTCAGCATCCCCCAATGTACCCACTTAGACTCAACTGTATATACACACACACACACACACACAAATATTTCAGGGTACATTTCTACTATTTCTTTTCCTCTCCTTGTCATTTTCCTTGAATTTGAGGATCTCTGTTTGGATTCATTTCAATAACTTTTAATTTCAACTATTTTCTCAAATATATTTCTAGATAAGGTGACAATCTACTTTCTGGATCCTTCTCCAAACATTTCTTTTCTTTTTTTTTTTCCAACATTTATTTTTTACCTTGATAAATGAATCATATTTTGATGAACAAAGGATTTAGGGCTTGAGTATTTTTTTTTTCTCCATAAGGTTGTGTATTCAACTGTCAACCGGAATCCAGTATTTCAAGTGATAAATATAATATAAATATTATATATATTTACATATATTATATATGTTACATATTATATATATGCATGTATATATACATATATATATATTAGTAGATAATTAAAATATATCTGAAAGTTTATAAAATTTTCTCTTTTAGGCTATAAGTACTTTGCCAGGATTCACCTAGATTTGACTCTTATTTTAACCCTCCGTCAAAGACTATTAAACTCATAATTTCAATATGTTCTTTACCTCAAGGGAAAAAAAAATACTGTTCTTTCCTTCATCTACTCTTTTTTGGCTGTGTGGGAACATATGTCATTCACACAATAGGTGTGAACATATCGTCTAAGTCTCATCTTGTACCACAATTCCCACATTTTGGGGATTGTTTTCCTCTCTGATTTTGAGCTACTTCTTCCAGTCCCATATGTTCTCAGCTTCCAGGGCAATAATTTGGATCTTATCAATGACCATCCATGTGTCAATCATCTACTGATATTTTGTTGTTTACTAGTTGGAGCAAGCACGGGCTCTGAGCCACAGAAATCTCTTGTAGCATCCTGACAACCCCAGTGCTTTGTGATCTACTGTCCAGTCCACTTTCTTGGGGACGACGACTTTGCCTGTGCTTCTCTGGTGCTTTGCCCCCTGCTTATGGTGGTTTCACGGGTGCTCGTTGGGGCTCTCATGAGGCCTCTGGAGGCATCCTTACCAATGGCTTTCTCACCAATGATGGAGTCACAGAACTATTCACTTCTGTGAGATAGAGGGATTGGCAAATGGGGTGTCAGTTCCTGGACAAGGCGAGAGAAGGAAGTCTGTCCTAGAGATGCTACACAAACTCTCACCTGCCAGGCTTTATGGTGTTGGGCCTTCAGTTTCCCTCCGATTTTCCTTAGAGACCAATGAGCCTGAGTGACCTCTGGGCCTCTGCACAGGCTCTCTGGGGCTGAGCCCTGTGCTCTCTTATGGAACTACTTTCTACTCTGAGATTCTGGTCAAGAAGAATGAGTCTCCTCTTTCTAACCTGCCTCCCCAACAGCTTCAGGAGTCATCTGCCTAGCTCACAAGAAATAAAATGGACTGGAGCAAGGAAGGAAGAAACCACAATCTTTCCTTAAAAAAACATATGGATATGACATGAAGGACATGAACTACATTTACTGTGATAGTCATTTCACGATATGTGTATGTCAAGGTATCATGCCATACCTCTTGAACTTACACAGTGCTGTATGTCAAGTTACATCTCTAAAATATTTTAAAAATCAAACTTAAAAAACCCACTTAAAAAAAACCACTTATGTATATATCCAAATACATAAAAATTTGATTAGTGACTATAATAACCTTAGCTCAAACTACTAGTCATATATGCTTACATATGTAATACTCATACATAAGCTCAAATATATAAAATCTTTACACACAAAAAAATGTGTTCTACATCCCAGCTTAGAGTCTTACAGAGGTAGTCAAAAAATTATCATGGCTTAACTCTATTTTAATGATTTAGACAATTTGTCATAGGAGATAATAAAATAAAATAATAAAATAAAATAAAATAAAATAAAATAAAATAGCTACACAACAGAGATCTGTAAGGGATGAGAAAGCCTCAGATCATCAGAGTGAAATCGTCAGATTTCCTGACCCATCAAATGAAGGATAAGCTCTACATTCAGGAGAACATAGTGTTGACTTCTTCTTGGCCATTTTGTCAACATATGAATTTGGGAGAGTCACTTAAGTACAGTATGCTGGCTTATACACCTTTAAAATAGTGTCCAAAAGACTTTAAGGATTATTCTATGTTTTAAAATAGATAAAGTATGTAAATGCTTATGAGTATCTAAAAAGTTTTATTGAATACTGCAGCAATTACTTGCATTTTCAAGGCTATTACAATTTGGTCATAAGCTGCAAGCTTAAGTAAGACAAGTAGCAAAAGATTTCAGACATTATATTGTCTATTTTTATTTATGCAAACTATTGCCTTGAATGGGTTGGTATCTTCATAGAAGATACATGAAGAAACTACATGGTCTTAAAAGCTGTATCAAGCAAAAATTGCAGGTGTTTTCCCATTAATGATTGTTTATTTTTTTTTTCTTGACACCAAACCATTACTTATAATTTCAGAAATTAATTTAATAAATATTATAATATCTAGAGCTAATGTTCTTTAACACCTTAAGCCACATGTAAACATAAAATATTTTGAAAATTTTTCAGATTTCTACACACACACACAAAATGAAAAACTGGTCTTCACAGATTATTTTTTTGGATTCTCAAAAATATATTAACTGTCAAAGTAAGGAATGATTTTTCTTACCCATATCTGACATTTCAGGAACAGTAACGATGTATGGTCCATCTGTGAACTTTGGAGCATTGTCATTGATGTCTTGTACTTTGATTATGAACTCGGATTCAGGTTCAAGAGGTTTGTTTGTTCGTCTGTCAATAGCCTGGGCATGAAGCACATAGTGGGTCTTCTGCTCTCTGTCTAGGCTTTTCGTTGAGTGGATATCACCAGTGGTATCATCAATGATAAATATAGTCCCAGCACCTTCTCCAGTAAGGATGTACTTGACAGATCCATCGCCTTTGTCAGAATTGGAATGTAGCTGCAAAAGAAAAATTAAATAATTTAGCACCCAATTACGTTACAATGTAACATTACCATAATGTTACCATAAAATTGTATATCTATAATTTTTAACTTACTTTGATTATAATTTTTCTTCTCTCCACAGTGTCCCACAGGTTACTATAATCTTTTATTTTTCTGCAATTTTTCTTTACTTGGTACTGATATGGCTATTTTTATCATGATCTAAAATATTCAATTATTTACTTAATAGGAATTAATAAACAAAACTAATTAAAAGAAAAATTATAACCCTTGATGTAATTTTACTATATCACAACTTCACTAACTATAGAAAATAGAACTGGAAAAAGAAATTACCAGTAAATCACTATTGCCTTCAATACTTCCAGGAATAATAATTTTTTTAATTAATTGTCACTTTACTACAAATTTAGAATTAGAAATTAGAAATTTTTAATTTAGAATTTAAAAAAAAAAGAAAAATATACAGGGTAGGAGAAGATTCAGATTTTTTTAAGTTTATTTATTTTTATAATCTCTAAACCCATGTGACCCTGAGATCAGAAGTCACATGCTCTACTGACTGAGCCAGCCAGGCACTTTTATTTTATTGTTATTTTTTTTAATTATGAAAATGTTAACTCGAAATTTAAATAGCAGTGATTCATTTAACCAATACATAGGCCTTTTTTTAATTAATTAAAATACACTGACAAATTATCACTCATTTTGTCATTTAAATATCAGGAAAGGCTTTTTTATCTTTATTTATTTATTTATTTTTAGATTTTAAATATTTTAGAGTGAGAGAGAGTGAGCATCGGTGGAGGGGTAAAGGCAGAGAGAATCCCAAGCAGCATGGAGACCAACAGGGGGCTCAGTCTCATGACCCTGACATCATAACCTGAGCTGAAATCAAGAGTTGAACGCTTAATGGAATGAACCACCCAGGCACCCCAGGAAATGCTTTTAAACTTTATATAATTCATATTTCATGATCTATTATAACTTGTAGCATTTTAATTAAATATTTCCATAAGTGCCACTGCTAGAAACAAACACAATAGTTTCTTATATCTCAAACATATAATTGGAGAATTGTTTCTCCCAAGAGACGTGAACAATTATACTTCATATGAAACCTTTTTGGTTACAAAACCTCAATTACTCACGTTTTGCTCATTTCTGGAAACATTGAAAAATATAACCTTGTTCCTATAGCCTTTAAGTTTCTTGCCATAATAAAGAGAAATTTCTCAAGGATTATTTTAAAGTCTCTGAACTCTTAGAAGACTTATTTTAAAAAGGTAAAATATGGAAAAATATAATAAACTACGACAAAGGACTGTTCTATGGTAAAATGAAGGCAACTGAAATATTAGTAATAGTTTATCAAAAATAATCCTATTTCCTTCTCAAAAACACATAAGATATAAACAGGAACAAATTCTGATAGGAATCACTTAGCAAGATTCAACAAATTATATCCTTTGAAAATACTTTTTTTTTCAGCTTTATAAAGAGGAGGAAGAAATCCATTAGCAAAATATGAAAAACATAGCGTTCAAAGATTCACACTTCATTAGTAAATTAACTACTGAATGTAGAATGCAGAATGAGTTGTGTGGAGATAGTTGTATGCATGGATGGAAATGTATTTAGTAATTTCTTTGTGTTTCTTGACATATCTTTTTAGCACCTAGAAGAGGGATTTATTATTTATGAAGCAGACACCTGCAAAATATCATAGAAATGTAAAAGCAACATATTTATTAAACAAATGTTTTTTAAAACATTTTCTCAAACACTTTTGCTTTTAAATAAACCATGAGACAGTTTTATTAGCTATTGTTATGCTATATATAAATTATAAATTTATATAACTAATTTAAAATCCTTTTGGAGCAATGTACTACACTTCTAACAACTAATTTCAGAAAGACATTGCAATGATGACAAATGACTTATTTTCAAGTTATATTTTTATATTCTTCTATGTTCTTAAAGAGGCCATTTTGATGTTACTTTATGTAGAATTTAGGGTTTTTATTATTAAAAAGTTAATCATATTTAAAGAATGGGGTTATGTGTGTAGACCAGCAATGGAAGCACCTAAGAGAAATAGTAAAGTTGTCATTTTAAAGCATATATTAAAAATATAACACATTCAGGACGCCCAGATGGCTCAGTGGTTGAGCATCTTCCTTTGGCTCATGCCCTGACCCTGGGTCCTGATGCTTCTCCCTCTGCCTGTGTCTCTGCCTCTCTCTGTGTGTCTCTCATGAACAAATGAATAAAATATCTTTTTAGAAAAACACCCTCTATGCTTTATATAGAATGGTAGTCACTTCAAATAAAAGGAAAAAAAATGTGAGTAATATTATGGCTTTAGATTTTAAGATTTTTTTTTTTTTATTTTTTATTCATGAGAGACACACACACACACACACACACACAGAGGCAGAGACACAGACAGATGGAGAAGCAGGCTCCATGCAGGGAGCCCGAAGCAGGACTCAATCCCAGGTCTCCAGGATCACACCCTGGGCTGAAGGCAGCACTAAACCACTGAGCCACCCGAGCTGCCCTAGATTTTAAGACTTGAATCTGGTTCCACATTCATAAAGTGTTTGTGATTAATAAACAACTAAGCCTAAATATTTCAGAACTTATGTCTAATTTGAAAATAGATGTGCAACAAAATCAGTGATTTATAATTCAGCAGTATTTATATTATTGGACAACATAGTAAAATTTCTAATAAAATGTTATAAACATGTATTTGAATTATATAAGGTGTTGATAATGCTTAGCTTGAGTGTTTCAATACAATGTCAATAATCATTTCATTAATGGATTTTTAAAAATCTCTCAGCTGGCCTAGTTGAATCTTGGAATGATTAGTTTATGTGTTAACACTGATGGGAAACTATTACAGTAGCATGTAGTCAAATCAATAACTTATAGGATTATGATGATAACCATCTGTGAAACAACAAAGTGGTCTACTCTCAGGCTTAGCTCTTGTCCACCATCCACCCATTTCCAAATGTTCAGTTCACTTTGGAATACATACTTTACAACAGAGATGGAGCCTGAGAGAAACACCAGCTGTACTTCTTTTTTTTTTTTAATTTTTATTTATTCATGATAGGCACACAGTGAGAGAGAGAGAGGCAGAGACACAGGCAGAGGGAGAAGCAGGCTCCATGCACCGGGAGCCTGACGTGGGATTTGATCCCGGATCTCCAGGATCGCGCCCTGGGCCAAAGGCAGGCGCCAAACCGCTGCGCCACCCAAGGATCCCACCAGCTGTACTTCTTTTGCTTAATAAGTGAGTTTCAAGATCCTGGAAGAGCACATGTTGTATATTAGGGTTTTTTAAGGGAAGAAACAATGAATGGGTGAATGAATGAATGAAATAGGTGAGCAATAATGGTAGTAGTAGAGTTAAAAATCTTAAGGTATGGAGAGACAGCTCTTTGATACAGATAATCAGGAAATATAGATAACCAGGATAAAAATGTGCTATCTCTGGGCATAGGCAGCAATGAGACATCCATCAAAAGAACTGGGAGTAGAGCACATATGGTGGGAAATACTCTGGACATATACATGGTGCTGATTTAGAAACAGTGAAATAGGATGTTGTGAGTCGAGCTAGCTATTAGACTATTTAAGAGGGATTTTCATTGTATTTTACACTGACATATGTGAAAATATTTAGAAGACAAAGTTGATTTGAGTCATATATATGAACTCCTTTTAGTAGACAGTTTGGAAATACCACAGAGAGAACAGCGTCAGGTTCTTACACGGTGGTGGGAATATACTTCTGGAGTCCTGAGATTTTGCAAAGTAAGTGATATTTTTGTGCTGAAGGACAGATGTGATATTGTCCTAAAGCAAGAAGAGATGATGTTTGTTATCCCGTGACAAAGTAGGGCTAATTAACTGCTCTTTAGAGAACAGAAATGGGGAGGAGAATGAAGGAAGAAAATATAATCACCCAAGTAAAGCAAAATGACCACTTCTCTGGCATTACTTTAATAAATTGTCCCCTTCTTAGTGTTAAGTAGTAACCTATGGCACTTAGAAAGCTCATGCGACTCACATGAGTTCCTCCTAGAAAACTATTTATTCACCCTAGACCCCATTAGGATCAGGACCTAAAAATTTATAGCTTTCACTCCAAAGCAGAGTTCCTTGCTAAGAAAATATTCTATCCCTTCGGGAAGAATAACTTTAAAAGGTTAAGAAGATGGTGGCAGAGCAATTAATTTCAAAAGTTGCTTTTAGTGAGGACTTCAAGCTATGTTAAAAAGATAGACCACTGACTTAAAATTGTAATATTTTAAGCTACATGCTTTATGTATGTTTTTTATGAGTAGGAAACACGTATTTACAAATTCCGGTGGAATTCAGGAATAAAGTCAGAAATATTTGATAGCAATTCCACTACTGTTCTTTTCCCAACACATTAAATACAAGTGATGCAATGTGAGGATCATAGGAAATACATGTTGTTAAATTTATTATGCGTCCTTCATTCCAGAACGTGTTATATTTTTTTACGGCGTGTGTTATATTTTAAACCATAAGCCGATGAAACAATACTCCACTGAACTGTTAATAAGTGATTGATGTAAAGAAGAAAAAACCATATTAAATCATCATAGTCTCTTGGTAACATATCGGTCTTGTACAATAAATAAACATTGGTTTTAATTATGCATCCATTAATATGTAAAAAGTTATTAAAAATAGTTGTGATAAGGCACTTTGTTCAACCAGGAATCTAACATTAATTGTTTAAAATGTTAAGAAATTAGGTGCGTGTAAGGAAATAAGGTATGTGTTTAACTGGAAATAGCAGAGGTCTTTGCAAACATGTAAAAGTCTCCTGTTGAATTTCAGCTTTTAGCATTTAACTTCTCACTGTGTGTTCTTAGAGGAGGAAACAAATGAGTGAGGAGGAAGAGAGAAAAGGAACAGGAGAAGTACAGGTTTATTATACCCTCTGAATCCCAGATTAGAGATTTTAATATACAAAATAAAAAACTATAACATATCTCTGAAGTCTGAAGTTGTCATAATTGCATATCCATGAGCTATACCTTAGAGAGTCCTATCCGGGGGTGCTAAATATTTGGGCACTACCGGAGTCACGTCGCTGGTGGAGAATTTCCCTATTAATTTTTTTGTTGGAAAATCTCAAGAGCTAACCAATCAATTAAAGTTGGAGACATCTGAGGTGTTGGAGTACCTATTCTCTATCAGAGTTCATCTGTGTTCTTTTACCTGCCAGTTAGGGTCCAGCTGAGAAAGAGACAGCCTTGGCAGCTGGTTTTAAATTAAAAAAAAAAAAAAAAAAAAAAAAAACACCTCAGCATGTACTAACAAGAATACAATTTTGGAAAAATACTGGCTCAAACCACTGTCCACACATTTGCATGTGTTGTGTTTTCATCCCCATTAAAACTCTGTCATTACTGTTCATTTTAGCTCTTTGTTCAAATAAGAAAGCAGTAATTACATATCGAAGGGAGAGGGAAGGAAGATGATAGAAATGTGAATGGCTTCAATCATTTAGAAAATTCATCTGACAATAAAATGTGAGATTATCATTTGATCTGGCGATCACTTTCAGAAGTACGTATCCAACAAATACTTTTGGAGTACTCAGTGTGTTCCAGTCCTGGAACGTCAGTACATCAGTACTAAAGTTAAGTACTTCAATATGGTATGAAATACATCACTACGTAAACACATCATTTTAGTATTTTATTTTATTTTTTTTTTAAACTTTTTTTATTTATTTATGATAGACACACAGTGAGAGAGAGAGAGAGACAGAGACACAGGCAGAGGGAGAAGCAGGCTCCATGCACCGGGAGCCCGACGTGGGATTCGATCACGGGTCTCCAGGACCGCGCCCTGGGCCAAAGGCAGGCGCCAAACCGCTGCGCCACCCAGGGATCCCCATTTTAGTATTTTAAATACATCACTAATGCAGAGATTCCGACCCTGGAAGAGTTTGTGTTCATTCCAGTGGGGAGAAATATACAGTAAGCAGAACACGTGATTGATAGATAATATTTTGGAAATGCTAAGACTCACACAAAGCAGAGAGAAAGAAAGTAAAAGAGAAGAAAGATCAGAGGTGGCTGGGCAGGTGTAGAGAGGCCTCAATATTAAACATGGGAATATGGTGGGTGGAACGCGGGCCCCTCAACATGTCTATGTCTTTACTCTGGAAGCCTGCAAAAGTGTTACTTTCCATGGCAAAAAGGACTTCACACGTGTGATTGAGGTCAAGGTCCTTAAGACAAGGAAATTACCTTGGTTTCTCTAGAAGGGACATTTCTGATCACATGAGTCCTTACAAGTAAAGAAATGATCGCAGCTGGGGAGGGGGGAGAGAGAGAGAGAGAAAAACAGAATTGTGAGAAGGATTCAAAAGCTCACTGCTGGCTCTAAAATGTAAGCATCTCCATGCAAGACCTAAGAGAGGCCTCTAGAAGCTGGGAAAAGCAAAGGGATGGATTCTTTCTCAGAGGAATGAAGTCTTACCCACACTTTTATTTTGGCCCAGCGAGAACTGTTAAACTTCTTATTAAAGTGTTGGAAAATAAATGTATGGGTTTTGAAAAAATATTTTATTTATTTATCTAAGAGAGAGAAAGAGCACACACGAGGAGCAAAAGAGGTAGAGGGAGAAGCAGACCACTACCCGCCCTGCTGAGCAGGGAGACTGGACATGGGGCTCGGTCCCAGGACCCTGGGATCATGACTTGAGCTGAAGACAGACACTTAACCAACTGTGCCACCCAGACACCCCAAATTTATGTTATTTTCAGGCACTAATTTTGCAGTGATTTGTTAAAGCAACAAGGAAATCTAATAAAGGAGTCAGGTAAGGCATATTAAAATGATAGCATTTTAACACATTCTTGCAGGAGGTGAAGGAGTTAACCAAGTGCATAGTCTAGGGAAGAGCACTGCAGGGAGGAAGAACATAAAGAGTAAAGGAATTGCATTAGGAACATGACCAGCAGATTCCAGAAACTGGGAGGAAGCCAATGTGACCAGAGTTGCATGGACAGAGAAGGGCAGTAGGAGAAAATATCAGAGAAATTCCATATCCTCCCTTGTCTGTGGTCTCCCTGTCCCTGGTTTCAGCTGCCCACTGCCAGCTGTGGTCCAGAAGCAGGTGATCTTCCTTGCGATGTATCATCAGTAGGTCAACAGTAGCCTGATGATGTGTCACAATGCCCACATCATTCACCTCCCTTTGTCTTTATCATGCATTTTATCTTCCTGCATCATCATCATAAGAAGGGCGAACACAATACAGTAAGATACATTACGAGAGAGGGACCATATCCACACTTATATAATTTTTATTACAGCACAATGATTATAATTGTTCCATCATTGCTGTTAATCTTTTGCGCCTAATTTACGAACTAAACTTTACTAAGGGTATACATGCATAAAAGATAACCCGGTGTATACCGGGGTTGGCACTATCCAAGATTTCAGCCATCCACTGGAGGTCTTGGATGGAAGCAAGATCTCAGAGGATTACTGCCTGAGAGAAAGGGAGACTGGAGGGTTTTGAGCATAATAGTATAATTGATGTATGTCTCAGAGGGATCATGTCTACTTCATTGCAGAGAACAGAAAATAGAAGAACAAAATGAAAGTAGGAGAAGTCGTAGATTGACCACCATAGTAACAGGTAATTGATGATGACAGGGTGGACCAGGCCGGGGTGATAGTGACAGTGATCAGAAACGGTGCAATCATGGAGACGCCTGGGGGGCTCAGTCAGTTAAGCATCCAACTCTTGATGTTGGCTCAGGTCAAGACCTCGGGGGTTGTGGGATCCCTGGATGGTGCAGCGGTTTGGCGCCTGCCTTTGGCCCAGGGCGCGATCCGGGAGACCCTGGATCGAATCCCATGTCGGGCTCCTGGTGCATGGAGCCTGCTTCTCCCTCTGCCTGTGTCTCTGCCTCTCTCTCTCTGTGTGACTATCATAAAAAATAAAAATTAAAAAAAATTAAAAAAAAAAAGACCTCGGGGGTTGTGAGAGCTATCCCTGCATCAGGCTCTGCACTCATCAAGACATCTGCTTGAGAATCTTTCCCACAGTTATGAAGAGCTTGACATTGCAGTTGGAGGAGATGTGTAAGGAAACCAGGTACAGGAACTAGGAAGGGGAATTTAATTCCAACATACTAACCATGGTATATCTCTTGGCAATCTCAGTAGAGATGCAGAGGCCATGTTCACATGCCATCTGTCGCTCAAAAGACACAAGTGGTTGGCTTTACAAATTTCAGACACATCCAGCACAAGAGTGGCATTTAAGGCAATGAAGCAGGGTGCAATTACCAATGAAATAAATGTAGAAGGGAGGACTTAACCATGTAATGCTGCAAAATTAAAAAGCCAGAGAGACCAGAAAGACAAAGAGGAAGAAGGAAAAGCAAACACATGCCAGTGTCCTGGCAAACAAGAGGAACTAAAACATCTGTGTACAAGGAAGCCTGTATATGAACGATGCTTATTGATTATTTCAGAGGCCAAAAAAAAAAAAAAAAAAAAGAAGAAGAAGAAGAATCTCCAGGTCCAACTGGAGGGTGATGGTTTTATAGATTATGGATTATCATGAAAGTGACAAAGTGAATAGGTGAGCTCTGAAGGACAGCCTATAAATTCATTGTGGACTGAGAAAGCCATTAGAATATAGAATAGAATAATATAGAAGCTGTAATAATATAGAATAATATAGAAGCTGAGGTCTGACTTAGATTAAAGTATAAATAGCAAAAGCTACCTGTATAGAATATTCGTATTTATTAACATGGACACATGGAGAGTTAGAAAAGAACAGAATCCAAGCCAGTGAAACTTGAGGGAGGGCAGAAGGAAGTCTACACTGCAGGGAGCGTGTCAATCTCCTTTTATACATCTTTCAGTTTTAATTGATTGCATAAATATCTATTACTTTTTTTTATAAGATTTTATTTATTCATGAGAGACATAGATAGAGGCAGAGACACAGGGAGAGGGAGCCCGCCTGATGCGGGACTCAATCCCAGGACCCCGGGGTCACGTCCTGAGCCAAAGGCAGATGCTCAACCACTGAGCCCCCCAGGTGTCCCTCTCTTACTTTTTTTACATGAATGTTCTTCTTTTTTTTTTTTAATGAATGTTCTTTTTGTTACTGAACAACAGTTCTGGGTTGTTTGGGGGCCAGTTACGTGGAAAATCACATGTTGCGGCCCGCTCTCAACACAGTAAGAATCACCAGGAAATCCCAGGTATCATCGCATTCCCAAGTGTAGCCTCTGACCTTTGCTCGATTCACAGTCTGAGATGCTGAAGAACTTGATCATTTTCTCCCGGCCATGCCTCAGGTTGCCACATCCCGTCCTGAATCTAGCTCCAGCTCCCAGGTGCTTGCTTTGGGCGGCCCAGGTAAAGCCAGGTTATGCTTACTCAGTGGCCTTATCTTGTCTGGCTGAAGCCTGTCTAGAAATCTCCGGATCTGTATCCCCGCCTATCTCATGTCTCTCAGGTAAGCCTGCAATTTCCTCATTTCTCTGCAGCTCTTCTGGTCTGAATCAGCACAGGACTTGGGTTCACTCTGGGTGTAAAGCCTGTTTGTGCGGGAGAAACAATCGCATCCATCCTACTACGCACCAAGCAGTGCTCTGGAATAAATCAGGTCCTTACCCCCAAGAAGTGTTTAGTGCAGTGAGCGACAAAGAGTGACAGATCCACGGAGTAGAGATGGTTCTGACAGATGCAGGAGCTGAAACTAATTGTCCCTCATTGGCAAGTTTACCCAGAGGAAAGGACACAAAGTTCTCAATCTATACTCCTGTTTCTCTGTTTCTATAGAAGAATAAAAAAACTTACACTCTTCCTAAAATTTAACTTTCATCCAAACTTTTACCTTATTCATCTGTGTTCTGGATTTAATCTTATCAATTCAACATAAATGGTTCTAAGGTTACCAAACACCACGTAGTTGTAACTTTTTTTTTTTTTTTGAGAAAGCTAATTTAAAAAATACAGGATAAAGCTCCCTCCGCACAAGCAAGCAGAATGAAAACTTCTCAAGCAGCAGGTCCTAAGTTGGGAAATGGAAATGCTGAAGCTTTTTCAATGGAGAGGAAAGAAACTGGGGACTGAGTCTCAAGGAGGGGACCATGCAAAGTGTCTTGCTAAGTTTTTCTGTGATGTATGTGGCTTCTCAACTCAGAGTTGAGCACACAGAACTCTGCAGGTGGAAATAAAAATTCTGTGGTCTCAGTCGTGCACAGTTTTTCCTCTCAGTTAAGCTTTTCAGAATGGAATCCTGTTCTGTCTGAGATGCTTGAATCAAAAAGACCAATTTACTCAGCTGTAGGTCTGAACTCATTCTTTACTTTCTCTTGTTTCTTAGCAGGTTGAACAACCAGAGCCACCACCTCTTCGGTCACTCAGTATGAAATCATAAGCACTAATGATGATTTTTATCTTTTTCCATTTCTCCTCACTAAAAACTTTTGAAATTCTTGTGATGATATCACTTTAGAAATCTCCCCAACTCCGCTCCTTCTCTCCATCACAGTGACTAGAGTTAATTCATGCTCTTATAATTTCCATGTAGATTATAGTTTAGTGTTATTTCTAAATGTGAATTTTATCCTTTCCTAAATAAAATACTTGAGACTTTCCCAAAGCCTTCAGACGTGACACACCTCCACCTGGCTCCTATTTATGCATCTAACCTAATCCTTGGGCACCTCATTGTTCACACCAAATTTGTAGCGAAACTACACCGGATAATCTAGCTGGTCAGGTGCCCAACATCCACATTACATTTCCTCAAACTAGATATTTTCTATTTAGCTGCCCAGAAATAAGTCATTTCCCATCTTCTGTGAAGTTGTCTCTGAATTTTTCATCCAAATAATCTGCCTTTCCTTGGTGATGTCAAAGAACTCCTCACTTATCATTCAGTAGTTACCATCTGATGGTATGTTTCCAATGAAATGTCCCACATCTCCCGATTTGCTTGATTCCCATTGAGGGCAGCAGCCAAGATTTATTCACTGCCATGTCTCCAATATACAATAGATACCTGATTTTCAATAGCTATTATTAAAGAATGAAATAGGATGATTGGGATTTTTCATAGAAATTCATGATATAGATGAATATCATGAATCATGAAATTCATGATATTTTGATAAAGATATCAAATAAAAAATAAATAAGGAGATTAAAAAGTTACAAAAAAAAAAAAAGGAGTCAGAATACTAAAATAATACCTAGAGGACATGGCTCAGCTGGAAGGGATGAGATCTCAAAGTGGTCAGTGAAGAAATAAATATTTTAATAACTATGTTTCAAAAATTTCAACTTAAATGGACAACTGATTATGTAAAGCCAAGTATCATTGTAAGATGAGTTTTAGGATTATTTGACTGAAAGACATGACAAAAGTAGAAAAAAAAATAAATGAAACAGACGGGAATTTATGGAACTGCATTTGTGAAGGGGAATGTATGAACAGTGAAGGGGAAGTTGGAGAGTAGAAAGTATCCAGTGTCAGGCGGGCAGAGGAAATAGAGCGGCAAATGGGAAGTGTCAGATGTGAAGTGGTGCAACCTGGATTCCAAAAGAGACTGCCCTGTGCTATTTATGCATTTTGTTTAGGACAAGGACAAAGACTAAAAGACTTTTTAAAAAAGATTTTACTTATTTATTCATGAGAGACACAGAGAGAGAGAGAGGGAGAGACACAGGTAGAGGGAGAAGCAGACTCCATGTAGGGAGCCCAACGTAGGACTCGATCTCAGGATCCTGGAATCTCAACCTGAGCTGAAGGCAGATGCTCAATCTCTGAGCCACCAAGGCATCCCAATACTATCAATTAATAAAGGATGAATAGCTGAAAAAGTTTATAGAAGAGTTAAAAAGAATTACTTTGAAAGGTGTAAGTAAAATAAGGTAAAGCGGAGAACAAAAACAAAGATCTCAAAGCAAGAACAAAAATACGGATGCCTACCAGCCTCATCGATTACTATATTAAATATATATGTGTTGGAAACTTCAACAAAAAATGGTGAATTAAGGACTTCTAAATATTTCTCCTCCATAAAAGTGATGAGAATATTGGCAAAAATTATAAGAATCAACTTTTTCAGATCTCGGGAAATTAACCAATGACTTGTAGCATTCCAGGGAGAATGTAAGCAAGAAAACAGCTGAATCTTGGTGTGAAAAGTAATCTCTGTGGTATTTTGATGTGTCCTATTCCCATCTTTCCCTGACCCCTACAGCTCCATGGTAGTCTTGAAAATCAATATCCTAACATTACAGTAAGAAATCACAAAGAAAAGTCCAGAACCTGATGGCCTCACTGGTGATATCCATCCAAGATGAAATAGTTCTCATCATTCTTTCATAAACTTCTCCAAAGATAGGAGGATACAGTTCACAATTCATTATATGAAGTCAGTATTATACAACAACAAACACAACAATCCTCAACAAAATATCTGCAAATCAAATCCAGCAACCTACATATGTTTTTTTTTTTAAAGGATTATATAACATCTAAGCATGATTTATCCAGGAAATAAAGTCTGCTTAAAACATACGAAAATCAACCAATATGAGATGATGTATAAGTATTATAAAAAACATATAAGATTATCTCATAGATTCAGAAAAATCATTTGGCAAAATCTAACATCATTTTTTGATAAAAGAGTCAATTGACTAGAAATAAAAGAGAATGTCCTCAACCTGATTAAGTGTATCTACAAATAGCCCAGAAGTTAATATTATATTTAATAGTGAAAAATTTAAGTTTTCTTCCAAGGATCAGAAGCACTACAAATATCCACTCTTGTTACTTCTATTCAACCTCTACTGAAGGTTCTAGCAAAGCTAATTAAGTCAAAAAAAAAAAAAAAAAAAAAAAGCATTTGGTTTGGAAGAGAAGAAAAGAAGTAGCTCTATTTTTGCACATGACATGACTTTTTATAAACAAAAACTCAAGCAGCCTGCCAAAAATTAATAGTGCTAAAAAAAGGTCAGCAAAGTTTCAAGATACAATATGAATATAAAAATATAAATTCCATTTCTACAAAAGATCAGTAAAGAATCCAAAATTTAAATTAAGAAAGTTAAAATAGTATCTAAACACAATTAAATATTTAGAAATAAATGTAATAAAAGTAGAGTAAACTTACACAGTGAAAACTATAAAATATCCCTGAAAAAAAAAGTAAGTAAAGGGAATTTCTTAAATAAATCCCTAAATAAAAGGGAAGACACTTGGTTTCATTGACTAGAAAATTTAAATATTAATATTGTAGTCTTTACTTATTAGATTATCTACCAAAATCCCAATTTTTTGTAGAAATTAACAAATTATCCATATATTAATATGGAATTGCAAAGTAACTTACATAGCCAAAAAGTACTGAGAAAGAACAAGGTTGGAAGATTGGATATTTAAATTTAAAAAGTTACTACAAAGCTACAGTGATTAAGACCACGTGGTCCAGGTTCAAATAACCCTATAGATCAGTGGGATAGAAATCAATGTTCAAAAATAAACCCATACTATTTTAAATATTTATTTATTAATTTATTTATTTGAGAGAAAGAGAGAGTGAGAGCAGGGGAGGGACAGAGGGAGAGGGAGAGAATCTTAAGGAGCCTCCCCACTGAATGCGGAGCTGACACAAGGCCAGATCTCACAACCCTGAGGTCCTGACCTGAAGTGAAACCAAGAGTCAGACGCTCAACTGAATGAGCAACCCAGGCTCCCCAATAAACCCATATCTTTAAGGTCAATGATTTTCAATATGTGTGCTGGGATAATTCAACTTCAATTCTTTCAACAAATCTTAAAAGCACAATTTCCATATCTATATGCACAAGCTTGCATCCCAAGCTCAGATCATAGACAAAATTTAACATAAAGTGGATTTAAGAAAACAAAACTAAATTTCAGAGGAATGCCTAGGTGGCTCGGCAGTTGAGCATTTGCCTTCAGCTCAGGGTGTGATTCTTGAGTCCCATCAACGAGTACCACATCAGCCTCCCTGCATGGAGCCTGCTTCTCCCTCTGCCTTTGTCTCTGCCTCTGTCTCTCTGTGTCTCTCATGAATAAATACATAAAAACTTTAAAAAAATAAAAATAGAAGAAATGAGCTAAAACTATAAAACTCTTAGAATAAAACAGGTATAATCTTTGTAACATTGGAACAGGCAATATTTTTCTAGCAATGACACCTGAAGCACATACAACTAAAAAAAAAAAAAAAAAAGATAAACAAGTTGAACTTTATCAACATTAAAAACTCTGGCATTTCAAAGCATTTTATCAAGAAAGGGAAAAGACAACTCATGAAATTGGAGAAATGATTTATAAACCATATATCTAATATGAGTCTAGTATCTAGAATTTATAAATAGCAAACTAATAAAAAGACAAATAGCCTGATTGAAAAAAAAAGGACAAAAATTATTATACAGTTCTCAAAAGGAGAGACATGATTAACCAATAAGCACATGAAAAGGTGGTCAATATTATTAGCATTAGGGAAGAATGCAAATTAAACCATGAGCTACCACTGCAGACCCACTAGGATGGCTAAAAGTCTAAAGAAAGATAGAAAATACAAGTGTTGGCAAGGATGTATCGAAGTTGGGACCCTCACACAACGCTGATGGAAGTTTAAAATGGGGTAGCCATTTTGCAACACATTTGGTGATTCTTCAAAATGTCACCCTATCGTTACCATATTGATGTGGCAATCCAAGACAGAAGAAAAATTATAAAATTTTAAATTATTCCTGACTACTCACAGCTCAAGTCCTTGAAACAAGCAGAGTGACATTCCCTAAAGACTCAATTGCCTGAATGTAGATGCTTTGCTAAGGGCAAAAAGGTCCTTGAAACAAGTCCTTGAAATAAGTCCTTGGAAGAAGTAGAATGACATTCCCCTAGGGATTCAATTGTCTGAATGTGGACGCTTTTCTATGGACAGAAGACAATCTTAGCTCAAACCCCCAGGACCCTGTAAGTTTATTTTAACATATAAAAATTCCTTTGGAAACTTGCTTTATCTCTACCCCTCAAGACACATGTTGGGGATCCTCCCCCAAGCATATGAGGGTCTCATTGAGTAAGGGATACACAGGGCTAGGTAGGGAGAGAAGTAGAGGGTCATGTGCTCAGGCTCACAGAAATCCCAGAAATGCTGAGGCATAAGGAAACCATAGAAGAGGGAACACATCAGACCACCCTGCCTTGGCGTCAGAGGCGGGATCTTTTTATTACAGTTACCTTGTGTCCATCAAAGAAATAACCAGATGCCAAAGAAGAAGTAAGTCATTAAACATCTCATCATCAGTCTTTACTCGAACCACGCATCACAGGATGGTGAAGGCCACAAACTCCCCCCCAGTCAGTTCTAAGTAACAGACTGTCAGGGGAGGGCCTCACTGGCCTGGTCAGGACCCCTCTCACTCTGCAGAACTTGTTCTGTAACTTTGCCATATAAAACTCTCATTTTACTCACTCTCCTTTGTCAGTGAGATTCATTCTTGGACTCTTTGAGACACAAACCTAGTTCTCACCCAGTGGTGGGGGGTCTTACGTGCATACTCAAGAGATATAAAAATGTATGTGATGCCAAAACCTCTAAACAAATGTGGTTGCCAAGGGCTGGGGGTAGGGGGAGTAATGGAGACTGACTACTATGGAGGATGAGGTTTCTCTTCCAGGGCACTGCAAATATTCTGGAATTAGGGAGTGGCAGTAGCTGTGCACCTTTGCGAATGTATTAAAAGCCAATGAACTGTACATTTTAAAGGGATGTACATGTTGTGAATGACAGCTCAATAATAATAAACTACAGGATGTACTAAACACACCAATTAAAAGGCAGAAATTGTGAGATTGGAAGTAAAATAATGTACTTTGAATGGAAATGTCTATGAAGGTTGAAAGGATGAAGAATGACATATGAGCCAACTATAAACACGAAAAAAGTAGAATTTATGAATATCAGACAAAGTCTATTTCAACACAAAGTATGTGACCAGAGGTACAGGAGAAAATTTCATGATTTATTAAGAGCATGCAAAAATCCTAAATACACACAGACCTAATTAATGAACACAAAAATTCAGGAAGTGGGAATTGACAAAATAAGAAGAACAGGGAAATACATAGTCAGCGGTGGTAAATTTAACACCTCACCCTCGGTAACTGATATAACATATGAATTTATAAAGAGAGAGAGAGAAACGTGTGCTATCCACCAATTTGACCAAGTTGACTTTACAAAACACGAAGCCTGACAACTGCATACAACACGTTCTTGTCAAGTACATGAGGAAGGTTCACCAAGAGACCATATATTTGATAATGCAAGTCTCAATACATTTCAAAAGAATAAAAACTTATAGACTATGATTTTTTAAAAATTTTTATTTAGGGATCCCTGGGTGGCACAGCGGTTTGGTGCCTGCCTTTGGCCCAGGGCGCGATCCTGGAGACCCGGGACTGAGTCCCACATCGGGCTCCCTGCATGGAGCCTGCTTCTCCCTCTGCCTGTGTCTCTGCCTCTCTCTCTCTCTCTCTCTGTGACTATCATAAATAAATAAAAATTAAAAAAAATAAAAATAAATAAAAATTTTTATTTATTTAGGGTATGATATTAAACCCAGAAATACAATAATTAAACCCAGAAAATACAATAACCCATACCTCTTATGGAAATACATGACATATATTTTCATAAGATACTGGCAAATAGAATCCAGAATTATGTAAAATGAATAGCATATTGTGAACTAATGAGGTCCATCACAGGTTGGCTTTCCATTCAAAAATCAAACAATGGAATGAACCATGGTAAGACAAGTAAGGGAGATAATTACACAGCTATCTCAATAAATTCACAAGAGGCATTCAACAGAAGTGAACTCACATTCATGACACAAGCACTCACATCAGGAAGGAAACTCACAACCTGCTTTTGCAGGATTCACAAAGAGCTAAAGCTAACATCATGCTTTGCCATGAAAGACAGATATCCAGATATCTTTCCTGCTAACATTGAGAAAAAAGGAAGTGTATCCATTTTTACTATGTATATTCAACATTGTGTTGAAAGCTCTATACTAAAAATAAATAAATAAATAAATAAACAAACAAATAAATAAAATAAGAAAATTCTAAACTACAATAAAACAAAAAGCAAACAAAGACTGTATATTTTGGAAAGAAAGTAAATCTGTCTGTATTCCACACACAAAAAATATATATATTTGTTTACCTAGAAAATGCTAAGGAAAACTATGTCTATAGACACACTCACCCTCCTCCCCGCTGACACATACACACGGTCACCTCCACTGGTGAATTTAGCAAAGTCAGAGTATTCAAGGACAATATATAAAAGCTGAGTGCTAAAAAAAATAAAATAAAATAAATACAAAAATAAAAGCTGAGTACATTCCTACATACTAACAAAAGGTTAAAAATAAAATTAAGACATTGAACAATACCATTTACGATGCTATTAAAAACCCCAACTAATTGGGAATAAACTTGAAGAAAGTTGTGTGAAGATCTCTTTGCCGAAAATTATAAACCACTGCTTAGAAAAAAAAGAAAAGCCAAACAAACAAAAAAAAGCTACAGCACAGTCGAAAATTGGAAGTCCATAAAGTTATCAACTTCCCCAAAATTGACCCATAGGGTACATGGAATTCCAATCAATTTTAGAAATTGACAGGCTAAAAGTTATATGAAAATTACCCACGCTTTACAACAGCCAACATGGTTTTAGAATAGAAGAGCACAACTGGCACACGTAAACTATTTGATTTCGGATTTCACAAGAAAACCACGCTGGTGTTAATAAGGCCTACAGATCAAAGGCACAGAGTGGAGAATCCAAAAACAGATCCCACGCAGATTAATGGTAACCTGCATTAACAAAGGTTCTAATGTCATTTAAAAATTTAATTAAGTGACCCAGTGTAATAGGGACATTTCTTCAAAAATTCTAGGAAGAAGCAGACAGATTTCCAAAATTCTAATAGCAGGATGCCGGCTAAGAAAAGCGCTCATGAGTCAATGCATCCTAACTGTTATATGAGAAATGGAAGGATAACACAGGCTGTAGGGAAAAAAAAAATAAAAATAAAAAATAAATTAAAAAAAAGAACCCAAAGTGTGGATTCATGGAAATTATCCTCCATCTTTAGAACTAGTTAAGGAACTTCTAGTATCTGCTTGACTGAACTTCAAAATCCCACAGAGCAGAGAATCCTTTGTGTCTCTAACTTCATCCTTTTTGAATATATAGTGGTTTTGTTTGGTTTTATTTTGTTTTGTGGGTGTGTCTGTCCCATCATTGTGTGTTAAGGGGGGAATAAAGGGGAAAATAGCACGTTTTTATGGTTTTACATACCTACAGATCAAAAGGGATTTAAGGACTTACAGCCAAAGAGCCTCATCGACACCTGGGAGGGGTTAGATAATGAGATCCTATGTATTGAGCCGACATCATAATGGGATGATAGTTGTGAAGACCTCGGGCAGGGATGAGTGTGTTTTGTAGGAGGAAGACGAGCCACCGGGTGTCAGAGGGCAGAGACTGCAAATACCCAGGATGACTGCTGTTGCAAGCGACACACACACATATAGGATTTCTTCTCCTTAAGTGCAGGTGGACAGAGTAACTCCTAATCAGTTAGCAGTGATGGGTCGTCATTTCGCAAAGTAGATGACACAAAGATATTGGCTTCTGTAAGGCCTGCCCGTGCTTGTCATCTCTGACTCTGTTGCACTCTCTCCTGCTTGGTGCTCTGAGAGAAGCAAGCTGCTTGTGTGGGAAATCCCACAAAGCACCCTACAGGACAAGAAAGTGACATCTCCAGCCAGTAGCCAGCGTGCAGCTGAAGTCCACTAGCAGCCATGTGAGCAAACTCGGATGTGGATTTTCAGCATAATTTATCCCTGAGATAGCTGCATCCCCCTTGCACGAACTGATCCTAGTCTTTTTCTAATTATTATTATTATTATTATTATTATCATCATCATCAAAATATTTATTTATTTATTTATTTATTTATTTATTTATTTATTCATTCACGAGAGACACAGAGACACCAGCAGAAGGAGAAGCAGGCTCCCTGCAAGGAACCTGGTGCAGGACTTGATCCCTGGACCCCCGGATCACACCCTGGGCCAAAGGCAGCTGTTCAACCCCTGAGCTGCCCAGGTGTCCCAAGCTGATCCCAGTCTTATGAGAGATCCTGAATCAGATCAAGATCAAGAAGTCATAGATTGCTGACTCAGAAACTACAAGATAATATCAGTTGTTTTCAGTCACTGAATTCTTGAGTAATAATAAATCCAGTGATGATGCATAAGGATGTATCTCAAAATGATGCTGAATGAAATCAGCCAAATAATCAGAAAGTCCATATATCGGTTCCGTGTGTAAAATGCATAGAATGTAGGTAACTGGACATGCAAAATGTAAGCCGTGGTTAGAAAAATCCCGTCGGCGGTGGTTGGGACCAGAGGTGCAAGTTAGTGGTTGCAATATTTTCATTATCTTGCTTGAGATTCTTTATGAAGTTACAAAGATCAGCAAGTATGCATGTATTACCTGTTCATTATATGTCAAACAAAATATACCCTTTTTTGCTGTTAGTAATTATAAAAAATTATTAAGCACCAAGGGTACACTGCAGTGGTCGCTATGTGAAACGTCATTATTGATATAGCATCCGTGCCATTGAGCTTACGATAAAAAATGACACACGACTAGAATGCTCAAAATTTCCTCAACGTTGAAATGGCGATTTTAGTGAAAATGAGTGAGGTAAAATGATTTGTGGTTTCAGGCCCAATGTTAACAAGGCTTTGAATATGATCCAAAGAATGTTTTACTTGTACCCACACATTCCCCCAATTATATTAGGCTTGGTAAGAAGAAGAACATTTGAAAGTTGGGTAAGAACAATGAATTACATCATATTGCCTCAAAGGACCTTAAATTTTAAATTTTAAAATAAACTGTCTACCTCCAGAAGTAGAGTTTTATGACTTTTCTGTAGCTTGATAGATAAAGAAATATTCAAATTCTTTCCATTCTGTATTTTCCTCATTGGGTCTGATTAGATATCTTTAAAATGTTCCTTCCAATCTCTTTTAAAACTAAGGTTTGGTTAAAAAAAAAAAAAAAAAAAAAAACTAAGGTCTGGTAATCAATCCACTAGTATCTGAGTATCTGAGTATCTGGAACAAACTTTGGAATGATAGAACATGACTGTTAGTGTTTTCCCTACCAAATACATACATGCATACATACATGCATACTACATACTACTTTTATTTTGGATTTACTCCCTGAAATGTCTATGCCCTATGACGTTATTTTCTTTGCTGATGTGAAAAAATGAAAGACAGATTGTTCTTGATTATTCTGGTGTGTCCAGTTAACCAGTGTCTTCGTAAGACATATAGGGAGGGTCGGATAAAAGATACGACGACAGGAGCAGAGGGTCAACGGAAGAGACAGAGAGAGACATCCAGAAACACTACGCTGCTTGGCTTACGGATTCCAGAATGGGCTACACACTAAGGAAAACACTTAAAACCTTGAAGAGAAAAAGACTTTTCCCTAGTGTCCAAACTGAATGCAACCATGTGGATACTGTAATTTTAGAACCTATGACCTCCAGGCCTATGAGATAATAACTTTGCTATTTAAGCTGCAAAGTTGGTGACAATTTGTCACAACAGCAGGAGGAAGATGATGGAGTTACATGTGACATATATCCTGCTGAAATATTAATATATTTTCTTAAGTAGCATTTGAGGTAGATGTTATTATCATCCTCATGTTGTTTAAATTAAGAAGCTGAATCTTTTTGTTAAGGTGTTGTGGTTTTTTTTTTCATTTTTTTTCTTAAAGATTTTATTTATTTATTCATGAGAGACAGACAGAGAGAGGCATAGACCCAGGCAGAGGGAGAAGCAGGCTCCATGCAGGGAGCCCGACATAGGACTCAATCCCAACACCCCGGGGTCATGCCCTGAGCCCAAGGTAGACGTCAACCACTGAGCCACCCAAGTGCCCCAAGAAACAGAATCTTGTTGCTACTTTGTCCAAAGTTAGAAAGCTATTAAGCAAGATAATTTAAATTTGAATGATTTAACTTCAGAACCTGGAGTCTTACACTTTAAAGCCAAATGGCATTACCGTACACACACACGGTAACATGTTTATTGGAAAGACTAAATGAGCACTGGGCATTGGATGTAAATGATGAATCATGACTTCCTACTCCTGAAACAGATAGTACTCTCTATGTTAACTAACTAGAATTTAAATAAAAACTTTAATAAAAGGGCTAAATGTACAAAACTGTCGACACACTTTTACATCTTTTGCAATAGTCACCCATTCAACACCAGACTTAAGTCTAAACATTAATGATAGGTCTCCTCTTCAATAAATGTCAACAATTGAGGGATGATGAATTATGGCACAACGTTTTTCTTTTTCCTTCTCATACTCAAAATGTACCTTATATAATCCATAGAGTTCTCATGTGCATGATTGCAGGGGCAGGTAAGTGATTCTCAGTCCGCTCCCTATTTCAGCAGCTGTAAACACTGAACACTTCCTATACACCAGCTAACTGAAACGATTGTTAAGGACCAGGCAATATAACAGAAGTATAAATTCAAGAGTAAAAAAAATTAAAAAATTAAAATAAAATAAAATAAAATAAAATAAAATAAAATAAAATAAAATAAAATAAAATAAAATAATAAAATAAAATAAAATAATAAAATAAGTGGCATTCATGCTTCAGCTCCAGAGCCTACAGGACAAGATCAGATCAAGTCTGGGAGGTATGTATGGCTTAAGTCCTTAAAAAAAAAAAAAAAAAAATATATATATATATATATATATATACATATTTATATTTATTTATTTATTTATTTATTTATTTATTTATTTGAGACAGAGAGAGAGGCAGAGATACAGGCAGAGGGAGAAGCAGGCCCCCTGCAGGGAGCCTGATGTGGGACTCGATCCTGGACCCCAGGATCACACCCTGGGCCAAAGGCAGGCGTTAAATCACTGAGCCACCCAAGCGTCCTGGCTTAATTCCTTTTGAAAGAAGCTGTGGTCTATGTATACAATTGAATATTTCTCAGCCATCAGAAATGACAAATACCCACCATTTGCTTTGACGTGGATGGAACTGGAGGGTATGATGCTGAGTGAAGTAAGTCAATCTGAGAAGGACAAACATTATATGGTCTCATTCATTTGGGGAATATAAAAAATATTGAAAGGGAATAAAGGGGAAAGGAGAGAAAATGACTGGGAAATATCAGAAAGGGAGACAGAACATGAGAGACTCCTAACTCTGGAAAATGAACTAGGGGTGGTGGAAGGGGAGGTGGGCTGGGGGTGGGGGTGACTGGGTGATGGGCACTGAGGGGGGCACTTGGTAGGATGAGCACTGGCTGTTATGCTACATGTTGGCAAATTGAACACCAATAAAAAAAAAAAAAAGAAGAGGTAATACATATACACAATGGAATATTATTCAGCCATTAAAAAGAATGAAATCTTGTAAAAAAAAATATCCCTTTTGAATGGCATGTCAAATTGCGGAGAGTTTTTGCTGGAAAAAACAAACAAAAATCTGTCCAAATGTGTCGACCTGGGAAGGGAGATGGAGAAAGGGGGGGACGGAGAGAGAGAGAGAGAGAGAGAGAGAGAAACCTGCAAATGATAGACACAGAAGTGAATTCTCAGGAGATAACGCAATGTGGGATTTGAGTTAAAAGGGGCAAGACTGCAGAAAACCTGATAAGTTCAGAGGCTACATTAGAACGTGAAGGGGTGGGGAGGGGCAGGCTTCGGGATGCCACAGGGGGACACATTCCAGAGACAGTGAATAGGCATTATATTAGAAACCTCAAAATGGCTTGATTCTATGTACCATGAGAAGTAATAGGGAGAAGTAGAGTCCAGGGTGGCAATTGGCTTACTGTCTTGGGAACTAGGGAGATAATTATGCCTTTTACAGTTTAAAAATAATATAGGAGATACTGAAAGGTAGGTGAGGGTTTAATACAGAAGATGATCTGACCGTTGGGGATGACTGGGCTTGGAGCTATCTATAAACTCCTAAGTGGACCTGGGCAGCTCACATCAAAAGTAAGAGATATTTATAAGCCTAAAGGCTTTTCTAGATGGTAGTTAAGTCCAGAACAGAAAATCCAGGTCAGAGAATCAGAGACGCTTCTAAAAAGTTTGCACCGCCAATCCTTACAGGAAGAGCAGATAAATGAACACATACATCAAAAAAAAAAAAAAAAAAAAAAAAAAAAAAAAACTTTTTTTAAAGAGAGAAAAACAAAAAGAGAAAGGACCTTCTGGAGAGTTTTGTGAAACCTCTTCTCTTTTCAATAAGATCCAAGGTATCACTTGGAGCTACTGTTGGTCTTCAGGATTCCCTCCAAAACAGTATGAATTCGAGAGGGTGGGAGGTGATGAGAATCTGAAGCAGACCAATCAATGCCTGCGTATCACACCCATGGCTCAAAATGTTTGGAACCTGGACAGGAGTGTGTGGACAACGGGGGGGGGGGGGTGCTGGAGCCAAGGTGGCAGATGCTGGGAAGACGGGCAGCAGCAGCAGTGAATCAGAAAAGCCAGGAGCCAGAAAGGACAAGGAGTCAGGCCGGAACCACAGGCTGTGAAGATGAAGATGCCTGAATGTCTACTCCCCTACCTCTCTGCCAAAACTGGGGGTGGGGGAGAGCGGAGTGGAGGGTCTGGGGGCAGAGCATGCCCTCATCACCAGCTGGAACAGATGTGCATGCTCTGCAGAAGACAGTTTCCAGAACTGGGGCCCATAGGAACCATATCTATGCAAACTAAGCATGTCTTCACAGCAGCAACAAAACATATGAAACACATGAAAAGGCAGATGAACACAAGTGGGACCTGAGGTTGAGAAACAGCTGATTTTTTTTTTTAATGGTCAAACAACTGCAGATGTACAATCAGACTACAGAGAATTCACGGCACACACAAAATGATTAGAGAAAAAGGGTGTAAGTACAAAGATGCTGAAATAACAAGGAATCATCAGGAATGATCAGACTTTTGAAAAATACCATCTGGAAGTGAAAAAAAATACATTACAGGAATCAAAATTTTAGCAGATGAACTACACAGTGAATTTGACACCGTAAAGAAAGCAAGCGTACACTGGAAGGTAGGGCCATGGTGAGCAGCATCAAAGAGAAGCCAAAGCAAGTTTCTTTTCTACCTTCCAAATGTATCCTTGCGGCTGGCAAACACTACAGTATTAGGCATCAGATTTGACGAAACTCGTCATTTATGCAGTGGAGGTGGGATCACTACCTAGAGTGGGAACAGATAGACTGGAAGCATCAGTAATGACTTATGTGTTATTTATTTACATGATCTATTCATAAGTACTCAATACTGAAGAAAAAGAAAAAAAAAAAGGAGGGAGAGAGAGAGAGAGGGGAAGGATGGAGGGACAGAGAAAGGAAACAGAGTGTGGGGGGGAATTCACGCAGGGACCAGTGATAAACAATGGTCAAATGGAGGAAGAAACATGAAGTGATGAACTGTGTCATATGCTGTCAGTGTGATAATTTAGAAAATTAGTAGACAAAGAACAGCTGGTCATATTTAAATAAAATAAGCCCATAGACTTTTCTTACATAGATACCACATTAATATGTGACTATATTAACACCGTATTAAAAACATGACCATACAGTGGGTACTTTGGAGTATATCTTTGTAGCACTGGATAGTGGAAATATCCTATATTTTCAATTTTTTTTTAATTTAAAAAGTATGAATAATAATTGAAGCAGTCAAAATAATCATGGAATAAGATTTGCGATGCCAGTGAATCACTTACTACAATGCTCAATAAAAAAAGACCAGTGCTTCAAAAATAGTTATTAATAAAATATCATATAACATAATACATTTGTAGTCACACATGTTGGGAAAGAAAATACAAAAATATAGTGCAGAAATAGGTTTACATGGATAACGTTGTTGTTGATTTTGTTTTTTCTACACAATGCATATTAGAGATGTTAGAGGTTCACAGGCAAAAGTAATGCAATTTGGACAAATTAGTCATTATAGATTGGGCTCAAATGTACTGTTATACCAGTACAGGTGGTGTCTAAATAATGGCCTGAGACAAATAATGAAAGAAAGAGTCAAGTAAGTTGGCATGGGCTCTGTTTGCTTTCCAAAGCATCGAAAAACATAGAACAAAGAGTTAGACATTGTGTTTCAAAGGCATTATGGTCCAAGTTGTTGGTATCATGAAAGGTATTGAGATTAAAGTTCTATTCCCCCTTGATCAAAGTAAAAATAGGTAGAGAATCACCAATTAAATATAGCTCTCAGTTGTCATGAAGAGTGACCTTTGGTGTCTTCTATATTTCCAAAGTAAAGTAGGTTTTACAGTTGAAGTTCTTTAAAACACTAGGGATCTTTTATAAAGAATGTTTAAAAAATAATTAAAATTATTAAGATTAATAGAATTTTAGCCAGACTGAGTGAAAAAGATAGTGCAAAAGCTTTTAAAATTAGGAATAAGAGGTCATTTAATTTTATTAATACTAAAAATAAAATAAGAGAATAGTATGAACTGTATTTCAATAAATTCAGCAACTTCAATGAAATGAACAAATTCATTGAAAATACAAATTATCAAATCTCACTCAAGAAGATACATAATACAAATAGCCCTGAACCTATTAAAACTTGAATTTGTAATTTGAACTTTCTCAAAAGAATATCCATCATCCAATATGAAAGCACCTTCAGGCTCAGATGGCTTCACTGGCCAATTCAATCAAACTTTAAAAATAAATAAAAATAAAGACAAACTGTTCCAGAAAATTGAAAGCTTTGACTAAAATACTTTTCAACTCATTTTGTAATTCCACCATTATTCTGATACTAAAATAAGACAAAGATATTGCCATGGAAATATAACTAAATGTCATTTGTGGACAGAGACAAATCCTAAAGAATATATAAGCAAATCAAATTGAGCAATGTATTAAAAAGCTAATATGTTATGATCAAGTTGAGAATATCTGAGTAACGCAATGCAGATTTAACCTTTGAAAATCACATGTAATTCATTGTAACAAACTAAGAAAAAAATACAAATATTTTAATAGACATACATAAAGCGTTTGCCAAAATCTAACATCTAGAACCAGAAACAGAAGGAAGTATATTCAACCTGGAGGCGATCTATGAAAAATTTCATCTAACCTTGTGATTAATTATGAAAGATGAAAGCTTTCATAACATAACATAACATAACATAACATAACATAACATAACATAACCATATGCTATCACCATTTGTATTTTGCATTTTATATAATGCTTTAGACAAGGAAATAGGGCAGAAAATGTAAATATGAGGTCTCTGTATTAGAAAGGAAGAAGTAAACCTGTATAATTCACAGATGATCATATTATCTAAGTAAAAAAAAATCTGAATCTACACTCTATTAGAAATTATAAGTCAGTTTAGTCAGATGGAAAAATATGAGCTCAAGATATTAAAATCATTTTTATCTCTGCATACAAGTAACCAACAAACAAAAATTGACATCAAATATATTTTTAAAAATAGTAGTATTTTGTAATGAGGAACAAATGTTGAAAAGTTATGAAGCACTAGTACATGACTAAGAGAAATTAAATGTGGCCATAAACACTAAATAAAATCTTGTTGCAAGGAAAAATAACTGAACAATGGGTCAGAACATGCAATATTTTAAGATGTGTATTCTTCAAGTTTGATCCATAGGCTTAATATAATTCAAAATCCCAGTGGGATTTTTTTCTACAAATCAATAACCTGGTCTTGAATTTCAAATGATAATGCAAAGAACCAAGAACAGACAAAATAATATTGAAAAAGAAAAAAAAAATAGAGGTTTAGTACTAACTCCAAGACTAATTTTAAAGGTACAGTAATTAAGATAGTGTGCTATTGCACAAAGATAGACAAATACACTAATAAGTAATAGTACATTCTTAAACAGATCCATACATCTATGGCTAACTGATTTTCAGCAAATGTACAAAGGAAATGCAGGGAAGAACTGATTATCTTTTTTTTTAGAAAATGAAGCAGTTACTACTGACATACATATGTAATTAAGTGAACTTTTCTCCAAAACTCACATATGTGAACAGATTAACTCAAATGGACCATAGTGCTAAAACTGTAGAACTTTAGAAAAAAATGAAAGAGAACATTTCTGACCTTGGGTTAGGGGAAAAATTGATCTAGAAATATGATCTGTGTTTATATTGCTAATCCGTGCTAATCTATCAATATATTCAACATACTGATAAATTAGACTTCAATAAAAATTTCAAAAAAATCTGTTGTTTGGGTGATACTGTTAAGAGAATGAAAAGAGAAGTCAAACAGTGGGTGAAATTCTATACAAATTATGTATATACAACTTGTTTCCAGAATATATAAGAAACTAAATCAATAATAGAAAAAATCAATCCAATACCATAAAAGAAAAATGCAAGCACAAAGGAAAATGCTCAGGATTATTAGTCATTAGCGACATTCAATTAAAACCACCATGAGATACCACTAAAAACTTTTACGATTACAAAGAATGATGACATCAAATATTGGCAAGGATGTGAAGGAAGACTAGAATCACAGACGCTGCTGGTGGGAATGTAAAATGGTCCAGTTGCCCATTACTCAAAATGATGAACATAGAGTTACCATATATACAACCTTGACACCACTAGGGATTTTTTAAGAGAAAAGAAAGCATGTGTCCATATAAAGACGTGTCTATAAATTTTAATAGCAACTTATTTACTTTAGTCAAGCCCATCAAACAGTTCAAGTCTCTCTCCATTTATAGGTGGATAAACACATTGCGGAAGAGCATTCAGAAAAAGACAAAAAAACAATAACAACACACATTTATAGGTGCTGCAACACTAAGAAATCTCAAAATAATTATTCTGATTACAAGAAGCTAAGTACAACGGAGTACTTACTGCAAGATGCCATTTATTACAAACACTAGGAAATGCAAGTTATTTGTTTGTAACACTGGGCAAATAAATGGTTGCCTAGGGATGAAGAGACAGGAGTGGATGAGGATTCCCAAGGAGCATGAGGAAATGTTTGGGGTGGCGGATGGCTTGAAGTTGATTGTGTAGATGCCAAACCTTACAAAATCTCATGCTTCAAGTGAGTTTACTATATATCAATATATATCAATTATAGGTAAAAAGTGAAAGCAATAAAAAAAGTTAATATGAAGTTATACACTCTTTGCATTCAAGAATCTACATAATTCATACCTTGATAAACATTTATTCACCCATTTCCTCAGTCATCCTTGCTCCTTCTTTTATTTACTTAATCCTAGATTTGACAGCTCATTGATATTTACTTATTTGTTATTCATCCATTAAATCATTCCAAAAAAAAAAAAAAAATCATTCCAAAAGATCATGGTGTGGCTATGGTCATCGATGTTCTGAGCACACGGCATAGGACGTAGAGACAAAGGCTAGGTTTACATAGTATATTCATATTAAGGGTAACTATTAGTCCATAATTAGTAGGTATTTTTGAGTCACTGCTATTCCAGATCTCTAATAGGTAGTATTTAGTCGTTAGTATTGATAGCTGTCCCCCGATGAGACGGTCCGTGTATGGATGACCTGTAGCCTTCCTCTGTGCCAGTCTTACGACTACACTCAGGAGACATCCTTACAGAAGAATCACCTTGTGTTAAGATGCACAATCAAACTCACAAGTGATTCTGAATGGAAACCCAACAGACACAGAGGACACCACAAAGACACCAACATCGAATAACACTTGCCCTGTTCCCCATTAGTCCCTCATGGGCTCTATAGCTGATAAGGGCCCATCTTCTCTTCCTGGCATCTCATGCCTGGCCACAGACGTGGGAAGGAACACCCGGTTCCTCTTTCCCTTTCTCCTTGAATTCTGAAAAGATCCCTCCAGGGATCTCCAAAGATCTCCAAAGATCTGAGGATGCATTCTCCTGTCTAGGCCGCATACTCAAAACTTTGGTCTCTGCATATGCAAAAGGTGTGCTCCCTTGTGGTTAGGAATAATAAATAAATAAATAAATAAATAAATATATACATATATATAATATATATTAATATATAATTATATTTATCATATATATTATACAATAAATAAATAGATAAAGAGATAAATAAATAATAAATAAATAAATAAATAAATAAATCTTATATATCTTACATAAGTCTAATAACACATACGGGCATATTTTAACAATTTTATTTTTATACTCATTGTATCAGTTGGGTACTATACCATCCACTGCAGGGGAAAACTGACTCTATGGAGAGTTATCCAACCAAGGTCGGACAGCAAGTTATTATTATTATTTTTTTCAGACAGCAAATGAAAAGCTAAGGTAGACAAGCAGCAAGAACTCTACAACACCAAAATCTCTAGTCTTAAATGTCATAGGATAATATCACTACATGTAAGTCGAATAATGCCTTTGGTTATTCATTCATCAAAACACCACTGTAAACCTGGTTTTATCTTCCATTTTTCTAATGAGGGAACCTAATACCCGACAGATGAAGTAACTTGCCTGAGGTCATTGTTTTAAATAGAGAATAAATCACTGCAACGAATAGAGGTGAAATACAATATAAACCTAACCCTTCCTCTCACTGAGTGCAGATGAAAGCAATCTATCGCTAGCAAGGCATCTTCGGTGGCTTCCATGCCTGGGTCTGAGTTTTTTCATTCTCGCTTTGGCTGTGTCTGAGCCACGGGGAAAGGACAAAATAATTAGAAACTGGAAAATCTGCACAGTTTCCATCTTAAGGCCGGTATGAAAGCAACACTTGGCCCTCACACTACCGTGCGTGTCTCCACACCTTAACCATGGTCATGCATGGCCAATGAATGCTAGGTAAGATATTCCACAGCCGGGAGATGTGTATGGGGGGTGGGTTATATCACTAAAAGGTGACACAGGCAATCAGACGTGGGGGTACATGGGGCCATCTACCCTCACCATCAGTAACACCCAAGATTCATAGAGTCGAACGCTGTGCCTGATTTCAAAACCCAAGTCCTTCTTCCCCTCACATGACATAGACTAAAAAATTCAGCCCATTTCTCTCTGCGTGATAAACCAACGTATAGATGCTTCCATATAAGAGTGGGCATTTACATGTCATGTATCACCCAAGACCCCAGCTTTCTTGGTAAAGTTGTAGGAGGGAAAACAGTTCATGTTTTTTTTTTTTTTTTTTCTGATATAACTTTCTCAGGTTTCAATAGAAACTCCTTAACTACTTATGAACTTAAAGGCTGAAAACTTGGCAGGATCTGTGTAGTCCCATATACTGGTGTCCCCCTAGAAAGGAATTCCGGGACTGGATCTTGGGTGTTTGGAAGTAAAAACCCAGGAGGGTAAGATGCTGTGTCCTCATGTCTACCTTTCCCAGGTCACCTAACTCCTTTCAACGCCCCTGTGCCGTGGAAATGGGAATCCGGAGTCAGCCACAGCCTCTGCTGTACTTAGAGAGCGAGGACGGGAACGGAGGGAGAAGGGGAAGAGACTGCAAATCCCTGCAGGTTCAACAACTAATGGTAATAATGGTCCTCTGCCACCTAATCCTCAATCCATAACTGCGGTTCCTGTGCGGGGTTTTTAACCATCAGTCAAGTCACCTGTGTCCTCACGTACCACGTCCACTTTCACAAATAGAGAAGGTATTTGTCATTTATCTGGATGTAGCTGCAGAACCAATGCTCCCTGACTCATGTCCGAAGCCTAATTGTATAAAACCAATATCTATGTGTTTCCTAAACAGAAAATAAGAATGAATCCTTAGTAGGCCAGTACGTTTTTCCATGAAATAATTTTCCCATTCCTTGTAAAACAATAGTACCTCATTTTCATGACTTTTTAAAAATTATTTTATTGACATATGAAATTAGGCTGCCACTATCTTCTACACTATTTTTCACAACATATTTAAATATATCTGATTAAAGAATAAAAAAACAAAATAAAACAATTTTTTTTTTTCCTGGAAATCCTTTACACTGCTTCTGTATTTTTTTTCCCCTCTTGGTTTATCTAATCTACCAAATAGCACTGCATCCTAGCCTGGTTCATGTTGACTCTTTTTTTCATTTCCGCTTCAATAATGTCCCTGAAGAGTGAAATGATTTTCCATCACCAGCTGCAAATTCACTAGAGATAAAATTTACCTTTTCTTTCCCTTAGCATTATTGTGATCTCTTGTTTTCTATATGACCACAATGTCTAGGTTGTTCAGAATGGCTCCTAAATTAAAATATGGGTTATAGCTACTTTCAAGTCACATTTTATGCTGACTTTGGGCAAAGGCTGGGATAGGGACTGTCATGGCACAACTGGAGGAGCTTATACTTCTTAACAGAAAATAATGCTACCAGTGGTCAAATCAGATCTGCTGAGTTTGTGCTTATTGAATAATATAAAATTAACTGATTAAATCAAAGATTTAAAATGCCTTTAAAAAATTAAAAAATAAAATGCCTTTAGAAGAAAAAAAAAACTTCACAAATAAATGTGTTACTCCAAGTCACAGTTGAGAAAAATTATTTAAAATTTACATATGAAAATAAAATAAAATAAAACAAAAAATTCAAAATAAATAAATAAAATTTACATATAACAGCAGAAATTAGTACCGATAACTCCATAGAAGATATCAGAAAACAGAAATACATGCATGAGCCAGAACCTCCTTAAATTATGATCATGAAAATCAAAAGAACAAAAAGACAGATAACATAGGCAGTACCCAAGTTGTCTGAAACTAGGCTCTATGTAAGTGCCAACAGATCAATTAAATAAGTTTTAATTAATTGGTGGATTATTGATCTTCTTTTCACATAAGATTGATTTTTACTGAAACTGTTTTGAGATATTGCCTCACAGATGAAGAATGATTAAATGATTTGATATCTTCATATTTTTTTTCTTTTTCATCATTAAAATTTCTAGCATACAAATTAAACACTCAAAATAGATGAAATCCGGGACACCTGGGTGGCTCAGCAGTTGAGGTTGAGCACCTGCCCCTGGCTCAGGGTGTGATCCTTGGTCTCAGGATCGAGTCCCACATCAGACTCCCTGCATGGAGCCTGCTTATCCCTCTGCCTGTGTCTCTGCCTAAAAAAAAAAAAAAAAAAAAAAAAAAAAGATGAAATCCAGAACAAAGTGCAGGTGCAAATGGAAACCTCGACAGGAGCAGAGAGAGAAGAATGGTGGCAATGTGTCCTTTTACATGAAAAACAAGAGGAGGGGCCCGTGGGTGGCTCAGTGGTTGGGCGTCTGCCTTTTGCTCAGGTCATGACCCTGGGTCCTGGAATCGAGTCCTACATTGGGCTTTCCGTAGGGAGCCTGCTTCTCCCTCTGCCTGTGTCTCTGTCTCTGTGTTTCAGAATAAATAAAGACTTTAAAAAAGAAAAAAAAAGCACCTTACCCTGGAGGTAGGTGGGGGCAAAATGGACATGTTTGGGGTATAATCTAGTGAGACTGTGAAGAAAAGCAAGTCCATATTTAGGCAATAAAAAGGGATATCCTTCTGGATAGATTATGATACGGCAAAGGCAACATAGCAGGATAATGGTCAAGACCTTGGCGCCAGGGTTTCTGAATTCTCATGAGGATACTTCCACTTCCTTGCCCGGTACATTCCGAAATAAGTTACTGAACTTCCCTGTGACTCAGTTTCTTGGACTGTAAAATGAGGATGGTACTAATTCCCCCCACCTCCCAGGTATACAGGGGCAGATCCATTCATAATGACGTAAATCATTTTGTCTCCTAGCTCTGCATGGAGAAGGCAACCTAAACCTTCCTGTAACTTTGGGCCTTACTCAGTTCACCAGAAAAGCTGATGAGACTAGGCTTTTCCTTCACGTTGCCCACAAACATAGAAGATATGTCTATATCTGCAGATGTACAACATTGAATTTCCCTAAATGCCTCACTATCCTAGGCAGCAGCTTAATATTTTGTGGGGTCTGAGAATTGTGGATCTGACGCTTGGTTTAGAAACGCAAAATGCATTTGAATGAAAGTCCTTTGCTGTTCTGGGCTGCATTGACTTTGTTTTTACCTAATAAGTATGGACAAATCTCAATAGACCCATTTTGAAAGGTTTTGCTGGTTTATGTGCCAGAATCATAAATTAAGCTGCTAAAAAATAAAAAAAATAAATTAATTAATTAATTAAGCTGCTGCACTGCTCTATGTAACAGGAAGGCAGGATGCACAATGGACAGAATGTGAGCTTGAGAATCTGACAGGCTCCCTGTCCACATCCTGATTTCACCAGGTACTAACGAGGCATTAGGTAAGAAAACTCTTAACCTCTCTGAAACGGGTTCCACAGCACGCGATGGCCACGGGAAGAGTGGATGGTACAGGATAAAATCATAAAAGGCACGGATTAGCATTTGTAAGACATAGATACCTACATATTATTACATTAGGTGTTTTCAACTTTCGAAGCAGCTAGAGTGAAATAATTGATAATAATAATAATAATAATAGCCTAGATTTTAAATAACTACAACTCATAGTAAATCCATCTGCATTGGCCGTTGCTCTTACATTCCAAACTTAATACCACTTCAATGAGAAATTCCTGGCTGGTAAAGCCAAACAGGTCTTCTATTAAGGAAAAGTCATTTACCAGATGGGCTCCATGCAAGCCTATGATCTCTGCCCCTTGCCCGGCCCCTCCCCACATATTATTAGGAATCCTTGTGTCTCACTTCTTAGACTTCGACAGGAGTTGTACAGTCCTACTTCCATGTATCGTGTTCACCTTGGGACATTAACGCAAGGTCATTACAATGAGTACAATGACAGACATCCTGCTTGAATTCAGAAGACAGGAAAACATTTACTAGAGGAATTTGAAAAATGATAGGATTTATACATGAGTAATGGGCCTTTCGTGAATTTTATTCATACACTAATGTTAAAATATCCTGTTATTTATCAAGTACATATTCTTTGCGAGATACAGTCCTGTCTCCTTTATATATAAAAACGATACCAGTAGGTGCTATTGTCTTCATCGTACAGGTGAATAAAAATATATTTCCAGGTTTTGTCATCAAAAAGTTCATTCATGAATTCATTCAATATTCATTAGTAAATGTTAATTATATGACATATCTATAATATTGTGTAAGGCTTTAAGCACATTTACATTATTAAAAAAGTCATAGCCTGTGGTTTCTAAAGATTATAATGGCTAAATAAAGAAAATATGGACACAAAAACTAAATGCAACAGTATAAAATTCAATAAAGTATAAGAATATTCCTAAACGTTACAGTATAGGAAATAACTAGAAAAGATCTAGAAAAGTTATTTATTTCTGTTGTTTTGTAAGCCAAGAATTCACTTTACAATGTCTGACAATGGAACTCCTACATATACAAGAGAAATTAAGTATTTAGGCAATCATGTGGGCTGTAATTGACAGTGTAGATTTGGGCTATAATTGACAGTGTAGATTTACTTTTTTTTTTTAATTTAGCGTCACAAATTATATAGTTGCCAATATAAAATATTTTATATTTCAGCATTTTATAAATGCTTGCTATTTAACTGAGGTTAAAGGAGAGTTACATTAGGATTAAACTGCGTTTACACAAGAGTTCAAGAGCAATTTTCACTTGATCAATAAGTTTAGGGAGAATGGGTGATGTAGAAGTTAACAATTGTTAAAGAGCTAAATATCTGGCATATAGCATGTAATGATACATTGGTAAATAAATGCATGTTTTCATTTTGGGTAACAGTATTTCCAACACTATCAAAGATAAAATAATTTTGTTCATGTGCTTGGGAAATCAAGAGGATAAAATACAACATGAGATTTCCCTCATGTATTTGCAGACATAATCCTCTTATCTGTATATGTGTAGCATGTCATAGAGCTAGTGTCTTTCAAAATATATTTTGTGATATTTTGAACTATTTTAGATCACTGGGAAGTATCCTGTATATAACCTTAACGACTGAATCTCTCTCTTCAACCCACATTGTTTCTTCCTGCAAATCAGGGAGAAACAATTATTTGCAACACTACATACCTGCATTTACAAGTAACTGTACATGTATATATAATCTATAATGCATATTATACATACTATGTACATACATATTATACTCATGGTCTATCATATGCATGATGCATGTATAGCTAAACTCATTTTATTTACTCAAAATGTGTCAAACATAAACTTTAACAAATTTATAGATATAATATACAATGTGTTTATCTAAATATCATATGTCTTATATAATGTGGTTAGTTAAAATCATGTTATGTTAATTTAATTTTATATTATGAAATACTCTAGATAAAACATTATGATTATACAATTACCTTTGAATCCACTGACCAATTTTGAGAAATACAATGTATTACCAAAAAAAATAAAATAAAATAAAAAACAATGTATTACCATATACCTTTTATTAAGGAAAAATCAAAACATTAAGATGAAGTTTAATCTTCAAACTTATATTCCCCTAATGTAACTATGTTCAACACACTCATTTTTTCTATACACCTATACATCCATAAGCAAAATATAGCCCTTTTTTGTTCCTTTTGTTTGAAGATGTTTATTAAAAAAGATACCATTCTCTATGTACCTTCCTGTAGCTAGAAACTTCCATTCAACACTATCTTTCTGACAATTGATCATGTTGAGACATGTAAGTCATCATCTTTTATATTAATTTTGATATGACAGGACTGTTATACATAGCATTCCATTGTGCAAGCTTGCCACACTTTGCCTTTGCTCTTTTGCTTTAGATTGTTCCAATATTTTTACTATTAAAATGAAGCTCAAAAAAAATATGAAGCTCAAACCTATTTGCACATTTCATCTGTGTACATGTCCATGTGCCTTGTAAGTGGGTTGCTGACTAGAACCTTTAATTTTATGAGTAACTGTCAAATTGCTCCCCACTGTGATTTCCCAATTTACATTCCTTACTTATAACTCGGCAAAATATAATTCATTTTTCAGACCTTTCCCCATATTGACTATTTATTGTACGGTTCCATGTTAAGTGTGTCAAGAACTTTAGAGACATTCTGAGTTGATAATCATTTTCCCCCATGGCTACCATCCATGTGAATAAAAATGGCTTCTTTCCAATTTTGTATTTAAAGCTTTGTGATCATTGTTCTTCTGCAATATCTTTTCCTTCTTTCAATATCTTTATTTCTTTCCCCCACCATCCATTGGAGATTTTGAATGCTACATAGTCGGTGACGCTATGAGGTCGATGGGTGGAAAACTGAAAGCTCTCAAGCCCCCAGCTAAGTTACACGGTCCAGGTCGCTGTGGCTTCTTCCTACAACTTCTTACAAGGACTTGTGATCTAACTCCACACAGTCTCTCCAACCTAATTTTCTATCAGCTCATACTCCTCTAGCCAGAATCCTGCCTCCAGGCTTCCTCGTGTGCAGCTCCACACACTTGCAATGCTCTTACCCTACACATGCATGCACGGCTCCCTCTCTCAATCCCAAGTCTTTGTGCAAAGTTCATTCATTAGTTCATTCTTGCGTGTTCTGCTCCATATACCTGTGATGCTCTCCTGCTATGTTTAAGCATGGCTCCCTCTCTCCCACAGCCTCAGGTCCCTATGCAAAGGTCATTTATTAGTGAATTATTCCTTGACCATCCTAATAAAAAAATGCCATCCCTAGCCACAGACGCCCTGCTCTCTCTTGCACTTGCCTGTGTCCCTATATCAATTACCATCATACGGCTCACTGTATGTTGCTTTTTTTAGTTTCTTGCCTGTCTTCCCACTAAAGTATGTTCCGTAAAGGCATCCTGTACTTTGTTCACCGCTATAACCACAGTACCAAGTGTATCGCTCTATCACGGAGTACGTGATGAATCAATATCCGTCAAGTGAATGAGTATCTCCAGCCTTCATGACTGAGCGATCGCAGACGGTATTTTTCAAATTGGGGAACAGAAAGTTCACTGCATAATTAGCACAGTGTCATGTTTAATCAATGACCATAGAAAGCACTCGTTTTTGGAGTGACAGGGGTTTCTGTTAGAACAGGCTGACCCAGGGCACTTCAAAAAAGCAAAGCGAAGATATCCAGGAGATTAAAATAAGTAAAAATAAAGAATTAAGAGAATCCTATATTACTGTTAAGGGCTTGGGCTATATTTGTATTATGGGAAAGACTGCTCCCACCACCCCAAGTATGTCTATTTCTTCCAAATAGTGTTATAGCCTCTGAATTTTAGTGGGGCACATGATTTCCCAGCCGGAGACGGGGAGTGGGAGCAGAAGCTTCCCTAAACAGTGGTCTCAAGTAGTCAGACTTTTTATATGGTCCCTGGCCTGTCCCAGGGTGAACTTAACCTAACAGATCTGAGAGGAAACTTCATGATCTCTAGTGGCCTGGCCCTGGAAATCACACAGCATCACCCTCAATGCTTCCCATTAGTCAGTCATAAGTAAGTCACTGAGATCAGCTTGGAATCTCCTCTTAGAAGAATGTCAAAGTATTTTCAAGCATATCTGAAAACTCCAATAGTCACAGTCTGTATTTCTGGGCACATCCATCCCTACTCTTGCATGCATATATGGGTGTGTGTGTATTTGTGTTGTTGTTATTACTGGTTTGCCTACTTACTGTCTGACTCACTACTCCATTAACTTAGGATATTTATCTCTCTTGTCATATCTCTAGAATCTATCAGAACATATACGGACAAAACACAAAATAATAGATACACCATAGAGACTTTATGCATAAGTGAAACAAAAAAAATATATCAACTTGACTTCTTATCACTTTTAAAATGCAGATTAAGATAGAGGGATCTTAGTGCTTTCATGATGGTGAAGTGAGTTGATGTATGTAACCAAATGGTTTATATAGAGAGACAACGACATAGACAGAGATAGAGACAGAGAGAGACACTTAGCCTAAGTCATAGCAGACATTCACTAAGCAATAGTCATTGCCAAAATTTTGAAACTCTGAAACTGTTTTGATATAGTGAATGCCCCCCCCCTTTTTTTTGTTGGATTGTAGCAGTAATTAGACACCAGGAAATTAGGCCAAATATTGAAATATGAAGCAGCAGTAGGAGTGCTCCTTTGGAAACATAAAAAAGCAGCCACTGTGTCTGAAATTGAGAGTTCATGGAAGGTGTAGTGGTAAATAAAACATTATCTGGATTTTCCCAGTATAGTTAAATTATTGTTATGATGAAGAATAACCTGAAATGTCAAAAATGGAGCATTTCATTCTCTTTATACAGCAGCTAGCTTTTTTGATTTGCATCACTTATGTTTGTCCTAAGTCACAGCAGCTAAGTGAAATAAGCCAGACACACACACACACACACACACACACACACACACACAGAAAACACCGATTTTAGGTGATAAATCTGAAATTGTCAAATTCACAGAAACAGAGAGTGGAATGGTAGTTAGCAGGAGCTGGGGGACGAGGGTGGCAGGAGGTGTTGATCAAAGGGTACAGAGATTCAGTTGTATAATGTGAATAAGTCCTGGAGATCTTCTGTGTCACACGGTGTCTACAGTTAACAAGACTCAACTGTACACTTAAAAATTAACCGGGAGGATCTTATGGTTTGCTCTTATCACACATACACAGAAATAAATAACAAGAAATGGAGTAAGAGAGTTCAGAAAGAGACACACACATATATACGGTTGCTTATTTTAGTTAAAGTTAATAGAAAGCATATTCCTTTAACAAATGATAGTGGAGAACTACGTATCTGCATGGGAAAAATTAAACACAACCTGAGACAAATATCAATTCAAAAAAGGATCACAGACTTAAACAAGAAAGCAGGCAAATTTTGAGGATCATATATATGTATTTTTTTCCATAGAATTCTGAGATAGGATCAGGAAAAAACCACTAACTACATAAAAAAAAAACAACAAAAAACAAAACAAACAAAAAAACATAAATTGGATTTTATCAAACTTAAACTTCAATTCAGAAGATGATAATGCACTCCATGTCCTGGGAGAAAATATTTTTAACACGTACATCTTGCAAAGATCTTATATCCAGATTATAAGAAGGATTCTTGTAATGCAATAGTAAGATAAACCTTCCAATAAAAAATATGCAAAATATGTGGACAGACATTTCACAAAAGAAGATAGACAACATGTACCTGAAATGATGTCAGCAGTAAAATTAAAACCATAATGATACACCTCCTCATACACCCTAAAAATAGCAAATATCAAAGATCGACAATTCCAAGTGAGGATGCCAAACAATAGGAACTGTCATACATTCTGCAAGAATGTGAAATGTACAACACTTCTAGAAAACAGTTTGGCAGTTTGTTATAAAGTTAGACATATGCTTACCATATGACCAAGATATTTCACTTTTCCTAAAGGAAAAAAATATATATGTCCATAAAGACTTGTATATGTATAGCTGTAGTGGCTCCTGGTTCTTCTTGTTCTTTCCTTCTTCCTTCCTCCTTCCTCCTTCCTCCTCCTCCTTCTTTTTCTTCTTCCTCTTCTTCTTCTTCTTTTAAAGTAATATTTATCTATTTGAGAGAGAGTGAAAGAGTGCAAGAGCAGGGGCGGAAGGGAGAAGGACAGAGGGAGAGCAGACTCCCCGCTGAGTAGGGAGCTGGGCCCTGGGTCGATCCCAGGACCCTGAGCTGAGGGCAGAGGTTTAACCAACTGAGCCCCCAGGCACCCCTGGCTATAGCAGCTTTTATCCCTGTGAGCTCAAAACTAGAATCGACCCAAATGCTTCTCAGCAAATAGACTTATAAACCTAGGCGATATATTCATACCTTGATGTATATACCAACAGGGATAAACAAACAAACAAACAAAAAAAAAAAAAGAGAGAGAAACGGAGCAAAGCAATCTGGACACAAGAAAGTACATATAGTGTGATTTAATTTACATGAATTTCTAGAATAGGTAGAAAAAAGTCTATAGGGATAGATAGTATCTGGGGAGGTGAAAATGATCTCGGTCAACGCTGGCTAACTGAAATATAATGCAGGCCATATATGCAACTTACACTTTTCTCTCATTTAAACGTGTGAAAGTGAAACAAGCATCATCAAAATATTATCCAAATATTATCAATCATAATCAAAATTTTAAGAATTAATGATATATGTTGCATTTTTACAGAAGATAAAATGTATCCAAAATATTATCAACTCATAATCAAAATTTTATCAACTCATATATTATCAACTCATAATCAACATTTTAAGAATTAATAGTATATGTTGCATTTTTTTACACAAGGTTTCAACATCTGATACACATTGTATACTACAGACTATCTTGAACTTGAATTGGCAATACTTCATCTGTTCAGTAGATACCACAGTATTGAACAAGGCATCTCTACCTTTATTGAAAGAGTGGTTACTAGACTGTAAAAGTCATCAAAAGTCATTGGCTTCTAGTCCTAAATGTGTGAATATTAATGTGTTTAAACCATATATATCAATTATCAGTAACTGGGTAAAGTGCTGTGATGTGATATTACTGAAAGATGAGAAGGAAAACTCTTCTAGTGGAATAAGCATACATATATATGGTACAATTTGAATTATGATGAAGATGAACTCTTAAATGAGGAAGGAAAATAAAAGACAATGTAATTGATGAAAGTAGGCACAAAATTTAGTGTTTGTGGGTGCCTGAGTGGCTCAGTAGGTTAAGCGTCTGGCCTCAGCTCAGGTCACGGTCTTGGGGTTCTGGGGATTGAGCCCCACATTGGGCTCTCTGCTCAGCAGGGGTCTGCTTCTCCCCCTCCCTGGTTCTGTTCTCCCCTCCCTTTCTCTCTTGCATGGTCTCTCAAGTAAATGAATAAAATATATTTTTTTAAAGAACTAATTAAAAAAATACTGTTTCTTTCTTGGAAAAAATAAAATTATTTATAGAATATCCAAGTGAATTCCACTGTATTAAAATTTAAAATAAATATTAAAAAGCCAGAAGAAATATTGGTTTGATATCAGTCTTTCAAGTATAATTTGTAGTCTTAAAATTATAAAGAAAATAGCAGGGGAAAAGATTGATTTAAAATCCAATTAATATGTTAATACACATTAATATATTTTCATATCAATAAAAATAAATCTGAGTAAAAGAATAAAAAAATAAACCAAGGCAAAAATGGAGTAAATTTTTGGTAGATTTAAATTGTAGGTTTATTTTATATACATTTAATAATTTGAAAAGAAAAAATAAACATGTAAGCCTTAGAAAAGTGATAGAGAATTCAGGAAGAACAGATATAAACAAGTCACTGGGATGTAACGTACGGTATGGCGGCTATAGTTTATAAGACTGTATTACGAATCTGAAAGTTGTTAAGTGAGTAGATCTTAAAAGTTCTTATCACAAGAAAAAAAAATTGTAACTATGTGGGTGATGGATTTTAACCAGACTTGTGATCGCTACACAAGATATATAAATATTAAATCATGCTGTATACCTGTAACTAATATGCTATATGTCAATTATATCGCAATAAATGTATATATAATATATATACACATATAGATATAAAGTAAAACAAAAATATATCTCATTTTGTATTTGGTCGGGGCGTACATACCTGAGCCCATATTAAAGGCTCCTATGTTTGGCACTAGGAATGAAAAGCCAGCAAATTATGCATAGCTCTTGAGTCAGCAATTTTAATTTAATAAAATACTCTAAAAAATTGTTGAACAGCAACACCCTGGTCTCCACTCTAGGACACCATGTTCTTTTTTTTTTTTTTTTTTTTGGAAATAACCATACATGTTTCCACCTGCTTCATTCACTGCAGTGAATTAAAATTGGTCCCTGTCCTGACTGGGATTCTCAGTGTTGTGAGGCTTGTGTCTTTGGCTTCTACTTGTCTGTCAACAGTTTCAATTCCCTGTAGTCAGTGTTTTTTCACTGCACCATATTAATTTTTAATACTCTTTTTCTCTTATTAATTAAAAAACAATAACTAGACTTTATGTGATCCAATGTTTTTTTTCTGAACCAAAAGTTTATAATTAGTTTTTCTGAATGAACCCATATAATATTTTCAACACTTTTAAAAGATTGATATCACCACACATTATAGTGATAAATTTACATGAAAAAAATTAAACAACTTGCCCAAGTTCATACAGCTAGCAAATCATTCGTGTATAGAAGATATAACTCCTGAATCTGCACTCTTAAGATCACTGGCACTTGTCTGGAGTCATAATGCATTTCCTTGCCATATAAGAGGAGTCAAATGAAAAACCACGAATAAGTAAACTAAAATAGGGCTACAGTGTTGGGTGTATATGAGATTCATGGCCATACTCTATATAGTAATGAATCACTGAAAACAAAATGTTGAATGATAGGTACCAGTTAAATGATTAATTATGAGATATGTGAAAATGGAATATTAGCTGGCAAATAAGGATGATAATGAATCAAAGTATTTATTGATGGAAAGTTTATGATGTAAGTTTTTGAATCGTAAAATAAGAAACCTAGAAGTAATTTGGGCAGGAATGATCAATGTTTTTCAACGTTAATATGTATACAGACACAGAAAAAGCTGTGCAATGACCTAAAAAATATTTTTTTTTTAAATCTTTTTTTTTTTTTAATTTTTATTTATTTATGATAGGCACACAGTGAGAGAGAGAGAGAGGCAGAGACAGAGGCAGAGGGAGAAGCAGGCTCCATGCACCGGGAGCCTGACGTGGGATTTGATCCTGGGTCTCCAGGATCACGCCCTGGGCCAAAGGCAGGCGCTAAACCGCTGCGCCACCCAGGGATCCCAATGACCTAAAAAATATTAATGGGAAGTATTTTTTTTTTTTCTAATGGGAAGTATTTTTTAATACAATACAAAAGGTGATTTAGTATTCTTTTTTCTTTCATTTTCCCATGTTCCTACAGTAATACATTACTTATAAAATAAACACAAATAACATATATCTATAGTCATTAATTAAAACATGCCATAACTAACATAATTCTTATCTGTACACTGTGATTTGTTTTTCCCTGGTAAAGTTCAGAAACTCAGCAACAATGCATATTCAATTCTGATTTTGTATTTCAAAAAGCAGTATAAAATACAAAGAAACATGTGTTGGCCACTTGGCACATGGACAAGGAGAGCACTGCTCTCTCCAAAACATTAGGAACTAGAATCGACTCAGAAGATGAAAAATCTGCAGCACTCACAGATCGCAAAAATAGTGTGTGTTGTGTTTTGTTTTGTTCCTCAGGTAGCGACAACAACAAAATGCTAAGAAAAGAAAATCTTTAGGCCACAGCTTTCTCTCCACGGAACACTTTTAAGAATACATTAGGCTAGAAAAAGCAATTAAAGGAAACAAAGAGGAAGTCAATAAGGAATCCCCAAAATAATGTAAACAGCCCCCTATTATTTCTAAACGAACATGGCCCTGCTGGGTCACCCCTGAGGGAGCAGGTCTACACGACAGCTTCTTAGTATGCACTGTGTACTCTTTGCGGCCCCCCACATTGCCATATAATACAGTCGCTTACTTTGAATTTGATTTCAGAGGCATAGAGTAATTGTTTCACCCTCATTTTTTAAAGCCAATCTATTAAAGTCAATGTAATACTTCCTGGTTTGCTAATAAGGTGTGGGAATTGCTATCTAAATGCTCACATTCACTCCTAAAAGCCATTGACCTGGATCCCTCATCAGTTCCCTAATATATCCACTGGAACCCTAAAAATGAAGGTCAAGTGCAGGTTGGGAGGCAGCTTTGTCTAGGTTCCTAGAGGTTCTAATGCATCCCCCCTCGATGCTCCTGACATCACACACTTGAACTCCGACTCTCCCATGACCTCCCTGCACTCCACACAGGTACCAGGTAGGCCTTGGAACCACGCCTTGCACACTGGATTTACGAGTTGAGACCACAACTACGACCAACCTTAAAATCTCTGTGTTACCATGAGAGAGGTAAACTTCTGGCTCACATAAAGTCCAGCTTCTGTGTGGCTGGAAGGGAGTGAGGGGTAGATGCTCTTCCAGGAACTGATAGGTTTTGTCCTTCAAACACTGTAATCTAAGAAACTATCCCAGGGGTACTTCCATCATTTAACTTAACCGTGAAACTGATGCTATTAATTTACCATAATTTATATTCATTCCAACTTATACTTGGAATCTCGACTTATGAGATCCCTCTTACCTGCACCTTTGGTTTGAAAATAATGGGCTTCTTATCAGATTCTATATTGCTAGTGCTTCGTCATTGACAAGGTTGATGTCCAGCACTTACGTGGTGTAAGACGGGCAGTTTTGTAAAATCAAACTATCAATGCCATTCAGTGGAGTAAATGAGGGTTCTCTACTCACATTGCAGGGAGAACTGTGACTTCCCTTACATGTTAGTCATGATCTAAAATAGTGATTTGTGGTTAATAGAGAAATTTGAACTCTTTGAATGGATTTTTAAAAATATATTTATATCTCAACATTCACCATGGCCTTTCTCTCCTGTTGCCCCAAGCTGGGGTTTTTAGCGGCTTTTTGTCTGCTTAGCAAATAAGGATGAGTTGTGAGAGTGTGAATAAATTTACATTCAATGGTAAAAAAAAATTGCTTCGGAGGGAAGGGCCATCTATATCAGCACAATGTCTGTCATTTCCACCTCCCTGTGTTCTGAGTGAGTTCAAGTATCTAAGGGAGCAGTCTAGACTGCTCTAAAATTAAAATGATAGCTCTGTCCCCCTAATTGTCAGGCAATTGCCTTTACAAGTATTAATTTCTCAGGGTTCTGAGGCCAGACCATGTCTGCAAATGTTATTTCATTTGCTGGTTGTATAATCTCATATAAATTACTTAACCTCACTGTGTTATAGTTACTGTATCTGCAAACTAAAAATAGTGCAATCTCCCTCAAAGTGCACAACAAGGTGGATAGGCATCGATGCATATAAAGTATTTAAAACAAGGCCTAATGTTAATAATTGCTTAATAAACAATAGACCCTTTAATGTTAGTGATTATTACTAACAACACACCCATAATTTCATTTACATTACTCTCCAATCAAGAAATCAATTGCAAAGTGTTCAAGTCAGTAGTTGACTCAAAAGCAAGAGTACAAGGGCCATGAAAAATTCTCAAAACAACTTTGCTAGATCTTACATGCAAAACACAAAAATATTGTTTTTAATATCTTTTGAAAACTTTTATTGTGAAAAAATTATTTTAAAATAGCTTGAGAACCAACAAAAGCTATCAGAAGGGGAAAGAGAAAACAACCTTGGGTTGCATTATGTCTTTCAAAATCTGGAGAAGTGGGATGCCTGGCTGGCTCAGAAGTTGAGCACCTGCCTTTGGCTCAGGGTGTGATCCCAGAACCTGGGATTGAGTCCTGCATCAGGCTCCCTACAAGGAGCCTGCTTCTCCCTCTGCCTGTGTCTCTGCTCTGCCTCTCTCTCTGTGTTGTTATGAATGAATAAATAAAATCTTAAAAATATATATTAAAATCTGCTTCTATATCTTGGCTATTGTAAAATAACACTGCTATAAACATCAGGGTCCATGTATCCCTTTGAATCAGTGTTATTGTTTTCTTTGGGTAAATACCCAGTAGTGGAAGAAGCCCAAGAGTCCACTGATAGATGAATGGATACACAAGATGAGGTAGGTAGGTAGATACACACACACACACACACACACACACACACACGTATGTATAATGGAAAATTATTCAGCCATAAAAAAGAATCTTGCCATTTGCAACATCATGAATGGAACTAGAGACTACCTAGTATAATGCTAAGGGAATAAGTCAGTCAGAGAAAGACAAATACCATACAATTTCACTCATATGTGGAATTTAAAAAACAAACAAGCAAAAGGAAAAAAAAAGATAAAGAGAGCAAGACAAATCGAGACTCTTAATTATAGAGAACAAAGTGATGGTTACGAGAGGGGAGAGGAGTGGGGGGATGGGTGAAATAGATGATGGGGATGAAGGAGGGCACTGGTCTGTAGGAGCACAGGGTGTTGTTTGGAAGTGTTAAATCACTATATGTATATGGAAAACTGATATAACACTGTTAACTAACTGGAATTAAAAACTTAAAAACAAAGTCTGTAAGAAATTGTTTAAAATATTTAAAGAAACCTTATTGTGTGTATGTAACATATAAATATATACATATACACACATGGATATGGATGCAAATAGTAAATATAACACATGCACTTTATTACTATATATTATATAATATATAATGCATAATTATATATACAAAAGAATATAATCTGTGTATATAAAATATCTAAAATGGATACATCTCTACATAGATGCATATGTTATGGATACATACATATATAACTGCTATTATTGCTTACTATTTTTACTGACATTCCTACTTTATGACCATAAATGGAATTATGAAAATAATACTGCTGGCCAACACCACTTCTTATAAATTCAGCAGTGCAAGGAATGAGAAAAGTTCAGCTAGTTCATACTTTTTCTGAAATTTCCCCATATGTTTATTTGGTATAGGAGTTCACATTCTCCTCTCCTCTTGCCTATTCATCAATTTTCAGATTCCTAATAGTTGCTCTCGTATTATTTTTTATTATTATTTTAAAAAAGGTGTTCCTCTTGGTATGTGACCCTGTTAATGTGCTATTGAATTCATAATATTGCTAGTATTTAACTGTGGATTTTTGCATCCATGTTTATGAATATCAGTCTATAATTTTCTGTTCTTGTATTGTCTGTCTTGTGTTGGTATCAGTTGATGCTGGTTTCATCACAAAAGTTTGGGACGCACAGATGGTTCATCATATGCAAATCAATCACTATGGTCCATTACTTTAATAGAACAAAAGATAAAAAGCACAATCATTTCAATACATGTAGAGAAATCATTGCACACATTTATATCTAATCGCCATCACTGTTCCGCTTCTATTTACATAGTATATACACACATATCACAAATGTCAACATTACCAGGCACATTGCACTGGTTTGTGATTTCAACTACCTTCCAAGTGTTTCATTGGCTGCATATGTGATCAGAATACCCTGCTGTCCTTAAGTCTTCTTTATTCTCTTCCCTAAATATTCTGCATTTTTCAAAACTCTAACCTTAGATTCTTCAATGTACTACAAAGGATGAAGCCAGAAGCAGTAGAAACCAGGAGACCTGTGTTTCAATTCCAGTTCTTTGTTTTACTATGTGTACAAATTCTGAAGTTCTACTTCCTTTTACTTTCCTTTACCCATAATGATGACTGACTATCTACGAGCTCCAGTGCTTGGCTATCTGTTGACCACACAGAGGTACATGGGTGGACAAAAGATGGATCATACTTGTACTTAAGGATTTGGGGCTCTGATGAATCTAGCTGTTAATACACAGATGAAAACCTTCTAATTTGAAAAGTTCTATAAAGAAACACTAGAAGTTGCCATGAGGGGAGAGAGAAAGCAAGTAAAGCAGCAAGAGACAAGGCTGGGAATGCATCCAGAGGCCAGACCATGCTGCTCAACCTCTGTCGTGGACTTGGAATTTAATCTCAATGTGCTTAGAAGCTGCAAGATTCTACACCCTAGAGTGATGGGACCAGATTTCTGTTTATAAAGGATCAGTCCGGCTGCCAGATAAGGAAGCAGTTAGATGGTGCAAGAGGAAAAGTGGGATATCATTTAGGAAGCTACTGCAGTATCTGAGGTAAGAGGTGATGGCAAAATAAATCAGAGTGGAGTGGGCTGAAAAGATAAGCCAAGACTGCATTTTAGATGAGGAGCTGACAAGGACTCTCTCCAGACTGGGTTTAGGGACAAGGTGAGTGTGAATGAGCTGTCAAGAACCATTCTCAGGTGTGTTGTGTGAACACCTGAGTGGGTGGAGGTGTAACTGCTGAGAGGAGAGGGGTCTGTGGGGGGGAACCAGGTAGGGATGGGCTGATGCAGGGAGAGAGACTTATGGCTCACTTCTCCATAGGTTAATTCTGAGGTGACAGCAAAGCCCTTAAACCCATCCGTTAAATTTATATCCCCTAGAGGAGAGCGGTGCTCAGAAGGAGGGTTTAGTTAGAAACATGAATCTCTAGATCGTCACTCTATGAAACCACACATAAAAAGTCCATTTCCTTGCTTGAAAATGTGGATGGCACTCTGCATGGATGTCAACGTCCCCTCATTTGCACACACAGGCACACACACACACACACACACACAGGAGACACACACTCTCCAGCCTGTACTCAGTAGGAGCAGAAAGAAAACTATGCCCCTTAAAGGTGTGTGCTCTGTTCTTTATTTTCAAAACCAGAAAGGTATTGCATAGATAGTACTTGTGTTATACGAACATGCATTAAGTTTCTGGAATCATCTGCCCTTTCACAGCCGCCACAGTGCTTGCCACTGGATGGGCCAGACCTTCATGCTCACTGAGTAGAAAGTTCCCTTCTAGCAGCTTCAGCAGGGCCTGGAGACCTCATGACTGAGGGTCTGTTTCACGGGAACAAAGAACACGGTTCCAATCCCAACTGGCTTTCAGTTACAGAATTCTGAAAGTAATTATCTGACACAGCAGATGCCCAACAGTGCTCGATTTTTGTTTTCCAATTCAAACTCCGAATGTGAATCAGATTCTCACAAGAAGAAATGGGTTTCCTCACTCATTCACTGACAGTAACTCAGGCAGAGGCAATACTGGGAGACTTGGAGCAAGAGGTTTCCCACGTACCCACAGCTCGTAGCATCCCTTTGCAGCGATGTGTGCTGGTCCACAAGAGACCTCGTTGGGATGAACATTGAGCAACTTTCAATTTGTATGCACACAAACACACACACACACACACACACACACACACGTTTGTTTGTTTGTTTTTTAAATCCCCATAGGGCAGGTAAACAATTATATGTGTCAGACAGGGCAGGGTTTCTGAATTTCAGCCACCTGGGCCTGAAGAAGGTTTCCGTGATGGGGTTTTTAGAATGTTGTTAGGGTACAAGGTCAGCTGGGTCACAAGTGCATGATAAAGCACAATTTTGTTAAATATCTACAAGAAGTATGACATCAGAAGTTAGAGTACTGACTTACAGGCAACACACAAAACACTCAACCTAACGTGAACAAGTGATTTTGCTCCATAGAATCAACTATAATAGAAACTTTACTTCTACTTAAAAAAAAAAAAAAAAAGGAGAAATCATTGAGACATGTTTGTGAATGAAATCAGATTATAAGCGTTATATGTTAAATTTATTTCATTACTATTTTAATGACCTTATAGCACGACATTCAGAAAAAAGACCATTTAACTTCCCTAGAGTCTGGCTTTGTATAATCAATAAGTGATAATTACCATACTTCTACAACTTTTATAACTGGTCTATTTACTAAGGAAGAAAACTCTACAATTCCATATTTCTTCATCTGCCTCCCACTCATATGTTGCTGTTTTCTTCTAAGGACAAATCGTATGCCTTGGAGAAACTAGTCAGTATTCAGATAGTGATGTGGGCTGTTAGTTGTAGAAATATGATTTTATTTGTTACCTACCTTAAGCCTAGGACCAAAGTAGTTACTGATAACTAACACTTTACTAACTTTGAAATAAGTAGTGTAAGTAAACTATTAAACAAATTTTATGTAACTTGCTGTAATTTTTAAGTGGCATTTTAAGCCATTTTACTAATATTCTTAGGACTATATCAAGAGCAAGTATTTATGGCCCTTAAAATTCATCATCAAATATTTATTTTATTTGGAGAGAGCATCTATGAAGTAGCTGTAAACCAGGCCCATCAGAGGTAAAACAGAAGTATGGTTGACTTAGAAGAATTCTAGAATAAAATCATTTTGGCTGTCTTTTATCCCATCTCATTCATTGTGGGTTTTGTTGGTGTTACAAGGAGGGCAATATAACCATTTTAAAAGAAATGTAAGTTTAGAAAGACAAAAGAACACACGTAATACCTTCAATGCAGCCTTAGAAAAGAGAGGTAGTAAAACAAATATAAGCCAGAGTCTCGGTTCCGCATTCTTAAGAGTCAGGAGAGAGTCTAGGAGTGAGGGAGGGAAGGGGGCTTGAAAATCCAACCCTGGTTTGAATATATTCTGGAAAACGTAAGGCTCCACTGCAAAACATTTTGGAGAGAAGACTTAGAGAAACCTCTGCACACACACAAAGCATTCAATTATATAGGAAATACATTTGATATTAAAATAACCCCTATTTTAAATAAATTCTAGGATGCGAAAACTGGAAAAGTGACCTAGGTTAAAATATTTATCTTCTCAGAAAATCATTTGAATATTTATGTATAATGTAATCAGATATTTTCTCTCAAAATCCAAATGGAATTATCAAGATTCGGCCACAACCCAACAACTCTATTTCTTCTAAAATAGTGCTATAAATAGCATTACATCATGAAATAAGATGAATTCTAACTAGATTTAACAACATATATTAATGGCATAGGTATGCAAGGAATATCGCCCCCCCCCCCAAAAAAAGATAAATTGACAAAGTGTTCACCCTGGTAAATAAGGTAATTCAATGTATGAAATGTAGGCTAAACTTCTAGTACAACAAAAAATAGTGCAGACTCAATTTCCTCCTATTCCTGCTTCATAAGCAGAATCATAAATCATGGAAAGGTTTGTCCCTTTGGGGGACAAAGGGACAATCATCAGTGATTACTAAAAGGTGGTAAGAAGAGTGAGCCTCTCTGTGATCCTGGGTCTGAAGGAACAGGACAGCAGTGGGATGTCTTACATCTTCCAACTCAAATGCCACCCAGAACGGTTTTTTTTTTTTTTTTTTTTTTTTTTTCTGACTCATAACCCTGATAACAGAAGGGACCTGAGGAGGCTGATTTCTCCCCTGGATCAAATAGAAGTCCCTCTGATATTATAAGATAAGCAGATAACCCTGACAAGGATTAGGGAAACCTTTTTTTGATTTGGGAAACCCACAAATCAGCTAATGGAAACTCACAGAATGCAAGACTCCTCCTTTCCACTAACAGCTACTGAGGCAGGTGAGTAGCAAGGCTGGAGAGACCCAACCACTTCAGGTCTAGACCACAAAGCTTCTGTGACTTAATGGTCTTTATGGTCTTAATGGTCTTCTGTGATTCTCCATCCCTTTTCAAGGACACTAGAGAAGCAGGAGGTCACCACTCCCCCACCAAGAGTTACTTAGTAAAAGGTGCTCACAGGCAGCACCATCTAGGATGAATGTGGACCCTGGTGACTCCATATAAATGAAGCAGACCAGAAGAATACTACAGAGGCCCTGAACATTAACTACCACTTGAACCATGGGCTATACAAGTAGGCCAAGACCCACTTGCTAAACATGAATTGGGTTATGGCCTATTAAAATAGACATTTAAATGGGAGACTCCTATAATAATAAGGGGGGAAAGTATCTAGAATGTAATAGAAACTAACGCTCCACATAAAGAACCAAGAAAACCACAACTTGAATGATAGACAATTAACTGATGCCAATGTTAAGGTGAACTGATGGGTGGAAGTAACTGACAAGGATTTTAAAGTAGCTTTTATGAAAATGCTTCAATAATCAATTATAAATTACATTGGAACACATAAGAAAAATAGATAATCTCAGCAAAGAAGCTATTAAAAAGCAGCTAAAAATTATAGAATCAGAAAATACAAAAATACAATACTAGGGAAAAACACTTGCTTGGCTTAATGGTGGAGTAGAGAAGACAGGAAGCAGAATCAAATAACTTGAGGACAGAATAATAGAACTTGTCCAATGTAATTTACCATGTCAGTCAATTAAAGAAGGAGAAGGAGAAGAGGAGAAGAAGGAGAAGAAGAAGGAAAAGGAGAAGGAGGAGAAGGAGGAGGGAGAAGAAGAGGAGGAGGAGGAGGAGGAGGAGGAGGAGGAGGAGGAGGAGGAGGAAAAGCATGGTCATATCAATTGATGAAGAAAAACACCTGGGAAGTTCCAGTGTCTATTTGTGATAAAAACTCTCAGCAAGTCAGAAGTTGCGAGGCATTAGCTAACTTTGATGAAGGTCATCTATAATAAACCAACAAGTGTCATCATACCTCACAGTGAAGAGCTGTATTCCTCTCCCATAAGATTAGAAACATGGCAAAATGTCATCTCTCATCACTCTTATTCAACCTAGTACTGTAAGTCCTAGCTAGTGCAGCAAGAAGGCAAGCAAAGGAAATAAAAAACACATGCATACAGATTAAAGGATAGAGTTAAAATTCTCCTATTGGTAGAGAACATCATTATCAAGGCAGAAAACCTACAAAACAAATTAAAAAAAATTCCTAGAACTAATAGGTGAGTTCAATAAGTCTCCAAGATTGAAGATGAGCAAACACAAGTCAATAGTAATAATAAACATGCAGAAACTAACATTAAAACACAACCCCTTTTACAACTACTTTAAAGAAAACCATACATTTAAAAATAGCAAGGTAATAAAAGATGTGGAGAATATTTTATGCAATGAGTGCTGAAAAGTACAAAATGCTGATGAAAGAAATCAAAGAATAAATAAAGATATCATGTTCATATCATGAACTGGAAGACTCAAACAGTAAAATGTCAATTCTTCTAAAACTGATCTATCAGTTTAATGCAATGCCGATGGGAATTCCCGCAATGTATTTTATAGGTCTAAAAAAAGCTTATTCTAAAATTTCTATTGGAAGACAAGTCACTAAGTTAGTTAAACTAAACTACAGATCAATGGAATACAATAGATGACCCAGAAATAGACCCACGCAAATATGCTCAACTGAATGTTAACAAAGGTACAAAACCAATTCAAAGGAGGAAGGACAGCCTTTTCAAGAAATTCTATACAAAAACTACCTCAAATTGCACTGTAGACACAAATGTGAAACCTAAAAGTAAACAACTTTTGGGTGGAGAGGAAAAATCTTGGTACCTAATCCTGAGAGACTTGGCACCAAGAACATGATGCATTAAAGAATAATTTAAGTAGTTGTATCTTACTGAAATTAAAGTTTTTCTCCATGAAAGTCTATGTGAAGAGAATCACAAGATAATGCAATTGCTCCCTAGAAACTGGGACCATTTGCAAACTATGCATCCAACAAATGTGTCTAGCATATCTAAAGAACTCTTAAATCTTAAAAAAAAAAAAAAAAAAAAACAGAAAATGAGTAAAAGACCTAGACAGCCAATTTACCAAAGATGCAGACTGAAAATAAGCACATAGAATGTTGTTAAATGTTGCTAGCCATTAGGAAAAGGAAAATTTTAACCACATGAGATCCAAATGGCTAAAATTAAAAAAATAAATAAATAAAATAATAATACACACACACAAAAAAAACATTCCCCTAAATGTTGGGGAAAGAAGTGAAGAATTGGATCCATTGTGCATTGACAGTGAAAATGTAAAATATCACAACCACTCTAAAAAACAGTTTGGCAGTTTCTCAAAAAAAAAAAAAATTAAATAAACATGCTACTGCTAGGTAACATATCAATTGCACATTCTGGAATTTATCCCCAAAGAATGAAAACTTATGTTCACACAAACACCTCTAAATGAAGGTTCATAACGGGTTTATCAGTAATGGCTCCAAACCAGAATCAGCCCAGATGTCCTTCAGCAGATGGGGAACCACTACCTGGTAGGAAGCCCATCATGGAGCCTACACAGCAACGAGAAGCGACAGACTCTTGATACCTGCACCAACTGAATGAATCTCCAAAGACTTATGCCTCCTGAACAACAGTCAATCCCAAAAAGGTTATATATTGTATACTTCCATTTCCACATTTTCGAAACAGCGAAATCATGGAAAAGAACAGATTCATGTTTGTCGAGTGTTAGAGATGGTAGGGGGGTGAGAGGACAGGCGGGTGGCAGGAGGAAAATCCCTGTGGTTGCAAAAGAGCAGCCTGAGGGACCCCAGCCTGTGGGGCTTGTTTGGTGGGGTGAATGCTGCAGTGTGGACACATGGACCTGTGCAGGTGACAATGTGTTTACAGAACTTAAACAAACAAATGCACGCAAATGCTCATAGGACATTTTGGGAAATCTGAATAAAACTGGTGGATTGTATCAGTGTCAAAACCCTGGTAGTGGTAATAAATTCTGGCTTTGTGAAATATTGCTCCTGTGAGGTTTTGGGCAGGATTTATTTCTCTGTATTATTTCTTACAAATATATGTAAGGCTATAATTATCTCAAAAAATTTTTCATTAAAAGGGTATACATCGTTGAAAATACAAAAGCAAAGATGAAGTCTCAGAACCTTAAAAATACTCATAGCAGGTAAGTATTTTTGTTGTTAACTGGGAAGGGGGGAAGGAACATGGACGAAATGAGCCTCTGTTTACTAGCATGAATAATTATTATAATAATTATTTCTTCATCCTAAGTCGTTATCTTTAAGCAAGTTCAGAAATATCTAGAATTCATATTTGTCTCAATGTTTTTACCATACCTGAGTATAAACTATATTCGATATTAATTTCTGGGATCCCTGGGTGGCTCAGTGGTTTAGCGCTGCCTTCAGCCCAGGGCGTGACCCTGGAGACCCAGGGTCGAGTCCCACATCGGGCTCCCCACAGGGACCCTGCTTCTCCCTCTGCCTGTGTCTCTGCCTCCCTCTGTTTCTCTCATGAATAAATAAATAAAATCTTAAGAACAAGATATTAATTTTCACTCATTCCAAAGCTAATGGACATATCTTAGTGTCTCTTAAAGCTATACTTTTCCTCTAATCTTTAATTATAGATGTTGATTGAATTATATAATCTGGTTATTTAAATACATGATAAAGCATATATGGCATAATAAAACATCTTAAGAACTATGAAAAAGAATAGAATATAGAATAATTACATAGCATATGTAAACACAACTATTTACTGATGTTAAAATGTATGAGAACACCTTCACCGCTTTGTTACTATGCCAGATTTTTTTCTTATTGTCTAATATCTAACAAAACGGAAAACATTGAAGTCAATGTTAGTTAAAACTGGCAATTATGCAGTTGGCTCCGATAAAAATGCTAACACCATAGAGTATCACACAGTATCTTTCACATGTTTTTATAGCCCCCATCTTGACCCATGTAAAGTTTGCAGTCTTTAATTTTCCAGAAACATTATAACATAATTCACATTTTGCTTCACGAAGTGAAGTTTCCTAAAGCCTTTCTGCTCAAAATGGGAGTTTGAACACAAAACGTTTTCTGCTCCTTGAAGGCTCATTAAACTATTTTGTATTTAAATATATAGATATTTAAAAGATTCACACACTATGCAAAGGACAGCTTCTAAGTTGTTCTCTAAACACAAAAGACATTTTGTAGATTCTTAAGATAAATTTCAAATGATGCTGATTGACATTTAAGGACAAAGGAAACTATATTCTTAAAATGTGTAGAAGGGCGCCTGGGTAAGTGAGTTGGTTAAGTGTCTATGTTCGGCCCAGGTCGTGATCTTGGGGTCCTGGAATCCAGGTTTGTTTTTGTTTTTTTTGTTTTTTTTTCCAGAAAAAAAGTTTTTATCTTGTACTTATTTTTAAGATATAGCAAGAGTTCCTAAGTTCTGTGTACCAGTCTGGACACTGACCATGGAAAAATAGATGCCTTTCTGTGCTAGCAGATGTTGATGTGTGCCGTGCTCCTTGACTTTGCCATTCTGAAACACCACTATTGAGTCTGCGTTCTGGATGGTGGACAGGCGGTGGGCGATCACAGTGCAGGTCCGGCCTTCTCGGGCGTTGTCCAGGGCTTCTTGGACAATCTTTTCATTTTCAGTATCCAGAGCTGATGTAGCTTCATCCAACAATAGGATTTGAGGTTGTCTGATGAGGGCTCGAGCAATAGCAATCCTCTGTTTTTGACCTCCTGAGAGCTGAGTTCCCTTATCTCCCACTCTTGATTCATATCTAGGGGGTAAGGTCTCGATGAAAGGATGTATGTTGGCTGCTTTGGCTGCATTCACAATTTCATCCTGTGATACAGCCTGACTATTGTCTCCGTAGGCAATGTTCTCAGCAATGAGGCAGTCAAACAGGACAGGCTTCTAGGGCACAATTCCGAGGTGGGCTCTGAGTCACTGGATGTTAAGTTTCTTTGCTTCTTGACCATCTAAGAGCACTATTCCAGCTCCCTGGACAGGGAGCACATTTCTAGGGCTACCTGCTCAGCGGGGGATCTGCTTCTCCCTCTCCCTCTGCCCCTCTGCCCTGCTTGTGTTCTTTCTGATGCTCTCTCTCTCTCTCTCTCATTCTCTCTCTCTCTCAAGCAAATAAAGTCTTAAAAAATATAGATATGTGTAGAAGGACCCAGCTATGCCTGTCTTGCATATTTCCTGAAAAGCTTAGGAGACAAAAAGGCTGAGTATAATGGAGGGTGGGGGTGAAATGTTCTAAGTCATAAAGGTTAATGGAAAAATTATAAAAAAGTACTTGATGTCTCCATGCAGAATATTCAACAGCCACTCATAAGCCTCTCCCAACAACAGTGAATATTCTTGGAAAATGGAAAGTAAACATTTTTAACAAAAACATAAATTGAGATTTTGGAGAACTAACCCAGGGAGCTAGTGATAAAAGGAGCCCAAATTCTCTCACCTCTTTCAATGTCTTCTAAAGCCAATGGTAGGGCTTTCTACACCGTAATCCCTCCCCCCCCCAAGATGGGGAATAATCATAGCCTATCTATGGTTAACAGGGAAAGAAATAAAGATGTCAGTGCTTATTTATGGTAAAAAGATGAATAAAAAATTAAAATTTACTGATAACATAATGTGGGGAGAAGGAAAAAAGATACCAGATTAGTAAACCAGCTGGTCTTCGTATAACACAGCAGGCAATTAAAATAAAGCCCAGTCATATTAATAGAAAAGAACTAAAATATTACAGATTAGTTTTTATCTGTAAAGAATGGCTATGAGAAGGGAATTGTAGAGAAATACCAATTCTGTTAAGACTGCTTTTGTACTAGACATTTCTCACTAGGTATGTGTATAGTATCAATAAAAGTGAGAGTCAACATAACAAAATAATAACGGTGACGTGAAAATATCTATGCGGAGAAAAAATATTCCATCTTGTCTAATCACATGCTTTTTAAAGAGGGAGAATAATTTCAGTTAGAAGTGTTAGCGGTATTTAAAAGATTGAGCATGTGCATGCTAATTACGATGATCATTATTTTACAGATGTCAGGTATTTAATCAAAGCAACAATTTCCAAGACTATTAAAGATTCTTGTCATTCTGTTCAATGGATCCTTGTGGAACATTTGTAAACTGAACCTAAATACCAGTGGTTGTGAATGGCACGAATTTAGGATCCTTTGGTGACCTTAAAATATACTGAAAACCAGGTTCTGTTGCTCAGACTTCCTGCCCGAATCAATCTAACGCAGTCTTGGTTCCCAGATTTCTGAAGCTTTCCACTCAATAACCAAACAAAGTTGAAAGCTACAGCTATGTGCCTTATACTACACTATTTGTGCCTAGCGATACACACCGGATGGAAGCTTTCTTTTGAATTCGTAACCTAAATGTAGCCTATACTAATCTCCTTGTTATTTTCATCATTTCTTACAGACACTAAGGAAAATGCAGCTGGGAAGCACAGAATAGAAATTACTTGGATGCAAATTAACAGCTCTTCAGAAAGAATCTTTAGTTTCCCATAGCTGTGTTGGACATGGACACTCCTCCCCACCAGAAACATAAATATTTAGTTAATGTTGTTTGTGCAGATAATTGATGTGTAATTAGATATTATTTTACTCCTCTCCATCTCTATGTTTATAAAAATAGTGATAAAACTGAAAACTCCTCATGGTCAATTTAATTCAATGGAACAGTAATAACAGGGTTCAAAGAACCAGAGTAATGATGGCAATGCTGGAAGGAGGGGAAAATTAAAAAAAAAAAAAAAAAAAAAAAAAAAACAGCAGAAACTCATAATGCAAGTTATATGTGAGAGAGGAGTGTAAATCCCAGGAAAGTACATGCAGGTCTCTCTCTTACAGCATTTCCTTTCTGCTTAGAGCCCTCTTAATTTAATTAAAAGTAGTTTATATTGCCTTGAATACTATAGATGCTTTCAATACTACCCATAATTCTGATATAACAACACAAAGAGCCCATGCATGCAAAGCAGCTAATGAACTGAACAAGCAATTACCAAGCAGACAAGATGTTCCAGAACAAGTTTATGAATCATTACCTTTAGAGTGTATATAGGTATTATACACAAAATCTCTTCAAAAAGTAAAAAAATGGACATCATTGCATTGAGTTCAAAAAAGGAGGATAGTAAAAAAAAAACTAAAAAAAGGAGGATAGTGATCTCTATTCTGAGTTTGTCTTTTTTTTTAATAGGATGAATGATCTTTATCTTGGAGACATCATGCATAAAATAATAAGCCTTCACCCCGATGTTTCTAGCAGCAATGTCCACAATAGCCAAACTGTGGAAGGAGCCTCGGTGTCCATCGAAAGATGATGGATAAAGAAGATGTGGTTTATATATACAATGGAATATTCCTCAGCCATTAGACACAACGAATACCCACCATTTGCTTCGACGTGGATGGAACTGGAGGGTATGATGCTGAGTGAAGTCAATTGGAGAAGGACAAACATTGTATGTTCTCATTCATTTGGGGAATATAAATAATTGTGAAAGGGAATATAAGGGAAGGGGGAAGAAATGTGTGGGAAATATCAGAAAGGGAGACAGAACATGGAAGACTCCTAACTCTGGGAAACAAACTAGGGGTGGTGGAAGGGGAGGAGGGTGGGGGGTGGGAGTGAATGGGGACAGGCACTGAGGGGGGCACTTGACGGGATGAGCACTGGGTGTTATGCTATATGTTGGCAAGTCGAACACCAATAAAAAATAAATTAAAATAAATAAATAAAAATAGTGAAGTAAAACAAAAGTCAAATCTATTAAACTTTCCTGTATAGCAGGGAACTGTATTGGATTAGATGCTGGGCATGTGTGCATGCGTGTGAGTATGCAAGTGTGTGTTTCACGAGCCCCTTTCTTATTTTTGAAGAATCGACACCCCATTGTGAGACTTTTGGTATAAGCAGATTCTTGTTTCAATTATAGAGACTGCAGAAGCCAGACCATGTCTCTCCTCCTGGGGCAGCCAGATTCCGGGCACACGACTCACACTACGCTCACCTAAGCTCTTACCGGACCTCTGAAACTTCACCAAGGGACAAGAAGACCACGGGGCAGGTCAGATGTTATTGGTGATTGTGTTATCAAGAACTCAGGGACACGAGCAATCCAAATCTTGGGGCAGAAGTATGATGTTCTGACTTAGCTGTTGCTGGGTATCCGCTTGGCTCGCATTTACAACCACTGAGCCTCCTCGGGCTCCTGCTTCAATGCTGACGCACCCGCCTTTGTGCCAATTCTTGTGATCTATCCATCTGGAAAGTCCCTTTTATCTTTAAATTACTCAGAGTAAGATTCTGTTGGCGTCTAGAGGGTGATTTACTAAATCATGCCTCTGAGTGTGAGCACCCACCGACTCCCCCATACGTACAAGTAAATGGGACACTGGCAACACTTCCTACTTGAAACCAAGGGAAAGATAATCAGGTTTGACTTTCCTGGTCTTCATAACTTTTTTACAATTAGAGTCAGGCTATTAGATCCCAGAGGGTTTAATTTCATTCTCTATGCCTAGTTTTACGTGACTTTCACAGACTCATACTTCTGGATATTATTTGCAAGTGAGGCTGGGTTTCCTTTCTGATCAGTCTAAACCCATATTATTCAATATGGTAGCCGATAGCTACAAGTGACTGTTTATGTGTAAATTAGTAAAATATAAACGTTCAGTCTCTTAATTGCACTAGCCACATTTATTTTTCTTAAAGATTTATTTCTGTATTTGAAAGACAGAGAGAGAGAGAGAGAGAGAGAAGAGAACACTTGCACATATAAGCAGGAGGAGGGGCAAAGACAGAGAGAGAGAGAGAGAGAGAATCCTGAATCCTGAAGCAGACGTGCTGCCAAACACAGAGCCCCACAAGGGGCTGGATCCCAGGACCCAGAGGTCATGACCTGAGCCAAAATCAAGAGTCAGATGCTTGACCAATGGAGCCATCCAGGGATCATCCCTGCACCAGACACATTTGAAACGTCTGATAGCCACGTATGGCTAGCAGCTTCCACAGCAGATGGCACAGATAAACAAACAAACAAACAAACAAAAAAAAAACATTATCCAACTGCAGAAAGTTCTGTGGGACAGCATTTGTCTGAACACATAATTCAATCCTTTGAATGGTTAAATCAGAAATTCAGACTTAAGTTATTTGGCAGAGGCTGACAGTCATCAGTCATTAGTCTGGTGTGGTGCTTGAACAATAACAGTCCGACAAAGCTCAAAGAAATGATGTCTACCTTTTCCATAAAATGAATCCATTTTATTTTATATCTGTATATTTTACGTCGTGCTTGCTTGTCTGTTAACCAGCGTAGATTGTTTTCAATCAAAGAACTCTGACCGAAAGAGAAACTTGTTTCTAGAAATGGAAGGTTTTAAAAGACAGACCCTAACATGTGGAATCGAGAAATATTTGGGCACTTAGAATCCCTCTATATCTAGCTGCAAGCAAAGACATCCTTTTTATAACAGAGCAAAGGAACTGAACGGTTGCCTGCAAATCTTGGGTCTTGGGCTTCACATACTTTATGAGTTTGCAGCTCCGGGGAATTGGTTAGAATCAGAATCACATCTTTTGTATTTCTGATTCTGCTCTTGCCTGAAGCCTGTTCAGATATGCAAACTGGTAAAGTATTTCCCATTGTTAAACTAATTTCACAGGGTTTCCTTCAACAACCAGCAGGAAATTCCTAACCAAAAGACATGGTATCAATCAGGAAAGCAGGTGAGAAGAGTTCAGGATTAGTGGCAGGCCTATATATATACATAAAATAGGTAAATTTGTACAGCTGTAGACAATTGATGGCTAGAGGCCACGGATAAAAGGGCGGAAGGACAGGAATAGGTGCTACAAATAAAGTCAGTAAATAATCCATAGATTCACACTAAATTATAACCTTTTTCTTCTATGACTACTCAACGCTCTTCCTTGTGTGTCAGCCCCCTAGACACAACTAAAGCTGTTCAGGAAAAAATAACCATATAGGTTAAAAAAGAAGGAAAAAAAAAAAACAATCATTTTTTTTTCTCAATTTAAAACATATTTTATGGTTATTTTTTTTTATTTATGATAGTCACAGAGAGAGAGAGAGAGAGGGGCAGAGACACAGGCAGAGGGAGAAGCAGGCTCCATGCACCGGGAGCCTGACGTGGGATTCGATCCTGGGTCTCCAGTATCACGCCCTGGGCCAAAGGCAGGCGCTAAACCGCTGTGCCACCCAGGGATCCCTGGTTATCTTTTTTTTTTTAAGATTTATTTATGCATTTGAGAGAGAGCAAGCAGGGGTAGGGTAGAGGGGGAGACAATCCTGGAGCACACTCAAACGCTGAGCACAGGGCTCGATTTGGGGCTCATCCGAGACCCTGAGGTCATAACCCTAAGATCATGATCTGAACCCGGTGGAAATCAAGAGTCAGATGCTTAACCGACTGAGCCACCCAGGCACCCCTATGGTTACCTCTTGTTGTTGTTATTTTAATCACTCCCTTGAGGTGTAGCTGACATACAAAACAATGTCCATATTTAAAGCCCACAACCTGATGAGTCTGGGGCTGTGTATACAGCTGTGAGCCCAGCACTGCAATCTATGCCATAGATGTGTCACCTGGAAAAGTTTGCTCCCAGCCTCGTTCGTAGTGGTGGTGGTGGCAGTGGTGGTGGTAAGAACATTTCACAGGACACCTACCCTTGAACGTACCTCTAAGTACACAACACAGGGGTATTTTATCCTCACTCAAGCATCAGAGCTCATTGGCCACTTCCTCCTCCTTGAGACTTTCTCCTTCCTTACCTACTAGGATTCCACTTCCGCTCTGCTGTTTCTCCTTTCTCGGTAGAATATCATTGCCAAACTCTTTAAAGAGACCCAGTTTTTTCTTTCCTTTTAAAATTTCATGTTCTCGGGAATTCCATGCCCACAGTCCAGATAATTATTCCTAAATTTCCATGCATGGCTTTAATCACCACCTAATCCCATTTCTACACGCGGCTCACATCCCCCGAAGGCATGTCTCTGCACCTGCCCACCAGTGTGCCCACAAAGCACCCTGGACACGGCCAGTTCAAACCTCACACCAGCACCCTCACTATCAGACATGATCCCTCCTCCTTCACTCGGTAGCCCCTGGATGCAAGACGCTTGCCAACTATCTTCAAAAGGTTTTACATCCTGTTTCTCACTCTTAGCCAAGACAATGTCTGTCAATTCTACGTCCTAAAATAAATAAATAAATGAATAAATAAATGAATACATAAATTAAAAAAAATGTTTGCTCTCCCTCTGCTTGTGTGTCTGCTTCTCTCTCTCCTCTGGGTCTTTCATGAATAAATAAATAAAATCTTTAAAAAAATAAAAATAAAAATAAATGTTTGGTTTATTTCTTCTTCTGAAATTCTGTGGTTACCAAATTAAAGTTTAGATTCGTCCATTGGTAAAGTATCTTCTCTGCCTCCTAACCTGTTCTAAATATCTCATATCACTTCCCACTTGAAAAAATCCTTCAATTCATTCGTTCCCATACACTTCTGGAAAGCCTCCTTTGCAACTCCTGCCAGGTCAGGGCTTTGTGACCCATCATCCTCTCTAGCTTTAGCCTCACTCCCTGTTACTCAAACTGCAGTCAGTGCCCCCACTATAGTTCTTATCCATTTCCGAATGTTACTTCCCTACTTTTGATAAGTTGTTCCCAAAACTCCACTGTAGCTCTGAACCAGGATGCTCAATTTCTATTAATAGCAAAATATTAGTTCAAACCCTTTCTCTCCTGAGAATCAATGTCAAATATGTCACATCTCTTCTGGTACCACCATCCCCTGGGCTTAGCACTGTTACTATGCCGTTAAGCAAGAGGATGCAATCACCTGTTCTTGAATTTGCTTCCTCTTCATTAATTTCATTAGTTACTGGGACTGTATTTCATTAGGTGTAACCTCCACATCTAGCACAGTGTATGACGTACTATCATTTTTTAAAACCACTGAACTCATGTGGAAGCACTAACTTTTGAAGTGACTAGGATCCCTGCAATCATTCCCTTTACCTGCCTTAGGAATGTGCACACTACAACTCCATTTGGAAGTTTGGGTTTGCCAAGGTTGAACGATGATATAGGAGAAGAATCAAGGCTACCTCTTCAATGTGATTTCCACCACTGTTACTCATATCCATGTCTCAGTCTTCTCCTGAGTCCACAGCCCATGATACAGTCCATGAATACATCATCTCTGGAATCATTACGGGAAAAGTCCCCAAACTATACTCTATTACTCTCTGTTTCTATATTAACTCCTTTACCGAAATTCAACTGCTTTGGATTTTCCTAAACTTCTTCCCTGTATTTTAGGTGTTCATAGAACAAAGTGGTTGCCTGATAATAAATAAAATGATGCCATGTAATTTTCTTCTGAAAAGTCAACAATTGTCTTCCTATCTCTCTAAATATGAATTATAGGCACCCGGGTCTTTCTTTGAACCTCAAATCCAAAGAGTCCTTTTCTTGCCAGAATCTCTACCTGCGTCATTCCTTCACAATGGACACGCCTCCATTCCCAGTAGTCGTGAGCACACCACCAATTTGGACTGATTATGATTAGATCCTATTCATTTTTAGATATCAGCCTGACTGTTCATTCCTCAGAGTTCTACTCTCTGCTCAAAGCAGTTAAGTGACCTCTTCTTATTCAGGGGATTAGTTATGGCAGCACCAACGAAGGAACTGTAAGATATCTGATTCCCTAATGAGGGTCAGTTTCTATACAGTGCATGAAATTCTCCTCTCATCATCACTATTACTGCCACTATTCTATATATTTTTTCTTTCTTTAAAAGAGAACATTCACATCTCTTTTGATACGAAGTGCTATAGTTTCAAATTAAATAAATGATTTTGAGGTTAAAGAGAGAATAAATCATGTAGAAAGGATAAGGAAGGGCCAAGCTTTTCAGAAAAGAATATACGATATCTTTAATGTCATTATCAGCTCTGAATTAACAATTAAGTGTGCAGCAAGGAAAGGTCCCAATTGTCATCTAATATTGTCAAAATGATAATTTTATGAACATTTTTATCACAACTTCCTTGAAATAGAAAACTTCGTGTACCAAAACATGACATTTGAACTTTATAGAGGTGGCATTGTGATGACATGATGTCGTGTGAAATTAATCATGACATATAGTTCCATACACATATGGAACTTTTCTAATAATCATCATGGAAATTTAACTATTTTGATCCAGTCCTACAAGACATTGGATGCAGAAAAGAGGATTTTGATTTGGCATATATTTTATTTAATTGTAGAAATTTAGAATCTCCTTTTTTTAAAAAATCAAATTTGATTAAGGTAATTACATTTTTAGAGAATATGTGATATTATTTAAATGTAACTTTAAAATGTTTAAGTTAATTCATGGATTTCTTTTTCTTAAGATTTTATTTATTTATTCATGAGAGATACAGAGACACAGGCAGAGGGAGAAGCAGGCTCCACACAGGAAGCCTGATGTGGGACTTGATCCCGGGTCTCCAGGATCAGGCCCTGGGCTGAAGGCAGGAACTAAACTGCTGATCCACCCAGGGATCCCCCCTAGTTCATGCATTTCTTAATAATACACTGACAATTTTTTTTTTTACACTGACAATTTTTTAAAGGTCATGATACATATGCCATGGCCGCCATGACATTTATATTTATTACACTGTGAACTTTATATTACTATCTACACATATCCACCTGTGTGTGTGTGTGTGTGTGTGTCTCGGTGGCACTAACCCAGCAGTGACTTTCATCCCTGGAAGCTTTGGTAATGTCCAGAAATAATTTTTTCTAGGGCTAAATTGTCTTTTAGTTACAGTTGGAAAAATCAGTAGGGTTCATGATACTTAAGGGGTCCAGAAAAATTTTTTTTTAATTTATTTATGATAGTCACACAGAGAGAGAGAGAGAGAGAGAGAGGCAGAGACATAGGCAGAGGGAGAAGCAGGCTCCATGCACTGGGAGCCCGACGTGGGACTCCATCCTGGGTCTCCAGGATCACGCCCTGGGCCAAAGGCAGGCACCAAGCCGCTGTGCCACCCAGGGATCCCCAGAAAATGTTTTAATGCACTTCCAAATCAGAATAAAATATGAAATAAACATTATTCAGGCTGCATTATAGTAGTCTTTATATCAATACAATTATAAACAGATTTTATCATTTTAATTGAAAACAGGACCCAAGTAAAAATGGCCAACCATCCATGGCAGTTCTAATGTGAATCTGATTTTGGGTTCAATGAACTTCTTTCTGAAATATGACTGTGTTCCATTTATTTTTAATTGATATACTTTATTTTTGAATTCATTTTTATTTTTACTTTTACTTATTTGATAGAGAGACAGAAAGAAGGTGATATATATAGAGAGAGAGCAAGGGCAGTGGGGAGAGAGAGAAGCAGGCTCCCCGCTGAGCAAGTAGCCCAACATGGGGCTCAATCCCAGGACCCCAAGATCACTGCTAAGTGGAAACACACTTTTTAGTTTCTTACCTCTTGTTTATGACTTTTATTCCATTCCCCTTAATTATCAAATCACACAATGTAAAAAATATCCACTTACAGATCTCCTGGTAAAACAGAATTTCCTTTATTTTTTATATAAGAATGCTTCACTAGTTAAAGAAGTAATCATCTATGTTATTCAAATGAAAATAACATGTATTTGTGAAGCATAACATATAGCTAATCATAAGCAGTTACCACTTGAAATCTATGAAGCCTATTGCCAGCTGTTGTGCGTTAAAAGACACTATTTGCAATGTATATTTTTAGATACATTCTAGTAATTACATATGTTTAAATATTTCTAACATAAACTAGTTAGAGTCAATACACTCTGCAATTACAACCTACACATCTAGGATATAATCTACTGGGAATTATGAGACAAAGGCATAAAAGAGCCAATAGAAAATGGCTAAAACAAAGAAATTCAAATGCATTCTGAGTTCTAATTGCTGGTCTCTAACATAAGCATTTCCACTTTCAGACCATTTTTTTATTTAATAAGTAGTATTTTCTAATATATGTGATAAACTACAGATGTTAAGGCCTGAAGAATGCATTTCTATCTACTGCCACTAATTCTGACCACCAAGAACCTCAAATTTCAGAAGATTCTAAGTCAAATACAAATATGGTCTAGTCAAGGGGCGCCTGGGTGGCTTAGTCAGGTGAGCATCTGCCTTCGGTTCAGGTCATGATCTGGGGATTCTGGGATGGAGCCCGCTTCAGGCTCTGCTTGGCAGGGAATCTGCTTCTCCCTCTCTCTCTCTGTCTGTACCCACTCCCTCAACCCATCCTCTCTTTTTCTCCAATAAATAAAATCTTTAAAATATATATATGGTTTAGTAAAAGAATGGTAGGACTTTTCTTGTCTTTCTGATTCTAGTCATTCTGACGGGTGAAATGAAATATCGCCTTACCTCTGTCAGAGTGGCTGGGATCAAAAAGAAAAGTAATAGCAACTGTTGGCAAGGATTTGAAGAAAAAGAAACCCTCCTGAACTGCTGGTGGGAATGTAAATTGGTGCAGTCACTGTGGAAAGATTATGGCGTTTCCTTAAAAAAATAATAATAGAATCACCATATGATACAGTAATTACACTACTGGGTTATTTACCCAAAGAAAAAAAAAACATTAATTCAAAGAGATATACACACCCCTATGTTGATTCAGCATTATTGACAATAGCATGGATATGGAAGCAATTTAAGTGTCCATTGATGGATAAATGGATAAAGAGGATACAGTATATATATGAAGGAGTATTAGTAATAAAAAGGAATGAGACATTGCCATGTGCAATAACAGGGGTGAACCTAGAAGGTGTAATGCTAAGTGAAAAAAGTAAAACAGAGAAAAATGGATACTATGTGATTTCACTCATATGTGGAATTTAAAAAGCAAAACAAGTTTACGAAGAAAAAAAGAGATCAACGAATGAAGTGACTCTTAAATGCAGAAAACAAACTGGTAGTTGCCAGAAGAGGGGTAGGTGAGGGGATGTATAAAATAAATGGGATTGGGATCCTGGGTGGCTCAGCAGTTTAGCACCTGCCTTTGGCCCAGGGTATGATCCCGGGGTCCCGGGATCGAGTCCCGCATCGGGCTCCCTGCATGGAGCCTGCTTCTCCCTCGGCCTGGGTCTCTCTGCCTCTCATTCTCTCTGTCTCATGAATAAATAAATAAATCTTTAAAAAATTATTTAAGTCAATGAAATACATAAAAAGGTCTTTAATAATTCCATGAGATCAGATACATGAGATATATTCATGCTAGTTTTGGTATTTGATATCCCATGGCCATTACCATCAGAAAAAATATGGATTATCAGTTACATACACACACATATGCATGTATGTGTAATTATATGTATGCATAATGGTATATTATATATATAATGCATGTATATGTACAGTTGTACTATTTACCATTAAAAATAGCTCTATGATCATGGTCTTAGCCACATATAAATGTCTTAGTAGTGAACTCTATACATTGACTGCTAGCAGCAAAATAAATGCCTCCATAAAAATCTAACCATTGACTACAAAAACACTAAAAAAAATATAAGAAATTTATGAAAAATTGGTATGCATCAAAACAGGGACTTGAGCCCTAATCAAAAGCCCAATTAAAGTTGTTCTATAATGTAAAATATAACTCCAAATACACAAAGCTATAAACAAGAGCTCAAGGATAATTTAAAGTGAAGCTACATAACGCATTTATAAATACTATTTTAATACAAAAACTGCATTGCGTGACTACTAATTATTTCTACTGACAAAACTGCTGTCATTTCTGTGGCAGAGAAGGTCTAAGGTGATAATTTTCAGTTCTTTGGAGAAGTTTTCATGCTCGTGGTAATCGTGATGATTCTATTTTTTTATTTGTAAGTAGAAATACGTAGCCGTTTCCTTATTAATGTGTTTATAAATGTGAAATACAAATCTGCTTCTTGAACAAATTAAAATAATGAGACAAAGAAAATTATTTTAAGCACATATGGATTGAGCTTTGTAGTCTTTAAAAAATGAGTTGTAGAAAATACAATTCAGTTAGAATTTCTCATTCAGGAAGATTAGAGCAGAAAGACTAAGTGAGTGGATCAGGTCAGATAGGCCATAAGAGAACCACATCCTTGGGTGTGACCCTTCGTATTTGTTCACTGATACTGTAAAGACCAGAACAGGTACAAATTTCCACAGAACCTCCACAAACGTGACCGGCTTCACAGACCTCCACCACCGCCCGACGGGTAACAAGCTCTCCCCATGTGTTCACTGGCACCCAACCCAGAAGGAATGTTTGAAATTGACCTATTACGGCTTCATCCTCCACTACACGAGGTGACGCCAGATGAAATCAAAGGTTCTCTGATCTGTCCCTTTCCAGCAAATTTTGGGGGGCTTTGTTTTGTTTTTCAGTTAGATCGAAAGGACAAGAAATATACATAACAGAATATTTATAATCATTAAATATGTTTTTCTCTTAGTATGCACCTCAAGGGGGGATTTTCTTTTTCTTATGTTTCTCCTTTTCAAGGAAGAGAAATGACGACAGAAAAGTACTTTGACATTCGTAACAAATATAATTTTTAAGTGATTCAGTATATATTTTTTATTTTAGCACGTTTGTCTCCATTTGCTTTCTGGGCTACTTTGTAGGAAAAAAAAAACAAAAAGGAAATGATGAAGATGAGTTGTTTTGTCTCATTTTAACATGCATATAAGAAAATGAGAAAATTGACTCATCTCTTTTTATGTACCACATTCTGACTCTGCAGCTCCTGCTGGCTCTGGAAAATACAGCTGCAACCCAGTCCCTGTTGGATGAGGGCTAAAGCAGATGGCTTGTGATCCTGTACTGCCTACACATTAGGGAAGCACCGTGGCTTGGACGGAGTACTTCTTCTTTTTTTTTTTTTTTTTTTTTTTTTCCTAACAGTGCTAAAGTGAAAATAAATAGTCAAGCAGGGAGATGGAATTCACTGAGCCTGCAGTCATGGAGATTCTCCTGCTATGCTTACTGTTTCTCCCAGAGGTACTGAACAAACCGAAGTGGCTGCTTCCAACGGCTGGTAATTCATCAGGTCTCTCCACCTCCCACTCTACTCTCTACCCTGGAGCCTACATGATACATGGCTAAGCTGGCCACTCTTACTGAGCACACAATATCCTAAAGGGCTTGATAAGCCATTAAACTGTCTTGTATTTTCGAGAGAAAGGGAGGCTGGTCTGAAGTTACTGATTATTTTATCAACTTCATACTTTCAGAACATTAACAAAACCGGTACATCCTGTGTACGCTGAATGCGTATTTAAAATATATCAGCACTTTTAATGGAAATTAATTTGGGGAATTGAAAAATAATATCCATGTGCTTTTAAAAGATGACTGAAATTCAAATACAATTTCTGTATCAGTTTGCAAAAAATAAATTAGATGTCGTAAAAAAAGTGTGCTCTTTCTGCTTCACGTGCATTAGCAATCGATTTAAAAAATGTGAATATTGTTGCAACAATAAATGACTTTGTGAATTCCAAAATACCTTCGTGGTTATAAAGTAAAGTACTCAATTGTGGTTTAATTAAATATTTCCATTTTATACAAAAGAATGTAAAGAGTAATATACTGGTGAAGAACATTCAGCCCAGCATGGATGGACTAATGTTTAGGGAGAGGTGACGTGACTGGTAAAGTACATTACTTTGCAGTCATTGTTTTAAACCATTTATTATAAGTAGTAGTATCTTATAGCATTTCCACTCTACTTTCCATGTCTTTTCAAAACCAAGCCAACTCCATTCTCATCTTATTCCATAATTTCTTAGAATAGGAAAAAACAAAAAACAAAAACTTACTTTTCCAACGTACTGAGGATCTGGTCCCATATGTTCTTCTAAAACAAAGAACTGATTCCAAACCCATCCCCTTTTGGGACGATGGTGGACTTCGGTTTCACCTTCGATGTGTTTGGTCTGGTTTCTGGTCACCTTGATGGAGCTGTGGTGAGCAGTTCCATAACACCTCTGCACAAAACAGAGACACACGAGGACTGGACAGATGCAAGATGTGCTCGTAATTTTCATTGTAAGATAGCTTTCCAGTTCACAGTCTCCTTTCTTTCCTTGTCAGTTATAAATGCTTAGTGCGCATTCAAGAGAGAAGCCAGAGCATCTTTTGAAAGGACAGTCCAAAGTAAATTGTTTAGCGTGTCCATGATTTAACTGCCCATCAGGGAAAGGTCAGGCTACATTTACATCCTGAAACACTTGGAGAATCAAAGCTGTAGTTGTCTGATTCCAAATCTTCACAGTAAGTGAACACGGACAACCATTTTCTGCCTAATGGAAAGAGAGAAGATGATATAGATTACAAAACATGGTAGCTTGACATATTTGCTGTGAATGCAAATTATACTATGGTGTAGTATGATGCTGATAGGTAAAGAATATACACAAATTATTTTGGAAATACAGACAAATATGCATATACATGGTCATCCATAAGCCTGCATGCTGTGACATTCTTACAAGGACTTCTCTCTCTGTACCATTCCCAATATTTAAAAACAAATATATATATACATATATATATACACACACACACAAATAATATATATGCTTATATACATATATTTGTATTTTATTTTTATTTTTTATTTTTTTTGTATTTTAAAACAAGTTATGCATTTGGATATTTGTGCATATATATGTGTATATGCGTATTTGTATTTTTATAGATGTGTGTATGTATAAAATCCTTTGAAACAACAGAAATGCAACCCCAGGGAGTGCAGAAATGCTCAGAAACTGACCATGAGTATCTGCACATGTCTAATATGATATCTTAACAATATGTGATTAGGTACTCCAGACTAAGTATGAATTTGGTTTGCTTTTGTGCCTATTTTACTTTTGTTCAATGTGGTAGAAATTCACAACACACACTATACATGGATTACACACTACATGTGACTCATTGCATTTCAAAAAATGCTCAAAATATTTTAGGGTTGAAAAACTGTCATAGATCAATGAAGTAGGTACTTGGATTGCTTAGTAAGTAGAGTAGAAGAAAGCAAAACACGGCAGAAAAGAAGATGCTTGAAAAAAAAATGAATGTGATTTAAAGTAACTCCATACATGGAGACCAGATTGGCGCAACTGAATATGAGTGAAAGGGGATCAACTGGCTGAATTACAGCTTGTAGAGATTCTGAGCGGCCTGCAGATAATATTCCAGGGTGTGGTCTTAATATATAGGCAAAACGGATTTTAAGCATGGAATGACATTCCATATAATTCTAGCAGCTATATAAAAAAAGGTAACAGGAACAAAAGAATGGTGGCAAAGAGAACAGGAGGCAACGCTTTGATTTTCAAATAATAAATATTGAGGACTTGGTCTTAGATTTTAGTACAATTGGTCAATAAAGCAAAACTTAAGAAACATTCCTCGGGGACGCCTGGGTGGCTCAGTGCTGAGCATCTGCTTTTGGCTCAAGGTGTGATCCCAGGTTCCAGGATCCAGTCCCGCATCGGCTTCCCTGCAGGGAGCCTACCTCTCCCTCTGCCTGTGTCTCTGCCTCTCTCTCTCTGTGCCTCTTATGAATAAATAAATAAAATCCTTAAAAAAAAAAAAAGAAATATTTCTGGAAAAGAAGAGACAGGAGAAGAGAAAACAAAAAAAAGTTGACCTTGAAATTATTAGCTTATAAAAACAGGAAGCAAGTTTTGCTTGGTTTTATATGTGTGTTTTAATATGTATTTAGAAAAAAAATGGATTTAAGATTATGACTGCTCTATCTAGTAAAACTATTAGATGAATCACTTTCTCATTTCATAAAACTCATCCCCGCACACCACCACAAACCAAAATACAGATCTGAATGAATTATAAGGTAGATGACATGACAATATAAGGATTTAAAAAACTGAATATAAATTAGTAGCCATAGCACAATTCTTTCACACAATTGAGAAGAAAATATTTGTATCAAGTAGGTATTAAAAAAAATCTCACATGAGACTGAAAATATGCTGCTTTTTTCTATCAATGTCTCTCCCCATAAATTAGGGTTAATGGTAATGCTTATTTTCTAGTTATGCAAGAATTGTATTGGGTTAGGACCAGGATTTTATTTTAATTATCTGGTAACTATAACCTGAAGTTTGCAATATTTTATGGAAGCAAAGATATATTTTTCACTGATTGAAGTTGAAATGACTCAAAAACTCTAACATACTTTTTAATTTTTTGGAATTTATTTTTACTTTTTTGAATGGGCCAAAAACCTTAACAGACATCTCACCATAGAAGATATAGAGCAAATTATAATATGAAAAGATACTCTACATCATATGCCATCAGCAAATGCAAATTAAAACAATAAGAGACTAAAAGAAAATAATAAAATAAAAAGAAAAAAAGAAAATAAAAAAACAGTAAGAGACTATTACATACTTATTAGAATGGTAAAAATATGGAACAGTGACAATATCAAATATTTATTAGGATGGAGAGCAACATGAACTCTCATCCGTGAGTGGTGGGAATGCAATTGGCAACACTTCGGAAGTCAATTTGACGGTTTCTTACAAAACTAAACATAGGCTTACTATATAACCAGCATTTGTGCTTTTTGATATTTACCCAAAAAAGTTGAAAACTTATGTCCGCACAAAAGCCTGCAAGCAAATATTTATGGCAACTTTGTTCATAATTGCCAAAAATTGGAAGCAACCAAGATATCATTCAGCAGGTGAATGAATAAATAAATTGTGGTTCATCCAGAAAATGGAATATTATTTAGCCCTAAAAAAGAAATGAACTATCAAATCATGAGGAAACTGAAATGCATTTGACTAAGGGAAAGAAGTCAATTTAACATATTTCTTCAAAGATACCATTCTAGCTCCACAATGATGAGAGCACTGGAAAGAAAGTCAGAAAAAATCAGGTTTCTTTCCTTTTTTTCTTTTTTCCAACAATGTACTTACAGTACAAACATATGAATCATCTAATTTCTTTAAGTCTCAACTTTCTCATTTACCGAAGTTTGTGGCCTGAATAATTGATTTTAATATTCTTTTGAGTCTAATAAATTATCTGGGTAATTTTATATACATATATATACATTTATGTATCAAAAGACTTAATTTTCAAGTCACAGATTTCAAAAACAAAACTTCAGTCTTTCTTCTCAGAAGTCAAGTGGATGAATATATAGAAGGTGCTATCGTAATACTTTCACACCATTTGGTGTGATTTTTAAATGAAATTAACATCTTTGCCCTTTATGCGAAGTTGTTTAACAAAGCATAATTCATGAGTGAAGGTGAAGAAACTGGTTTTGTAACGCATCACAGATATGTAGAATGAGCATGTTCTTTATAATCCTTGATCTTGTCTGGCATTCCAAAAAATATATAAATGCAGTGGAATCTGCATACATATGTTTAGAACCTCTATTATGATCATTATAAAGTGATGAATAAGGCTCTGTGGAATGAAAGAACACACGCAAACATTACTACTGTGCTTTTGTAAGTAACTTCATCTACTATGAGGAGAGAGAACTCCAAATATAAAAATCTGCCCTGCTTCCAGAAATCCATCCCTGCATAAGGTTAGAAAGAACTGAAACACAAAGTATAATAAAGCACTGAGACGAGCACAGTAGAAATACGTTGCGGACACCTGCCATTCTCCGATCAAGCAGCACTCAAATACCTTCCCTGCTTTCCTGGAACAGGCCGATACATGAACTCTGATAAACAGACCCTGTCACCTCTGAACCCTTAGGAATCTGACACTTTCTTCTTTACAACCTTTTAGTTAGAATTTATACCAGTGTCATAAGCACCTTGATTCCATATGCACATCCCAACAGGCTGAAACGGATGATGAAGGGAGAAATGAGAACTTTTTCCCAGCGGTGGGAGGCTCTCAAGGTCCACATGGGGTGCATACGAGCCCTGCAGCCTTGTGGGGGGGGCAGTGGCAACTGAATGACTAGAGGGTCATTCTAGCTACACTGTTTGAGTGGGGACTATGTGGCATCGTTTCTTAGGATCTAACTTCTTAAAAAAAAAAAAAAAAAAAAAAAAAAAAAAGATCTAACTTCTTCTGGTTCCTGTGTCTCAAACCTTTTCTCCAGCCCTCATCAGATTTCATGGCTGCCCAATGTTTTTCCAATGGATTTATTTGCTGCCTTCCAGAGTCAAAGTTGATATCTGTTATTTGGAAAACAAGAACTGTCTCTGATACAAAGCATTACCCTCATTCCAAAAAAAAAGAAAAAAGAAAAAAAAAAAAAAGGAGGAATTTCCAAAGAATGCACTGCGTGCAATAATGAATAATGTAGACCTCACTCCTCTGCTTAGATACTTAATTTAAGTGAACCAGCATTGCTTCCAGAGTGGAGTCAGTAACAGCGCACTATGAATCAAGGGACATGGCCTCAGATGTTCATCTTGTAGAACATTATCACATTTTTCTCAGTAATGTTTTTCTCTGAGCTTCATATTTTTCATTTACTAATAAAGATTCTCATTGAAGTACCTGAGCATGTGCAGCAATCTGATTATTTGAATTTACGATTTAACAACTATTATTCATAAATTACTTTTCTCACTTATAGGGAGTTACTCACATCACCAGAGATCAAACAGCCATTTATACATCCTCAACGCACGCATTCCTTCATAGAGCTCCAAGAAACAATATCCTCAGAGAAATGGATTTTCACACTTATCCTAAATCTTAAATCCTGTAATGTGTGCCTTTCACTGATTTTTTTTTTAATAACCAAGTGGTTCTTAACTCATAAACTTTGAGCTCTAAAAGATCTAGAAAATGCCTTCTGTTTAATTTTTTTTTTTAAAACGAAGTTCTTTGTCCTTTTTCTTATTTTGAAAATGTCTTTGTAAAAGAATACTCTGTTGATTTTTTTTTGTGAATTTATCATTTTAGTTTCCATACGTGAGGGGTGACAGGAGATATTTCACATTATCCAAAAAACCTAGAGTCATAATTGCCACCAAGTTCTAATCGCCAGCGTGATATGTTAATTGGTAGGGATTTATCTGACTTTGCATTGATCAAGCCTCGATTAAACAGAAAATGTCAAAGAAGATGAAGTATAGGGAAAGCCCATATTTTTTGGAATTATTTTCTTTGTGAGATGTACAAAGACATCGTGTGTGGAGAAGTAAGTACATGTCAATGGAACACGATGCTCAATACACGCAAGGGGGGCTTCCCGACCGTCAAATCTGTATATTCATCAGATGAGAAAGTTGTTCCTTGTATAAGCTTGAAAATAATGCAACTTAACTTTTCCATGATGAATTATTTAAAGCCATCATACTATCAGGAAGATTTAAATAAAGGGAATTCATATCACATTTGAATTCTGGGGTACTTATTAAGGTGAAAGTTACAAGTACTGAATAAAAGACATTTTTTTAAGTTTAGTAAATAATCACTTAATACTTATCTATCTTTACTTCCGTGTGTGTGTGTTTCTATTATCTCCAGGATGTTCCAAAATCGTGAAATTATCTGTGGGTTGGTGCTTACAGGCATAACTCCCACAGCTGGCAAGGTGCACTCTCCGGCATATGTCTGATGCTAGCGCTGCGGTTCCCGTCATTTTTGGATTCAATGATCAAGAATATTGGTATCATTCTCTCGTTCTATGTCTAGTTCTTATTAAATTCTTAATGACATTGACCTCTGAGTATTGTTCCACCTTCTGTCCTTCCGTCTCTATTTTCACTACTCTCTTCATAAGCTTGTTTGTTTTTCTCTCTCTCATTTGGTAATTTACCTGTCTAGCAATTTTACTCTTCTTGATCTGTGTCAATCGGAGCTCTTGCTTATGGTCAAAATGCAAATACTCAGAAACCACATAGATTGGGGGAGCCTGGGTGGCTCAGCAGGTGAAGTGCCTGCTTTGGGCTCAGGTCATGATCGCAGGGTCCAGAGATGGAGCCGCACGTGGTGCTCCCTGCCCACCTGGGAGGCTGCTTCTCCCCATCTCTCTGCCCCTCTCCCCACCACTCATGCTCTCTCTCTCAAATAAATAAAATCTTAAAACAAACAAGCACATAGATTGTAGAGGCTTCACTGAAATTTCTTTCAAGTTTTATCACTCGGTTGATTCCCAAATCAGTATTTTTAATCTCAGTCTGACCATTCTAGAATATTGCCATAGCCCCAAAGGTTTGATATAATAAATTGCATTTGCTAAAATGCATATAAATGCTTAAATATATATAAAATTATCTCAAAATATTGCTCTCTCTAAAATATAATATGTAAGTAACATAAACCTATAAATCAAAAGCAATAACTTCCACATATTATGTTTCTCTGTTGGGAATATTAATATTGTGGGGCACCTGGGTGGCTCAGTCAGTGAAGCATCTGCCTTCGGCTCGGGTTATGATCTCAGGGCCCTAGGATCGAGTCCTGCATCGGGCTCCCTGCCCAGCAGGGCGTCTGTATCTCCCTCTGTCCTCCCTCTGCTTGTGCTCTCTCTCTCACTCTCCATCTCTTTCTCTCTCTCTCTCTCTAAAATAAATAAGTAAATAAATAAATAAATGAATAAAATATTTTAAAAATATTACTATCATAAGTGCGAAAGATGTTAAGTTTCATGCAGTCAGTTATGGAAACGTGTGTGTACATACAGGCGTTGCTCCCTCATCTGGCTCATTCCCCTTTCTTAGCCCTAGAGCCTTACTCTCCAAATTTCATTTACTCAAATCTATCATCTGAGGCCTGGACGGATGGATGTTTCTCCACCAAGACCTCTCTGACTTGGAGAACAATTCTCTTCGGGTCTCTTGCGTTTCTTCACATCTTCTGAATGAGTGGCACTGCTAGCGTTGTCTGATGCTAATTTTCCGTGGATACATGTATAGCAAACAGCCTTGGAAGGAAGTTTAGAACCTCCCTTTGCGGCAGAAAGCAGATTTGTTTTCTGCCTGGATTATAATGTCTTCCTTTAGGACACAATTGAAGAGGTCGGCTCTTCAGACCCAACAGGACATGGAGATTTCCGACATTTAGGGTCCGTAGCCGTGCCCCAGGGTGTGTGTACAACATACACCCGGGCTGCTTCATGTCACCCCAAGGGGTGTGAGAGACAAGAAGAACTCATGCCACGTGCTGTGACATGAGTAATAAGGTCTTTTTTTTTTTTTCTTTTTATGTGCTCCCAAGTCCCTTATATTGTCAGCAGCTCCAAAACTGTGGCAGCCTGACCTGTCAGCTCGATGGGGGGTGACATCTCAAACCCTTCCCATGGCTCTCCAGATACCATAGTTCAATGGGACTGCTCGCTCCTCAAAACCACCAGAGCATTATCTAGTTCTGTTTTACTATTGCAGACCAGCATTCTAATTATTTATAGAGGTATTATTTAATTTTCCCTTTGTGCCAGGTTCTTTGTTTTTGTGTATGAGGTGGGGGGGAGGAGGTTTTATGGTTTTTTATGTTTGGTTCTCACAGCATGCGTTTTCCATTTCCTGTGAAGTCCTTCTCGTAATGTAGCCAGTAAGTAAGCATTTGTTGAATGAAAGAGAAATGAGAAATACATCGATTAACTCCGAGTACGTTCTGCATGAGTAGTGTTAAAATGCCAAATTTTCAAGTCAGAATATTTCATTATAAAAATATTTTACAGAGAAACTTTGTGAAATCATGTTTTCATTCGGTGAACATTATACTTTGCTTTTCACTTCAAAGACCGTCACAATCAAAGACACAAATATTGGATAAGAAAATTATATTTCATCAATAGAATCCTGCTTCTTCACTAAGTTCCTTTTACACAGAGGAAATTAAGGACGTTATTCAAATATTGGGCCAAATATGCATTTGTAAAGTTTGCAATGTCATATACTGTACTGTAGTATAAGCAATATCTTATTACTTATAGTTCAAAATACATGTCTGAACATTCCTATTATGTTGAGTAAGAATATATAAATAAGAGGAAATAAAACAGATTTATCATTTATGTTGTCACTATTTGTCTCTCAAGACAAACTCCATTATTATTAGATTAATGCGAACATTTATATGGAGTTTTATTTCAATATTTTATGTATTAACTAAGTTACACACATAGTAGGAAGGACAATGTCCTGAAGATATATGAGAAGGTAAGATAATATTCACAATATTGATCTATTTGGCTGCAGTAGTTAATATTATAAAATTACCTCCAGTGGCTGATTCTAGCCTTTCTGAAATTTAGCTGAAATTCTTTTTCAAAAATTGGAAAACCAAATGGAAGAAAATGGTGATATCAAATAGTAAGTTTCTCTACTTATCTGCAGATGCCCAAGTGACAAAAAGATATTGTGAATTTCTTCACGTCCTCTAGAAGTATTTCCACCATCACACTCTTTTTATGTTTAACTTATATTCTTGTTATACACACACACACACATCATCTAAGATGATAGATTTTCACGAAATAAGTTTCTAAATTGGTTATTCAGTTTGAATTAACATCTCGAAAACAGTAGTGATGCAGACTCCTACTGGTCCAACTCACTATCTGGTTTCCGTCCCTGAGCACCCATTCGTCTTGGCTGGCACTGCATTTCTGCACCTCACTTACTCAGGATAAACATTCCTTTTCCTAGTCTCTGTTGAGGCTTATATCGCCAATGGCACATAAGCAAAGTTCTCTCTCAAGCCCCCAGGAAATTTCCCTAGAAGACGACTGACGTGGAGATATCATGTCCCCTTCACCTTGCTACTCGAATCCTGAATGTGATGGTTAAGGCTCCCTTCTGGACCATGAGGATGAGTGTCATAACCTGGAGATGGAGGAACCATGAGGATGAGTGTCATAACCTGGGTAGAACTTCATATTTCTTCATAACCTTTGGTAGAACTTCAAATTTCTATTCAGGTTCAAATTTAACCTTTATCATTACAATCATGCTTTTACCAATATAGTCAACCATGAGGATGAGTGTCATAACCTGGGGTTGGAGGAACCATGAGGATGAGTGTCATAACCTGGAGATGGGGGAACCATGAGGATGAGTGTCATAACCTGGAGATGCAGGAACCAAGCAGCTTTATCACAGAGAACACTGTAGAGTGCAACCTCCCAACAAGCCCTGAGCTGCCTTCCTCTAAGCTCAGTGAATAGAGAAGGTATTTCAGGCTTTCTAAAGCCACGCCTCTTTGGTGTCTGTTACTCACAGCTGAATGTAACCCTGATTTAACAACCATTGAACTGAAATAGTATATCCTCCAGCCTTTGGATTTGGGGGGTGGGTAATGGGAAATAAAGTACAGAGGGAAGGAAAAAGGGAAGGGAAAATTTGGAGCAGTGGGGGAGGGATAGGGGCGGGGGTAATGACAAGATGATGGATGACACTAGCCTAACTTCCAGAGGACTTACTTTTGGTGATAGGTTTTTGTTTTTTCTCCCTGCAACTTCTATCACGAATATCAAAATCCCACTTTTGTCTTTTTCCTCCGCAGTGAAAAACTACATCTCCTCCTGTATCTCCGTGTCCGTGTCATTTAGGGCACACAAGGACTATGCAATGCAAATGGAAGGGGTGATCCCGGCCCAAAGTCCCCTTTAAACGCCTCCGCCTTTGAAGTCTGTCCTCAAACTATAGCATCTCAAGTCCCTGCCTGAAACTCCCCCATGTCTTTGCATCACCTCCAGGAGGGAGTCAAAACACTTTCAGATGAAATTCATGGCTTTTCAATAGCTGGCACCTTCTTCCTTTCCCTGTCGTCCTCAGTGTCTGCCCAGAAAACACCTACTCATATTTCACCATGCTGTCTCCTGACGATGCTGTGCTCTTGCTAGTCTGTATGCCGTTGTGCAAGCTGTTCCTTCTAAATCAAAGGCCCACTTCTCTATTTTAAGGATCAGTGAGTCACCCGTGCCCCAAGTGAGTCTCCAGAGCCCATCCAGTCTGTTCTAAAGGTTCCCTGTTCTATTGTCACGAAGGAGGCCAGGACACGCCACCCAAATTACACCATGCTAGCATATCGATTATTTTAAATTAAAGTTACTTGAAAAACTACAGATACAAAGGGCATTCTGATCTTCCTAAAAGCTGGAGATAATATGCCCATGTGAAGACATCCTCTCTATAGCAGAAGGGAGAAAATATTCTTATCACCAAGGATTGAAAGTGGAGGCCAAGACAAATTTGTAAAAAAAAATTAAAAATAAATAAAAAAATAAAAAAGCCTTGCTATACTGATCCTTACCTTTCATGTCCCTGTACCCAATCCACTAACTAGTCCAAGCCTTTTTGCCTTGTTAATTTTTTCAGTTTACTACTCATCTGACTGACTGTCTGAGTCGGGCTCTAACTGCTTTTTTTTTTTTTTTTTTTTTTCTCTAACTGCTTTTTATCAGTTTTTATGTCCTTATGTAGGCTCCTAGGTCATGTAAAGCTTATACATATATTTTTTTATGTAAAGCTTATATTAAATAAATTTATATGCTTTTCACTTATATTAAATAAATTTACATGCTTTTCACTTATTAATGTTTTAATACAGAAGCACCAGACAAGAACATAAAAGAATTTTTTTCCACCTTATCACATTCATCACATGACATAGGCGTTTACTTGTCTTCCAAACTCGATTGTCATCTCCAGCCAGAATTTAACGTTGATCTTTGTGTCCTTAAAATTTAGAAAAAAAGTATTTCCCATGTATGCTTTGAAAATCTTTTTAAACCATACAGTTTTAAAAGTAACTACAATAAATGTCCCAAATGGGAGTATACCCAAAAAGATACTCAGTGGGGGATATAATAAACCAATAAAAGTTGAAAAAAAAATAGCTTTTCTGTAGTATGCAGTATTTTTTTTAAAGTGTATTTTATTTTTATTTTAGAGAGAGAGGGAACACTGGGGGAGAGGGAGAGGAAGAGGGAGAAAGAGAGAGGCAAACTCCCCACTGAGCATGCAGCCCCACAAGGGGCTTGATCTCATGGACCTGGGATCATGAACTGAGCTGAAACCAAGAGCTGGATGCTCACCTGACTGAGCCACCCAGGCGCCTCTGGAGGATGTATTCTTTAATTATTTCTACTGCAAAGTGGCTTACCTTTACTAAAAAAGTAGGAATATGATTCTCCTTTCTTGGGGTATTTCAGTTTCCTGAATTTATACGGAAGATTGTTGGCTTAATTAAAATATAATATGAAACGCCATGATTCTTACTTATAAAAAAATTAATTGTTAAAAATTTTAAGGCATGATCACAGTCTGGGGCTCAAGTCCCACATCGGGCTCCTTGCAAGGAGCCTGCTTCTCCCTCTGCCTGTATCTCTACCTCTTTCTGTCTCTCATGAATAAATAAATGATATCTCAAAAAAATTAAAAATGTTTACGCTATATACATACCAAAGTATTAGGTAAAATATTGAGTCAGACCAACTGTTACAGTTACAGTTTTCCTTACAGTTACAGTTTTCCTTAGAAAATGTAAATGTATACGGAACCAAACATTGTTAAATGTTAAGTATTGTACTTGCAAATTTTAATTAATGAGAATTTGATAAAATGTCCTAAACAGAAAAAAGGTATATGTAGTGTTTTTTATAAATGCATACTCAAAAAACTATGTTCAAATGGCCTGATGTTTGGTAGAACTTCATATTTCTATTCAGGTTCAAATTTAACCTTTATCATTACAATCATGCTTTTACCAATATAGTCAATCCTTACGTCACATCGTGAGCTTGTTATTTATATTTGGCCACACTTTAAGGATTTTTATTATTATTATTTCTTAATTTACTCATGAGAGACACAGGCAGAGGGAAAAGCAGGCTCCATGCAGGGAGCCCAATGTGGGACTCCATCCCAGGACCCCGAGGTCACGACCTGAGCCAAAGGCAGATGCTCAACTACTGAGCCACCCAGGGGCCCCACCTGGCCACACTTTAACCCTAAAGAGTATCCTATTATATGCAGTCTGCATGATGGACACTGGTGTCCCACAGCTGCACAATCTCCAACCTGGAATGATTCTCAATGTTTTGTTTTGTTTTGCTTTTTAATCCTATTGCATCACGTAAACTAGGTTATCTGTACAGTTTTTCTAATTATAGCAGATTTTCCAATTTTCAGAAACCACACTTCAACAATATGACTAAGAAGACATTGTATCAAAGCCATTTCCTCCTAAAACTCTATACTCCACGTGCTCAATAACGATAGTAATCGGAACACAGAATGTGTGTTCACATGAACTGCATGCTCTGCATCTTCTGAAATGCCCTTCACAGCTTTCATCCTTGAAAACCATGCACTCATCTTTCAAACACAAGCATCAAAAAAAAAAAAAAAAAAAACACACACACACAAGCATCATCCCCTCCATATGTCCCCCAGTTGCAATCTTCACCACCCCACATGGGTCAGGTACTTCTCTGTGCCCCTAGCATACTGTAAACAGCACTTTAATTTGCAGTATAAAATTTTATCATGTATTTTGTTTTCTCAAACAAGACTATGAACTTCTTAAAAACAGGATGGATGTCCATTGTTCTTTCTCGAATGCCCGAAGTAGCAGAATGGGCATAGAAAGAAAAAAAAAAAAATATGTCCCTTGAATTAATATCTGAATCATCTAATAACAAACATGAACTTAATCTAATACATAGTTCAAAATAAAGGCCTAGATGACCTAAAATACAATCTAGGCTTTCAATGAAAACTGAATTTGGATATGGTTTAATGATTTTTAATATTCAACAATGCCAATATAAACCAAAGTATTGCACATCTAACACTGTAGGCAAATCTGCTGCCTTTCTGTTATGAATTCAATAAAATCTATTTGTTAAATTCTACTATATGCAAAATACTGCACTGCGATCTTACAGGACACTAAAATTAAAAAAGCAGAAATGGAAGACATTGACAAGGTTTATCAGAGACTAAGAAACATAAAACACATATAACAAGATTCAATATTATTATAAATATATAATATATGCTGCATTATAATATGTGAAAATGTGGAAGTACATTTTCCTGTTTTTTATTATTTGATTTTCACCAGTAATACTGTGAGGTAACTGGAAAGAAATAATATGGTAAGAAATGTATGGATAACATGCAGAAAGAGTGCAGATGAGAAATAACATTATCTAAATTTGAAAGAATTAAGAAAGTCTTAGAAGAAAATACCATTTCATGTGGTTTTCATGGCTTTCCCTTAAAGATTTTTGATTTAAAATATTGTTAAACTCATTTATTCTTTTTTTTTTTTTTGGCATTCATTAAAGATTTATTGAACATCTATTGTGGACCAGTCGCTGTTCTAATGCTCAGGATTACTGATTAAACAATGAATGTTCTTGTCCTTATATTATGTTAGAGTTTACTGACAAAGTAAAAAAACACTTTTTTTTTTTTACATTTTAGATAAAAATATGTACTATGGCAGGAAAACAAAATGAAAACAACAGTGTTTTAGAGGTGATTGAATTTAGGGAACTTTGAAATGTGTCATCAGAAAGAAGGTCCCTCCTGTGGGCCTGATTTTTGAGTAGAGACGTGCATCATAAAAAAGTCAAGCACAAAGACGTGAGGCAAAACCATTCTAGACAGAAAACAGGGGACACCAAGGTCCTTACTCAAAATGACCTTACCATGAGTGAGAAAGTGAAACCCAGTGGTGCTCAGAGGTAGGAGAGCTGAGGCTGGAGTGGGCTTAGCTATGACATCAGAGACAGAGGGGAGTAAGAACATCAAAGGCCTTTGAGAATATTCGATTTTTATTTTGTTTTGTTTCTAGCTTTATGAGGCAGTGTTGCCCTGTGGTTAAGAACATATGGTTTTATTGCCATTATGCAAATACACACATGAGATTTCCCTTTTTACAAACTTTGTACTGTACAGTATCAGTCGCTCTGAGTACAAGGTTGGATAGATCTCTACAATCCAGTCATGGAAGCCGCCTTCCATGACTGGAAGGTTACACCCACTGAAGAGCAACTCTCCAGTCCTGTCTCCCCATTCCAGTTTCATTTTCACTGAGTGTGCGTGCTTCAGATGCCTCACGCCAACGGGATCATGCAGTGTTGGTCCTCTGTGATGGGCTTATTTCACTGAGCATTCCGTCCTTGAGATTCATCATGATAAAGAAGTTTATCCATTCGTCTGTCAATGGACACTTAAGCTGCTTACACGTCCTGGCGGTTGCACATAGCGCTCCAATCAGCACCAAGTGCAGATCTCTCTCCTATTTCAATTTCCTTCACATATGTACCCAGAGGTGAGACTGCTGGAATACCATGTAGTTCTATTTTCAATTTTTTGGAACCTCCATACTATTCTCCATAGTAGGCCATCACTTTTTACATCCCCACCAATGGTACATAGGGGTTTCCCTGCCAATGCTTGTTATTTCTTGTCTTTTTAATAGTAGCTGTTTTAACAGGTATCAGGGAATATCTTATCGTGGTTATTTTTTAAAGGATTTATTTATTTATTTATTCTTGAGAGACAGAGAGAGAGAGAGAGAGAGAGAGAGAGGCAGAGACACAGAAAGACAGAGAAGCAGGCTCCTCATAGGGAGACTGATGCGGAACTCAATCCCCCGACCTGGGATCATGCCCTGGGCCTAAGGCAGACGCTAAACCACTGAGCCATCCAGGTGTCCCATTACCATGGTTTTGATTTGCGTTTCCCTGATGAGCACAGTTGAGCACATGTTCATGGATTTGTTGGCCATCTGTATGCCTTTTTTTTTGAGATATGTGTATATATGGATCCCCTGCTCATTTTTCAATCTGTTTGTTTTGCTAGGGTTATATGAGTTCTTTGCACATTTTGGGTATTAATCCCTTACCAGATATATGATTTGCAAATATTTTTAACATGTATTTGTCACCTTTTCAATTTGTTGAAGATTTCCATTGCTGTGCAGAAACATTTTAATGTGATGCAGTCTCATTTATTTCTGATATTACTGTCTTTACTTTTGGTGTCAAATACAAGATATTATTGCCAAGATCAATGTCAAGGAACCAATTGCCTATTTTTTCTTCCAAGAGTTTTGTAGTTTGGGGTCTTAATGTATTTAATGCATTTTGAGTTAACTTTTGTGTGTAGTGTAAGACAAAGGTCTCATTTCATTCTTTTGCACATGGATCACAGTTTGCCCAGCAAAGTTCATTGAAGGGAGGATATTTTCCCCATTGTGTACTCTTGGACTCTTGGGATATCTGTTGAGTTTATTTCTGGGCTCTTGCTATTGTTCTATTGATTTATGTGTCTGTTTTTATTCAAATAATGTGCTATTTTATCACTGGCTTGTAATATGTTTTGAAATCAGGAAGTATGATGCTTCCAGCTTTGTTCTTTCTCAAGACTGTTTGATTATTGGGGTCTTTTTTGGTTACATGTGAATTTTAGTTTAGCTTTTTTTTTTTTTTTCTACTTATGTAAAATGTCATTGGGATTTCCATAAGGATGCTTACACTAAATCTGTAGTTCACTTCGGCGATGTGTGGGGATTTTAATATTACATCTTCTAATACATGAACATGGCATGTCTTTCTCATTTGTGTCTTGCATTTCTTTTATTTTGTAGCTCTCAGTGTATAAGTCTTATGTCCTTGACCAAATTTGTCTTGTGTTACTATTTTTGATGCTATTATAAATGGAATTGTTTGTTTTCCTAGTTTCCTTTCTCGACTATTCATTATTAGTGAATGGCGATGCAACCAATATTTGTAAGTTTATTTTACATCTTGCAATGGTATTGAATTTATTTACAGTTATAGGAGTTTGTGTGTGTGCAGGGGGATCTTTAGGTTTTCTCTATATAAGATCATGTAATTTGTGATTAAGTATAGCTTTATTTTTCCTTTGTAATTTGTTTTTTTTTTAATTTTTATTTATTTATGATAGTCACAGAGAGAGAGAGAGAGAGAGGCAGAGACATAGGCAGAGGGAGAAGCAGGCTCCATGCACTGGGAGCCTGACGTGGGATTCGATCCCGGGTCTCCAGGATCGCGCCCTGGGCCAAAGGCAGGCACTAAACTGCTGTGCCACCCAGGGATTCCATATTTTTCCTTTGTAATTTGATTGTCTTTTCTTTCTTTTGGTTACCCAGCTTTGACTAGGACTGATAATAAATGTTAAAGAGCAGTGGTAAGAGCCAGGATCCCATCATTCCTGGGTCCTGATAGCATTTTAAGACAGAAGAGTCAGAGGCCTGTCATTTGGGCATTGCCCTAAAACACTAAGAATGCTGGGCATATTGTCTAGTCTTTTCCTCCCTTCCCCAGGGAGTGGCGGGAAGCTTAGAGCTTCCCCCTAATTGCATGGTACTGTTCCAGAAGGAGGCATTATGGTGAGAAGGTAACACAAATCTTCCTACTGCTTTTGATATATTTGGTTTCATACTTGCCTGAGATGCAGAAGCATCATAACTAGTTTCTAGATTTCTCATAATGAGAATCTGAATGAATGTCTTCATGTGATGAAGTAGGGTCTGGAACTTACCATTCTGTCATCTTGAAGACATCACTCAAGACATGCAATTTTATATGAATTGACCCAAGTAGAGACTGGAGAGTTGTGAGTAATGCATAACATAAGCTTTAAAAGAACACTCTAATATCCATGGAAAGAATGGAACATGAGGGATCAATAGGATTAAATGAAGAACAGATCTGAAGGCTACAAGTGCAGGTGAGGGATGATGGTGGCTAAGTATAAGGTACTAGCACAGGAAGGATGAAGGCAGCCAGCTAGCTCAACAAGTACAATATTTATATACATATATGCTAACACTACGTGTCAGAGGTGCTGATGGTTGGATTAGAAGGCAAAAGAAGCAAGCAGAATCATAAGAAGTAAAGACTAAGTGGGCAAAAATGTAGAGTCTATTTTCACTTAGTAAATGTGAGCTACCTGTGGGGCATCTGAAAGGAGATGTTGAGCGAGCAGTCACCTAAAGTCTAGAGCTCAGTGGGGAAATCAGAAGGAAAAAAAGGTATTAGCATGAGAGTCAGAAAGACACTGCGGTAACTTAAAGCTATTGGCGAATAAGGTCGTGTTGGAAGAAATTGAAGTAGAAAGGCGTAGGACTCAGTATCAGGCATTCAACATTTAGAATTAAAAGTAAAGAATCAGGAGGGGTGCCTGGATGGCTTAGGCAGGTAAGCAGCCAACTCTTGATTTTGGCTCAGATTATGATCTCAACATCCTGGGATGAAGTCCTGCATCACTCTCTGTATTTAGCAGGGAGTCTGCTTGAGGATTTCTCTCCCTCTCCTTCTGAGCCTACTTGTATGTTCTCTTTCTCTCTCTCAAATAAATAAATTAATTAATCTTAAAACAAATAAAGGATTAGGAGTCTGTAAAAGAAATACAAGAAATATGTGGTTGGTGGTAATGGTGGAGGCAGCGAGCAGGTGAGGTATCAGAGAAGCCTAGAGAACAGATATTTTAATGGGGAAAGTATTGTGCAAACATTTAAGTCAATATATTTGTTGATAAAAGACCCAGATACCATCAACCTATTTTTTTACACTGAATTTATGTTTACAAATATTTATGGAGTGAAGTACAGAAATGTACTGTATGGAGTGAACATTTTTAAATATATATTATACATGATATGTAATGGGCCATATCCTTAAAGCCAGTATCTTATTTAATTAAATAGTTTTATGATCTTTTTCTACCTGAAGATACTAAGACTCTGGCATTGAAATTGTTTGCCTAAAACGTGAGCTCTGAAGACAGTTCTATTTGAATTCAGTGTCTTTCTCCAAAACTGTATTTAACTAGACATGGTTTTGAATCATTATGCCTATAGCCACTTGTCATTGGTCCTTGAGATGTGAGTTATTTAATATCTCAAAACTCTCATTCCTGGATATTGGATGATATGATAGTAGTACCTAGCCTGTAAATTGTAGTTAGTATTATAAGAACCAGAAGAAGATAAAGCACTCTTTCTGATTCATAATAAGCCCTTGAAATGTGTTAGTGATATTTTGTTCTATGGATATTGCACTTTAAAATTTAATTCATATTGATTTTTATTATGTTACTTTTTTTTCTATCCACAAAATTTAAAGACAACAATACGGGAAGCCCTTTATTTATTATTTCTAGTGAACTATTATAAGATTTAATATACTATGATAATCAATGTTATATAACATTTAGGATAAATGTGATTTTTTTCTTCCACATTTTCTATCTTTCCAACTCAACTTAGAAAAAATCAAAGTCATGCATATTCAAATGTCTTCTAATAGCTTCAGTGAGATAAGGAGCTTAAGGTTTAAATGAGTCTGATTCTCTTATCCTGATAAACTAGGTTAAACTCTAGGAACAAAATCTACAAAGGTAGGGGTTTTGAAATGAAAGGGAAATTTTCTTCTGTGATGATGACTTATGATAAAAAAAAAAAAAAGGACATGGGGAAGTACAGAAGATCTTCTTCATCTATTTTGCTATCAATCTTTCCGATCTATAAAAGGAAAATTAATCCTAATATTTTCAAGATGTTAGAAATTTTTGAGATGTTAATAAAATGAGACATTAAATATCTAATTTTTGAGACAGCTTAGAAAGTAGAGGGTTTTACTTTTAATATCTTAAAACTCATTGAGTTTTTATTTGCAATTTGCTGTATATATTTCCAGTTATTGCATTACCCTGTTTATGCTTTTATAGCTTTTAGCAATTAGAGAATAAAGTAGGTAATATGTTTGCATAATGTAATCATTTAAAAGACTGGATATATAAAAGGGTCTCCCAATCGTAATAAAGTCCCCGTGGAAATTCCAGTTAACTCTTGTGGGTTACTAGAGTATAACTTTGTTGAATCATGTGAAAACAAAACAACACAACTGTGTAGTGTCCTCCAGAGTATTATTAGATAACATGCTGATATGTTTACACGGGGAATTTGCCACATAGTTAATGGATATAATAGCTACTTTGTGGTCCTACCGAGGTTTGTCAGCTAATATATCTTTATTGGGAATATTCAAAAGGTGTTTATAGTCACTTCCCAAATAATTAAAAGTATATTCTCTAGGTCTAGATTCTTATCCTGAGAACATTTACTATGATGATAACTGTATTATTTGCTCTTATTATAAAAGTTTTACCAACTCACCATAAGTAAATAAATAAATGAAAACAAAATTGGGTAGAAAGGGAAAAGCAAAAATCCTAATTTTCTTTCTCTGACACTAAGTTCTACGTTTCATATATCAAAATTAATGTGCATATGTAGTGTTGAAGATACATTGTAATAAGTGACAGCTGTATCAACAACAAAGGATAAATGAAGAAAGATAAATTGACACTTTTGGGATGCTATGTTAGTATTTTGCAATTGCTTTTTGCCATAATAATAAGCACATTTTATGTTTACCATAGAGCTGACTTGTTATGTTTAACTATCATATATCACAAAATTCAAAATCTACAATAATTTCAATATTTAATATCTTACTGCTGAAAATGTAGACATTGTATGTTTGAAAAGCAGAGACTTAAATTAGTGGACAGCCACACTCTTTTGTTTCAAAAGATTGATTTAAAATCTGTGAGTTCAAACCAAAAAGAAAAACAGGCTTTTGGGTTTATTGGCTGACGATGCTCTGTGAAACATGAGTTTTTTAAAAAGCAGTGCAAAGGAATGTCTCTTTATCAGTATGGTTTTGTACAGATAGATAACAAAGCTTATATAAGATGCAGTTAAATAGGAAAAGAAAAGAATTATCTATAATATTTCACCTATATGATGTAAATTAAATTTACATAGAAATGATATTTGTAAATCATCAAAATAGAGAACAAATCTCATGTAAATTGAATTTGTAAATTATCAAAATAGAGAAATTTTCATCATATACCTCGTCATTCCTAGAGAGATGATCTGGATTAGGCAGGTGGTGAACTTGAAAAGAAAGCTTTGGAGTCAGGCTGAACTAAGTTTGAGTCTTGGCCCTGTCACTCAACGTTGGTAAACTGGTTAATCCGAGTAAGCTAACTTCTGCTAGACTGAGGTTGCCTCCTTGAAATGAGCATAGTAACCCCATCCAGTATGAATGAGACAATTATTACATGAGATAATATCTCTTAAGAGCCTGGCCTATATAAACTTCTCAACTGTAATTAGTAATAATAACCCAATTACCAGTAAAACTATGAGCATTCTCTTGTTTTCTTTTGGGGAGGGCAACCAAATAGTTGTAAGACATCTGCCTGCAAGGCTGACCTTATAGATTCACATGTGAGTACACACATCCAAACAGGATAGCCATGAAGTCCTGAAGTTCTTTTCTTTCCTATCTGCTCTAATACCCATATTAAACTCATATATTTGCTAGATCCCAACATCTATTTTAGGGTTGAGGCTTTTGTATTCATCATGGGCAGGTAAGCCATGATCTATCACAATATTGCTTCTTTGGTGGTAGAGAGGTCACAGGTATTCTCTTACTTTCCCATTGAAACTTACTGAACTGTCCTGTTCACACCTGTGAAAACCCATGCCCCACCCCCATCCAATAGTTGATTTTAAAAACATGAAAACTGGGCAGCCCGGGTGGCTCAGCGGTTTAGCATTGCCTTTAGCCCAGGGCCTGATCCTGGAGTCCCAGGATCGAGTCCCAGGTTGGGCTCCCTGCATGGAGCCTGCTTCTCCCTCTGCCTGTGTCTCTGCCTCTCTCTCTCTGTGCCTGTTTCTCATGAATAAATAAATAATTTAAAAAATCTTTAAAAATAAATAAATAATAAATAAATAAATAAATAAATAAATAAATAAATAAATAAATAAAACATGAGAATCTGGGGCACCTGGGTCACTCAGTCAGTTAAGCATCTGACTTCAGCTCAGGTCATGACCCCAGTGTCCTGGGATGGAGCCTCACATTGGGCTCCCAGCTCTGCGGGGAGTCTGAGTCTGCTTCTCCTTCTTCTACTCCCCTGTTTGTGTTCTCTCTCTGTCAAATAAATAAATAAAGTCTTAAGAAATAACTAAATAAAAAGTGAGGATTAATAATGGCTCCTACAAAGCCATTTGGGTTAAACAGAATATATGTATTCTTGTGCAATAATCAACCACAATGAAGACTATTGATATCTCAACTTTTAAATAGAATTATCACAGTATTATCTGATACTAAACTATATATGTAAAAAAAATAAAAAATAAACTATATATGTATATAAATATGACTTCCATACCCTATTTAATTTCACTGAAAGTCAGTAAGCACAACACAATTGAGGAAAGACAACCAAAAATTACCAATGTCTTTTCCCATAAAACTATAAGAAGCATATGTGTAAATCTGTTGAGTTATTGTAACAAAATACCATAGACTATGTGGCTTAAACAACAGAACTTAAGTTTTTTCACAGTTCTAGATACTGAAAGTCGAAAACCAAGGATCTAGCTCATTCAATTTCTGGTAAAATCTCTCTTCCTAGGGGCACCTGCGTGGCTCAGAGGTTGAGCATCTGCCTTTGGCTCAGGGCATGATCCTGGAATCGAGTCCCACATTGGGCTCCCTGCATGGAGCCTGCTTCTCCCTCTGCCTATGTCTCTGCCTCTCTCTGTGTGTCTCTCATGAATACATAAATAAAATATTAAAAAATAAATAAAAAGCTCTCCTTCTAGCTTGTAGCCTCCTGCCTTCTCCATAGGCCTCACGCAGCTTTTCCCTGTTTCATGGGCACAAGGAGAGAGGGAGAGACTATGGCTTTTTTTTAAAAGATTTTATTTATTTATTCATGACAGACACAGAGAGAGAAAGGCAGAGACACAGGCAGAGGGAAAAGCAGGTTCCCTGCAGGAAGCCCGATGTGGGACTTGATCCTGGGACCCCAGGATCATGCCCTGGGCCGAAGGCAGGCACTAAATCACTGAGCCACCCAGGGATCCCCAGATTATGGCTTTTTAATGGGTTTGTTTGTTTCCCTCAATAAGGACAAGAAACCTATCAGGTCAGGGTCCTACATTTATGAACTTATTCAACTTTAATTACTTCCTTAGGGTTCATCACATGAATTTTGAGGAAACACAAACATTCAGTCTCTAATAACATATAATCCCTAGAATCTAAATTATAAGTAAGGGCTTCCAAAACCTATAGAAATGAACTAAAGTCATTTTCACGTACTACATGGAAGGAAATGGAAGCAAAGAACCACTGAGAGAGATGTCAAAAGCAAATGGAGTTATCAGTAGTAAATCCCAGCAAAAACAAACTGAGGATGAATATATATATGCCCACGTATAAAATCTCTGCAATGGGACCATGAAGGGGAGGAAGAGGTCAGGTTGATAGAAAAGCTGCCCTGAACTCAGTATGATTCAGACAAAGCAGAGAAGTCACGGCTGCACTCAGAACCGCACACACACACAGCAGATTTCCTAAAAACAATCTGGGGATGCCCGGGTGGCTCAGCAGTTGAGCATCTGCTTTTGGCTCAGGGCATGACCCCGGGGTCCTGGGATGGAGTCCCACATCCTCCCCACAGGGAACCTGCTTCTCCCTCTGCCTGTGTCTCTGCCTCTCTCTCTGTCTCTCATGAATAAATAAATAAAATCTTTAAAAATATGTGTCTCTGGAAGGAGATGAAGAGTCTTGCATTTCAAACGCAGCTACTCTGGGTAACTATAGTGTCAGCCACGTAAATGTACTAGGCTAATGTGGAAGACTTTTTTTTTTTAACCCATGAAATCATAAAAGAGATGCCTGTTAAAAACCAGTTCATAAAATCTGGAAATGTCTCCATGGCACAATTATGGTAAGCAAAACAAACAAAGTAATCTCACCTTCCCTGCCCCCATGTGATTGAACAAAGTACATGATGAACAATTCACTGTGAAGAAAGCATAACAAAGCTTTCAAACATATTAAGAAAATCATCAATCTCCTAATAAGAAACATAGAAATTAAAACTACATCGACATCTAATTTTTCACCCAATAGACTGTAAAAAAAAAAAAAAAAAAAAAAATCCAAGGGTATGTTAGATACCCTTACCTTAGCCCATGCTCATTGGCAAGACTGTGGGAGGAGGTGTGTCCTTTTACACGTTGCTTAGGGTTCTGTAAAATAGGTCAATCCCTTTGAGGACAACTTGTCCATTTCTACGCAAGTCATAAAACATACTGTTTGACGAATAAAGTCTACTTTAGTAAGTTGTCCTACAGATTGTTAAGATACATTGTTTAAAAGCAAAAATGAAATAAAAGGTAGTCACAATAATCTCCTCCTGTCACACAAGGAACTTTTTCTGTTGGGATGACATACAAAGGAAATGATCTATGTAAAAGTCACCTTTTTTTTTTTTTTTTTTGACAGCACATTTACCTGTTAACATTTTCCTGTTAATGTCCATCTACAGATGACTCTCCAAAGGGATTATGACAGGTCCATGCAATGGAATGTTAGGCTTATCCTTATATATGCATCGGAAAGTTATCCAACATAGTTAAAGAATAGTATAGTATGCCATTAATTTTTTTAAGTGGGATAAAATATATATTTACATTTATATCTTTATGCCAAAATATATTCAAAGGAATATAGGACACACTTATGATGTCTCCCATTTGAGGAAGACTGGAAACCAGTTCAAACACACTAGAAAGAAAGGAAGCATTTTTCTGCATGTATTTTTTTAATTACCTAAACAAAAATAACAAATTTTGATATAATAAGAATGCTTAGTGCCTCCCCCATCCACGTGTGTAAATAATTCTTAACAAACGACAGGGAATAAAGCATCTGGTGCTTGAGGTGTGTGCAGCTCCCAGCTGTGCTGGATCCTCAAAACACAACATGTTTTTCCAGTAGTAATGTTTTAATAATTGCTACCCTCTTTATCTGCAACAGATAAAATTGCATGTTGATTTAATGCCACTAAAACAAATGAGAGCTTATCAATATTATGTAGATTACGAAGTTACTATATTTGGGAAGCCAGGTTGTAAAAAAGGAAAAAAAAAATCAAATGGATAACTTGATATTTTCAAGGTTTTTTTTAGACAAAGAGAAGAATGTAGGGATAATGGTGGAAAAGGCAAAGTTATTCTTTTCTGCAGTAAGAGGAATTATGTTTGCTTAAAACCAAAGGAATATTCACAGCAAAAGACTTTTCCTAATAATCATCTCGAGCTTTCACTTTGTTTCAATAAGTATGCTAAATGAATTCATGACATTTCTCGGGATAAAAATTTTAAAAATTACTTGAGTTCATGTGTGTGTCTTAGGATTTTGCCATTTAAATTGTGTTCTATTCTCAGGCTCCACTCCAGACTTAGCACATGTTTGAAGTGGGGTCATGGGTCTATTTTAAAAAGTGATTCTGGGGATCCCTGGGTGGCTCAGTGGTTGAGCATCTGCCTTCCACTCAGGGCGTGACCCTGGGGTCCCGGGATGGAGTCCACGTTGGGCTCCCCACAGGGAGCCTGCTTCTCCCTCTGCCTGTGTCTCTGCCTCCCTCTGTGTCTTTCATGAATAAATAAATACCATCTTAAAAAAATAAAAATAAAATAAAAAGTGATTCTTATACTTACTAATATTTAAGAAATACTGCCCCAAAATATTATAAACCCAAAGTGATAGTGTATCCTGTCTATGATGTTGAAAAATCATGAGCGATCATCCATAAAATAATACAATAAAGCTGGGCACATGTGTAAATACGTACCAGCATCTGTAATGATGACAGGGTACACATCTTCCTAAGACCAGATACCTCTGAATCACACTGAGTTCAAAGTTGGAATGATGAAATCATCCCAATCAATGGTGAGACCACCATTTGAGGCTAAATGTTGCCTCACTCCCAGATTTCTATGTTAAAGTCCAACAACCAGTACATCAGAACATAATTTCATGGAGGTAAGCTCTTTACAGAGACAACTAAGTGAAAGGAGACTGCAGTGGGCCCCCATCCACCAGGATTGGTGTCTTTTTAAGAAGAAAAAAAAAATTCCTGTGAAGAAGTGGAAGTGTGACCACCTGGAGAGAGAAGTCAAGGAGAGAAACCTCAGGAGAAAGAAACTCCTCTCAGAACCTTGACTTGGACTCCCAACTTTCAGAAACTTGAAAAAGTAAACTTCTGTTGTTTGAGGTCCCCAGAACATGGTATTTTGTTATGGCGGCCGTAGAAAACTAATACAGCCACAAACTGAAATTTATTCTTAGTGTAGCAAAATAATTAGTCCTCGATTACAAAGTCGTAATTTTGTTAGCCATTGTTCATGACTGAAAGCGTAAATAAAATGTAAAATTAAAACACATGCTTTAAGATTATTGAAGCCAGTCTACCATTTATGACGGGAGAGGATTTTGGCTAGTAAACGGACTTCTCTGACTTTTAGTTTCTTCAGTGTGAAATGGTGAGATACAGCGGACAGAAACTGAATGTTATGAACGTGCAAAACATGTAATGGCTTTAAAGCCTGTGGTATAATGTGTGGGATATAGAAATGCAAAAAATACTCATTTATGTTTGCCTGGTAAGAGCATTATGACAAATATAAGTCAAGATACTAGGGGGGGAAACATTCAGGATCAAGATTTTTAAACAACAAAAATAAATAAATAAATAAATAAATTAATTAATTAATTAAATAAAAATAAAAGAATTAAAAAAATTTTTAAATAACATTGCATTACAAATTATGGTTCTCTTAATGGTAAACACCAGGAATAAAGTAAATATATGATCGACTTAACTAAAGTATCTGAACAAGAATAGAATCTTTGCTAATAGGAGAATTCCCAAAATTACCTCTACCTCTAAAGTAACCTTAAGGAATTCAGACTCAATAAAAAACGTTATACCTTAGATTAAGGATAAATATTCTACAAGAGGAAAATTTTTATTTTCTCAATATAATGGACCTAATTTCACCTCTGAGATCACTTTTTATTCTAATACCTTGTTCAGAGATTAGAAAAATACAAATGTATTTTTCTGAATACAGAATACGTTATCTGAATATTCTGAATAACTTGTTCAGAGATTAGAAAAATACAAATTAAAACTTGAAAATTTAGTGAAATGATATTGACGTTCATACAAGAATATCCCATGATTTCCGCGTTAATGAGAGTTCACAATCTGCAGCAAGTTAACCTTTGTCTAATTCTCCACAATCCTACATTTCCAAGGTAAAAAGTTAACTCAAATGTAAAGTACTCACTCGTATAGGCAGTGCATTTAGACTTGTCATAAATCCTCCTAGGGACCCTTTTTGTTTGTTTTTTGTTTTGTTTGGGGAGGGTGCTTTTTGATAAATTAAGAAATAAGCCAAGTGATGGCTAGATAGTCAACATTACTAGAGATGTGAGCACATAACAAAGTCAGATTTTTTTTTTAATTTTACTACTTTCTCATGTTTGTATCAGAACCACATTGTTAAAAACAATCAGGTTAACACAAATTATAAAGTCTATGCTGTGAGAATGCAGAGATAAAGTTTGATGAACTTTTCAAAATTAATTGATATTTATTTATTTATTTGAATATGTATTTATTTATTTGAACGAGGAGGGAGAGAGGGAGCAGGAGAATTTCAGGCGGACTTCAGACTGTGTGCAGAGCCTGACACAGGGCTCCATCTCCTGACCCTGAGGTCGTGACCTGAGCAGAAAACAAGAGTCAGCTTAACTGACTGAGCCACCCAGGCATCTTGGTCCTTTTCCTCAAATTACATTAAATCAAACCATTATTGTTATCAAACTGGAAGGAAAGCCCAGCCACAGGCCTCTCATTTTTCTTGACTAAAATGAAATTACTAAGGACAAACAATGCAAAAGATAAATCAAATTAAAAGCAATTTAATCTGACATGCAATAAATGATATAAAAATGAGACCTATATATAACAAAATATCATATTTAGAAATATCATCTTAAAAAAAAAGAAATATCACCTTAAACCAAACTCCAACTTAAGACTCTAAACTGGTGAAAAGCCAAAGATCGTTGCAATATCATATAATGAAACAAAAACATTAACAACAAGAATTCCTCAGTTGGTAGACATTTTTAGGGATAAATGTGCTTAATTAGATGTCTCTCACATTTCACTCCTTACTGGAACTTTCTCATTGTTGGTCATCATCCACTCAGTAATTTGACAATTTAAATCTTCTTGCCTGGATTCACAAATCTCTACGATATGGATTGCCAGAGAGTAGATTTATTCTCTAATATTTTTCAACTAGACTCTTGACATTGGTCAGTCCGCTGCACTCAGTATCGGTAAGGTGAGCTTTGCTCATGTTCTTGTTCCTATGTTTTCTCCACTTTCTGTCCATACTTCATCTCCAAATCCCTCAAAGAGTATTATTCCAAGTCCCATCGCCTTACATTGTCTTCCTTGACTATTTCTCATTGGCCTCTTCCTCTTCTGACTCTTACGACACTTTTAGGCAATTCTGACATATTTGCAGCTAACCTTATTCTAATTCAGGTCATTTGCTTTTCAAAAAATGTATCACTTTTATGTTGGTCTGACTTGCCCCTCCAACTACATACCACATTTTAAGGTATGTCATATGTTTTATGCTTCAAAACTCTGTTGCTCAGCTTCTGAGCAGGGAATGTTTTCATAGACGTGGACAGATAAACTTCTCTGAGTATTCGTGTACTAGGAAGATAAAGAGGATTTTAAGTCTTGAGATACTCTTTTTAATAAACAACACTAGGATTTAAATCAACATAACAACCGTAGCCTGTTTACTGTGATTTTGCCCATTAACTTCTGATTCTTTTCTTCCAACATCTTTGCCTTTAACTGAAGACAATATTTTAAGTGATGTTGTGAGCAGCTGTGGGGAGGTACTCAGTTTTCCTGGGTCTTTTCCATACATACAAGAGGTTTACATTGTGAAAATATAAAGTAGGCTTCCACCTGTTGGGTGTAACATGTGAGGGCGGGGGGGTAATGTGTGGGAGCCCCCATGCAGAGCCTCCCAGCTCCAGTTTAGGTAAGACTGCCTGCCTGTATCTTCACAATGAGAAACTGCCACATTCAGCCAATAAGAAGCTGCCACTACCCTGAACTCTTCTAAATAGCACCTTCCGGGTGCCTGGGTGGCTCAGAGGTTGAGCATCTGCCTTTGGCTCAGGTCATGATCCCGGGGTCCCGGGATGGAGTCCCACACTGGGCTCCCTGCATGGAGCCTGCTTCTCCCTCTGCCTGTGTCTCTGTCTCTTTCTGTCTCTCATGAACAAATGAATAAAATATTTAAAAAATAAATAAATAATAAAAAATAAACAGCCCCTCCCAACTTTCTCCATTCCTCAATAAAAGCAAGCTCCTCCCTTCTGTCCTCCAGCCTTGCCTGTGGTTTGCCATTGTTTTCTTGTCCTAAATTGAATTCCTCTGCTAATCCCAAATGAACTCAAGTTGCTGGCAAAATAGATGCTTTTTTTTTTTAAGGTCATCAACATATTATTAAACTTTCGTTAATTTTTCTTCTGTTGATCTTATATTACAGGGGCTATCTCAGTCAAGGACCTCAGGGAATAGAGGGAGAATTATCCCCCCCCCCCCCACACACGCTCCCAAGAGGTATAGTGTGAGCCAAATCAAGGAGGGGTCTTCTATTAGTACATACACATGATTCAAAATTTACCAAAATGACATATTGTACTATTTCACTGGATGCAGAGGGTAAAGGTACTTTTTACAATATAGTCACTCATGGCATGGGAGGACATTGGCCAGATGGTAGGTACTCATTTGTTCTTTCCATTTAACACTTTGCAACCCACTATTATGTATGTATGTTCTTTATTTTAATACCATATACTTTTACTCCTTCAACCCATATTATCTATCTCTTGGGTGAATCACTTTAGTATTGCAGGGAGAGTGGTGTGAGCAGAAGAAAACTCCAAAGAACTGACTAGGATCTGAGCCCTGCCACTTATGAGGTATGACTTTGAGCAAGAATCTTCAACCCATCTGTATTAAAGTTCATGGAATGCAGAGTGTGCTACACAATTGCAGGGCATTTTCATAAAATGAAAATGCAGTCAGATCCCAGCCAATGGATATTTTAAAATGTACTTAGGAGTTTTGTTTGGATTCAGGTACAGTGAGGCCAACAGATCAGGAGGTGACTGCCATTGAAAAGGTAGATTATTCTTCACAATTGCCAAGAGTAGGGGGACATGCCACGCCACGCACAGCAACACTGGAGGTTGGCTGGTGAAACAGAATAAGGCAGAGAGATTGCAAAGGGAACTGATTGCAAAGGCGAAAGCCTTTATTATGATTTTCTAGGAAAATAATGAGCAAATCAGGGGGAATAGGCTAAACAGAGTTAGGACTGGCTTAGCTTGAAATACTTCAGTGGGCTCCTAGTTTGGGGAGGACTGACCTCACGGTCATCTGGGCTGGAGAACACAACTTTATAGTGGCAAGCTAAATAAAATAGGTGGGGAAGGTGGTATGGACTTTGCACTGGTTATTTTCCAAGTGAAAACCAGAATTTCCTTTGCTAAGTCTAGGAATACACTCACTTGGGACGGCCAGTCCCTCCTTAGTCGGCAAGCTGCCAGATACCAAAACAACAGATACAGAAAAGAAAACATGGCTAATATAGCGGGGAAGCCAATTTTTCTTCCCACAGCCCCAAACCACTACAACTAGGTGAACCAGGTGAATCTTACACAATTTAAATTATCTTATAAACGGAGACATACTTAGTACTTGGACTGAGGGTGTTCAGGAGACCTCGCTGAGTCTCTTACCCGATGTCCCACCCATGGCACTAGGCACTACCACCAGGAAGAGAAGGGCAATGGCCCTGCCCTCCTCCCCCACATATAGGCAACTCTCTGTGCTCATGACCAGATACCCACCGGGACAGAGGACAATGACAGAATAGAATCCTCCCTCATCCCCCCCCCCACCCAATGCAATCCAGTCATTGTCCCTGGCAGAAGGCAACAGGAGTCAGGATGGGAAAGAGGAGGAGCATAAAGCCTGATGGGGCTCAGAACACCAGATGCAAGGGCTGGGCAGCCTCTAACCAGGCAGCCAAAACCATGGGGACTCTGGGGCAGGTGGGATCTTGAGCTGATAGTCCACGTCCCAGGGCATGCTCCCCTGCCCCATCCAACTTCACTTATAAAATACAAATTCAAAGATAACATTCATGCGAATTTCAGAATATTAATTCCCAAGTTCAGGGCCCTTCTGAGCTCAAGACACTGTGTGAATTCCCTGCTTGCAAGCTCACGAAACCAGCTCTACATCCACAGGACAACTTTCACATCATATCTCCCACCTTCCAGAGCAAAATGTATTCCGGCCCTCGTGGCAGCCAGCTGTGCTCGGATTCAAACTAAGCACCGCCCTGCCCTAGATGCTTAGCAGATGTCTTATTTTCTATCCCAGGATTGTCTGCCACTCTCGCACGTGGACACGCTGAGACCCAACTCAGCCCTCCTGCCATAAACTTAGAAGTGTGAGGAGAACACACCGAGGGAATGTCCCACGATGGACAACACGGCATTCCTGTCTGTGGGGCTTGGGCGGGCAAGTCTGAGGGAATTTCTCCACGGCTGGCTCCTCAGGATCCTCAGCCGGAACAGGCCGCAGCTGCCCACAATGCCAACTCCAGAAGACACCTTGGCTTTTCTTCTAGCCCCGGTTCATTCTTCCTACTGCCCACACGTGCTCCTTAGGGCAGCATCACAAAGTAAACTGTTGGCAGGTCCTTGAATAAAAGCCTCACTTCTTGTGGGAATTCTGAATAATAATATGATTCATTTTGAAGGTTAAATGAGATAAAGTACGTAAAATATCAGACACAGGACCTGGCAAATTATATCTATGTAGTATCTTTGTGTTCTTAACCCTTTCTCCATTTGAAAGCTGTTCGATGTCTAATCTATAACCAGATGTACAGAAAATGTAGTTTTTGTGAAAAAAAAAAAAAACCTTGCAATCTCTATTTCAATATTGAATTGAGTCAAATCTTGGTGAAATCTGTCTATGGTGTGTCTTGGCATGAGTCACCTTTCAGGACACCCGTGTCTTCAGTATCTCTCAAAACTCATCAGTGTCTCTGGGTGGCTTCTGTGCTCCTTTCAGGGGTGTGGGAAATGTGGCTTATCTTATGTGCTACCAGAGAATGAAGAAAGCAGATTTGACTCAATAATACTCTGCTCTTCATCCATTGTCGTCCAGCATGTAGGTATTTAATGAACAAAACTTGTTTCCCCAGGATCCTGCTGGAGACGGGTTAGGTCTCCTCAGCCCTGAATCACCAAATGTCTCTACCTGTTTTCAGTTGTATTTACTAGATCATGTTCTGGGATAACAGCAATCCTGATGGTATTTCAGAGACCCCCAAACACAAGTTTCTAACTTTATGCTCCCTCTTTTGCTTGTTTTTCTCTACATAGCCCGTGGCATCGTTGCCAAATCTGGGTATATACAGAAAACAAAACTAAAAACAAAAACTTTCTCACCGTTTAAGGCATAAACTTGTGGATTAGAGGTCTCCACAATTGTTCCTGAAAACAAAAATCAACACATAGAGCATTTTCTTTCTATAAAAGTAACTATGCCTTGAGGCATTTCTATAATAAAACTCTGAGAGTAATCAGTTTGGAATGGGGGTTGTGCATGAAGAACATATAATCAGTATAATCAAATTATTGTTCTGTCAAGAAGGAAATGTGTCCTTACAAAACCCAGCATCTAGGAAAACCCATTAGGCATTTAGTGACTGCTCAGTTCAGCCTGTATGCAGAAGACACTCCTGTGCTGCCGGGCACCAACTGGGTTTCTCAAGAAGAAGGGCATTTAAATAACTTTTGTCCAATCCCGAAAGGAAGAAGGAGAGCATGCCAGGCGCAAAGACTAGATGAGTAAAACACATACATGCAGAGGACCTACCTGGTACCAGGTAATTAGGGGAACATTTAAGGTAGCAAGGGAAAATGCAGGAGAGAATCTCCTATTTTTGGCACAGGATTTCTCAGTAACTGGGTAACCAACTGAGTACAGTACTCAGTAACTGGGCACCAACATCCCAGTTGCCCTGGACAGTCTCCTTTTATCCCTGGTATCCCAAAATGATTAACAGCTTTCTTTTCCATACTTAAAATCTGGATTTGAGCATTTTTAACAGAAGGAGAACAATATCTACATGTGTGTGGAACCACAAAAGACCCCAAACAGCAAAAGCAATATTGAAAAAGAAAACTAAAGCTCGAGGCATCACAATTCCAGACTTCAAGTTACATTACAAAGCTATAGCGATCAAGACAGTATGGTACTGGCACAAAAGACAGACACATAGATCAATGGAACAGAACAGAGAACCCAGCAATGAACCCACATCTCTATGGTCAGCTAATCCTTTACAAAGTAGAAAAGAATATCAAAAAAAAAAAAAAAAGACAGTCTCTTCAACAAATAATGTTGGGAAAACTGGACAGCAACATGCAGAAGAATGAAACTGGACCACTCTCTTGACTCACACACAAAAATAAATTCAAAATGGATGAAAGACCTAAATGTGAGGCAGGAAATCATCAAAATCCTAGAGGAGAACAGAGGGAGCAACCTCTTTGACATCAGCTATGGCAACTTCTTACTAGATATGTCTCCTGAGGCAAGGGAAATGAACTCAAAAATAAACTATTGGGACTTCATCAAAATAAAAAGCTCCTGCACCAAGAAGGAAATAATCAACAGAACTAAAAGGCAGCCTTCAGAATAGAAGATATTTTCAATTACATATCTGACAAAGGATTAGCATCCAAACTATATAAAGAACTTATATCAACATCCCAAAAACAAATAATCCAGTTAAAAAATGGGCAGAACACATGAAAAGACATTTTTTTTTTCAAAGAAGACATACAGCTGGCTAAAAGACACATAAAACATGCTGAACATTGCTCATCATTATGGAAATGCAAGTCAAAACTAAAATGAGACAATCCTTATACCTGTCATAATGGCTAAAATTAACACTGAAAACAGCAGAAGTTGGTGAGGATATAAAGAAAGGGGAAGCCCCTTACACTGTTGGTGGGATGCAACCAGTGTAGACACCACAAAAAACAGCATGTAGGTCCTTCAAAACATTAAAATAGAAATACCCAACAATCCAGGAATTGCACTACTAGATATTTACCCAAAGGATACAAAAATATTGATTTGAAGGGATACATGCACCCCGATGTTTATATGTTTATAGCAGCATTATTATCAATAGTCATGTTATGGAAAGAACCAAAATGTCCATTGACTGATGAATGGATAAAGAAGTAAGTTATATATATATATATATGCCATAAAAAAGAATGAACTGTTGGCATTTGCACTGATGTGGATGGATCTAGACAGAGTATTTTGCTAAGTGAAATACGTCAGTCAGAGAAAGACAAATACATATGATTTCACTCTTATGTGAAATTTAAGATGCAAAGCACATGGACATGAGGGGATAAAGAGAGAGGGGCAAACGAGAAAACAGACTCAGCTATAGAGAACAAACAGGGTTGCTGGAGGGAAGGTGGGGGAAGGGGTTGGATGGGCGATGGGTATTAAGGAGGGCACTTGCTAAAATGAGCACTAGGTATTGTATGTAGAGGATGAATCACTACGTTCTACATCTGAAACTAATATTAAACTGTATAGTAACTGGAATTTAAGTTTAAAAATTGGGGAAAAATAAGTGTGGGTTTGGCCAATAAATTACAGTCATTCTATTCAATAGAAAATCCAAGCAAGCACTCAGCAAGCATGTAAGAAACGCACTTAGCCAACACACCTCCAACCCTGCAATAGAACCATTTCCATGATATGATTTGATACCTAATTCTAAAGGAGTATTGAAACTGATATCAAAGAAAAAAATCATATTCTTATTATACTTCATGTCATTGATCCTGCTAGGAAAATACCTGACAAAAAAGTTTTGCGAATTGAATAGAATTAAATATACAAATATAAGATGATTTATAAAGAAAAGGAGCACACAAAAAATGGGGGAGAAAAGATTCAAAATCGACATTAATATCTACCTATCCTTTGTACATTTTTTGAAGGCTTATGGATATTTGGTACCTCAAACATTTTGTGTAAGGCAAAAGCTTGGAATACACCCTATTCCACAGGAATTCCTTGTTGATTTTATGAATGGCATATTGTCCTATCAATTTGATTTAATCAGAAAAGGTCTTGACTTAAAATATCAGATATGAAATATGATATACATATAGGTGACATAGCTAACCCTTATTTACTGATTGTGAAGCTTCTGTTAACCTAAAATTATATTTAGAGTTATACCGTAGTATTTTAATTATTTTAGTGATAAATAAGGTTATTATATAATACTGATTCAAAAAATAATGATGCATGATTTTCCACTGATTTCCCTCAATTCACCGCCAGCTCCTATCTCTGTGTAGATCCAATTCTTGGGCTTTATTTCTGACGACGTGGTTTCTGGCCCAAGTAGAGAGAACTAGAGAAGCCAGCACTATTAATATTCTAAGAAGCAGAGAATCGTGATCCAGACATATAGTATAAAAATGTGTCACCATCTAGCCCCTCAAAGAAGTGCACACAAGATCATCACACACATACACACAGATTTTCAACTAACTAACATATTTTATTCCAGGGTTATATCACTTACTCACAGTCTGTTGATTTAAAAACAAGTTGGGGTGTGATGTCAGGGAGAAACCCATTAACTCATGAAAACCATACACGTTATATGAAAAGATAACACCGTATCCTTAGAGTTTCTTGATGGAGACAGACTGAACGCCAGCAAAGTTAGGAGTAGCTTCTGACTTAAATGTGGGTCTGTCTCCATGGCTATTCTTTCCCAATACTCAATCCTAGAGGCCGAGGAGTTCAGAAAAAGAAATAAAAAATTATACTGCATCCCATTCAGTAAAAGAAGGAGAGTTCCAGCTAATGTCTGCACAGCAGGCATAGAGAATGGGCGCGGAGAATGTGGGATGAGACAAGAAAAAATGAGATGAGAAAAGGTGTGGTAGAGACAGAAATAGATTACATTTGTTTTTGAGTTTAATGTTTTCCACTGGCCTTAAAAAAATGTATAACTAAAAGTGGCCAGAGCATTTGTGAAGTATGACCAAAGCATCATGAAGGGACAAGAAAGTTGGGGCACCAGGGTGGCTCAGTTAAGTGTCCGACTCTTGATTTTGGCTCAGGTCGTGGTCTCAGGGTCCTGAGATGAGTGTAGTGCTGGGCACGGAACCTGCTTAAGATTCTCTCTCTCCCTCTGCCCCCCTCCTCTCCCCGCCCCGCTGCTCGCACATGCCCTCTCTCAAAAAAAGATACAGGACAAGAAACTTAGAAGGGACAAAGCAGTTGTGGAGGCCATGTATGGAGCAAATAACAGTTAAAAGAAGAGATCCCGTTCATTTCATTGCACTAAGCCATATATACTGCATTGGTGTGCATTTTAGGAACTTTCTAAAAATAAATGGAGACTTACTAATTTATTACCTTAGCCCAGACACTAAAACTTAGTAGTATCATCCTAAAATTAAGAATTTAGCACATTAATCATCATACATTGTTGTAGGAAGAATCAGAATACTTAGTCTTAATGTTATTCTGCGTATCCTGGAGAATCAGTGGCTAATTATGAGCATCCGGTAATTTCACCGGTTGGGTGATCCACCAAGTGAATGTTATAAGCATCTTTTGATCGTAAGTACAATGTACAAGTTAATTTTGATCTTCTTTACCAAAAAAACTAACAATTTTCCTTTGTGACATGTATATTTGCTCTGATTTTAATGATAATGACTCTACCCAGAACTGATACAACTTTCAACCTCATTTATGACTTGCTATTCCTTAGAGGAAGCAGCGAGGATTCAATAAAATAATCCATTTCATTAACTAAAAGTTAGCTTAACATCTAAATATACAGCATTAGTAGGTCCACTCAATCTCTTAGTAGGCAATACTATATTTATATTATCTTGATTTTAGGTGTCTGGAGTTACTAATGAGCCATCCTATTTAAATTCACATTTCCAAATAATCCTAATATGCCTCCTCCTCAATGTTTAACGAGCAAATCTCTGGCCACTTTTCCAACCAGTTGATGTGGTTCCTTCCTATAGATTTGTCGGGTCAAGATTGCAATTTCAGAATTACAATTGTTAATGTTATTTACTTCCAATTTTTTCACATGGCAAAGTCGTTCTTCAGATGTTGAGCAGCACACGAAATGTTTTAACGTTAAATTCAGGTATTCGGATTCAAAGTTTATAGGTTTGTATAAGCCGTTTGATAAGTCAAATGAACATGTTAATATTAGTAACATAAAAATATGTCCTATTTGTAGATGCATATGAAATCATAAGTAGGTCAGAGAAGTAAGTTGATTTGAAGCTATTTTTGATAACCCATACACATCATGTCCTAACTTTGAGTTGATTTCACGACTTTGTGAGCAATGTCAACATCATTTTAATTCTTTAGCAATTATGTAGTTCTGAAGAGAGAAAGAGAGAGAGAGAGAGAGAGAGAGAGAGAGAAATCATGTAGTTCTTATCTTTAAAGCTGGTGGATTTTCACTCTCCAAATAGATTTTATTATTGTCAATGGAGGATACACTTTCTTGCTCTAAAATTGGTCTATTTTGTGCTAGCCCAATACCATTTGGGGATAAAAGACATTTTTTTTTTCTAGATAATCCAAAATCAGAGGCTAATTTGTTCTCCCATAATATACTTTTATGAGTGTTTTACTCTCTCCTTTTGATGATACAAGATCATTTAGGTTTTGATTTTACTATATGCTATTTTGTTAGGTGAGCTATAGAGTAATTCCAATGTTATGAAATGTTCAGAGTTCCTCAGATATTTGCAAAGAATAACATTCCTTCAATGAGAGCCATGTATTCCCCTGGGCAATTTATGTGTTTATTGTGCCATAAGTCTAGGCACCTAGTAAAAACCATTAATCACTTATATTTCAAAGGTCATGATTCAAAATGCTTACATGTACTGGCATATATAGTAAAATAGGGAAGCGATCTGGATGTGGACTCTGGAAAACCAGATGTCGCATAGTGGAAAGCTGTAGTCCATTTTAATTACCATAGTCGTAGAAATAGCGTTAGCCCGCCATTATATACCCATGGGCCAGATTTACCCCTACATACCACAAGTTTATCAAAATTATATATTTTAGTCAGTTTTCCTCAGTTTGCTTCTTTCGTGCAGTGCTGAATTTCATATCTAATTTTTTTTAAAAAATGAATTTCTTATTTAGAGTTCATTACCACTATTATTTTTGTAATTACCATCATCATTGCTATTTTCTTTAGCTGGCATTTACTACTATATTATATGTAGGACACTAAGCACTTACTCTGAATTATTTATTTATATCTGTATAATAATCCTAGGAGATGAGTACTAATACATCACCCACAGCTGTGGCAAGGTTAAATAACTTATCACAGCTCTAAAACTTGTGAGGAGAACAATCATTCTATTCCAATATCATATGACTCCAAAAGTTAGAATCCAATTTCCTAAATTATATTTTGTTTTGTTTGTGCCCTTTTTATTTTTTTCAAATTTTTATTTAAATTCTAGTTAGTTATCACATAGTACAATATTGGTTTCAGGAGGAGAATCCAGAGTTCATCACTTACATCCCATACCCAGTGGGCATCATAACAAGTGCCCTTCTTAACACCCATCATCCATCTAGCTCATTCCCCACCCACCTCCCACCATGACTCCTCAGTTTGTTCTGTAGAGTTAAGACTCTCTTATGGTTTATTTCTCTCTATCTCTCCCTTTTTCCCCTTCCCATATGTTCATCCATTTTGTTTCTTAAATTCCACATCTGATTAAAATCATATGGTATTTATCTTTCTCTGACTGACTTATTTTGCTCACCATAATATACCTTAGCTAGGTTCTGTTCCTTTTAATTCATGATTGGTGAGCAGGGTATCATCTTTGTATCCTCAGAACCTAAAGCACTATCTGCCATAAAGCCAGCTCTCAGTAAACAGTAAAATAGCAAATCAAGAGCTGGTCCCATGCCTATTTTAGTTTAACAATTCTGTAGTTCAATTGATATAATACACTAAAGTATTTTTTATCTGTTCATAAAGTTGTCTCATCATTATTTTTCATGTCCATAAACCTTTCTTTATGACCTCTTCAGTTTTTTTTTTTTTTCACCACAAAAATAGCATCATGCAAGCAAAGGGACTAGACCATAACATTCTAATGTAGATGCCAGAGAAGAGAAATTTATATTCTAAATTTCTAGAACATATATTCTTAACTATGGGCATGTTCCTTAACCTCTTTACATTTACTAATATGAGAAGCTACTTTGTTGGGTTTTTGTAGAAGTAAAAGGAGCTAGGGCATGTGTTAGGGAAGTCTTACTGGGAACCAGAGACCTGAGCCCTTTCAGTTAATGGAAACTGGAAATGGTTTCATGCAATTATTTAATTCCAAACCTAGACCATAATGTATTTAAATATCTTATTCAAACACAAATAATATTATATAGCTGGATAAGATTCTACTATTAAGAGTCTATTGATGGATGAAGGCAATCATTATCTGTATTAAAATATAGACAAGTAGGGTGCCTGGGTGGCTTGTCTTTGGCTCAGGTCATGATCCTGGGGTGTTGGGATGGGGCTTCATCTGGGTCCCTGCTCAGCAGAGAGTCTGCTTCTCCTTCTCTCTCCCTCTGTCTCTCCCCCTTGTGTCTCTCTCTCTAATAAATGAATAAAATATTTTATATATGTATATAGGTAGAGTTAACAAGCTCCCTGTGGCAGACACACTCAGTGAGTTGTCTTCTTCCCTTGAATACAAGCATAATCTGTTACTTGCTTCCAGTCAATAAATTATGGGTAAGGTTCATTTACATGGCAAAAGTTAAAAGGATTGTGCAATATAAACTGTGGTCCTAAATCAGTTGGCCCGAATTCCTCAAAAGGAGATTATCCTGAGTGGGTCCGTCTTAATCAACTAAAAAAAAGGAAAACGATCCTCCATAAAATCAGATAAACTCTCACTAGCTATGATAAAATAAGCCATTGTGAGTTCTACAGCCAGAAAAAAAAAAAATGAACTGTGCCAATAACTTGAATGAGTCTAAAAGCAGATTGATTGATTGATTGATTGATTGATTGATTTTTACCCCAGTCAAGCTTTCAGGCGAGAACACAGTCAAGGCTGGCAACTTGACTGTAGCCTTATAAGACCCCGAGCAGAGACCCAGGCAAGTGGTCCCTGACTTCTAATGCATGAAAACTAAGAGATAATAAATGGCTTTATGTATTCAAGTGTCTAAAACCATGCTCATCCATTACACAGAAATAGAAAATTAATATACATGCCATCCCTCAAGTACACAGGCCCAGAATAACTCTCTGGAGATAAGAATCCAAATCCATCTATTTCAGCATTCCTCTACCAACTGAAAGAAAACCTGAAGACATAAGAGCATGTCTGAAAGAACTGGATGGATGTGAATGAAGAACAACTCCATTAAAGGACAAAGGTTCCAGAAACAACAACATAAGACATAAAATGTGAGGTGGGTGAGGTGGGGGGGGGGGCATCTGGCTTGGGAGATGTAAGATGTACTAGTTGTTTTTGAAAAAATGAAACAAACAAACAACAACAATAAAATCCATCATTCTTGTTAAAGGTCATGGCTGATTTTGATTATGAAGACAGACACCATGGTGCTCTATGGAAATGTTAGGGAAAAGTTCATGCATATAGATGTAGAGAACTTTAACTTTGGAATTTAGCTATTATCACGTGGACAACAAACAAAAAAGGTTGACTAAACATGACTCAGAGAAAAGGAAAACCTCTCCTCTTCCCTGGAGGTTTCCTCGTTGTCCTGATGTTATGTCTCATTGAAAGTGTACACTGGATCTGTATATGTGACAGCTCGCCAGCAGCGACAGCAAAGAAAACTACAGCACTGTAGTTTGCAAGCATAGTCAGTTGAGGGACAGACTCCTTTGCAAAGACCAAGAATTTCCAGAGTTCTCAGGGACACAAGACACCCTGGCATGACTGGAGTAGGCTACAATGGTACCTGCAGCAATAAGATGCCCGCGCTCTATGTCATAGGGTCTTACGGACGCAGCTCTCTGGCATCTGCCATCGTGCAACCTGGGCTGATCATGCAGACTGCTGGTGGCAACCAAGACACCTCGGGGATGCCCATGGGTGCCTTCGCTCCGGAATCTGAACCCCTGTTCACAATGTGGATGTGGCCTCTGTAACTGGTACTCAGTAAACATGACCGCACGTGTGCTGAACAACGTGAGAGGCCGGAGGGATATTTGAGTTGACGTACCATAAAACATGTAATGAAATGAAAATGCAATGATCAGAGAAAGGAGGCACAGAAAAGACAAGGTGCAAATGAAAGCTTATGTAAAATGCAATCCTAAACGGCCTATCTAGTTCCTAGCAGTGGACCAAACATTGAAAGACGTGAAGATTTCGGGAATCCAGATTGAAAAGGATGCATTGTCACTTTTTCTATTTATGGCGTCAGAATATAAACAACTTATTTTTCCCCATGGTACAAAACCCAGGAATAACTTTCTTTTTGAATCTGTGGGGAGAATGTGATACAATACAGAATGTGTATGCTAGTGCTTTGGTCCAGGGCATATTATCACTCAGAAGCATGTCACTTCTTCAACGTATCGATGAAGTATAACTTATTCAAAAATACTAAGACCTCTGGAGATCTTACTTAAAAATCCACATTTCTAACTTCTCCTTAAAAGCCTAGAGATATGGTGCAATTTGGTCTGTAGTCACTTTGGCAATGATCCCTGTGAGCTGAGAAGTACAGGCTCACTTGAGAGTGGCCTGTAATCTTCAGGTTAGCGCAATTTTCTCCATATTTCATTCCATCTAGTCCTAATTGCTTATTAAAGTCATCTGCCTGCTTCCTTCAGGCTACTGAATTTGGGATCTCTTAATGTCTTTAATAATATCTTGCGCAACATCTTTATGAACATACAACAAAGCATTTCATATGTTTCTATAGTAACAATCTCAATGTAACTAATCATGCTTTCCTTTTAATCTTAGCTCAAAGAAAGATAAGAATAAAATCTAATTTCCAATCATATAATCTATATTTACCATCATCGTGAATTCTCCCTTTTATGGTCTCGATCTTGACTTTTGATTTATCCACCATCAACTATATCTTTACAGGTTGTCTTGTGGGGACAGGGGGGCAGATTCAATATAAATAAAATGAAATTTTATTTATTTATTTATTTATTTATTTATTTATTTATTTATTTATTTTTTTAATAAATTTTTTTTAAATTTTTATTTATTTATGATAGTCACAGAGAGAGAGAGAGGCAGAGACACAGGCAGAGGGAGAAGCAGGCTCCATGCACCGGGAGCCCAACGTGGGATTCGATCCCGGGTCTCCAGGATCGCGCCCTGGGCCGAAGGCAGGCGCCAAACCGCTGCGCCACCCAGGGATCCCAATAAAATGAAATTTTAAAAAATGCTTGTTGAATTGATTTTTTTTACATTATTTTGATTTATGCACCCCCTACTGAAGGCCCACGAGAGCTTCTCTGCTATAACTTATCTACAGAAATGTTTATTTTTATAAAGGGTACAGCACATAAAGCAGGTCAATGAAAGAAAAAGTGCTGAAGCTCACTTCATACATTTATTGTTTACTGTTGTGATTCAGAAAGATGCTCAGGATGAGGTAGGGGTGGGAGGGTAAGTATACTCTCTCACATGATAACTGTCCCTAAAGGACCTCACAACACCGGTGATACTCAACCTTTAGCTTGCCTCAGAATCACCTAAAGGGCTGTTAAACCAGATGGCTGGTGGAGCCTGAGACAGCGTGTCTAATGAGCTCACAGGCGATGCTGACTCCACCCGTCCTAGGAGTACCACCAGATTACCACGAACCCAATTTGATCTTCTTATGGGTAGAAGAGTCTTATTTATTTGTAATTCCCCCATTAAATCACACTTTATCACATATGGGAGACACTTAGTACATAACTGTTGAAGGAATTAAGGGTTTGACATTGAGACATACTGATATTTGATAATAGGGTTTCGTAGGGCCTCAACTAACAGAAAGTTCAGCTACTGAAAGAGATGTACTTCACTTCATCTGTCAATTTTGCCTTTTTTCTAGTGCGTTGGGGAATCCTAGCTTTGTATGTGGAGACACATTGTACTTTTATCTTCCATGAGGGGTGTACATATAATTCATATTTTCCTGTTTTTAAATGCAAGTGCCCAAAATTGAATTGGATCCATCAACTTGTCAAATCTAGGAGGGAGACCATGTTTAATTCTTAATTTCTATGACTGTACTAGATATAAATATATTTAGACTTCTTGTTTTTTTTTTTAATTTTACAAATGACAATGTAACTATTTTCCTTAAAAAAAACAAGTCATGGCTACATTTTTCATATTTTTATTTTATTTTTTGGTAAAATACATTTTTAAAAAGAATGGAACTGTGTCTTTATTTTTCTCTATATTGACTATATCCTAACTTCAAAAAGCAGCTAAAATTAACTGAAAGTTAAACCATAAAGTGTTTATGTTGTCCTACCAGTTAAGATAACACCTGGCTCATGTTTACCAGAATTATTTATTTCCTCCTGGACAGTCAGCTGTGTTTCATTCCCTTCCCTTTCTTGCAAGTGTGGCTATGATCACTAAGTCCTTGCCAAAGGAATATGGCTGAGAGTGGTACAAACTCTATCAAGCCCCTCCCCTCCCCCCCGTGAAAGACTCCCATGGCATTCTGCACTTTTAAAATAGAGTAAGACACCCAAGAGAGGGTGCCTGGGTGGCTCAGTGGTTGAGCCTCTGCTTTGGCTCAGGTCATGATCCCAGGGTCCTGGATGAGTCCCAGCTCCCAGGTCCTCCCTCTGCCTGTGTCTCGCCTCTTTATCTGTGTCTCTCATGAATAAACAAATAAAATCTAAAAAAATAAAAATAAAAAGACACCCAAGAATAGAAGAAGCCTGGGCTGTGAACGACGATATGGAGTAGGATTACCCTTCATTTCAACCAGCCTTTATATGAGATGGAAATAAACTTTTTAAAACTGTTATGATCACAGGGCTTGTCAGAGCTGCTGGTATTCCTTCAACTTATATCAAAATTACTACCATGCACTTGGGTCCTGACACCATGTTATGAAGCAGCGACTTTTGGTAAAATTACCAGCTGCAGTAACCTACAAGGATGACAGCCTGCTGACTAACAAAACTTAGCTGGGCTATGAGGGCTATTGATGGCCGCATCACAAAAGTATCATAAGAATGAAATTAGTCCAGTGTTTTTTTTAAAAGAGATTTACTTATTTATTTTAGAGAGAGTCTGTGTACAAGCAGGGGGAGGAGCAGAGAGAGGGAGAGAGAGAGAGAGAGAGAGAGAGAATCTCAAGCAGACTCCTCTCTGAGGATGGAGCTTGAGCTCAGGACCCTGAGGTCACAACCTGAGCTGAAATCAAGAGTTGGAGGGTCAACAGACTGAGCCACCCAGGCACCATGGTATTTATGTTTAAGTAGGAGGACAAAAAGAACAGAGATAGTCCAGAGCTTCAAAAGTCTGTAAAAGCTCTGGGTGCAGTATAGACCTCAACAACAGAATGTCAGGTTTGAAAATGTCTTTGAGATTAAAAAAATAAATTAATAAACAACAACAACAAAAACAAAGCTTGTTAGGATGTGTTGAAAAAAAATGGCTGCTTTATATAAATGATCAGATTCAGAGTTTTGCCTCCACATTTAACACAGGTCCCCTCCAGGTAGCCAGCAGTAATTTGAGAGAGGAAGGAACATTGAGGTGAAATGTAAAGAAATAAAGGAGACCTCACATGTGGTCTATGTAACATTTTGTGTTCATTGCCAAATGGAAATGATCAGAAACAAATCAATCAGAACCCTACCAGTCTTTAAGGAAATCTTATTGACAAAAAAAAAAAAAAATAGGAGTTCAGACTAAAAATATTCTAGCACTTTGAAACTCAAATCAACTTTTGGATTCTGAGGTTTGCATACACAGGAAGCAGGTGAGGAGGAGGATTCCAGTGCCTACTGTAGATGTGGCCACGGAAGGGAAAAGGGAATAGCACATATAAGGTAATGTTGGGTGCTTATATTCTATACAAGAGATAAGGGAATTGCTGGTATTTGATAGAACCAAGTCTCAATCCAAGAATATTTCAAAATGAATATGGAGTGGGAACTACTGCTTATCTCTCATTCTTTTTTTTTTTTTTTTTTAATCTCAGGGAGTTTTTTGTTGTGTTTTTCCTGTCCTGGTTCTGCCCTGGATTTTGCATGTGTGTGTGGGGTGGGTGGGTAGGATTACCTCTTAGACTGTGGTGTTTTGGAAAAGATTCTATTGCCCAAAATTCTTGGATACTCTGCATCTGGGATGCATATTGTCTACTTTGGGATGAGATGAATATATTGTATGTGGATGATGAAAGTTGAAACATATATTTGGAAGACTATAGTAGGACCTGACTCATTGTTTACTATATTTGCACTTTTCCTGGGCACATAGACTAATTCCCCAGTCCCCACTGAAGTTACGAGAGACCTTATAATGACAGTATAGAGGATAGTCAACAAAAGTACAAGGCAACCTACTGAAAGGAGAAGATATTTGCCAATGACATATCCAATGAAAGGTTAGTACCCAAAATATATAAAGACTTCTATAACTCAACACCCCCAAAAAAGGATGATCCAGTTTAAAAAAAAATGGGCAGAAGACATGAACAGATATTTCTTTTTTATTTATTTATTTATTTATTTTTTAAATTTTTTTCATGAACAGCTATTTCTTCAAAGAAGACGTCCAGATGGGTAACAGACACATGAAAAGATGCTCAACATCACTCATTATCAGGGGGATGTAAAGCAAAACTACAGTGAGATCTCACCTCACACCTGTCAGAATGCCTAAAGTTATTAATTCACTATATTGCACACCTAAACCTAAAAGAACGCTATATGTTAACTATACTGGAATTAAAATTTTTTAAAAGTGACATAAGGACTCAATTCGGGCCAATGGGATCCAGGTGGAAATGGTTAACTCACTTCTAGGCATGCCCATATCTTGTGACTAATTCTCCATTTGCTCAACCCACGTGCTGCATGGACAGAGAAAACACTGAGGCCCAGAGGAAGGCTGAGCCACATGATGGAAGGACGCCGGAGACAGAAGCCTTCACTTTTCCTAATGATTTCTACTAAGTAAGAAAATCAACTGTGTTATAACCACGGATTGCCTTTTTCATTAATGACATGGACATCACTATATACTCATTTATTATGTGTAAAAAGGCAGTTATGGAGAACCATGTGAATGTACCCATTTTTGAAAAATTAGGAGGGTAAATGGATAAAAGAAAATTTTCCAAAGTATTTTTCCTTTAGGTATGTAAATTTGGGGGGATGGATTCCAACTTGTTTGTTCTTTATAATTTAAAAACTTTGGGGACACCTGGGTGGCTCAGCAGTTGAGCGTCTGCCTTTGGCTCAGGGCGTGTGATCCTAGTCCCGGGATCGAGTCCCGCATCCGGCTCCCGGCATGAAGCCCGCTTCTTTTCTGCCTGTGTCTCTGCCTCTCTCTGTGCCTCTCATGAATAAATAAAATCTTTTTAAAAAATGAAATTTTTTCTCTATAATTTTACTTTTTTTTTTTTACAATTGCATCTTAGAGAAGGAAAACAGAGAGCCAAAGGTTTTAATATTTCCATTAGATTGATAACTTTTTATAAAACTCAAATGCTCAAAATATATGAAATGGCAGTGCTTTCACCAAAATTCTAAAATATACTAGTTAAAGTATTCATATAATGAACTTCTATTATTCTCTGTTAAATGTTACAATATTAAAAAGGGTGTGAAAACACTACAAGAACTCAGGCAATATAATTTTTCATGTTGCCTTGTACGGTGATTCCATCAACAGAACAAAGAGCTATGGGTATTGTCATGCTTTGCAAGTTATTTCTGCAGCTGATAGGAAGGAGAAAGTTAACAGATCCAACACCTACCGAGTTCCTACTAGATGAGGGGCACTGCTTTAGACAACTTACATCTCACATAGCTTTGCAATTGTTCAAAGAGGAAAGTATAACAAATACTAATTTTATCCATGACCAAAATCAAAGCTCAGAAACATTAAGAAACTTAACTGCAGCGATAACTCTTTTAAGTGACCCAAGCAATGCTTATTTTGATTAAGGGTCTATGATAAATGTTCTCTCAAATCTAGAAGAAATTTTATGAGAATCTTTTTTTAAAAATTTTTTATTTATTCATGATAGTCACACAGAGAGCGAGAGAGGCAGAGACATAGGCAGAGGGAGAAGCAGGCTCCATACACCGGGAGCCCGACGCGGGACTCGACCCCAGGTCTCCGGGATCACGCCCTGGGCCAAAGGCAGGTGCCAAACCGCTGCGCCACCCCGGGATCCCGAGAATCTTTTCTTGTGGCACACAATAGTAATTTACATTTTAATAAAAAAAACCTAATTCTCACTTAACATTCTTAAATTTTCTAGATTTTTAAAGAAATACTCGCCCAAAAAGCTAATAAAAAGAAAAATGTGTATCTCTAGTTTACTACAATGAATTAATTTGTGCATGCATTCACATGTCTACCATTATACGTATTCTCATTTTGCTAAACTAAAGAAATATAAACTTGGATGTGATATTAATGTTCCTTTTGGGCCCACTGCATGATATTCTAGTCTAATCTTTTAACTAAAATTAGCTTAACTGGCTCAATATATTTAGCACTTTAATCTAAGCAGAGTCAAATGGGGAGGGATTTAAAAAAAAAGAAAAGAAAAAAGCAAGTGTAATATTGTAAAGAGAGATTTTTATAGGGTAGTGTGCCCTAAGTGAATTGAAAAGTTTTGTGAATTCCTTTTTTTTTAATATTGTGAATTCTTAAAAGGAATAAGAAGATGTAACTCTTAAAATACTTTTTGCCAATAACTTATTTTTCTCAACTCTAGTGTAAGGGAGTAAGAATTGATACTTCAACATTGACCTTACGATAATCCCCATATGTGTAAAGGAAATGATGGAATAGAATGAAATGCAAGCCTAAAGGTTCCAGGTCACCATTTAGAACGTGGAGTGGGAAACAAAGGCAAAAGAAGTTGAATCTCCTTACTACCTACAGCCCATTGACAAGTCCTGGACACTGGCAGAGTGACCTGCCTCTAGGGACTCCGCTGCCTCGATGTTGCTAAGGGCAAGAGACAATCTTAGCCCAACGACACAGGATCATGTGCATCTACTTTAACATATAAACATTTCTTTGGAAACTTCTTTTATCTCTACCCCGCCAAGATATATGTTGGCAATCACCTCTTTCAAGCATAGGCCCACAGATACATACCTGCAGGGCCTCATGTCTAGAGTTTTACTAGATAGTCATAAATGGTAGTTAGTCCCCCAAGGTCCAGGAAACCTTGCTTCCAAAATTCCCTAGAGACTTACACTCTCCCTAACCCCCTCCCAACTTGAAAGTATAAAATGGACCACTCCTCACGACCCCAGCGCAGCTCTTTCTGCCCCTAGGTCCTGTCTCTGTGCTTCACTAAAACCACCTTTGTGCACAGAAGATATCCCAAGAATTCTTTCTCGGCCATCAGCTCCAAATCCCAACCATTTCCTACATCAAATCTCATTTCTGGGCCTCCTGGTTGGCTCAGTCAGTTAAGTGTCTGCCTTAGGTTCAGGTCACATGATGCCAGGGTCCGAGGATGGAGCCCCATGTCCTAGGGCTCTCTGCTCAGCGGAGAGCCTGCTTCTCCCTCTCCGTCTGCCTATTGCTCCACCTGCTTCTGCTCTATCTCCCTGTCAAACAAATAAAATCTTAAAAACAAAACCCACCTCAGTTCTGACATTTATTGCCTGTGTGCTGTTGGGTAATATTCTGGAAGTCCCTACTTTATTTCCTTGGTTGTGATACACTTCAATCTAAAACACGGCATTGTTGTGAGTTTTCAGAACAGCAGATACAAAAGGATTTAATTACTGGAGCGATGCTGTAGCCGTAGCAAACATTTAGGAAATGTTAGAAGACTTTAGATATTAAGAATATTAAGAATATTAATATTAAACCAGAATTTAAACTTTTATAAGAAAATGGAATAAATGTATACCCCAGAGAGAGATCACAGATCTTTTTTTGCTCCATGCACCGGGAGCCTGACGTGGGATTCGATCTCGGATCTCCAGGATCGCGCCCTGGGCCAAAGGCAGGCACTAAACCGCTGCGCCACCCAGGGATCCTGAGATCACAGATATTTAAATAACATTTGATTTGTCTGATTAGTTATTTCTTTAAAAGCAATGGTTGGATCTCCTAGTTTGGGTCTAACTTGTCTGAATTTATCTACGATGCTTTCTTCTCAGTGTTTCGTGTGATTTCATGCCCATTACATCTTAAATAAAGACATTTGTATCTTTTAAAGGTGACATCATAAATCATCTACTAGGAACCTCATTATACCCTACCAGGGAGTTAAAAAACACTGCTCAAACGCAGTTCGCACAAGGCCAAATCCTAACACATTGCTTTGAGTTGCAGCATGAGCAAAACTCCTATTTTGGAGAAAATGATCAATCAAATCATCGTGTTCACATTAATCTTTATGTGTATTTTATCTATTTTCTACTCTTTAACTGCCCCATGGGCCAATTATTTAATCTCCATTCAGTGGAAACAAGAGATGAAATAATTTGGAAGTTATTTTTTTTAAAAGTTCTATCGCAAGCAGAGCCTTACCTATATTAGTCACTTAAATATATTAAAATAGATTTTATTTAAATTAGGTTTCCAAAGAACAAATACCATCCACTCGAACTGAGGTGAATGGAAACTGAGCAGTTTTGAACAAGAAGCATTTTTAGAAGCCCTAAAATGAAGAGTAATTACACTCATTTAGGTAACCATCCTATCTATAGGATTTAGCTTTCAAGTGAATTAAGCATTGAAGGATAGATTTATTTGACAGTTTGCTAAAGAGCTCCTCTGAATTGCAATATTTTTGGTTCATATGCATGTGTACAAGACCAACTACTTTGAAAATGAAGTGCTGAGAAAAATGTCAAGAGATCAATTTGGTGCAATCATAGCTCTGGACTTAAGCACTGTGGAATGATGTACAGTAAATTATTGAAGTGTCTCATTTTGAAGGGCACATTAAATAGCATTTAATTATATCTGTTCAAACATGAAGGAATTTTTAATGCAACATCCAAAATATCTAAAATTAGAATGAAAAATCTGTTTGAAACATTTGTATGCTCACAGAGACACACTGAGAATGTCAGAACTTTCCAAAGAGAGATTCCATTAACTCTCAAAAGGAATATTTCCTATTTAGTGGCTTATCTATGGCTAATCTCACCTCTAAATTCTTATTGACTATGTCTGTTCTAATTGTTGACATCTCAAACAATTTCTATTTACTCTTAGCATGATGCCTATAGGCCTGCAGGGAACCCCTCTGAATTCACACACTTAATTACTTCCTTCTCTCCAGGGAAGTGTTATTCTAGCAAAAGGAGAGGGGAGAGAGTTTATTAAGTGGTGTCATAAACTAGACAGTAATATTGAAGGCATGTGCCTAAAAGGAGAGGCCAGAAGAAATACTATTAAGAAAAAATGATACAAAACTTGGAAATATGTCAAAAGAAAGATAATACATTCTTTAAATGCCTTAATTTAAAAGAGTGCTCAAATACTATCTAAATATCTAGAAGAATATTTCTGTTTTTGTGTTCTTTACTCTCGATTGAAGATCAATGTTCTGCAAAGTTACACGATAACCTGTAGATTTTTTGTCACACCAAATGCAAACAGTTCTGTACATTAGAAACAATACCATCAAAGGTTATGGTTTTACTGTCCTGAGGACATCCATCAGTTTCCTAGTTAACCGAGTAGTCTTATTTTAGTCCCACATTCACTTTTTAAATGCTGATAAATACTCAGATCGTCAAGGGCTCTTTGAATCACCTTTATTATTCTGCTATATTCCTCACTGAGTTTAATCAAATTTTATACATGTTATCCATAGTATATGATAATCAAGATGGCCTGTCCCCCGACAAGTAGATGAAAGTGACTATTTTTTTAAATATTTTTTTAAACTAAACTTCATGGTGAAACTAAACTTTACTTTTTCGTATATCAGAATTCAGGTGATGCCTACATTGTAATATGTGAATATTAAAATTTTCAATAATATATCATTGTGATTATCCATGTTTGATCTCTCCCCAGTACGATCAAAAGTCATATGTGCACCTCACATTGTGTAAGTCTTACAGTATTATTTTACTTATCTTTGAGAAGGTAATTGCACAATTAAAAGCAATATTCATATGAGTTTTTTTTTGGCTATTTTTAAAATGTGTTTCATTACTTCACCTTGAAAATATAAGTGTAGGAGGATTCTATTATGTTCTATCCTCCGTTATTTATAACATGAGGGTAGATGTACATTTAGCAATATGTACGTGTTAATGACAAAATATAATCATAAAGTATAAACCAACTTCTCATTTGGATGTTTTATTTCAAAGGTTACATCAAAAAGTCTAATTTCCTTAGAATAATTAAACTATGCAAAACAAGAAAAATCTATACACATTTTTTTAATTGTAGATAATCTGAATATTTTGTGAACTAGAAGACGTTGGATTATTGCTGTAAATGGTGTTAAATAAAGATTATGTATTAAAATACAAAGCAATATTCATTTCACACGTTCACGTTAGTGTCAAAAGTAGTTTTGTTTCTAAACTCTCTGAGACTCTCATGACAATACAGCATTAATATATATATACTCATTGTGATAGGAGTGAAGATTTTAAAAGTTGGAAAGAAGCAATAGAAAAATTTTCATTAATATGTGATCTCTGCCATCTTAGAAACAGCACCCTAGGACAATAACAGGAGATGCATATGCATGATCAAGGAAGAGATTTCTACTGCACATAAGCCCTAATGAAGGACAGGAGAAATATGAAATTTATCAGTTATAAAAATATCACTGGATGCATTTGATTACCTTTATAAAAATATAATTGAATTTATATGCCCAGGATGCATTCAAATTGGTAATAGGAGTAACATGCTACTGAATGCATTTAATCTTATAAAAGAAAATGTGTGCAGGTCCTTTTCAAGGTAGTTTAGACTTTAAGTATGAAAATATGACCTACAAACATACCCTGCTTGCCCCATGCTTCAGATGGACCAAAATGTAGATTCTTGAGCTCCTATCCAGACTCACAGAATCATATTTGGGCATTGTCTGGAATTTTTTTTTTTTATTATCTGGAAATTTTAAACAAGCTCTTCAAATGAGTCTTAATGAATGGAAATTGACATCTGGAAACTAATGTTTGGAGTCATTGGCCTTAAAGAATGGGAAAAACAATTTTTTGGAAACTATTATTGAATCAATCATGGAAGACTCCACTATATCATTAGAGAAAAGTGTTCAGAGAATTAAAAAAAAATATGAGCAGTTTATACTTGAAAACCGAGTCATGGGCGTTAAAGATCATACAACACTACTCACTCATGGATCATTTATTACCCTAATTTCCTTTTTTCCTCTTAGGTACTTCTGATTTGGCTTCTAAGCATGAGCTTGGCTCTTTACACTTCTAATGACTTAGTCAGATTGTTTTCTCCAGTATATTTTCAAAGCTATTTGCCTCTTCTTTCAGAATCATACGGATCTATTTCAATACATCTAATGAAAGGCATAGTTTATATATGCTAAGACACATCTAATTGTCACTGTATTCAAATTGCTGCTATGGAATTGGTCATTTTATTTCACAATTTTACATAGTTTTTAATAAAGTAATTTTTATAATCCAATGTCATATACTGCATTATAAATATATTTTGAATATTATTTAGGATTTGAAAATACCATATGAACTGGAATCTGAAAAACAGAGGGTTCTATTGTTTAGATTCTAAGGGCATTGTATTGTAGTTGAGTTTTTACTTTTTTAAAAAAAATCTTATTTATTTGTTCATGAGAGACACAGAGAGAGAGAGAGAGAGGCAGAGACCCAGGCAGAGGGAGAAGCAGGCTCCCTGTGGGGAGTCGATGCAGGACTCTATCCCAGGACCCCAAAATCACGCCCTGAGCCAAAGGCAGACGCTCAACCACTGAGCCACCCAGGTGTCCCTGGGTTTTTACTTCTAAATGCAAGAATAAATCTCTACTTTCAAATATACTAGAGTTTACAGAAGAAATGTGCTTACTGTTTAAAATATTAAAACAATTCTATTGCTTAGTACTCTGTTATTTCATTATAATATATAATGTTAAGCTATTATTCATCTCATTTTGTTTAAATTTCATTTGACTTTCTGAAACATGACTTAAGGAATACAATTTGTTCTATGTGTTTTATAGTCCATAAAGTGTTTATTTCTTTTCAATGTGTGATTATTTTTATGTGCAGTAAAGCATGGGTTGTCAGCTGAATACGTTGAAATGTATAATCGTTAAACCTTTTATGGAGAATCTGCAAATAGCATAACTTTGTCTATATATTTTTAACTGACAGTCAATGGAAAGTAAAAATTATAGCTACAGTTGGAGCCGATGTTCTACTAAAAAGTCTGAAAAAAAATTCAGCAGCAAGGTTGCCTGCTTCTGATCATCCCTTGCTATAAATGACTGCTAACAAAATTGTTTTTCCTAAACCACTGGTGATGTCGGCAGTGGGGCCTCTGAGGTAAACTCAAGACCTATTAATGGAATAGAGTGAGAACAAAGAAGGAATGAGAACAGTCCTGAAAGAAAGGAGAAATATAGAAAAGTTATTAAAAGTTGCCTAACAGAGCAACTACTTTTTCCCTTGAGGCTAGTTCCTATTTTAACTTGAAATCTATCCTTTTGTTTCTCACTAACAGGAATTCCTATGCAAAATATTAAAATCATAAAAATATAAACAAATTATCCAAAAGGAATAAATATATAGCACACTATTATTCTTGTATATGGAACACAAATACATAAGTTTAAAATTTGAATGGGGGCAGTGTACCTAGGTGGCTCAGCTGGTTAAGCAGCCCATCTTGATTTTGGTTCAGGTCATAATGTCCTGAGATCAAGCCCCTCTCTCCTCTTCCCTTTCCCACACATTACTTACATGGGCTCTCTCTCTAAAAGTCAATCAATCATCAATCAATCAATAGACCAAAATAAAAATCAAATGGGAAAGGAATAACAAATATTCTAAACTATTCACATAATTTTGAAAATACCTTAACAACTTGTCTCTGTGTAATTAACCATCAATGTTCTTCTGTTATTTCATTGGCAATTGAAAGGAGAGGATGATTTCTAACAACTTTCAGTAAAAAAATTTCACTACCCCCCCTGTGAGCTCAACCTATCTACCCTCTCTTTTTTTTCCCCTCTCCTGCTCTAGATTAATTGGCTTGATTGATTGATTGGATTTATTTTTACCACTAGAGCACCTCAGTTTTACCAAACAGGGGACAAGAATGTCAGCAAATCACATCATTTACAGACAACTGAACTGAAAGCAAACGGAGAAAGGAACAGCTTGCAGTTGATACCACACATTATCAAGACATGACACATTTTTTTTTGCTATGTCATTCTGATATGTGGTAGCAGTTCAAATAATTGAGTATCACCAAAGGGCTATAAATTTCTACCACATTTTCACCTCCTTTTTGTACTCTCTACAATGTTAGAGGTGATCAGAGAAGACTTAGTAGTTACAATTCAGTGGTTCTGGGAGTGAGCTCTGATGCTAGAGGACCTCAGCTCAAATTCTAGCTCTACCCCCAAGGACCTCCCTGCGGGAAGACAAAGTGGCTTCGATTCCAAATCTTTCATCTTTACTTGTAAAAACTGTATAAAAAGTATATAAAAATATATAAAAACCTTCTTCAGAAGGTTGTTGTGAACATTACATTAGTACAGCGGGCAGCTCACTTTAAACACTGTTGAGATATTAGAAGGTTATCAAGCAAAGTAGAACTGCATACGGCATGTTGCCTGAAAAGGGACAATAAATCTGTAATGTGCTTTCATAGGACTCCAAGAAAGCAATAAAATCGAAATTGTTATTGATCTTAACAAGAGTAAATACAAATAACACGTTGGGCTTATTAGAGGAAAACGTGCCAGTTAAGAAACTCTACTACCATTTGTTTATGTCTTTATTTAATCTTTTTGTTTGTTTATTTTTGAGGGGTTAGAGAGAGCATGCACAAGCCAGGGGATGGGCACAGGGGGAAGGAGGGAGAGGCAGGGAGAGGGACAAGCAGGCTCTCCGATGAGCAGGGAGCCCAATATGAGACTCTGCCCCAGGACCCTGAGATCATGACCTGAGCTAAAGGTAACACTTCACCAACTGAGTCTCCAAGGTGCCCCTGTTCGTTATGCCTTGATTGCCAAACAAAAAGAGCACAGCATAGCTGGGTATAAGAGCTCTGGCACTGAATGCCTGAGTTGGTGTCCTATTCCTCTACGGACTGGCTGCGATATCTGAAGCACCATTTTTGTATCAGCTTCCACATCTACAACATGGAACTCAAGCTGAAATTCGACTCGTAGGTCTACTGTGAGTTAATTCGTGTCAAACAACGACAGCAGAGCCTGAGGTGCAGTGAAGGTTCAATGAAAGAGGAGCTCTATTACCAGTGTCATTATCAGGAGCAGCAATAATAATCAGTAGCCGTCACTAATTTCAGTAATTGGAAGATGCCATCTTCAAAATCATGCCCCCGGGGATCCCTGGGTGGCGCAGCGGTTTGGCGCCTGCCTTTGGCCCAGGGCGCGATCCTGGAGACCCGGGATCGAATCCCACGTCAGGCTCCCAGTGCATGGAGCCTGCTTCTCCCTCTGCCTATGTCTCTGCCTCTCTCTCTCTCTCTCTCTCTCTCTCTCTCTGTGTGACTATCATAAATAAAAAAAAAAACAAAAAACAAACAAACAAAAAAAAAATCATGCCCCAGTAATTCTGCAAGGTACTAAAAGAACCATTTGGCAAATGAGGACGATACGATGCAGAGAGACAAAGCCATAACTGACTTTAACTAGAATTTGAACTCAAGTTCATTTGGCCCCAGAAATAACTTCCCTCCGGTACATCAGCAGATCTCAGGGTTGTTCAGGAAATCACATGGTTGATGAGATTCTCTCAAGGGGTCTAAGAGATCAAAACTATTTTTTTCTTCTAAGCTATTTTCTTAACACTGCTAAATTGTTACATTCCTTCTTCATTTCATTCCCGCTTCCAGGGCATAGTGGAGTTTTCTGGAGTCTCTAAGCCATGTGATATTGCAACAAACTGAAAGCAGGAAGACAAATGTGAAATGATTGCCCTTTGTGAAGTCAGATATTAAAGAGATCTGCAAAAATGAAAAATAATGCTATTTTCCAGTTTCAAAAATATCTTTTAAAAAATATATATATATATATATATATATATATATATATATATATATATATATAAAACAGGACACATGACATGCAAATAGGCAATGAGTTAGTTTTTGGAAATAAAATATTTTTAAAAATATTTTGGGCAGCCCTGGTGTCTCAGCAGTTTAGCGCCACCTTCAGCCCAGGTCGTGATCCTGGAGACCTGGGATCGAGTCCCACGTCGGGCTCCCTGCATGGAGCCTGCTTCTCCCTCTGCCTCTCTTTCTCATTCTCTCTCTCTCTCTGTGTCTGTATCTCTCATGAATAAATAAATAAAATTTAAAAAAAATAAAAATATATTTTTATGATTCTAGTTTCTCATATGGCCAATATTGATACATACAGTCCATATAAACAAAAACTCTTGAGTTGTCAATAAATTTATAACAAAAGGTTTGAGAGAAACTACACTGTTCATTTTATTTAAATTATACACAGAAGTGATAAGCACAATAGGTATTTCAATCCTGGCTTTCCAGTTGCACAGAGCATGTCATGGCATGTCTCAGCCTCCATAATGTGTGAGCCGACTGCCATTATAAATCTCCTTGTATACATTTACCTGTCTGTCTGGTCATCTGTCCATCCACCTATCCCATTGGTTGTTTTTTCTGGAGAATCCTGACCAACACAGAAATGTTTTTATTGTTTTACTAATAAGTATGTTGCTTGCTTTAACTTATCTGGTAAGGAAAATGCTCTTATAAATTCTAAGATTTTATGACCGTTGATTAATTTTATCTAATATTTATATTATCTATTGAAAACAGAAACATTCTTTCCTATATTCTATAAAAATTTTGAAATATATTGTGTTTCAAACTTAAGCAAACTCAATTTTGCTATTTTCATATGCTATTTGAGTCACTGTGGTACTTGGTACTTTTCTTTTCTTCCTTTTTTTTTTTTTTGGATAAGTGTATCAGCTTTTATTTCATAGCACTTTTTAAAAAAGTTTTTATTTAAATTCCAGTTAGTGTGCAATGTAATATTAGTTTCAGCTGTGCAATACAGTGATTCAACACCTCCATGTAACACCTGGTGCTCATCAGAGCATGTGTCCTCCTTTATTCCCATCACCTATTTCACCCCTACTTCCCACCCACTTCCTTCTGGTAACCATCAGTTTGATCTCTATAGTTAAGAGTCCGTTTCCTAGTTTGCCTCCCTCTCTCTCCTTCTCTCTCATTTTTCCCCCCATGTTCATTTGTTTGTTTCTTAAATTCTACATTTGAGTGAAATCATATGGTGTTTGTCATCTCTGACTGACTGATTTCACTTAGCATTATACTGTCTCTTTTCATGTCTTTACAAATGGCAAGATTTCATTCTTATTCACAGCTGGATAATATCCCATCTATACACCATTTCTTCTTAGCCATTCATCAATCAATGGACAGTTGGAATCTTTCCATAATTTGGCTATTTGGCTATTGTAGATAATGCTTCTATAAACATCAGGGTGCATGTAGCCCTTTGAGCTACCATTTTTGTATTCTTTGGGTAAATGCCTAGTAGTGTAATTGCTGGACCACAGGATAGTTCCATTTTTTGATTTTTTTAGGAACCTCTATACTATTTTCTGGAGTGACTGCACCAGTTTGCATTCCCAGCAACAGTGCAAGATGGTCCCCTTTCTCCACATCCTCACCAATACCTGTTTCTTGTATTATTGATTTTAGCCATTCTGACAGATTTGAGGTGATATCTCATTGTAATTTTGATTTGCATTCCCATGATGAGTGATGCTGAGCATCTTTTAATGTGTCTGTTAGCCATCTGTATGTCTTTGGAGAAATGTCTGTTCATGTCTTTTCATTTTTAAACTGGATTACTCATTTTTTAGGTGTTGAGTTATATAAGTTCTTTATATATTTTGGCTACTAACCCTTTATTGGTTACATTATTGCAAATATCCTCTCTAATTCCATAGGCTGCCTTTTAGTTTGGTTAATTGTTTCCTTTGCTGCATAGAAGCTTTTTATTTTGAAGAAGCCCCAGTAGTTTATTTTTGAGTTTGTTTCTCTTGTTTCAGGAAATGTTATCTAGAAAGAATTTGGTACAGCTGATTTCAAAGAGGTTCCTGCCTGTGCTCTCTTCTAGGATTTTTATTATTTCAAGTCTCATATTTAGGTATCGTGATAGTATTTTTAGGATTTTTGCATTTATATTTAGAGACTGGCTTTTGTTTTCTTTCTGTGGGAGTATTACTTGGACTCGGTAAGCCATTCTTATTTTCCTATTCTCCTGAAAAATTTATCTAAAAATGCTGTTATTTAAAAAAAAATAAATAAATAGATCAATCAATTAATTAATTAATAAGCTGTTATTTTTAATTTAAATATGTAGAAGAATTCACAGCTGATACAAGCAGGTCTGAAGGTTTTGTTTGTTTGTTTGTTTGTTTGTTTGTTTCTCTTTGGGGGAGAGGACTTAATGGTATTTAACTTTTCAAGTGAAAGAATAAGAACAAAGATATAAAGCTTTATAAAAATCAATATAAATTGCTGTACCATATCATATGGCCACATATTACTCTGATTTTAAAGTGCACACATAAAACAGAATCTAATAGAAAGAAATGTGAGCTGTCAGACTGTGTGTGTTTGTGTCAGAGGCTTATGTGTGATATTAGATATAAATGTATTTATTTAAAAGAAAACTTGCAATGCAAGATGAAATTGTTAACAACAACAACAACAAATGGTCAATTGAGTGCCATCTAAGAGTTTCCAAAATACAAATTACTATATTAGTCTCCAATTACGGCTATATCAATTTGCCACAAACTTGATTGCTTAAAACAACAGAAGTTTATTTTATAGTTCTGGAGTTCAGAAGTCCAAAATGAGCCTTAAAGACTAAAATCAGGGGACGTCTGGGTGGCTCAGTGGTTGAGCGTCTACGTTCAGCTCAAGGTGTGATTCTGGAGTCCCAGGATCAAGTCCCACATCAGGTTCTCGCAGGAAGCCTGCCTCTCCCTCTGCCTGTGTCCCTGCCTCTCTCTCTGTGTCTCTCATGAATAAATAAATAAAATACATATTTTTTAAAGACTAAAATCAGTTTGCTGTCAGAACTGTGTTCCTTCTGCACTCTGGGGAAAATCCATTTCCTTGCTGTTTTCAGATTTTAAAAGTTGCTGGCATTACTTGGCTTGTGCCTCCCTCCTCCATCTCAGTCTTTGCCTGTACTGCCACATGTCTCTTCCCTTTGGCTCTGACCCTCCTGCTTCCCTCTTCCATATACACTTATAATTACATCAGGCCATCTGGATAATCCAGGACATTTCCCCCATCTTAAAATCTTTAAACACATCTGTAAAGTCATTTTTGCTTTTTAAAGTAATGTTTTACACATCCTGGAGATTAGAATTGGAAATCTTTGGGGGGACATCATCCAGGCTACCACGATGAACTTTTTGAACATATAAAATGTTCAATGGCTTAAGTTCAGTCTCAAGGGGACTGGCTTGGCGACAAATAACAGAATTTCGACATCTCACATTATCCAAACTCAAGATAATATTAGCCAAGAACAGTAACATATGCTTAAAATGTCATATAGACTGCAATACTTTATCCAGAATTACTATACTTCTATGTAGGTTCATCTATGCGAAATGAGGGTAGTAATTCTGGATAAAGTATTGCAGGAGGAGGGATCCCTGGGTGGCGCAGCGTTTTGGCGCCTGCCTTTGGCCCAGGGCGCGATCCTGGAGACCCGGGATCGAATCCCACATCGGGCTCCCGGTGCATGGAGCCTGCTTCTCCCTCTGCCTGTGTCTCTGCCTCTCTCTCTCTCTCTCTCTCTCTCTCTCTCTCTCTGTGACTATCATAAATAAATAAAAAAATTAAAAAAAAAAGTATTGCAGTAGGAGAGGGAGAGAATCTCAAGTACCTGAGATCATGACCTGAGCCCAAATCAAGAGTTGGACACTCAATCCACTAAGCCACCCAGGTGCTCCAGAAAGCTTAACTATTAATAAGAAAACATATAATGAGCCCTCCATTTCCACAACAGTGAATAACATTTCTAAGACCACAGTATCCAGGGTTTCTTACCAAACATTCTTTCTGCCCTGTAAATTTCTAATATGGGAACTAGTAGCTTTTAGCTTTGGGGTTCACTGTATCATCACATTTTACCAATCCCTCTTCTAAATGATAGGCCAGTAGAAATGAGCATATTGAAGACTGAGAATGCTTCTATTTTCCTAAAGTGACAGTATATCTCTACTCTGAAGTGTGCTTATTTTATAGTTTCACTTTCTAACGGCAATAGAATTTCATTTATTTCAGTATTCTTGTCTGGGGCTGCAGAGGAATGAGAGTGAGTCTGAGCTGCAAGTGAGAACATTTCCTGATCCAAATTTCTGACCATGAACATGATCCTGACTTATAAAAAGCAGTTGTGAGAACTAGAGACATTAAATCTGGTTGAGTCTAGGCTTAGAGATAGGTCGTGCATATAAATTTTTAAAAAATTATAACGCTTAAAAAGTGCAATTTTTTTGACTCAGTATAAAGAAGAACTCATAAAACATCTCTATGAGCCTAAATTGGTCAACTTTCCCTCAGGAGATAAATACCCTGAAATTAAAAGCCCTCAGACATTAAGTGGGTTATATTAGGCAGAAGGAAAAGAGAAGATTCTAGCTTCCAAATGGTGCAAGGTCTCTATAACCTCCGAATTTCTCACAAAGCAGAGATGCTTTGTTTTCAGAATAGAAGCATCAGCTTTGGAAAAGATACAGACTCCAGCCTGGGCAGAGCTGAGCTCCCTTTTATACTCAAGCTTGCTTTCTAACTGACTCACACATTCACCAAGAGAATGGACTGCAATTACTTATTTTGTTTTCAAAAGTGTTTCCTAGGAGCAAAGCAGGAGAGAGGGGCTCTTGGTAAGAGGAAACAAAGACAAAACGAAGCCTCACCACAGATAAAATGCCTTTAAGGGCATTGTCCTGCCAACATTTTATTTGGTTGTATTTCTAGCTAACCTCTTGTCTCGTAGTCCCAGCACTTTGTGAGAATTGAGGAAGAGTAGTAAGTGTACAATCGTGTGAATATCAGAGAGGATAAGGCAAAATAAAAATTAGATTTAGTCTGCCCAGTTGATACAATAATCAATGTTAAAAATAATAAGGAATTAACACTCTTCAAGATGAAAGCTAGATAATGCTGCTTGACTTAGCTAAGATAGCCATCAAGCTACAATTCAACTTGCTTAGGTACAAAGGCCAAGAGCATCTATAAACTGCTATGGTTACTATTAGTTTACCTTTAGTATGAAAATTAATATCGTGATACACAGTACGCGTTACTTTCTGACGTTTTAAAATCAAATAATAAAATATAATTTTAGCTTTTCATGATAAGAAGTGGGAAACAAGCATTTGGGTAGGGAAGGTCTTTGTGAAATTAATACCCTTATAATGATCAATTATATTGTCTAAAACTCTTAACATTAGAATTAGGCATTTGAGCTAAAAATTCATAACTAATGAACTGTGACCCCCATGAGTCTTGCCCCTTGATACGGATATTCCTGGGTAGTCCCCTCTGACATTGAGTAAAACCATGCTGTGTTACCTCCAGGGACATTGTAGAAATTATGGAGTGTAACTTTCAGGAAGGCATCTAACTTATGCTCTCTTGGACTGTTCACTCTGGGAGAAGCCAGCCACCGTATCATCCGAACATCAAGCAGAAGCCCAGATACGAACAAACTGAGGCCCGTCAACCACCAGGTAAGCATCTTTCAGAAACAGACAAGATTTCAGAATATGAAGGCCCCCGTCCACGATCTTTAAAGGTACCTTACCAGAGAACCTGAGCCAGAACCACCCAATTTAGCTACTGAAGTCTTGACACATAAATACTATGTGAGATATTAAATATTTTAAGCTGTTAAGTTTTAGAGTAATTTGTTACACAGCAATAAGTAATTAATACAATATTATAAAATACACTGGTATAAATATACAAATATTTCTATGTATTATGTTAATGAGTTCAGTGAATCAGTCTCAAAATGAAGAAATTCTTCAACTTGTGCAAATGTCCACACGATTCCCAGACACAGCACATCACTAACTCTCACAGGGGAACTTTATAAAGAAAAGTGTGTGTTCAGGTCTACACAGGCTAGCAGAATGGCTTTAAAAAGATTTCCTAGTTTATAAGCAAAAGAAATTTATATGTACACATAGATATACACATAGGATCATTTAAGCTTCACATTTTAGCAAGTTCAAGGGAAAATGAGCAAGGGGACATTGTAAAGGGACATCAGCCTTGCTTATTCCATTGAATGAATAGTGGAGACTATTCAGGGAAGTTTTATTAAAATCATGTGAACTTTCAACACATACTGAGTTTTGGCTGTTTTGTTTTTCCTTGGCTAAATTTTCTTTTAGGCATTTGTCAATGTTGAAATTTGGTAAAGGATGGCTCCTTTTAAAAAGACATATTTAACCTCTTTGTGAGATTAATTCATTATTTCATACTGAAAATGTGCATGATAAGGATCAAAGATGGGAAAAATGTTTTATTTTCTAACAATATAACTTATACCATGAACCATTTCACTTTTGGTTTCTGTAACTCTTAACATTCTGAATTTATTCAATTTAAAAAATACTTATTTTAAAATAGACTACTGATTATAGAGTAAGATCTAATAATAATAATAATAATAATAATGATAATAATAATAAAGGGAGAGATGTAAGACTTCTCTAAATTCTGAAGATCCTAAAACACACTAGTATAAGGAATCACTATAAGGAAATTCACCAATATTTTCAAATTGGATCTATTTTATTTTTATTAACCTCCTTTTTAAAGTGAGAAAATGATAGATTTCAGTGCATGCACATTAAAAAATTAGTAACTACTTGAATATTTTAATGCAAATTAAATAAAACTGATATTTTGTATGAACATATGTTTTCATATATCTATATACTATTCTAATTACTTATTTAATATGAGAAATAGATGCATTGAATAACATATTAGAAAATGACAAAATCTTGGATCTTTAGAGCTAAGTCCATAGTGGCCACATCCAAAATATCAGGGAGAAGAATTCCAAAATTTATAACTTGACTTTTTAAATTATTAAAACATCCATGTTTTAATTCCTTTTACAGTAACTTTTTTCTTTATGTTTTCTAAGGAGATATTTTCCATTATTGGAGAAAATTAATAAACCATATGTCCATTGTCAGCTGTTGGGCTATTTTTGTGTGGCCATACAGTGTTTTCCAAATAGATTCCCCTTTATCTTCACAACTCTTTGCACAAATATTTGGGGGCTATAAAGTCAGTAACATTTGACCTCTGAACATTTCTATCTTTTCTCAGACTCGTCCAATATTACAGAACACCAAAAAGTAATTTATCATTGTGTCACACTTGCCCGGAGAATTTCTTAGGGGCCTAAGAAGACTGATGAGGTTAATCGTTAAGCCCAAAAAATCCCTGAAGGTGAATTTTTCTCTTTGATGTACAGATAATTCTGCCCTTGTTGAAGATTGCTCATGGGTCTTTGTTCTCATTGCCAATCTTTAGGTTTGAGGTAGTCTATTAACTATCCTTGTAGTAAAGGAACCTTGAGTCCAAATGTTCACTTATACATCATTCTAGGTAGTAGTTTAGCCTCAGTCTAGAATATGTTCGCTGTTGGAGCAGAGGCACGTCAGCTGAACACTGGAGGAAATACAGAGAATTGTCAATGAGAGAGTAGAACAGAGATTCTCCTTGAAATGGAATTTTAGGGACACCTGAGTGGCTCAGGGGTTGAGCATCTGCCTTTGGCTCAGGTGTGATCCCGGGGCTTGGGGATCGAGTCCCACATCGGGCTCCCTGTGTGGAGCCTGCTTCTCCCTCTGCCTGTGTCTCTGCCTCTCTCTGTCTCTCTCATGAATAAATAAATAAAATCTTAAAAAAAAAAGAAATAGAATTTTAGTTGCAATGGATAGGTTTTCCATAATATATCTTGCAGTCTGATATGGCCCCTGATAAAAGTCTGTTTGCAAGGAGCCTAAGCAGACTTCTTAAAGAATAAGCCACAAATGCTAAACTTAACCTTATTAAGGTCATAATTTTTACAAAGGAATTTTTCTAAAGAAAGCCCTTAGACGTACCTGGATTTGTATCTACTCCAAAACCCTCTGTGTCAAAAAGCAAATGATACAATACTTAAAAATGACAGAGTTCTAAACCTCTAGCAGTTCCAAACAACCAAGCAATTACACTCCTGGGCACTGACCCCAGAGAAATGACAACTTATTTTCAAACAAATACCTGAAAACACATGTTGATAGTAGCATTATGTGTTACAGCCTAAAACTGGAAGTAACTCTAATGTCTTTCAATAGATGAATGGTCACACAAACTGTCATACATCCACACCATGGAAAACTACTCAGAATTAAGAAGGGTGGACTACTGATAAAGACAACAGTTGGGAATAGCTGTAATAAAGAAAAGTCCAAGGGATTATGCTAAGTGGAAAAAAATGAATCCCAAAAGTTTACATACAATTTCCCTTAAACAACACTACAAAAAATGACAAAAATGAACAGATGGAGATGGAGAACTGATGGAGTAGTTGCCACAGATGAGGAAGAGAGAAAAAGATGGGTGAGATGAAGGTGGGTATTGTCACAAAAAGGCCAGAAGAGGAATGATGCAGTAAGGGAGCTGTTCTATATTTTGACTGTGGTGGTAGACACACAAATCTACCTGTGGTAGAATGAAAAATGCACTCCAAGAGGTACCCATGCTCCAATCCCTGAAATTCATAAATATTACCTTATTTGGAAATGGGGATCATTAAATTAACCTAGATTATTCAAGTGGACTGTATGTACCATCATAACTGTTGTTAATTAAAAAAAAAAGGCAGGGGGAAATTTAATAGCTATATCAGAAGAAAATATATAATCATGCACCTTCATTTCTGTAACTTCATCTTTGCTGTTTCATTTTTTTGAAGAAATCTTTCTTCATTTTAAAATGAGCCAAATTATTATCCTTCACCTTATCTACTTACATTTGAATCCTTTACATTAATTGCATTGGAAGTAAAATGAGCCTCTGGGAATAAGTCTTAAATCTGATATGGAAACCATGAAAATCCTAGAGGCAAACACAGGCAGCAACCTCTTTGCCACCAGCTGTGGCAACTTCTTACTAGACACATCTACGAAGGTAAGGGAAACAAAAGCAAAAATGAAGTACTGGGATTTAATTAAAAAAAAAAAAAAAAAAAAAAAAAAAGCTTCTGCACAGCGAAGGAAACAATCCACAAAACTAAAAGGCAACCTACCAAAAGGGAGAAGATATCTGCAAATGTTATCTGAGAAAGGGTTATCATCCAAAAACTATAAAGACATTATCAAACTCAACACCAAAGAAACAACTAATCCAGTTAAGAAATGGGCACAAGAGATGAATAGACTTTTTCCTAAAGAAGACATACAAACGGCTGACAGACACGAGAGGATGCTCAACATCAGTCGTCATGAGGGAAATACAAATCAAAACCATGATGAGATATCACCACCTCACCGCTGTCAGAATGACCAAATGAACAACACAGGGAACAACAGATGTGAGGGAGGATGATGAGAAAGGGGAACCCTCTTACACTTTTGTTGGGAAAGATAACTTGGAGCAGTCACTCTGGAACACAGTATGGAGGTTCCTCAAAAAGTTAAAAACAGGGGCAGCCCGGGTGGCTCAGCAGTTCAGCGCCTCCTTCAGCCCAGGGCGTGATCCTGGAGACCCGGGATCCAGTCCCACGTCAGGCTCCCTGCGTGGAGCCTGCTTCTCCCTCTGCCTGTGTCTCTGCCTCTCTCTCTCTTTCTCTCTTGGTGTCTCTCATGAATAAATAAATAAAATCTTTTAAAAAAATTAAAAATAGAACCGCCCTATGACCCAGCAATTGCACTACTAGATATTTACCCAAAGGACACAAAAATACTGATTTGAAGGGGCACATGTGCCTTGATGTTTCTAGCAGCTTTATCAACAATAGCCAGATTTTGGAAAGAGCCCAAATGTCCATAGGTCCATCGACTGTTGAATTGATAAAGAAGATATCCATATATATCCAGATGTAAAAAAATAATGGATTCTTGCCATTTGCAAAGATGAAGACAGAGCTACAGTGTATTATGCTAAGCAAAATAAGTCAGTTGGAGAAAGACAAAAATCATATAATTTCACTCATATGTGGAATTTAAGAAATAAACAAAAAAAAGAAAAGAAAAGAAAAAGAGAAAGGCAAACTCAGAAACACATTCTTAACTTTAGAGAACAAAGTGAGAGTTACTGGAGGGGAGGTTGGTGGAATGGGCCAGGTAGGCGATGGGCCAGGTAGGTGATAGGTGTTAAGAAGGGCACTTGTTGAGATAACATAAATGATGAATCACTAAATTATACTCCTGAAACCAGTATTACACTATATGTTAACTAAGTAAAATTTAAATAAAAATTTGAAACCAATGAACGAAAAACGAGTATTTCAAGCTCTAAAACAAACAGACAAAAAAAAAAAAAAAGTGGATATGGATAGTTCCAAGTTTCAGAAGGTATGGAATTCTCACTGAGTTTGGAACAAATAAGTATTTAAGTACAATATGGTATGTCTTCAAAATATACTTAATATTAAAGTTCACACAAATATCATTAAAATATCTATGAAATATAAACTCAAAATATATTTCCTGATGGAATTTGAAATATCAAATAAAGATACTCTATGAACAAAATGTTAGACTCAACATGAACCCAATATTGACCTATTCCATGATTAATATCATGGCTTTCTGTGAAATAATTATTAAATTACTGCATAGATATTTTTCCACATGATGTTTCAAGTAGAAAGATCAGGGCAGAGATCCCAGTATCTCCATAAAAAAAAAAAAAACACAAATAAATAATGTAAATTAATTTGATATAAAGGAATAACTAGTTCATTTGTCTCAGAACAATATTGTGACACCTAAATTTTTACCACCTGTATTATGGATTTGAATAGCCCTAATTTTTCTTGATTCAACAAAATGCATACATTAAGCCATCACAGTGTTAATTCACTTCTTGTCCTTATAAAAATATTAGGGCAATACCGACTAAAGCTTAATATGTTCATAATCCTCAGAGGAAAAAATGAGGTACCTTACATGTGGCCAAACATATATGGAAGCAGTCTGTGACACTAGTGCGAAGTCTTAAAAATATAACCACAGGGACATCTGGGTTTATATATATATATATATGTTTATTTATATATATTTATATATTTAATGTATTTATATTTTATATAATAAAATATAACATATATTACATACAATAGATTATATATAATATATTTATATATATAAACCCAGACATTTTAGAATCCTCTCCTAATAAGATGGTGAAGAAAAAAAAAAAAAAAAAAAGATGGTGAAGACTCATGTCCCACTCCTTGATTGCTTGCTAGACGTAGTGGCCGAGTCTCTAGGAGAATGTGCCAGAACTGATGGTTTATCATTTCTGGGACTGTTACAAGAGGGATGCAGCTTTCACCCTGGGTTCTCTCTCTTCCTCTATTCCTGCCTCCCCCTGGGGTCACTTGTTCTCAGCAAATCAGCTGCCACCGTTAGGGGCCTGTTTGCAGAGAAGCCCAGGAGGCTGGGAACCTCAGTCCAACAACCACCAAGGAGCCGAAGCCTGCAAAAAACCAGGCAGGCTAGCCTCCAAGCGGATTCTTGGGTCCTAATAGAGCCTGCAGTGGGGGAGTGCAGGCACAGCAACTATAATCTTGTGGGAGATCCCGAGCAAGAACCAACCAGGTACCTACTCCCAGACTCCAAACCCTCAGGAATGGGGAGATAATGTTTTTTAACCTGTTGATTTTATGAAAACTAATGCACACAGGAAGTGCGTAGGACATGCTGACACAACTCTGGTGTCCTGTGCTATTGCATCTCTCAGAATCTCATTGGCCTGTTCTTAAAACCAGGTCTTATTTATCTATATCTTACAGGATACTGCAAGATAGAGATAAATAATGTTTAACTCTTATCAAGTACCCGGTATTATATCAAGCAAATGGTCACAGAGAAAATAATAAATGGTACATATTATAATTTTACCATTTTTGAGTATTATTTCAAATAGTTCTTATATGTTGAACTATTAAAAAAAAAAGAAGTAAAGAATTGAAATAACTCCTCTATATCTCTGTTTTACAGCTTTCCCCAAGCAGGGTTTAACTTGAATAATTTTAACAGATCTTCTAAACCTGTTCAAAACTTAGACAAGCCAAGAAGGAGCTATTAATCCAGTCACAGAATGTAAAACATCTCCGTACCATAATAAAGCATTAGACATTTTAAGTCTAAAATTAAAAGGGAAAGTGTTAAGTCAAAACATTTTTTAGCCTCAGAATTTCTAATACCAGGTTTAGAATTTTTATTTTGTTGGTGATTAATCTTACCAGGAACAGTATCTCTCTCCCCTTCCTTGCAAATAATGCTGAGAAGAGAGTGACCTTTGTTATCTGCTAGCTTCTAAGTGGTCTTGAAAAGGTAAGTGGGGAAAAAAAAAAGTTATATGTTTTATTATGAACAAAGCAACATAACCCTACCTTGGCAGCTAAAACTCAAAATAATGATGTATTAAGGACATTTTAAAAGCTATAATCAGGAGCTCAGCCCTCATGTTCGTTTTTCTCAGTAATGCAAACAAAAGATTTTGTTTTCTTTCTGAAGGACTGTACATTTAAATCATCTGAACAGGATTTTGCAATATGCATATGAAACTCACTCAAGCATCTGAAGAAGATTCTGCTTGTTTCTAAGCGTCCCCACCTTCTTCCCATCACGTCAGAGGACACAGGGACTTCTTACCAAAGGATGTGGTGACAAAATGGACCATGTTCTGGGAAATTACAATCGTCCTAAGTAACTTTCTGTCATTGGCTGAATGAATAAGATCATTGAAACCCATGACCCTTGGATTCCTTTAATGTTAGATATTTTTTTTAAATTATTTTTAGACAATTTTTTTTTTTTACTTTTTAAAAAATAGTTTATTCATTTATTTGGAGGGACAGAGAGAGCAAGCGAGAGCACAAGCACGGGGAGAGGCAGTGGCAGAGGGAGAGAGCCTTAAGCAGGCTCCGTGCTCAGTGCAGAGCGCCACATGGGGCTTGATCTCATGACCCTGAGATCATGACCTGAGCTGAAATCAAGAGTCGGACACTTAACCAACTGAGCCACCCACCCCCCCACTCTGCTGGACAATTTAATTGTTTCATATTATAAAAGTCTTCATCCAATAAACATGATTAGTAGCAGAAGGGAAAGCGGAGAGATTCAGATGTGTGACCTCGAGTTGTCAAAACTTGTTAGGACTGAGAATGTGGGGATACACCTAAGGGTGTAAGTACACAGAGGCAAAAAAAAAACAAAAAACAAAAAACAAAAAAAACAGAAATCTCATTATTCATAAGGTTTTCGGTAACGTGGCACGACATGCTGACCTCTGCTCACCTTTAGCTCTGTAAATGAGCTAAGTGCATAAGCTTAGCTAACTAAGTGCTACTTTTGGCTTCTGCTTTTCTCAACTGAGAAACTAATGTTAGATTTATGATCTTCAGGTAGCTTCTTGTGATCGATTCTATACGGATGAGCACAGGGCTAATTTGATCATGATCTACCGACGCTATAGTTCTCTTTCCATGCCTTTGCTCTGTTGGGCAAGGAGCTCTTTAATTCCTCTGAGCATATGGTGATCTGCTTTCCTGAAACATGCAGATACACCAAGAGGACCGCAGCACAGAACACAGTCCTGAAGGCAAGTCCCCGAGAGAACCGTAGGATCTACGGAGACCCCGCAACTGCAAATGGTTTCTTGCCAAGAGACCTTTCCCCATCCTGAGAAAGCACCTCATTGTGTATTGTTTCAAGTGGAAGCTTCTGAGACCCAAGGCTGGAGGAAGGCGCGGAGAATGTGGCGAACAACTAGAGCTAATTCAGAGAAGAAAGATGAAGCTCAAGTGTTCCAATTTCCAACTTAGAAATTGCAAACTGTTTCCCAAAGAAGCAGCTGGATAAGTAATGGCCAGGTTCTATAATAATCCTGGTGCTACATTTTAATTACATTTTGATTTAGGTAGAATCTTGCAGGTTGGCTTTGTGTCCTGACCACATTCATCACACAGGTTTTATGAGGAAATATGCTCCAAATTCTAACAGTGGCTTACAAATGAACTTTGTAAGACTCCAACCTGTCTGCCATTTGGGAATGACTCGCAGCCCTTTCTTTTTATTAATAGTGCATTAAAATATTGGCCATGGGACAGGGCATGAGTTGTAATGCATTTAGAACTATAACAGTCTGGCAATAAATTGAGGGGGTTTCTATGTTTCTATATTTATGATTTTCAAGTTACCATAAAAGGCACTTTCCAAAATTTTTTCTGATCTTTCATCAAAAAGCACTGGTCAACACTAGCAATAGTAAGCAAAAGAAAAAAAAAAATCTAATGACTTATTTCCTTGCTTCTATATACATTTTTAACCTGTTAAAAACAGGCAGTGAAAGTGTCAGCATAGATCCATTGAATCACAGGCCATGAAACAACTGCATTAAAATCAACAGGATTTGTAAGATTAAAAATGAAGACTAGCAGAGAATCCAGGAAAAAGCTGACAGATAGCAGTTAGATTTATAGTGTTTACTGCAATTGGTATTATTAAAAGTTTTTTTTTTTTTCAAGTGGGGAAATCTTAGATGTACACACCAATACTAGCATACTAGCCATCCTTAATAATATCACTTTTTTTAATGTTTTTATTTTTTATTTATTTATTTTTATTTTATTTTATTTCATTTTATTTTATTTTTTTAATTTATTTTTTATTGGTGTTCAATTTACCAACATACAGAATAACCCCCAGTGCCCGTCACCCATTCACCCCCACCCCCCGCCCTCCTCCCTTTCCACCACCCCTAGTTCGTTTCCCAGAGTTAGGAGTCTTTACGTTCTGTCTCCCTTTCTGATATTTCCCACACATTTCTTCTCCCTTCCCTTATATTCCCTTTCACTATTATTTATATTCCCCAAATGAATGAGACCATGTAATGTTTGTCCTTCTCCGACTGACTTACTTCACTCAGCATAATACCCTCCAGTTCCATCCACATTGAAGCAAATGGAGGGTATTTGTCATTTCTAATAGCTGAGTAATATCCCATTGTATACATAAACCACATCTTTTTTATCCATCATCTTTCGATGGACACCGAGGCTCCTTCCACAGTTTGGCTATTGTGGACATTGCTGCTAGAAACATAGGGGTGCAGGTGTCCCTGCATTTCATTGCATCTGCATCTTTGGGGTAAATCCCCAGCAGTGCAATTGCTGGGTCGTAGGGCAGGTCTAATATTAACTCTTTGAGGAACCTCCACACAGTTTCCAGAGTGGCTGCACCAGTTCACATTCCCACCAACAGTGTAAGAGGGTTCCCTTTTCTCCGCATCCTCTCCAACATTTGTGGTTTCCTGCCTTGATAATTTTCCCCATTCTCACAGATAGATCCTACACCCAGGAGAAGACGAGAGTTAATCAAGATTCGAGCAGAACTCAATGAAACCGAGAACTGTGGAACAGATCAAAAGAACCAGGAGTTGGTTCTTTGAAAGAATTAATAAGATAGATAAACCATTAGCCAGCCTTATTAAAAAGAAGAGAGAGAAGACTCACATTAATAAAATCATGAATGAGAAAGGAGAGATCACTACCAACACCAAGGAAATACAAACTATTTTAAAAACATATTATGAACAGCTATACGCCAATAAATTAGGCAATCTAGAAGAAATATCACTTATTTTAAGAATTGCACTCTGAAGCTAGTACCGTTTTCTATAAAATGAACAGAGCATTTTCTTCCTCTAGCCATTCACACACTGCTTAACAATGTATGTTTTCAGAAATAAATAATCAATGTTACAGTCCTTAGAGATAGCAGAAGAAAGAATCCATTAATTAACGGTGAGCTAATCATCTGAAAAATGGAAACCAGATGTCAACATTTCTCATATATCTAGTGATATCAGATGTAAAAATACTTAATGGTGGGGGATCCCTGGGTGGCTCAGGGGTTGAGTATCTGCCTTCAGCCCAGGGCGTGATCCTAGAGACCCGGGATCGAGTCCCGCATCGGGCTCCCTGCATGGAGCCTGCTTCCCCCTCTGCCTGTGTCTCTGCCTCTCTCTCTCTTTCTCTCTCTCTCTCTGTCTCTCATGAATAAATAAATAAAGTCTTTTAAAAAAAAATACTTAATGGCACTTGGTACAAATTCTATGAGAGAAAGGATTTCATAGGACTAAGAAGTATGATCCATGGGCTTTAACTGGATCATTCTCACATTCTCATTAAAAAACAAACAACAACAACAACAACAAAACTAACCTAATCTACCCTTTCATCCTTCCTTTTAATATTAAGTTTAAATGTGTAATATATGTTAAAAAGTTTAAGGTTTCATGCAAAATACCTAATGAAATCTTGATCTTTTATAAATAGGATTTATATCGACATCTATACCTAGAAGAGGTATAAAATAGTCAACCCATTTAAAGATATTTCTCACTAACCTAAACAGTGTTATCACCACTGATAATTTCTATATCTTGACAACATACTCGTCTGCAAGCCGTTGTCCTAAGCTTTTTTTTTTTTTTTATTGCAAATATTAGCAAAGTGAAGCACTGACAGTATTCAAGATGCCAAGACTTGATACAAGATCATTCTGAAGCACTATTCGAACTTGTGTAAATCTGAGAAGCATATTCAGAGAAATGTATCAGCTCCTTCGCCTATTCAAAATAGCATGGTACCACGGAAATAGAAAACGTAGTCAACAGGGATGTCTGGGTGGCTCGGCGGCTGAGCATCTGCCTCTGGCTCGGGGCGTGACGCCAGGTCCTGAGATCAAGTCCCACAAGGGGCTCCCTGCATGGAGCCTGCTTCTCCCTCAGCCCATGTCTCTGCCTCTCTCTGTGTGACTCTCATGAATACATTAATAACATTTTTTTTTAAAGTAGTCAACAATGCCTCAGGCTAAGATCAATTGTTAAAGACAGATTTTTGAGAATCTAAATACATCCATGATTGGGCCAAACTAATGACAAAACCAGCAAGCAATCTAAATACAAATACAATCCAAATACCTGCCCAAGTATGTGTCTCTCTCTAGGCTTTCATATACACCGGCTGTCAGTAGGTGGAAGCTAAAGCACAGTGGTCTACGGCATTATAGAGAAAGACCAATGAGAAAAGGGAATTTCTAATGTTTAGTGATAAAAGAACAACGGTTTATCTAGGATAATATGAGTAAGATTTAAAAGGAACGTGGTGATTACTAATTCAAAAGTAAAACTCTTCTTTTATGCTTGTCTTTGTGGAAACCTTTGCCTCTGTCTCCTAAAAATACCAGTGCTGCAAAAGAGATCTCCATTAAAAAAAAAAAAATATATATATATATATATATATATATATATATATATATATATATTTGTCTGACAAATGCTGTTGATTAAAAACATAGTTCTGTAAATCGACAAACACTATACTTTGTATTTGGTTAGAAATATAGTCTTGTAATAATTTAATTTTATAAAGCTCAAGAAATGATGATGATATATTTTTACTGTTCTTTTTCTCTTCCACAATTTATCATTTTCTTTGTTCCTTGACCATGACTAATTAAACTTAAAAAAAAATCCGGAAAAGCATATTCACAAAATAAACTGGTATAAAATTATACCATTATCCTTTGCCTTGGTTAATTTACTTAGTAAGTTTACTAAGCTCTGAAATTATCATACTTTCTTGAACTTTATAAATATCACGATTTTCAAACAAGTATTCATTTGAATAATATTGTATGTTTGACTCAAAGTGAATTAATATATTATAATTATAGCAACCTGATATGTGCACTTTCTATTCTTTGAATATAGATAAGGAAGAGTTAATCAGAAATGTCTAATATATAATTCGCCTTTTATTATTTCTCAGTGATGTGTCCTAGCAACAATGGAAGACCAGTGGTTGCCTTGCTCTCTTCTCTTCTTGGTAAAGAAATAAAAATCTCATTTCAGAAGACTTATTTACTATCACTATAAAAATTGGTCGCAGGTACCTAATCATTCATTACCTTTTTTTTCTTTTTTATTGGGCAAAAAGCCAACAGAACACAGTTAAATGTCCAATGTCAAAGTACTCAGACATTCCAAAGCAAGTTTGTTTTAATGAGCTCTAATATTGACCATGACAGTGCTTTTTAAACATATGTAAAAACTTTAATTCAATTAAAAAATGCTTTCCTAAAGTATGAACATCTGCCATAACTTTCCTAAAGTTACATACAGGCAAGGAGAAGTTAGAACAATATGATATATCTGTTATATATAGTAAGAAAAAATAAGACACTATTTGAGTTGAAAGTAGTTACAAAGTCAAAAAAAAAAAAGAAAAATAAAGTAGTTACAAAGAACATTGATATCTTCTAGAGTAAAATTCTATTCTTTGAAAGAGATTTTTTCTAATTTTAGGAACTATGCTTTCTGTAGTGGAAGGATATTGAAATGTTAAAAAAAAAAAATCTAGAATTTTTTCATGTCTTTCCAGCTCATTGACAGCTCCTCCTGATAGAGTGTACTGTCCGTGCGTGCCGAGGCCATCGGTAACCAGCGGCCAGTCGTGCAACCTATTTTCATCTGGGCTGAGATGCTCATTTCTCAGTGGTTTAAGGATAATTATGTACACTGGTAAATTTGATTACAAGTTATCAGCCCTGAATGCTAATGCAAAACCTAATACTGACATTCTCTTTGTAGAGAGATTTCCCTAAATCTAAAATACAATAAAAAAGTAGTATCTGGTTATTAGGTGGAACATTTATGCTAAGAGGGAGATGGGGTAAGTTCAGTGGGTAAGCACAGAGTCTTTGGTGCCAGTTGGTCACAGGTGGGTTCACAGCCTGACTCAGCCACATATTAGCTGCATGCTATTATGATGGACACCTCACTTCAGAAATAGCAGCTTTATTAACCAAAAAAATGAGAATCCTATTAATGAGAAGAAGAGAAATTGGTGTTGTCTAGCAGCAATGTCCACAATAGCCAAATTGTGGAAGGAGCCTCAGTGTCCATCGAGAGATGATGGATAAAGAAGCTGCGGTCTCTGTATACAATGGAATATTCCTCAGCCATTAGACACGACGAACACCCACCATTTGCTTCAACGTGGAGGGACCTGGAGGGAATTATGCTGAGTGAAGTAAGTCAATCAGAGAAGGACAAACATTATATGGTCTCATTCCTTTATGGAATATGAAAAATAGTGACAGGGAATAAAGGGGAAAGGAGAGAAAATGATTGAAAATATCAGTGAGGGAGACAGAACATGAGCGACCCCTAACTCTGGGAAATGAACAAGGAGGAGTGGAAAGGGAGGTGGGTGCGGGGTGCAGTGACTGGGTGATGGGCACTGAAGGGCGCACTTGATGGGATGAGCACTGGGTGTTATGCTATATGTTGGCAAATTGAAGTCCAATTAAGAAAAAAAAAAAGAAATCGGTGTCGTCTACTTTTATGGAGGAAATACAACACACAACGACATCTACCCCAGTGAACTAGAGCCTCAGCGAGTCAGCAGGTCCCCTTTCTCTTTTAAAGTATCCCAGCCACCTAAATAATAAGCCTACAGAGTTGTCGGTAAGGTCAATGAAATAATGCAAATGATGTGGTTTCCTGAATTTCTGTTAAACTGAAGCTCTTTGGTAAATGTTACTATTTTAACAATTATCACCACATTAGAAATCTGAAGATACCTGGTACCCAAAACAGCAAAAAAAAAAAAAAAGTAATGATTACCAAATAAATGATAAAAATGCGTTGTGTTGACGTCTGTTGATATAGTTACTCTTCTCTTGCATTACCATTTACTTCAGGTTTGCCAAAAATAACACTAATCAAAAAGAAGTGTGAACCTTTTTGGTGCATGTTTTAAATTTGCCTTCTCTGAAAATATGGTTGTGACAGAAAGAAAACCACCCTGCATCTTTACAACTCCTAACAGATGCATGTCCTCCCACCAATATTGTGACAGTAAATATATAACAGATTCAATGATTCAAATAAAATAACCATGGTGCAAGGATGCCTTGTGCTGCCTTCTTTTATTTTTTTTTTTCCCTTTCAGGGATAATTACTATAGTTCAGAACTTAAAATATATGTGCTGAGTCATATGCTATTTTCCTTGCTCGTTGATACACGGACACTGCCTTCTGTCAAGCCCATGAGTTCATTCTGGCTGTGGCAAACGTCCTTTAGGGGTCCCCTAAATAGATTTTTCTCTTCTGCTAATGTATCAGTTAACCTTCAAAATGTGGATGGTTTATTTCTTCTCAGGAAATAAATCAGTCCCCATGTTGCTCAATAGCTGTGGCCGAAATGGGATGTAATAAGGGGGAAATAGAAAAAGTACCGCTTGCAAATTGGTGTTATTTACATTTATTGAGGAAATGCAATATATTATGAGATATATCCTAGTGAACTGGAACCCAAATTAGTTAGCAACACCACAATCACTCTTCTAAAGTATCTCAGCTACCTAAACAGAAATGACTCGACACGGGTTTAGATTACCCCAGAGTGTACACAAGCATATTGTCCTTAAGGACACAGCAGCAGGGCCTGTGCTGCATTGAGCTCTGCATTATTAACTGATGTCGTGGGGATTTATTTGCGTTTTCTATCTTCAGAGTTCATCGGTCACAGCTGCACCCTTGCATGTAAGTTCACTCATTATGGATTCACAAATGGATATGGTCAGAGAGATTTCCAGGCAATCAATCAATATTCCTTTACTTATATTAATAATTGATACACTTTATGGGCATGATGGCGACGAAACTCAGGGTGGACCTAAGGACTCTAACTAAGGACGTAGTGCATTACCAAAGTCCAATAAAGATGCAAACACGTCTGAAGGCAACACACAATACAATTGTCTATTAGAAAGTATCTGAGTAAGGTGCCTGGGGTGTCCTGGAATTGGCGCCGAAACGTGCGCCAAGCAGAGAAAGACCCTGCTCTTCTGGATCGTTCTGATGAGGCCGTGGAGCACAGATAGAGAGCAATTCAATAATCATGCAAATAATCATGCAAATAATTATCATAAGACATTCTAGATTCTGGGGCAGGGGAGGCTGAGTAGTAGAAACCCACCTTGGGGTGGTGAAGGCATTCTTCTGAAGGGCCATTTGAGCTGATGTGATAAAGACAAGTGGAGACCTTCCAGGTAAACAGCCTGGAAGCAGAGGGAATATTCCGGGCAGAGCAGAAGGTAGGTAGGACAGCTCCAAATGCCTGTAGGCATTGAGGCGACTGAAGGAGAGCCCCGGTGGCTGACTCCTGAAAGAGCAAGAGGTGAGGCAGGAGGGAGCCAGCTGGCGGAGGACCTGGAGCCCCACCTGGTCACCAGCTCCAGTCCATCTTTTAGATTATATTCTCAGCCCCAGACAGGGAGAAGGCATGGGAGGGTATTTGGTAGCTCAGCGTCATGATTCCACTCACATTCCCATCTTGGCGTAGCAATAAATGGGGAGGGGGTGACGAGTGCAGATCTAATAGGATGGTGATGTGAAAGAGGGCACTGCTGGTGAAGACACGGACAAGCGGACAGATGCTAGAGGTCGTTAGGAGACAGCGTCTATGAGGGACTGAATGCGCCCTCAAAATTCATCTATTAAAAATCCAACCCCTGGTATGATACTACTTGGAGGCGGGACTTTGGGGAGGTAATGAGGTTTAGATGAGATCATGAGCATGGGGCCACCACGATGAGACTGTCTTTATAAGAAGATGCCAGAGCTCAGTGGTTCTCCACCGACGGGGGGCAATGAGCAAGCAGGGGGCCACAAGCCAGGAGGAGGACTCTCAGTTCTCACCAGAACTGAACCTGCGGGCACCTAGATGGACTTCCCAGTTGCAAGAGCAGTGAGAAGGGAACATTCTGGGTGCCACCTGGCCCATCGTATTGTGTTAGAGTGATCCAAGCAAACACTATACCCACGGAGAAGGTGAACCACATCCAGGAGGAGGGAGTGAGCCGTCAAGAGTTCCTTTTTTGATGACTTGCTTCAGTAATAGATGCCGTGGAGCCAGGAACCACGGAGGAGGCTATATTTAGGTTGGTGGGTGCTGGGCGGTAACCACATTCAGCTGTGGCTGGAGCCTAAGCTGTCTTCCAGGCTCCAAGCAGTGGTGTCCCCTAAGTGGCTAGATTTATAGGTCTACAAATCAGAGGTGTCTGGGTTCGAGATACTCTCTAGGAGCCATCGATTCCCAGTAACAATTAAAGGTAGGTGCAGGAGGAGTCAGGAAGAGAGCGCAGATTAGAAAAAAATAATAATAATATGAGAACCAAGATTGTCTGGCTCTTCAGGATCTATAACATTTAAAAGCTTTGTAAAAGCAAAATGGATTGAAACAGAGCAGCCGCAGAGGAAGGGGCACAGGAAGGGGTGCATCATCCACTCCATTTGACGTTTTCTTGGAGAGGGTGGACAAATGCATCAGTGCCTGAGGCTCTAGGAGCTTAAGGGAGATGGAAACTGAAGCGTGCCCGTGGATTTAGTCCCCCCGGAGGACACACAGTGTAGCAAGGAGGCCACACACTTGACTGGGGTGGGCTGGGAACCGTGTCAAACTCAAGAGAGTAAAATCAAAGACTTTTCTGCCTGAAACAAATTTTAGAGATCATCTCATAGCTTCTCTACTGTCAATGCTCCCCCTCCGCCCTCCAACGTCATTCCATCTGGAAGCGAACAAGACTTGAGTTACCCTGAGAATGCTCATTTTGTGTTCCCAACTCAGAGACAGCTGATACCAGGGGAAAGATGGTGCGTGCACAGAAGAATGACGAAATACCACGCAAAAGAGATTGGGGTCTGAGGAATTAAGGGAATCCATGGAAACACAAGGAAGAAGTGTGGAGGCTAAAAGTGCTCAGTTTGAGGAGTCACAACTCCAGGAGAGTGGGAATGTGAAGACAAGGAGCCATGAGGATGCTCCAAAGGGAAGAACAGACCCTGAGCCTACGGGATCAGCTGGGTCCAGATGACTTTCTCAGGCCTTGAATGCCAGCCAAAGGATTTCAGAGATTGCTTAGGTAGAGTGAAGAGCTTTTGATGCATTTGGTCAGGAAAGTGGCAGGAAAAATTTGAGTATTTTAAAGAAAATCAATCCCTTTTGCCCATCGCTGTGGAGAAAGAAGGAATCAAGAAAAACAACAGAAAGAAGTTACTGTTTTTTTTTTTTTTAAGCAGAAAGTGAAAATAAATAAATAAATAAATAAATAAATAAATAAATAAATAAAGCAGAAAGTGATGTTTTGTGTGTATGCACAAGATCCGTTCATATTTTGTACCAAAAAAAAATGAACTTCTCATGTTGTTAGTCATTATTACAAGGATATCTTGAACCATGAATAATTTGAGAAAATAAAGAAAACACGATGCTCGTCACACTTCTCTCATGAAACTTCTGATTCTAGAAGGAGGAAAAATATAAATGGAAGTTATGTGCTGAAATAGTTATTCTCACATTTTCGAGAAGCCAGAGAGTGAGACTGAATTTGCAACAGAAAATAATTAGAATGAGACTTTTATTGAAAATCCTAATGCATTCCCAGGGTCCTGGATTTTCAGTGCCCTTGACATTTCTTGGGTTTTTCAGTCATAAAACAACAAAAAATAAGAATCTTCCATCATGGTTACAACCTGGGTCTGAAATTAGAGAATCAGAAGAGTCAGTGGCAACACAGGAGACATGGAGTGTGCGCTTGTTTAATTACAAAGTGACAAAAAAATAAAAATAAAAAAAATAATAATAATAATTACAAAGTGACCTCTATGCTCCCCATAAGAAAATGCAATTATCATGACATTGATAGGTGAGGTCCTCAAATGTTAGCATATTTTCATATTTGCATATACCCACCCCTCAAGATATATGTGTGCAGTACTAAATATTTTGGCTTTGTGTTTGCATTGTTGGCAAACCATAGTTAAAAATACGGACAGGTAACTAGTAAGATAGGCGACAATGTCAAAAATAATAAAAGCAATTTGAATATTAACACTTATTGGGGAGAATAAGGTTCAAGAATCACTTCTTGCTCCAAGAAACAAAATACAACCCCAAGTCAATATTTCATAATAACTGAGGTCAAACACTCACATACACAAACACAATTGCATTTTCTGTTAAAAATTCAGTAGTATGGTAGTAGAAGTTGGTCACTTGTTTTTTTTTTTTGTTTTGTTTTTTTTAATTTTCATGGTGATACCATGGAAATTAGTCCCCACCTAGTATAGTCTTGATTCATTTTTTTGTTGTTTTTGTTCCTTAGCTGAACAAACTAGTGAAAATTAACTTGTATGACCTGTGTGATCATAATCGAGGCCTATAAGGAAAGAAGCATCTGTGCTGAAAAGGCCAGTAAACACTCTCTGAGCAAATCAGCGATATTGGGAGCTTTGAAGTCGTACAGAAACACACTACTTGCTTTTAAGGGGACAAAAAATTCAAATTAGCATTTTTGCCTGAGTCTGCTTTCCTTAGTCCTGTTAGAGTTTATGAATTTTCTCGTGTTTAAATATTTATGTACTTATTTATTCATTATTTGAGAGAGAAAGACAGAGCCTCTGTGGGGGGGGGGCAGGGAGGGAAGAGAGAGAGAAAGAATCTCTCCCCGCCCCCTCCCTCGCTCACCTGAAGCTGAAATGAGGCTCGATCCTAAGATCCTGAAATGATGACTTGAACCAAAATCAAGTCAGATGCTTAACTGACCAGGCCACCCAGGTGCCCCTGACTTTCTTGTCCGAAATGCTGTGTCATCCATGGTCCTCCCCACTTTATTCTCAGTGGTCTCGTCTTCCTCTACTCAGTTTCCTCATTGGCATTTTAAACTCTTTCTTCCTATTGTCAAGTTTGAGACCTCAGACTGCTCCACTTTCTTTAATTTTTTTAGAATCTCTTTTTTATTTGACACAGAGAGAGAAAGAGCAAGTGAGCGAGCAGGGGTACAAGCAGGGGGAACAGCAGAGGGAGATGGAGAAGCACGGTGGGACCAGGGAGGGTCTCAGCCTTTGACCTCAGCAGATGCTAAGTTGTGCCAATGGTGGAAGAGGGCTCAAGGTGGATCTGCACGGGCCACCCACAAGCAAACTTATTTGAAAAAGACTGACCATAAGGTTCTAGATTATTAATAAATTCTTACAGTCATAGAATATACAAATCACTGAATACCAGTGATGGAAGCAACCTCAAAAAACAGAAAACAGTACTAATTCTCAAATCATATTCTGTATAACATACCTGAAAGCTGCATTTAATATTTGTTTTTTTTTTGCATGAGTATGCATGTGTTTTCAAGAAAGCTTTTATTTATTTATTCATGAGAGACCCACAGAGAGAGGCAGAGACACAGGCAGAGAGAGAAGCAGGCTCCATGCAGGGAACCCGATGGGGGACTCGATCCTGGGACTCCAGGATCATGCCCTGGGCTGAAGGCAGGCGCTAAACAGCTGAGCCACCCAAGCATACCATCCTGGTCCACTTCTTGAACAGTTTTTACCTTCTTCTTATGAGACAACTCTTGACACAGGTACTGAATGTCACGGCTCGTAGCACCACAGTCTCACTTGGGACATTCCCCACCCCCCCTTATTCTTCCCTACGTTTCCCCTACACATATTCCTATCGCCTTGAAAACACTATATGCGATGCTTAGTATTTATTTTCTGCGTGTCCCAGAGGGACTATAAGATCCATGATCCATCAGTGCAGGGGTAGCTGTGACCCTGTTGTCACAGATAGAGAAAGAGTCCTCGAAATAGTGTTTGAAACTTAGCAGAGACCCAATATTATTTTTAAATCAGGATTTCACATTTATTCTTATACGATTTTATTTTTGTGCACTTATTGCAATCATTCCAGTCTGTGAAGGGCATTTAATTTTTTATCTTGTAATCCAAAATGTAAGCTAAACCTAGCTCCTTTGATTAACTTGGATATTCTATATACATGGCTTCAACAGAATTTGCTGCAAAGAATCCTGTTTTTTCACAGCCAACACCAAGTATAGAGCTGTGCAACATGCACATGTTAATCAGGATGGCATTCTTCCTATAAGGAATCTTCTGTGAATATTCTATTAAAATAGTATCAATTAATGATGGTATAATCCATACTATAGAACGTCCCCAAATTATTTTGAGAAATCTGTCAAATTCGTGACTGAAATCAACACATAGCATGCCTACATTTTAAGTTCATTTTACTAGTTCCATGATAATATATATTTTTTTCAATTTGATACAACTGATTCATGGTGGTGACTTTGAAAAAGTATTTATTTTTTATAAGAATTCACAAATTGTGGACTAAAAAGAATTTGATATACAGGGATTGGATTCTACTTCTCTAAATGCTTTAAAAAATGAGGATTCTTTTGTGTCAATTATATTCTGGGCTTTTTTCCCTCATTCCCCTGTATTTCTGTCTCTTTCTCTCTCTTTTTTCTTTTGGCTGCGAGGATTTAAAAATCATATTAGCATGTTCTTCTAGAATCATGATCTTGAAGTTTTAAAAGACTTTAAGCGACTGGAGAGCCCAGCAACCTAACTGTGAGATAATCTAGAAGAAGCACAGAAGACTTTAAGGTAAGATTTTAAAAGGCAAGTTTCACATTCTTGAGCCTACATGTAATTGCCCTGAGACTTGGAAAATGCTGTTTCATGTCTCTGAGGTGCAATTTCTATATAAAGGCAAGTGATATTCATTCAGTTTACCTCCCATGAGTCAACAAGAGTTAATGGATACACATTAATACACATCATATTCAGGCAAAAACCTATTATCGCAAGCTCTTTGAAGGAAGAACACACTACATTATTTATTGTCACATTTCCTCAATACCTGGAAGAGTATACTAGTTAATACACTAAAAATACATGCTGAACCATAATGCATTGCAAAATGGAGCCAATAATTCCATTTTTATTAGGTAGCTCTTTTTTTTTTTTTAAATTTTTATTTATTTATGATAGTCACAGAGAGAGAGGGTAGCTCTTTGATACCACTTATTATTATTATTATTATTATTATTATTTTTATTTTTATTTTTTTTGAATTAAGCCTCCACAATGGGCAAGTACTAACAGGTATTCACTCTCAAGAAGTTGAAGGAGAACAGTGAGATATGGAAGAAAGGGAAATCCTGTCTTCAGGATCTCACAACTCTCTAAGAAAGTGAGCAGAATTATTAATATGTAAAGTGGTGTTTGTCTTAGTATTCTAGTAGCATCCTTCAAATACCTAGAATTTTATGTACTAAGGAAAACTTGCCCACGTACAGGGACAAACATACAGCCCAAATATGTCAGTGCCAGCCTTAACCTCTGACTTTAAATGCAACAACTTCAGAAAATGAGTAACTTTTAACATGACAATTCAACTTTTCAAAGTCAATATACTAAAAAAAAAAAAAAAAAAAAAAAAAAAAACCAAAGTCAATATACTCCACGAGAATGTGAATCCACATTAACCTTTAAACAATGACTTAGCATTTACTGATTAGATTTTATTGCACTGTGTCATCAGAGTTAATTTTTCACATATATATAAAATAAGGTTTTAAAATTCTGTTATGTTAGAATCTTGGGGAAAATTCAGGCAACCTAGCAGGTGGCACAATACTTTCTCTGTGAATTAGTAAACATAATCCATCATGACATGTGCTTAGGTCTTGCCCCGATGTATCAAGACTCACAGACACAGATCAATGCAGAGATTGTATTTGTCTTTCAGGACTGCATTGATACCTGTGCTTTCTATTTTTGGGAAAAAAACACTACAAAAAAGTACAATAAATAATACATTTTATGATCCAATGGGTGAAGGGAGATGTTTTTATTTTGTTTTGTTTTGTTTTTTGTTTTTTGTGGTTTTTTTTTGTTTTTTTGTTTTTTTTTTTTACAATGGCTTTATCAATATTAGGCCATTCCTTGAAAAAATAGCAAGGGATCTCAAAAGCATCATGTGAGTAATGTTTTTGTCTACTGTGGTGGACCACTTATCCTATTTAAATTTTTACAGATGTCAAATGGTTTGATGGAAGAGAGGATGATCATTTCTACTTTGAATATATGATGGATGTTCTGATCCAAAATAAGTAAAAAAAAATGGTGGTAAGAATATGAAGAAAGAAGATGATTACACCAAGTACAGACTTACAGCAGGCTTTCTGGGTTATATCTTCCTATACACAAATGCAAGCAAACAAATAGTGAATGAAGAAATAAGCCTATAAAAGCCTATAAAAGACCCAACATATTAAGGTGTCTTTATCCATGTTAATTTTCTTCCCCTTTCAATCACATTGAGGATAGCTATTTCTATATTATAAGGGAATAATAAAGCCTAACAAACTGCAAAATGGCAAATTGACCATTAGTAGATCACTTCATAGTTCTATTTTATCTCTCAAAGCCCATTTTGAAGTGTGTTTGCAGATACAACATTAGAAAATACTAAAATACTATTTTCTAGACCATAATATATAGCATAATAAAAGTCTCTGATTAAATTCCTATTATTTTTGAAACTTTTAAGTTATAATTCATGATATCCTACAGAAAATTCTATTTTACCTTTGATTTTCATTAGATAATTTAGATGTCAAGAACTGGCAGGCAAACTAATCATTTGAGCTATCTTGAATGAGAAATAATTTTAAAAAGATGACAACTCATTGGGTATAATATGTGAGCAAGTATGACTTGTAGAATAGATGTCAAGAGACACTGGTTTGGGTCCCAGCTGTACAGTTAATATTGTAGCTGTCACTACCACCATCTTCTCTAAAATCACCATGTATCAAAGTATATTCACATAAATTGCTTTTTATCAAATAATATATATTAGGTAAGACATATAAACTTATTTTTCTTATCTCTGAAATGAAAAGGTGAGAGCAAATTAAGCACAAACAAACACGAGGGCATTTAGTGCACCATTAAAAATACCATTTTAAAGCAATAAGGAAAAGATAAGTTATCTCAAAATTATATTAGTGATATATATTATATTAGTGATAATATTAATGATATCACTATATATTAGTGATATTTTTTTAGCGATATAGAAAAAATAAAATTAGATTACTAACACGATACAAATGTAAATTTTGGAAAGTATACAAATTTAGATATATGCAAATAATGCACTTGAAAAAAAAGCAATAGGAGGGGCCCCTGGGTGGTGCAATGGGTTAAGAGCCTGGCTCTTGATTTTGGTTCAGGTCATGATCTTAGGGTCATAGGATCTAGCCCTGTATCAGGTTCTTTCCTGAGCTTGGAACCTACCTCAGGTTCTCTGTCTCTCCCTCTGCCCATCTCTGCCCACTAGCCCTGCGCTTGCACATGCTCTCTCTCCATTAAAAAAGAGAGAGAGAGAGAGAAGCAATAGGAGAAACTTTTGTGACTCTAAATCAGAAAGAATATTGCCATTATAAACTAGAAAACACAAATGAAAACAGAGACAGGTCCAGCTTTATAAATAAAAAAAATACACATAAATGAAAACATAAAGTCTAAGTCAAAGACAAACTATAGAGACTCTGTAACTCATCTCTGTGATGAACTATCTTGAAACATATAAAATTCCTGAAAAGAAAAATGCAAAACTCAATATGAAATTGTGCAAAGAAAATAATTATTTCATGACAAAAGAAACAGAAAATCTTATGAAAAGACATGCAACCTCAGCTGTAATATAATTAAATCTGTATGCTATTTTTCACTTACATTTGGGAAGAAAAAAAATTAAAGTATATTGGTAATAAAGTTTGAAAGAGAGAAATTCTCATAAAAATTCCTCAGTTTTAATTTTTTTCATAGATTTTATTTATTTGAGAGCAAGATTGAGTGAGAGTGAGAAAGTGAGAAAGAAAAAGCACGAACAGAGGTAGGGGCAGAGGGAGAAGGAGAAGCAGACCCTCCTGTGAGCAGGGAGTCCAACGATGGGCTTGATTCCAAGATTCGGGGATCGTGACCCACGCCCAAGGCAGATGCTTAACTGACTGAGCCACCCCGGCTCTCCATTAATTTTTAATACAATAAATATCCATAAGTAAATCCCATATAAAGTACGGCTCTTTAGAGCCACCAAGAATATTTAAAACTACAAAAATAAAGGTTCAGAAACAAAGATGTTTGAAAACCACTGGCTGGAGTAAAGGTCTCTCACATTTATCTCTGGCTTTATTTAAGGAAGGAATTGGAAGATGGGGAGTATTACAGTTTTCACAAGTGACCTTTTCTCTCTCTCAAAATTAATCTCAGTTTGCAAGGAGAGTGGTTTCCTTTTTTTGTAAAAGATCTGTATCTTATTTATTATTTTAGAGAGTGAATGAGAGAGAGAGAGAGAGAGAATGAGTGGGAGACGGGGGCAGAGGGAAAGAGTCTCCAGCAGATTCCCCACTGAGTGCAGAGCCTGACGTGGGCTCTATCTCAAGACCCTGAGGTCATGACCTGAGCTGAAACCAAGAGTCTGATGCCCAACCAACTGAGCCACCTACGTGCCCCAGGAGAGTGCTTTTCATTCAAAGTACCTAATCTCATCCCTCTAACATAAACTGCCAATGGGAATACTTTGATTGAGGACTATAATCAAAATCATTTCTTGTTCTGTTCATGTTTCACAAATATTCTGCTTTCGCTCAGTCAACTGAAGCAATATTAATACTCCTCTCCTTCAGGTTGTGATATGGTTAGACAAGCCCGAAATTACTACAAAATGGTGCTTTAAAATATGCTCAAAATGCTCACAAATGCTAAATATAGAAACAAACTTTTATCAGTTAAAGAATTGTGTGGAGGGGGCATCTGGATGGCTCAGTCAGTTAAGCATCCCCTCTCTTGATTTTGGCTCAGGTTGTGATTACAGGGTCCTGGGACTGAGCACGATGATGGGCTCCATGCTCAGTGACGAGACTGCTCAAGATTCTCTCTCTCTCCTCCTACTTCCTCTGCTCCTTCTCCAGACACATGTTCTCTCTAAAATAAGTGAACAAATCTTTTTAAAAATGAATTATGTGGATATTACAGTAGATAAAACTTGTCAAATAAGCATCAAACCCTATTGTGTAATTTTATATATTTGATCCTGTAAGACCTATGGTTTTGACATAAAGAACATCCCAAATCTCCTCCCTGCCCATTGTTAGCAAGATCCTTGTTAACTTGTGACAGAAAAAAAAAAAAAAAAAGAATATAAAATAACTGAGATGGTACATACTTTAGTGAACTTACTTTTATTTATTTATTTATTTATTTTTTTGAACTTACTTTTAATTTTACGTCTTTACCTGGGAATTATTCTTTCATCCATGGAAATTTGCAAACATTGTCTAGTTTAATTTTACTGGCCTTTGAAAAACATTTATTTTTCTATTATTCTCCTTAAGAATACATGAATAATTATCAAGGAATGCAGAAACTAAGCCAAAAAAGCATTATAGATCTTCGTAGTATCATTAAAAATGCTCAAGACGCTCCTGCATTGTGAGATATTTTTGGAAGAGAGGAAAACATTGACTTACCCCCCAAATTAGCTTAGATTGCTGTGTTTTAAGTCATTAGGAAGACAGCCTTTCTTTCTTAGATTTGGTAACAGCTTTAACATGAATTCTGTCACAATCCTGCAATAAAATAAAGTGCTATCTCTGTATAGTCCCCTTGGGTCTGGGCGGCTCTGGTTGGTCTGAGCAACAGGGCACACAGAAGTAACACCCTGTGATTTGGCAAGCCTGGGTCTCAGAAGGCTATGCAACTCTCTGCTCATTGAGACTTGAGCCACCAGGTGAATCCATGGGCTGCCGCCATGATGTAACAAAGCCCACATCACTCGGAGAAGCTATGGATAGTCATAGACTGATAGGCCCAGCTGAGTGACGCCTTCAAAATATATCAACCTCAACCCCAGATACACGAGTGTAGGAGCCCATGGATGATTTCAGCAGCCAACCAGTTAGGAAACCTCACGCCTTTTATGTCTTCCCTTACGAGGCTCCAGAAACATGAAGCAGAGACAGGCCATGCCCTCTGGGTACTGAATAATCCTCTGTCCATAGAAACGGTGACCGTGAGCATAAAAGTGGTTACCTTATACCAATAAATATGGATTTTGTTATACATCAATAGATCTGGAAAAGAATATTCCCTTTCAGTATCTTTGTCACTTGTATATGGCGTTCCCCTTGTCCCTACACTTCCAACTTCACACATAGAGCAGAAAAAATGCAACATCTCTAAGTCTAGACTGTGCTCTAATGAAAAATATAAGAATGTGTCCTCAAACAGTAGTCATGGGGAAGCTGGGTAGCTTGTCCTCCCTCTCCTCCTTTTTTATCACAGTATCTCTAATTCAGGCCAAAGAACTCAACTGAATAGTATACAAAGGGACAATGCAGGGCAGCCCAGGTGGCTCAGTGGTTTAGCGCTGCCTTCAGTCCAGAGCGTGATCCAAGAGATCCGGGATCAAGTCCCACATCGGGCTCCCTGCATGGAGCCTGCTTCTCCCTCTGCCTGTGTATCTGCCTCTATCTCTCTCTCTCTCTCTCTCTCTGTGAATAAATAAATAAAATCTTAAAAAAAATAGGGGGGACAACAGACAACACTGTTACTTTCAAAGCCCTAAATATCATGTTCAAACCTCTTTAAAAATCTGAAACCATACTTTAAGGATTTCCTATTATATCATAATATACTCTCCTCAAAAGGATAACTTGTGAAGGGTTCATATTTAGGCTGCAACAATTCTGACAACCGCCTAAAGCTATGGTTCGCCTCCTGTGGAAATGTGACCGTAGATCGAATGCCATACCAAAACCCACGGTGAGACACAGAAGTTCCAGGAGTTGTATTACATGCTGAACAAGCAAGAAGATTGTGTTGTATGGCAAAACTAGAACATAATTATTTCCCCGGGGGCACTGCCATAGTTGGATTACCTTTTATCCTATGGAATGTAACTTCCATACAATGAGCAACGCTGTAAATATAATGGTTTTCAATCATGAATCTATAACAAACACTTATTAACAGGAAAATATAAGTTATATTTAGTTGATGACAGACACAATTAGGGGAAAGATATGTTGCCAGAGGTATGCGCTCTGATACTGGATTTTTTCTCCAGCAACCCAGAATATATCCTGTCCCTTCCTCTCCTACCCGGTTCCACCCCTAGTTTGTCTTTTAATATTTTTTATTTTATTTTATTTTATTGAAATTATTTAATAATCTTTAACATATTTTTCTATTTTTTTTTTGCCTTTTCCCCCATTGTAACATCTTAAGTTTCGATAAGACATTAGGCATCCTTTAACACAAATTTAAAATTAGGTGCACACAGGAAGCAAAGAAGTAATGTAGATGAGAAAGCTGAGGGAGCATAACCGCAGAATCATGACGAAGAGAACTGGGGGCCCATGAAGAATCTCAAAGTGTGCAGCACCAACACCTTCCAAAAGGAATACAATTGGAATATTTCCCATACACCTGACACCTGACACAGCAGAGTGGATTTTAAAATATACAGCCGAAACTGGGAGCTTTACAGATTCACTAAGTTTTGTCCTTAATTTCATTTGTATGATATTTTAAATAATTTTAAAAATTACAGTAGAATGAAATATCAAATACGTTTTATACCAAGTTAACACATGGGCAACCATTAACTCACTGTATTATCCAGTTAACTTTTGTAGAGACCTCACGATAAAGCTGCTTTAATCATTCCTGTTTAGCTGAAGAATATTCCGAGTTTGCTAAGTGCAGTCTTTAAACATTGGGTACCCATTATTTGGTAATGAAGGTTATTGTTTTTTTTTTTTTTTTTCCAATTTTTAAAAAACAAAATGAAACAAAAGCGTACTTTGGAGACTGAAGTTAACATAAGACTAACATCTTTTATTCATAAGCCCTAGTTTTCGACTTTCTATCAATTGAAATTCTCATTTTTCTAATTGAATGATTCTAAACAAATTAGAGGTAATAATATTGACTCTCAATTATAATTATATTGGTTTTATATATTTCCTATGTGGAGAGTCTACAAAAGATTTGATATGGCGTGACGTTTCAATTTGTTACCAAAATGAAAATCAGCGATCCAATTTCCAAATTTTATATGCTATTTTTTTTCCTTTTTCTCTTGGATAAGCTATGTCGACGAATTTCAGAATCTAATGACTAGCAACCAAAGTAATTAATTCTTTTAAACATAAATAACTTTTATTTTTGACATGGAAATCATCTACATAGATAAATCCATATTTAAATGAAGGATCCAAATAGCTAGACCATAGTTCAATTTTCTAAACATTGCATCATTCATAAAAAAAGGCAAATAAATATTAAATGGTTTGCTTCAGGGTTGTTTTTGTCAATTGGCATTCTATTGGTCTTGATAGTGTTGGGGATTTTACATCAAATTCTTTAATTTTTAAAAGATTCATTTATTTTTAGAAAGAGAGAGCACTAGTAAGAGAGGCAGAGAGAGAAGAAGAGAGAGAAGCCCAAGAAGACTCTGTGCTGAGCGTGAAGCCCACTATAGGGCTCGATCCCATGACATTGAGATCATGTCCTGAGCCAAAACTAGGAGCTGGTGCTTAACCCACTGTGCCACCCAGGAGCCCCTCCATTGACTTCTTTAAAGTAAATAATACTAATACTTCCACTAATAGCAGCTAATGTTTACTGAGTGCTAATTATGTAATCAGATAACTGTAAAGGGTTTAAGATTTCACCTTGATTTTAAGCCAAGGTAAAAAAAAACTGGGTAACAGGTTTTTTAATAACCGGTGACATAAAACATGGGATTCCTAACTCAGACACCAAAGATCTCGTTACTCAGGACACAGCATATGGCATGAGTTTGATGTTCACGTTAGTCTTCTTTGCCCCCCAGGTATCATGGGGACCTTATGTAATAGCTCGCATGCATACTGCACATGTATACATACATTGGGGAGTGTCAACCTTAGAAAATCCCTATCTTTCAAAGCTAGTTCAGAGCATACATGCTCAATCTTTCCCCAGGATGGAGACATTATCTTTATTATGTGGTAAAAAAATATAAAATAAAATAAAATAAAATAAAATAAAATAAAATAATAAAATAAAAATAAATTTTCCCTCTTTCATGAAAGGAGATTCAATCTCTATGATCTATGATTTCCCCTACCTCTATTGATTCTATCTCTGATCTATGGTTTAAACAAGGATGTCAACGCCTCCTGCTCAGAAAATGTGCAGAAACACAAGAAAGTCACAGGGAATGTTCCCTCCAAACACGTTCCAGGTGGCATGCTAAACAGTTTACCTATAATAACTTGGTTCATCCTCACAAATGTCTGAGGCAGTTTTGACTCTTGTATTTACTTTATAGAGGTTATGTAGCTTGCCAAAAGCCAGAAGACTAATTTGTGCTGAAGCCTCGGGTTGAACTCAAAAGGTCCCTAAATCCAGACACTAAGTTCTTAACCACTGCACCATCTTGAATCTTAAAATGTGCAAATGTAGTCAGTCAGTATGTTAGCAATAGTAATCGCACTATTAGAATACTATTATTCTAATAGCAATTAGAATAGTAATATTTCTTTTAATATTAAACATACAAGATTCTAAAACACAGTGTGAAAAGATAAATGTAAGAAATTATTGTGATATGTTATTTTAATAAAATCGTATTTTGACGAGAGCCACTGCAGGTTAGCTGCTTTCTGACATGCAAAGGCAATTTTGCCAAGACTAAAAAAACTTTATGGAAAAAAATATGAATCTGATGTGAGTTAAGAAATGCTTGTGAGATTGACTTTCAACTTATCTTTAGAGTACAACAATTTAAGATATTTAGCTTAATTTATTTGTAAATATATTGCAAGTGTTTGCTCTCTAACCCAGCAGATAGCATGCCTTTTCTAAATTCTGCTTTTTATTTGTAATTCTGAGCCTTTAAACAGAATTTGGCCGTTGAGCCTACAAGAGATTTCATGTCTATTAAATCCATTCTATTTCATTGTATTTATTCGAGATAAATCTATTTATTTACACAACTTGCTCTTTGATCGTGCAGAGATCCTAACAACACAGCACACCAGGGCCAGTGCTGCATGATTTATTGCCATGGAGAAGCCCAAGCAATACCCAAACTGTGTGGAGGACAAAAGCTTCTCCAGATTACCTGCAAAGAAACCCCATGGCTTTCAATGGCTGCAGTCCAAATACACTTAAACTGAATTAAACTGCACCCAAATACTGAAAACAGATATTAAAATGGGATTCCACCAAATATTCTGTTCACCAATGAATTACTTTGTTTTCCAATACTAGAAACCATGGATACAAATGAATTAATGTTTGCAAACACTTCCTATAGGATCTGGCATGGAAAGCTTTATGCAAAAACCATAGAGGAGTTTGTTAAAAAATATAAAAGACAGGAATCCTAGATACAGTCAACACTACTTCCTTTTGCATCTGATTTAGAAATTGCCAGACATCACACAAATTTCACATGGAAAAGTATGACCAGACACACAATGTTTGCATGCAAGGAACAAAGTATTTTTAAAGAAAGAAATGCAGAATGGTGAAGAATAGGGAAGAAAAAAAGAAAGGAAGAAAAGAAAGCAAGACACTGGGAAGGATCCCAGGGCTGAGCCTGGAAAGATAAGAGCCTAAAGCTGGTATTGCCATGAATCATCTGTCAGCCCAGTGCAACCTTGACCCGCAGGAGCGGTTAATAAACTTATTGGCCGCTCACAGAGCGTCAGCTCTACTAAGCTCTCTAAAACGTGACCTTGTTGAAGCCCCACCACACAGGTGGATACGGGAACTGTTATTATCATCCCATTTCATGGCTGAAGAACCTCAGTCAGAGGCAGATCCAGAAACTGGGCTGAAAGGGGACTACAGCATTTTCCATTGTTTCTGAGATTTCAGCCTCACATCATGCTTTGTATTCTTTCTTTTTTTTTGCTTTGTATTCTTGATTACAGAATGGAAGTTGACTTCCTTAAAATACTTTGGGAGTTCATTCAGTACCATAAACTATGTTTCCTACTTTTTTTTTTTCTTTAAAGCTTTTTATTTATTTATTTATTTATTTACTTACTTATTTATTTATTTATTTATCTATCTATCTATTTATTTATTTATTTTTTAATAAATTTATTTTTTATTGGTGTTCAATTTGCCAACCTATAGAATAACACCCAGTGCTCATCCCGTCAGGTGCCCACCTCGGTGCCCGTCACCCAGTCACCCCCACCCCCCACCCACCTCCCCTGTTTCCTACTTTCTATAATCATTAGGAATCTCTACACGTGCCAAATATACATATGTTCATATTTTCCATGATCAGCAGAAAAGAAAAAGGCCCAGACCCATCTTTGTGAAAAAGCTTCTAACGGTTACATGTCACCAATTTTTTCTTTCATCAGGACTAGCTGACTCAAAATATGGGTCTTTGAATCTAATGACTTAACCATGTAGGTTCAGCTTGGCATCAGGCGTAGCTACTGATGGAGTCTAAATGCACCACCGGAACAAAGCAGTGCTAATGTACACACCGACTACAGGCACCAGGGAAAAGGCTGACTCACTCAATTGGCTCATTTTCTGTGGGAAATGGGAGCAAGCCATAGAAGGGAGGGACAATAATATAAAGGGATCCCAGGGTGACCAGGAAATAAGAGGTATTGGGAATAACAGTGAATATGTAGGTGGCACCAGACTAGAGCAGACAGGAATCCACTGGGACATGGCATCTTCCTGCATTTGTAATCTGCCTTGTCAATAAAATTATTGATTTTGGTGTACGTGTGTTAGGTCTCCATAGGTATGCGAAGTCACCTCAATTGCACAAATCTGATTTTCTAACTCAAGGTACACATGCATTAGTTACTAAATGAACGCATGGTTGAATGAATCAACCAATCTATCGATCGATCAATCAATAAATGCCTTAACTAGTTCTCAGCATTATTTTCCTCAGATTCTGAAACCTAGAAACTGGGAATCATCTCTATGGTAATTTTTTAAGATTTTATTTATTTATGAGGTGGGGGAGGTACACAGGGAGAGGGACAAGCAGACTCTGCAACAAGCGCCTCGCCCATGTGGGGCTTGAGCTCATGACCCTGAGATCATGACCTGAGCCCAAACCAAGAGTCAGAGAGTTAACTGACTGAGTCGCCCAGGGGCCCCGGTATAGGAATTTAAAGCATGATTTACAAGGACTTTAAAATCAAGAAAGACCCTTAGTGCACACCAGGCAATATTCAAAGCACTCTGCAGTATCAGCTCAGTTTGTCCTAAAAGATCCTGAAGGGTCACATCCTCTAATTATCATGCCCAGTATATGGATGCTGAAAATGGAATACAGCCAGGCTAAGTGACATCCTAAAGACCTTCTGCACACATCCATGATCACGACTAAGGCTGAGATTCCAACTCGCGGAACGTGTGGTGCCGGAGGGTGCACTCTTAATTACAATATTGCCCTGGAATGTGTTAAAAAGCTAAATGTAGAGCAAGGAAGGAGACACACACAATACACACACCGTGGAGGAGCAGAGTTACAGCATACGAGTAAAGGAAGAAAAATGAAAAGGAAAATAAGTTGGCAGTGAGGAATATCCAAATACTAAAAATAAAAAATCCCCCCATCCCATGGAAATGAGAGACGAGGCCTCCCTACATTTTCCACAGTAGCATTTCATGTTCTATAATCCTATCAATCGAGGAGGAATTGAGGTTCCATAAAGCTCCAAGGGACACTTGTGCAAGAGAAAAAAAAAAAAAAAAAAAAAAACAACTGTAAGGTCGCAAATGCAAGGAGTTCAGAGGAACTTGATTACGAGAGGGCTAGCAGGCTGGGAAGGGCACCAGCTTCACCAACACAACCATAGCTCGACCCAGTTGTAAAACGGGCCGTGCTTGTATCACGTAAGATCCGTCATAGACCTTTTTTTTTAATAAATTTATTTTTAATAAATTTATTTTTTATTCGTGTTCAATTTGCCAACATATAGAATAACACCCAGTGCTCATCCCACCAAGTGCCCCCCTCAGTGCCCGTCACCCAGTCACCCCCACCCCCCGCCCTCCTCCCCTTCCCCCACCCCTAGTTCGTTTCCCAGAGTTAGGACTCTCTCATGTTCTGTCTCCCTTTCTGATATTTCCCACTCATTTTTTCTCCTTATATTCCCTTTATTCCCTTCCACTATTTTTTTTATTCCCCAAATGAATGAGACCACAAAGATCTAAGGAAGATCATTGCCATCAACGTTCCTAAAGCAATGCAGAAATAAATACTTGAAAAATCTGTATCGAAGATGTCTCTGTAGTTCAATAATCCGATTAAATATGTCAGAAAAAAAAATTTGAGAATGAAAAATAAGTCACAACCTGGAAAATTATGAATGGAAAGGGGATCAAGGCCCTGCCATGTGCTACATCTTGATGGATATAATTTAAATATATGCTGCAGTCATGGGTTTGCGTAGCATGCACTCAAATACTGAAATATTGATGTCGACAAACAGTATTAGACATAAAACGCCAGTGAACTCACACGAGGTACAGTGCTTATATTACATTCCTAATTTTGTCGTACTTAAGAATTATTTAAGAGTATCATCATCCTTCACATATTTGATTAATAAAATGATTCCTGTTAGTTCAAACACAGGAGTTTTCCACGACAATTTTATGTCTTTTAAATCTAATCTCAGGTGTGATTTCATCTGTCAAGATAACTTCAACTTAGTTAAAATGCTGACACGTATCTACAGCTAATATTTTTTCTCTCGGTGTTATAGGACTTATAAAGGAAAAAAAAAAATACGGCTGACTCCAAACTGAAATTCTATTTTCTTTTCAGATCAACATGCCCTTTTAAAATGGTGATGGGGGGATCCCTGGGTGGCTCAGCGGTTTGGCACCTGCCTTTGGCCCAGGGTGATTCTGGAGTCCCAGGATCGAGTCCCGCATCGGGCTCCCGGCGTGGAGCCTGCTTTTCCCTCCTCCTGTGTCTCTCTCTATGTCTATCATAAATAAATAAATAAATAAATAAATAAATAAATAAATAAATAAATAAATCTTTAAAAAAAAATAAAATGGTGATGGATATTTTTCCAACAAATGTGATTTATATTGAGACCTGGATATTAGGGTTACCGATAGCTAATGACAATATTTTTAGAGACGAAAAAAGTTACATGACCGAGGTTTTATCTTTTTAACACTAAGTGTTCAAAATCTCTCAAGTCTTTCATATGTCCCTCTGCTCCTGTATTAACTCTCTCTCCAACTTCCCTTTGGCCTCTGCACCTCTCCAACCGGCTTTCTGAGTGTTCCTCGCTCCGTGTATATACCTACACCTTCTCGCTCTTTGAAGTTTTCATTTTCTCCTTTGTCTCTCGGTCTATCTCTTTCCTATGTCATCCCTCTTCTCCTTTAAACAAAGAGAACTCTAACCGCCCCTTTCTGACCGTTACCCAATCGGCCTTTCATTCAATTAAAGTGTGTGCTTTTAGGCTGGGAGTTGAGTTTATGGATTGAAATGTATGGACTGAAGAAGAGCTCGAGTATATCACTTTGCAAGACAATAAGGAGGCACTGTGTGTCTTTTATTTGGGATTCTTGGTTCTCGGATATTCTAGCTGTTAGACATTGGAAGGGCGAGAGAGCAGTAAGCACCTGAGTTCCATCCTGCTGGGAATACACTGAGGACCTCACCGTCAAAATCACTGGCACAGGAGAGGCTCTGATGGCCGTGCGAAGACTTGCTCACCATACAATTTCTATGTATGAGAGACTGCATGATGTCGTCCCCACAGCCCCCCACTTTTTCAGACCCTGAACCACTCATTCTCTGCAATTATGCCATCGAAATCTACCTAGAGGCCCTCCCCGTACTCCGGGCTTGTCAATATCTTGACTTCCAGTGACACTGGTCTGCACCGTACTCAGCTTCTCTCTATGACCATCCACCAGATCTTATCTTCCAATGTGTAGGCCTCGCTGCTTGCCTACCACCTCCAGTCTTTTCAGCTCATTCCCGTTATTATCTCCATTTTAACAATTTTTGGACCGTCCCTGAATAGTGGTTCAGTGATTCTATCATCTGTTTTTTTTTTTTTTTTTTAAGATTTTATTTATTTATTCATGAGAGACACAGAGAGAGAGAGAGAGAGAGAGAGAGAGAGAGGCAGAGACACAGGCAGAGGGAGAAGCAGGCTCCATGCAGGGAGCTCGACACGGGACTCGATCCCGGGACTCCAGGATCACACCCTGGACTGAAGGCGGTGCCAAACCGCTGAGCCACCCGGGCTGCCCTCTATCATCTTTTCATAGTACTTACATCCACCAGGTCCTCACTGTCCTGTTTACTCCATGTACAATTATTAAAAATATTCTCTAGCATACACCCTCAATTCATTTAACTCTCTCTTCCTTAAATACTTAAATGCATCATTTAACTACATTGTAACACTGGTAAAATCGAGCTCTTTGTCTACTCTATGCCTGTGTCCATGCTCACTGGTTTCTCGTCAATTTTATGGTTATTACTCAAAAATGTGCTCCCAATACCATAGAGACTATACAGTCTAGCTGTATATTCAATATTCAATATTCTCTGCTACTAGCTGACCCTTTCATACTTTTTTTTTCTATCTTAAACCTCTAGCAGTTATCCCCCATCTTTAACACTCAATTAATAATCATACTTCTTATTCCACAAGAAGGAACAGCCAGAAATGTAAGTTCTTACTATCACAGGGAACTGACTACTTATATCTTTTCCATATTATCTGCTTTCTCTCTCTTTTCTTAGAATTATCAATAAGGGGGCCTGGGTGGCTCAGTTGGTTAAGTGTCTGCCTTAGACTCAGGTCATGATCCCAGGGTCCCAGGATCGAGTCCTACGCCTGGCTCCCTGCAGAGAGCCTGCTTCTCCCTCTGCCTATGTCTCTGCCTTTCTCTCTGTGTCTCCCATGAATAAATAAATAAAATCTTTAAAAATAAATTAATTAGTTTAAAAAACAATTTATAAAGTTATCAATAAATATATTTGTGATACCATGAAATTCCAAATAATATATATGTGCATTAGACTTCTTACGTTCTTGAGAGACGTATTCCATCAATCATTCTCTCTTGCTTTTCCATCCATTATTTTTCTCACTTTCTTTAGCTACGTCTACCAGTATATGAATATACTCCATACTGGCCACAATTCCCTAACTATTTCACCATTTCTCTACTTTCTTGAATACAAAACTTTGGGAATGGGCTACCTATACTCACTATCCCCATTTTGCTTCCTTTTTTTCTTCTTTGTACCAATTGTAGTCGATATTTTGCTATCATCACTCCATTAAAACTATTCTTCAGATGATCAGTGACCTCCTCGTTGTTAAATACAATCGTCGGTTCTTGGTGTCATCTTTCATAACCAAGGACAAGCATCTAGATAGTTTATCAGTCTTACTTCAAATTTTTCCTCTTGCTTCTAAGAATTTGAGTCCCCTGGATTTTCTCCTACCTTACTGGAGACCCTTAAATTTTGAAGAGGATCAGTTTCTGAACATCATTACTTTTGTATCTGGGAAAGTGATCTATGTATTCTCATGGTTTTAAAATAATAAACATATATTATTACCTCACCAATTTTTACCTCTAGTGTGGCTTTATCTGCTGAAATAGACTAAAATGTTCAATATCCAACACATCTTATCTACATCCATCTCTACTAGCATCTTAATTTTGATATTCTTCACCACACTTCTCAACCCCATTTCTCTTGAATTCCTCCCCGTCTAAGTAATAAGTTTCAAACATCTTATAAAATTTATGAGACGAGGGGCTATTTTCCCTATTGTTGCATAAAATAATGAATAAGTTAATGTATGGATAATTTTAGGGGCATTAGATCTGGGAAGACTTTTTAATGAGCTGGGCTATTTTTGCATGCTTTAGGGCAGTAGAATGAGGGAAATCTGAGTTTATATATAACACTCTGCTGCACTTCAGTTTCTGAGAACTAAACATCTCTCTTTTAGGGATAAAGATAATCCAGCAGATTCATGTTTCACCTTTCCTAAATGTTTTAATATTTTATGTGCCAGCCTTCACTTTCTAACAGGTATGGGAAGGCCATTTGCAAACAGATGGTTCCCTAAAGAATTCTTACTAAATTCTAGCAGTAAAGCCTGAAGCATGCCAGAAGAAATGTATAAACATGTTTATTAAAAACGCCTATTTTTACTTCCATTTCATAAGAAAAAAGAACATTCACATTCACAGAAAACATACTAGGAGGGACTTAGATTAGAAAAAATGTAGCTTTGAGGTGTGGATACAGGAAAGTCTTGGGTGACCCTGTCAACAATGCCATGCTGCCACACACAGGACCGCTTTTATTAACACAAGCACCGTTTCTTGTTTTCCTTTCTTTTCTTTTCTCTTTTTTCTTTTCTTTCTTTCTTTCTTTTTTTTTTTTTTTTTTTTTTTTTTTTAACTGCGAGTGTTCAGACTGTGGCTTTCAAGTGATTAATATATTTTCGAAATTGCAAAAAAAAAAAAGGATGCAAATTCTAGATTCAGCAAAGTGGGTAAGTTGAGGCTTTTTCTATTATTTTTCTAAGACTTAGGTTTCTCTGTTAATATAATCTTAGAAAAAACATGTAGGAAGAAAACAATGGAATCCATAATATCATGAATTTATTTAGCATAGTTCCTATGCACATACATAGAGCTTTCAAAGACACAGTTTGGAAGTTAGGAAAAAGAAATTAGGTTCTAGGGGAGTGGTCTTTGGTTGTTGTGTTTTATCTTGCAACTTCAAAAGGGAAGGCCCTTCCAAAATTTCTTAAGGGCTCTCACAGCTCATTGGCAATATACTTGTTAACGACTAGCTTATTGCATCTGGAGGGCAGTGTTTTATTTACTTGCCCAACCTGGAAAGATGAGTATTAATAATAGGCTTTGGATGGTCTGTTTTTAGTATGCTTTACTACATTTTCTATGGATATCCTTAATTAGGTCAGGCAATTTGACATACTTGGGAACATCTTTTTACTAAAAAAAAAAAAAAAAAAAAAAAAGGGAAGAATCTTAATGTATCTGTCATTCATAAATACCAAGCTAGATGTTAGGAACAGTAAGAACTTCTCTCCCCTTCTCTCTCTTCTGAATGTCTCCTCCATTCTTGTTTCTACTGATGCATTTTTTTTCCTTTTTCTTCTCCCAACTGGTCTCCTTTGTTAGTATTGTTCTAAATGGTATAATTGAAATGGCAATTATTTTCTAGTTTCTGTAGATCATATAGAATACACTACATAATAACAGTGGCATAAATCCACATTTATACAATCCATATGTATTTAATCTGATACCATATGGTTTGCTAACATTATGACACTTTCAGTTCCAATTATGTCATTCTTAGAAACCCAAAAAGTTGCTTTAGCTCTCCATATCAAAGCAGTTGACTGAAATGTAGGTTTATTTTAGAATTTTTAAAAATCTTATTTATTTATTCATGAGAGGCACAGAGAGAGAGAGAGAGAGAGAGAGAGAGGCAGAGACACAGGCAGAGGGAGAAGCAGGCTCTCTGTGGGGAGCCCCACGTGGGACTCGATTCCAGGACCCCAGGATCACGCCCTGAACCAAAGGCAGGCGCTTAACCACCGAGCCACTCAGGTGTCCCTAAAATGTAGTTTTAAATGCTGTTATTGTTTTGTTTTGTTGAGTCATTTGCTGCTTTGCTAGTTTTAAGTATTTTTTCTTAGGCATAAAAAGAGCAACAGATCCTTTTTGTCTCAGTTTTGTTTTTCAACAAAGAATGCTGTACAAGTGAATTAAAGGACATTTCTTTTATTTTCAAAAGGATTAATTATAAATGATATTTGTTTCTCTGGCTAAAAATCGGTACAAAATGTTTACAAAAACTATGGGAATATTTATACAGAACGTTCTTTAAGCTGCATTGTTCTGAGTCTTCTTTTTAAAACATCATATACCACGTATTTAAAAATTTGAAAGCAATGCAAAAATGTTCAAAAACAATGTGTTCTATAATTCTGTAAAAAGAGGGCTCAAGTAGCTACTCTAACACTTTCAATATGATGAAATTAATAGACACTGCAAATATGTTCCACTTTCGTGTCTTGGATATCTTAAAACAAAGCAAAACAAAAATGTGATAGTCTAGAATAATATAAAATTTACATTTGGGGGAAAACTGTGGGATTCTTAAGGTATCCCTTGAAATTTTAAATATAATAGCATAGAGCTATCTTTATTTACTTAGCATGTGAATACAAAATTCCTTTTTTGGAAAAAAGATTTAAAAATAAAATATAGAAGCTGTTAAATATGTCAGTTAAATCAGGTTGCTAATTAATACAGATATAATAATATTTATATATAGATGATGATATCGTGATCTCAAGTTCAAATATATTTTTCATGAGGTAATAATATCATTGGAAGTATCAGTATGTGTAGGTATGCTTTTTCAAGTAATTATACATACTGCTATTATAAATGAATGATTAAAATAATTCTTTGAAAAATAAAATTAAATATTAAACACTTCTGATTATCTACTTAGCTTAAACATCATAGAGGATTCAAAACTGTCAATATCAAGATTATAAATGTCCACAGTTAGACTACTGAGGAGCAGACCTTTGAGAACTGAAGTAGGAGGGATCTATTAAAACAATATAATTGTGGTTATGGAAAAGGGCCAGTTCTGGATACTTACCACTCATTCATTGGTTAAGCAATAGTTTTTCATTCTGTATAATAATCTCTCTTGAGTACTTGCTGTGTAATAGAAACCAACATTCTGAACAAGAAATCAGCATGGAAGTGCTAAGTGGGGTAGTGAAGCTGATTTACCTAAGGGCCTGATGTAGTGAGGCATATAGGCCAAACAGAGTTAAACTGAATAACAAGAGAGGGAAGGGAGAACCTGAGTAATATAGGAAGAATATAAATATTGAACAAGAACAATGTTTTTCAATTATTTTGGGTTACAAATGCCAAGTTAACAGCACATACCATGACGTCATGAAATATTCGGTAAATATATGATCCCAAAATCATGACAAAAGGAAGGCTGAAGTGTGAGGGAATTTGGGACCCAGTGACTCCAGCTTATGGGAACTTACTCTGTGGTCATGGTTTTCTTTTTTTCGTATCATTTGGTTTATAACCTTCTTAACTGAAAACAAAGGTTATTTTTTAAATAATAATTATTATTACATCAGATATTTTTGATCAAAGATTTAATAAGAGATGCCAACTTTCAGCAGTTAGATGCATTATCATATAGTGCACTTCAAATCCCAATAAGATACATAATTTTATAATTCTATTTTAGAACTAGAGAAATAAATATAATCAAAATAAGTTGCAAAGGTTACCAGAAATTTCAAGAATATGCCCTTGTATTATTTTTGTAGTACTTATTTTATGTTACTATGTCAATGCCTTAAGCAAACTGATCATGCATGTAATAATTTGTTTCTGAAATAATTCTCAGGACATAAAGTGTCTATAGGTACTTTTAAACAGTATTGCCCAAAATTTATAGAAAAAAATAAATATCCTTGGGGCTCCTGGATGACTCGGTTGGTTGAGTGGCTGACTCTTGATTTTGGCTCAGGTCCTGATATTGAGGTGGGGTTGGGGGAGGGGATGGTCATGTGATGGAGTCCAGAGTCAGACTCCCCGCTCAGCTGGGAGTCTTCTTGAAATTCTCTCTCTGCCCCTCTCCTGGCTCTCAGTCTCTCTCTCTCTAAAATAAATTTTAAAAATAAATAAACAAATATCCTTGCCTAATATATGTCTTCAAATGTAATAAAGATATTCGATGCAAGGGTATGTTTTCATTTTTTTAAAAATGACAGATTTAATGTAATTTTTAATGTACTTAAATACATTTTGAATATGTCTTTATAATATATATATATTTTTAAGTTGGAGTTAGGATTAGTGGAGTGGTTATCTCTTATACACCAAAAAAAAGTAATATATTTTAATAATAGTTTCAGAAAAAAGCAAATTCATTTAATAGTCTTTCTTAAAGAACAACTTTTTTACCCTAAAAAGATAAAAATATTTGCCAGTAAAATTCAGTTAAAAGGAGCTCAACAATAATCCAAAAGTTAATTTTTTCTCTTCCCTACTTTAGGTCAACCAGTAGAAATATCAAAGTTTATTATTATTATTATGATTTTTAATTCAGTAGCATTTTAAATACAATGCACAAAGTAAATATCTCTACTATTTATGACATTCAGTAAAAATTTGTTACATTTCTTAAAATTATAAGTAATCCTGTCTAGCATTTTATTACATTTTTAGTAATTTAATTTATATAACTGTACCCATTTACTCAGATTATAATCTGGATTTATTTAGCTTCACAACTGATTTTGCTACTGAATCACTAACAAAAAAAAAGTGTCCAATTGCTTTTTTTTGGAGACTTTTTTGACAGACATCATTTTCTGCCCTAATTATAACTGTGTGTATACTAATTATGAATTAAAAAATAATGTTAGAAAAGTACTTTGTATCATTTTTTTAAAGACTTCATTTATTTATTCATGAGAGGCAGAGAGAGAGAGAGGGAGGGAGAGACACAGGCAGAGGGAGAAGCAGGCTCCATGCCGGGAGCCCGATGCGGGACTCAATCCCGGGACTCCAGGATCACGCCCTGGGCCTAAGGCAGCGCTAAACCGCTGAGCCACCCGGGCTCCCAGTACTTTGTATCTTAAAGAGTGGTTAGACCTAAGATATTTTCTTTTCATCCTTAGGTTGGAATGCAATTTATTACTTGGGAGCAAAGCTTTTATCTCAATTTATGAAGTGGTATATTATTAGTGATAATTTTGAATGATTAAATTTAAGGCTTGGAAAAAAGCTGCAATAACTTAGAATTTCCATTATTACAAAAAAAAATGCTATCTAGTTACAGGACACTTTTATTCCACTTCAACTTCTTATACTGTATTTTTAGGAGATGGTAAAAAAAAAAATCAAGATTTATTTAGATTTACTAGCCTTAGTCACTCTTTTTTCTCTTCACATTATTTACTTCAGCTGTACAGGAAAAAGGCATAACTCCTATACCTTTGACAAGTGTTGGGTGATTGTGCAAGAAATGCTGAAAGTTACCAACGTTTGCAAGTTTAGCAACCTGACATTCTTTTCTTATTTGTAGAGAGACGAGTGCTCTTAACAACCTAATACCACACATACACACACACAAAAAAAGGAATAAAGAAAGAAAAAAGAAAGCTCCATAATAGTTGGATGTTATCGTACTTAACTTTTTGAAGATAAAATCTCCTGTTCACATGAAAACCAACCATCATTAAACATGGAGAATTTGTATATATTAATATGTAGTATTTATATGATATATAAATATATTTTCATTGGATTATATATGTTTTAAATAATTGTGAAAAGATAGCTGTCGTGTGTCTCCTGTCCTCTACCATCCTTCTAGACTCCACCAGAATTATCTCCGTCTTAAGTCACTGCACTATTCTCGTAACTAGAGATCTTTTATCTTCAGATGTTACTCCCCGCTACTCATTCTCTGGCACATCAACCAGACAACTGTTTTTAATATGTGTATCAGATGGTGTCAAACTCTTTCACATCTGAACTTAGAAAAGCTTCTAATTCATTATTTGGCTTTCAACCTTCTGCATAAACTGATTCCTGTATAAATCTCCAAATGCTTCCCCAAATCTCTTTTTTTTAAAAGATTTTATTTATTCATGAGAGACACACAGAGACAGAGACAGAGAGAGACACAGAGACAGAGACAGAGAGAGAGAGGCAGACACACAGGCAGAGGGAGAAGCAGGCTCCATGCAGGGAGCCCGACGTGGGAGTCAATCCCAGGACTCCAGGATCACACCCTGGGCCAAAGGCGGCACTAAACCTCTAAGCCACCAGGGCTGCCCCCAAATCTCTTACTAGTTGTGTTTCACTCATGCAGGTTCCTCCCCCAACTTGCTCTAACCAATCAAGACCTCATAATTTATTTGCACTTTTTGGCCTATGGATCTAGAGAATTCTTTCCCTAGCTCCTTTTCAGTTTTCATGGTGTGCTTCAACAGCATTGCCTCAGAGGGGGGTTTTCCAGCTATCCTGCTTAAAATGACACCTCTTCCCCTATACTTTTTCTCAAAAAGATCTGTTTAGTACCTTCACAGCATTTGCCAACAACAAAACTGTCCCATGATTATGTATTGTTTGTTCATTTATTTTTCCTCAAGTAGCATTCGAGTCCCAGAATATAAGAACTAAAGTTTTCCTTGTTTATTTTTTGTATTTTCAAAGTCTATTATAGGATTCAATATATTTTTAATTTATTATCCCCTTAGGAGAAAGAGGAGGCAAGAAAAAAAAAAAGGTTTAAAGAGAGTAAACAACGTGGCAAAAGTCATACAATAAACATTTGGTTGAGACAGAATTGAATACGGGTGGTCTGACTTCACTGTCCATGACCTAAACGTCTGCTTGGGACTGTCTCCTAATTATATTTAAGAACTATCTCAACCATCCTGTCTTTCTCCTTTGTTTTATAAGAGGAGAAAGAGCATGCATCATTGACATATCTTCCTAAGAATGTGTATCGAGCTAGATGAGAAACTGTGACTGATATAAATGTCTTGTCTTCCAAATCACGCTTCTTCATCACACTACACTGTTTTCCCTTTAACTCTTGGAGCTTTATTCAAGCCTGGAAACTGCAATTGTGTTTAGGCCTACAGCATGAAGGCATGATCAAGGCAATGGATTTCAAATGGGAAATAAGACATACAAGACAATTAAATAACAGCTCAGCATCAAAGAGTATATGAACCAGGGATCAAGATCATTAAGATCCATTAATATAAATGTTTATATTTGTTTTCCACAGCAGGGGCATGGATCATACTGAAGATTCTTACTGAAACTCCCATTTTTTAAAAGAAGAATGTGAGAACCTCAGTGAGACTATTTCCCCTGGATGGAGTCAGATATGATTCCCTTCAACAGATTCTCATCTCTATCTGGCATAACAAGTCATCCTCAAACTTGTTAGAGCCTTGACCCTTGAAATTTAGTACAATACACTTCCACCACTGAATCACTAACAGATGAATAAAGAACTCCGCCATGAGAAGTGACTCTCTGGACCCAGATATATGTACAAATAATTTATTTTATTTATCAAGGGAGCTATATTTCCACAAACAGTCAAATTTGCCACAGAAAATAGGTCCATTATAAAACTCTAGCAGATAACTTTGATCCTTGACTTCTGCCTGTCAATCTGCCATTTCACTAATAGTTTCCTGAAACAAGTCAACCTGTAGGTTGAATCCTTTCAAAAGGATCCCATGAGGCAGATGGACGTCACCCTTCTTGATCTACCCTCTTTGAAGCTTGCTGCAGACAGATTAAGAAATATGATTTTCACTTGACATTGGGTCAAAAGCCAGAGCCAAGTCTGAAAACAGGTCAAAGAAGCCAATTCGTCAGCCAATGGTCAGGAAATCCCCTGAACCTCAGGAACAAACAGTCAAAGAAGAGTTTGGACTGGACTACAGTTCTTGACAGGGACTGATGACTAGCATACACCAAATTCAGGATCTGGAGCTGGGACTAAGTGAACCATATCTCAGATGGAAAACCTGCTTTATGACATACTCTCTGTTAGGTGACAGCATGATGATTAGTTTCAGCTAAGTAAGTTTGATGTAAAGAGATAATTTTATAAACAACAGTAATACAATAATTTATATAGTACTAAGGTTTACATGATCTCATCATGACCTTCACAAGACCATGAAGTACACAGGCTAGAAATGTTTATATTTGTTTTCCAGTAAGAAAAGTAAGAATCAGAATAGTTAAAAACTTAGACAAGCCTATACAGTTGCTTTATGGTGAAGTTTGAATTCACATGCAGTCTCTTGAATCCAAATGCTATTTTCATTCCACTATACCATATCAATCTAAGTAATTCAGTTCTCAAAGTGAATTGGAAGGAAACATGAAGCTAAATGTAATATTTCAAGGAGATATAGAATGAATCCAAACATATGAATCCTGAGATAGAATTCAGATTGTAAATAACCAATCTTGTCAAGATATAAAAACCATTCTGAGCTATAAACTGAGATGTGATTTAAATGTCATATTTGAATAACAGTCCTCTGATCCATTATCTGCCATACATTTCATGATCTAATTTTAGAGAAAATAAAAACAAACAAGTTAACCCTTTTCTTCATGTCAACATGCAAAAATTGAAAAATACCCTAGGAATTTGAGAATCAGGAACTAAAGTTTCCAGTGAATACTTTTTTTTCCCCAAGTGAAGAATTTTAAAACTATTTTTATTTCCTTATCCCTTATCCCTTAGACCATTAGAATGATCCATTTGTAATTAAATATTAACATGAAAAAGAACTAACAGAACACATATTTGAAACTTTGCTATAAGTAAAAAAAATATCCATTGCTGTGCTATTTGTAGAAAACTTATTATTCATTAATTTATAAAGAATAAATTCTATAAGAAATGGAACTCAGGCAATTTTTTTTTTGTTACACACACTCATTCTGACTTCAAACATTACAACTACCACTGTCATAAAAACAAGGTTAACTAATTCAGCCAGTAAAATAAAACAAACTGATATTCACTTACAATGTAAAGATCTATATGAGTTGAACAGCTGGGGATAGAAGCACCACTTGACAACATTTCCCTTTTCTATTTTAATAGAAAAATAGATGATTGTCCAGATGATTGCCTTGGTCTAACATTCAATTCTTTTTTTTTTTTAATTGGTCATTGCTGTAATTTTTTTTAATTTATTTTTTATTGGTGTTCAATTTACTAACATACAGAATAACCCCCAGTGCCTGTCACCCATTCACTCCCACCCCCCGCCCTCCTCCCCTTCTACCACCCCTAGTTCGTTTCCCAGAGTTAGCAGTCTTTATGTTCTGTCTCCCTTTCTGATGTTTCCCACACATTTCTTCTAACATTCAATTCTTAATAAATAATGGAATTTCCAACATTATCAAGCTTTTGTTTTATTTTCATCTAAATATCTAAGTGCCCTACGTCTGTTAATATAATGATATTTGACCAGAAAAAAAAATGTACCTATTGAAACTTAATTTATTGGAGAAAAAAATAACTCTATACTTAATAAATAAAGTATAAAACTCAGGAAATTCTAGTTCCTACAGTCTACATACAATAAAGGTAATAGATGTACAATTCCTAATATTAAGATTTTGTTTTTAGCAACAACTGCTTAGACTAGACTAGAATATAGAAATATATTAATCCCTTTACCCTTTCAACATTGTCCAGACCTAGAGAATGCACTGGCTCTACAGTGGTAATTTCTGTTATTTATTTTTTATTTTTTTAAAATATTTAATTAATTAATGTATTTATGAGAGGCACACACACACACACACACACACACACACACAGAAGCAGAGACACAGGCAAGGGAAGAAGCAGGCTCCATGCAGAGAGCCTAACACGGGACTCGATCCTGAGACTCCAGGATCATGCCCTGGGCTGAAGGCAGGCACTAAACCGCTAGGCCACCCAGGCTTCCCACCTTCTGTTTTTAGAGTTGATGCTTATCTTCTACCCATCCCTCTCAATATCTTTGTTAAAAATAAAATACTCACCCAATTAGCCATTATATATTAGGCTGGTATATTTTCTGGTTCAGATACACACATGCTGCTTTCATTTCCTCAATGTTTAGGACACACACCCACATTACATGGTATAGATTAGCTTCTCCCTATGCCCCTCTTCTAAATACAACTAAATAATCTAAAAACAATCCAAAGACAACTACAAAAGTATCTGAAAGTGGGAAAGTCAAAGTGTGCCTGGACAGAGACTCTAGGATTCAAGAAATGGAATGACAATGAATCACCTGGGTTTTCTTTTTCATTTACCATCAATCTTGTTTTGGCATCTAGAGATGCCCACCATCTAGAACCATCAAGAAGAACCTGCCTCTTTGGCCAAATCACCCAGAAAAGAAAATTCAAGCAAACATCAAGTAGCAGGCCCTGTCCCCAATCCACACCCAGTGCTTTAGGGAGCAAGAGTCTTTTACATTGTCACAGACCCTGGTATCTCCAAACCTATAGCTATTGGCACGAAGGAGCTCGGGTCAGCATCTGCCAGCCCTCCACTAGTGAAAGAGTCTGAATTAAGCCAATGACTTTTTGTCACATGCTTTTCCCTACTTGCAGAAGTTGGCCCAGGAAAACACTATGTGAGCACCATCAGAGATCAAGCCAAAACCCCTGAAGCCCCAGAAAAATAAAATAAAGCAGATAAGAAAATATTACAAGGGGTCTGAAAATTAAACAGAAACCACAGACCACAAGGGAAGGCCAGAACATACACAAAGCACTAAATGGGGGGACTGGTGATTTAATGGGCAACAGGAGATTTAAATAGGATTATGTCTCCTAACTATAACCAAAGGACCAAGATAAAAATCCCTATTCTTTTATCATACCAAGAATGAAGACATTCATGATCTGGTGAGAAAAGACATTAACTAATATTAATATCAAAATGAATCTGATCTTGGAATTACCTGGCAAGGATTTTAAAGTAGCCATCATAAAAGTGTTTCAGTAATCAATATGAATCTTGAAACAAATGAAATGGTAGAAGATCACAGCACATAAATAACAGTTATAAAGAGGCACCAAGTGGGAAATGTAGAACTAAAAAGTCCAAGAACAACAACAGCACAATCTGAATGGGAACAGTAGTAGAGGGAAACAGCAGAAGACAGAATCAGTGAGCTTTAGGACAGGTCAAAAATCCCATCAACACAAGGAAAGTAGTCTAAAAAACAGCAGAGCCTCGGGCATCTGTGGGAAAATGTGAAAAGATGTAATACCGATGTTACTATTGTTGCAAAAGAGAAAGAGTGTGGAACAGAAAATTATTCCCATCAATCATGCTGAAAACTCCCGAAATATGTAATTCATAAACCTACAGATTCAAGAAACTGAGAGAACCCCACAGAGGATAAACCCAAAGAAATCCATAAAAAGACATCAGAATTAACTAAAAAAACAATGTTAAAGAAAAGAGTATTAAAAGCAACCAAAGAAAAAGTGACTCATTACCTACAAAGAATACCAATTTGGATGATAGCAGTTGTCTCATCTGAAACAGAGGCCTGAAGAAAGTAGCAAAGCATTTGTCAAGTACTAAAAGTAACATCAACCATGCATTCAATCAGTATTTAGTGAATCTCCATCCAGAAAGGGGGGTAATAAACATATTTTCAGAGAAGCAAATTAATTTCTGTCATCTGTGGATCTCTCCTCTGGTCACAGTTAAAGGAATCTCTCCTAAGAAAAATAAAATATCAATAGAAGGAAAGAAAAAAAATAGAATGGGTAAAAAAAAAAAAATAGGAGTGTGTACAATGTACTTGTTCTCATGAGTTTTTTAAACCATATCTTTTTGTTGAATTAAAATAATTCCACCAGAACAGCTGGGTGGCTCAACAGTTGAGCATCTGCCTTTGGCTCAGGGCGTGATCCTGGGGTGCCGGGATTGAGTCCCGCATCGGGCTCCCCACAGGGAGCCTGCTTCTCCCTTTGCCTGTATCTCTACCTCTCTCTCTCTACCTGTCTCTCATGAATAAATAAATAAAATCTTTAAAAAATAATAATAATTCCACCATCAGATGCAGTGCTCACTGCATGTGAAGAAATACGTAAGACAACCACATTTCAAAAATGGGAAAAAAAGACCCTGACTGAATTCAGATGGAACAAACAAAACAGTCCAATAAACAGTAAAGAAATTATGTAACTAACTTGCTCTCAAAAACTAAATTGTCAAGCCATAATGGTTTCACTAGGGTAATATTAACCAAATCTTTAAAGAAAAAATAACACCAATTTTAAACAATCTCTTCCAGAAAATAGAAGGGAAGGAAACACTTCCCATTTTATTTTATAAGGTGGTAGTCCTGATATCAAAACCAAACACAATTACAAAACAAGAAAACCACAGAATAATATCTCTCATGAATTGAAATGCAAAAATCTATAACAAAATACTAAACAATTTAATAATCAAGTGGGATTTATTCAAGACATGCAAGACTGGTAATATTCAAAAATCCAACATACTAATAACCAAGTTAACAGGATATGGAAAACATCACGATCATATCAGAAAATTAGCATTTGACAAAGTGCAAAACTCATTTATTATAAAGCACTTAGAAATCTAGGATTAGAGAACACTTTCTCTAATAGACAAAGCACATCAACAAAAAAATCTATTATGTGTTTGATGTTGTAGGAGTGAATGCTTTTACCTTGAGATCAGGAACACGGCAAGAGTGTTTGCTTTCACAATTCTTACTCATTTTACTACTGAATGTTCTAGCCAGGCCAAAAAGGGGAGAAAAGAAATTAAGATAAACATACTTAAAATGACTTAAAATTCATACTTTCTAAAAAAACAAATTACAATGAATCAAAGGCTTAAATGTAAATACAGACCTGTGAATTTATAGAAAAAATATTTTGAATAAATTTTCAGATATATATGAATATATATCTTGGATCCTTATATGCTATATAGCATACTTAATATGCACATGTGTTATATATCTTATATCTCTGTATATATCTATATTTATAAAGATTTCTTTAACTTAATCCCCAAAGCACAATCAATAACAGAAAAAACATTGATAAGTTTGACCTCATGGAAACTAAAAATTATTTATTGCTCTCCAACAGTCCTGATTAGTAGGCTGAAAAGATAAAATACAACTTGAACAAATGTGAGAAAACGTTTACAAATCGCACATCTGAAAGAAGGCTTGTATCTAAAATATATAAAGAACCCTCAAGTCTCAAGAGTAAATAAAAAAAGCAATCCAATTAGAAAATGGGCAAAAGAAATGAACAGACATTTCAGTGAAGAAATCTTTAGACAAGAAGTATGGATAACATATAAGCACTTGAAAAGATGTTCAACATCATTAACTATCAAGGAAATGTAAATTAAAACCACGATGCAGTATCACTAAACATCTGTTAGAATGCCTGAAACAAAATATGCTGACACGGATGTGGAGAAACTAGATCACTCATTCATTGCTGCTGTGAATGTAAAATGGTTCAGCTACTCTTGAAAATAGATTGGCAGTTTATTTTAAGCCATAAATATATTTACTATTCAAAGCAGCAATTATACTCATGGGCATTTATCCTTGAGCAATGAAAACTTTTGTTCAGGCAAAAATCTGTATATAAATATGCACAGCCACTTTATGATATATCAAAATGTGAAAACAATCCAAAATGTCCTTTGATGGGCGAATGGTAAACAAACTGTGAGTTATGCATACCACGGAATAGTACGCAGTAATAAAAAGGAATGAAACAATAACGCACGCAATAACTTGGAGGGAGCTTAAGGGAATTATACGACGTTTTCAAAATAAAGTCATTAGGGAGACATTTGGTTACCAATTGAATGGGTTTGCGTTTGGGTTGTAGCACTAGGGAGTCCGGGTGATAGAACAATTCTGCATCTGATCGCTGTTGTTCCATAGAACACATGACACACAGAAACACATACCCTGGGGAGCGCGTATTTTACAGAACCTGAGTATGTTTTGCGGATTGTATAAATGTGGATGTCATGGTGCACTACATCTATGCAGGATGCTAATGCCAGAAGAGAAGTGAAAAGTGCACTTTTTTTTTCCAACTTTCTGAGAATCTTTTTAATTACCTTAAAAACATATACAAAGGAAATGCATCCCATGTGCCCAAAGTTTGCTCAAAAACTCAGGCAAGTTAGAGAAATCTAACTAACTACGGAAAGTTTAGGCTGTAGGAAAGTGGTCAGAACTGCCCTCCATACTACTTATGTCTAAGCAATGGATGGATATAAGCTTTCCATTTTACACGAGATTAAAGGTTTGAACCATCTCATAATCATAAGAAAGTTACACTTAACAAATAAAAGCAAGCTCAGCTACCCATGCGGAATCAAATATTATAGTAGCCATAATAATAAAATTATGTGTTCTCAGGATATTTCTTCCTTGGGCACACAAAGAGTAACACCAAGTCCACCCTTACTATCTCCCAAGAGACTCTACCTTAAAATGAGTGCTCCTTGGTCTTGTACTTCAATCCTAATCTTCTCTTTAGAAAAAGGAAAACAAATTTTGAGGTATGTGCATTTTCCCCCTTTCAACACTTGGAAACAGAAACTCATCTAAGTATTTGACACAAAATTTATAGCCACTTCCCGGCTTCCTCACAGAATCTTCGACACAGAAGCATCCACGTGTGATAGCTCATTTCTATTTTAAACTATATAAGCTAGACCTATAACCTCACAGCTCAGTCTTGTCCATTGGGACACCAGGTATAAGTTATACATTTAAATAATATTCCTTCCAAATTCTAAAGAGAATATAAGCAAGTCAACACACATTTCTTTTCAGAATTTAGGCCGGGGAAAAATAATTAAAATGAGTATGTCACTCTTTTTAAAATCGGCTCCTTCTGTTTTAATTTTGCTGGGAAGTATATCAGTTGTAAAATTTGGTTTTGCTAAACCAGAATATATCAGCTTGGCTTAATAGAATAAAAAATGGCTACAAATTATTTGGTCAGTTTTGGTCTAACAACTGCCTCCAGTTACAGAAGAAGAGAAAGAACCTAGGCTTATAATATGTATTAAAAAGTATTTATCAAGGTAATTCTACTCCATAACGTGTGGAAAATGTCAGCGCCAATCGTGAAAATTTCTTGCGACCAAACTTTTTCTTGATTCTGGTAAATTGTCGGTGCTAATTACTGTCTGAAATTTAAGTTGTCAGGTAAAGCATACAGCGTTGACATCAAGAAACAACTGATGCATTCGATCATAAAATTAAGAATGTCACTGTGAATAGCTGTTGAAAATGTATACGTAATGTGTTATTTTACCTTGCACATAGATCCTAATAAATAGAATACAAATATTGCTTTTATGATAATGCTTAAAATTAATTATCAAAAGCTTGTCAGCCTGAAGACAAATATCTTTAAGCCCATACTTCTTTAGTAAAATCTTATTAAATAAAATGATGAGGATATTTTCTTGCCTCACTTACATTGGATCATTCATTGCTTGGGTTCTGTGACAATGACTATTTATTTTAAGGATGTATCAGTTTAACCTGTGTTTTGTGCACCAATTTATATTTGATTAGATCTGGGGTGAATAGGTTTCAACTTCAGGGTCTGCTCCTTTCAACTGGCTACAGCAGCCTGGAGCACAATTTTGAGCAGAAATCCAAGTCTAAGTGGGAAAGAGCAGAGATATCTTCCAAGTGTGTGAGACCCTGAGTGTCATGACACAGCAACTAAATATTTCTCACCCTGGGTGAAACATCTAAATGCTGTAAATATAAATGAGATTGAAAAGTTCATGTATCTGTGGCATCAGAAACCCCATTTTACTTAAAAGTAGAAATCATAAAGCTGGAACAAACACATCTCTAGTTTTTTCATTATTTTTTTATTATTTTTAAGATTTGATTTATTTGAGAGACAGAGAGCACAAGTGGGGCTGGGGGAGAAACAGGGAGAAGGAGAAGCAGACTTTCCCCTGAGCATGGAGCCCAACGCAGGGTTAGATCTCAGGACTCTGGGAGCATGACCTGAGCCAAAGGCAGGTGTCTAACTGACTGAGCCACCCAGACACCCCACCAGTGCATCTTTAAAATAATTGTTATTCCACTCTTTGTATTTTCTCTAGAATGATTCTTTTTTTTTTCTTTTAAAAATATGCTATTGATTGACAACACGTTTGAAATGGACACATTATTTGTATTATTTTCCTCAAGAATTTAGAAAGTATTGGTACGTAGTCTATTTAATTTGGAGCCTCCTTATGTGGCACCTAAGAGACCTAAACAGAGTCATTCAGGGATCTGATATTATAAAACTGAGTCAAACAAAACCCCAAACAAAACAGATTCTTAAATATAGAGAACAAACTCGTGGTTACCAGAGGGGAGTGTGTGTGGGGGGATGGGTGAAACAGGTCATGGGATTAAGGGGTGCACCTGTTGTGATGAGCACCCAAATGCTGTATGGCAGTGCTGAATCACTATACTAAATACCTGAGATTAATATAACACTGTCAACTATGCTGGAATTAAAATTAAAAAAAAAAAAAAAACTGGGATCCCTGGGTGGCGCAGCGGTTTAGCGCCTGCCTTTGGCCCAGGGCGCGATCCTGGAGACCCGGGATCAAATCCCATGTCAGGCTCCTGGTGCATGGAGTCTGCTTCTCCCTCTGCCTGTGTCTCTGCCTCTCTCTCTCTCTCTCTCTCTCTCTCTCTGTGACTATCATAAATAAATAAATAAATAAATAAATAAATAAATAAATAAATAAAAAACTGAGTTACTTTAGTAACTTTGTTTTATAGTATAGAGAACTCTGGATTAATATATTTCTGGTAGGAGTGCTGAACTTATTGTATTGTGAGGACATTTTGCATAAGAATACACATTTGCACCTTAAGTATACGCTCTGCTTTTCAATTATGTAGTGGAAGTAGGGAGGTGTTTTCATTATCCTACTTTGCTTTTGACTTCTCACCAGTCAGAGGTATCCACCCAGATGGTTATAAATATTTAGAAATCTGAGGCATTTCAAAGTCATGAAATGTGCTACATTCTAAACACAAAAGCCATCACTAATTCTCGACTCACTTAATTTGAAAATCTAGAATTAAAGGATAAATATATATCATAGATAAATATGAATAAACACACACACGTACACACACACACGCACACACCTTAGTTCTTTTCCTGTATGGTCATCCTGATTATTCTGTTCCCATTTCACACTGTAACAGAGGCTGAACCTAATGACTTTACCTGCCAGATGATTGTTTGAAGACTCAAACAATGATTGTTCATTTGGGTCTCCATCGCCCCGCTGATGCTCTAAATCCAAAATACTTATACAAAAAAAAAAAAAATACTTATACAGATGCACATATACACCGTGCCAGTCAGTACACGATGTAGCTCTCTCCGTAACTCTTCACTAATCACTGGCTCATACGGTCTCTCCAGTTTATTTCATGGAATAGGCAAATGCTAATATACTTTAAAATAAAAAGTTAGTGAAGTAACTTATGAAATTACATTTCACTGCATTTTTAAATTATCAGCAGTTTTGCAATAAATTGAACCGGCTGCTACATAGCAAAGTTAGCAATTCCAGGCCTCTAAATATTCAGTGTATATTCAAACTCCACAGAATATATTTACCCATATGAGAGAAACATAGAGGAAAACTTCTGACAGGAATGAAGATCCGTCAAAACAGTGAAATGTAATTATAAGGTTGTTCAATTGCTTGAAACTAGAGTCTCTAAAACAGAAAATGCATCTATGGAAATTTCACCATCCAAATTGTCACAGATATCTATTTTATCCATTTTTACTTATCAAAGTAGGACACGAGACTGGTAAACACATATTTACTATATTACTAAATAAAGCAATGACTTGGATTATATTTCAAAAGACTCATCTTCTAGGAAAGAATTTCATGTGAACAGTTATGTTCAAAATAACCATCACTGGGTTCCAGGACAGAAAGGAATGCATGATACTCAGAGATGACTTAAAGAACATAAAATTTCCACCATAGCCTAAAAACCCAAACTATCTATGATTAAAATATATTCATAATAGCCTATAAATTATTCAGACAGAGCATAGTTAAATATAACAAAAATACATGAAGTCTCCAAAAAATTAATGCTGAGTATCTTAAATATCAAGAGATATATTTTCAATACCTACCAAAGGAAATATTCATTCATTCATTGAGTACTGTGTAGAGTCTTGTTCTTGGCTTATGTTATTTTGGCTCAATGCAATGGGTAGTAACAATAAATAATCTTTAGAATTCCTCTGGTTTGTTAATTATACTCAAAAGGCATTATTGGTAGGCAGAAAAACTCCATTCCAATAAAATATGAAACGATTAGAGTTTAAAAACAATTACAGACAACACCATAACTAATGAATATCACACATATTCTTCTCTGCCAGGAAAATGAATCTACTTTGCTGTTCATCTTTAGTTTGACAAAGTGATACATAGCTTGCTTCCCAAAGTAGATTTAATAGTGTAGATTATTTTGCAGACTCGAAAACGGCACAGAAAATCAGTACGTTGCTTTATGTCATCCTGACATAGCTTTTTGTCTTGCCACCAAAGCACAATTGGAACATTTGAGTCTAATCAAAATATGGGAAGGTTTGACTGCTTGGATTTTTGTCTGTGTGTTAAGATTATTCAGGGGTTGTAGAGCAGGGCCGGGGAGTTAAGTGTAAAAAAATTATTTGTTTTAATTGTTTGTAAAAAAAAATGGAAATCTTTAAATAGAGGAGCTGAAGAGGATTAATATATATAGCTATAAAAATTTAAATCTATAGCTGAATGCTACTGCAATCATAGCTATCATTTTTATAGTATCTATTTTTAGGAGACTGTAATCAATTAATTAATAGAATTCGAATCTCCCATATCTTTGCATTTTATTTCAGGTCCTAATATACTTTGTATACTTAGTAAGTACTCCAAAAATACCACCTAAATCAAGCTTTTGGATTCTTTAGAATTCCAAATTGACATATATGAATATATGCTGTTTTTCAAAAAGCTATTACTGACCACTTACTAATTCCCTGTCGTTGCTGAGTTTTCTAGAAGTGTGCATTAATGCTCTGAGAAGCAACGAGATTTAAGTCCTAAAAAAAAAAGTGCATTTATATGAAAATGGAAAGAAAATATAGATATATTGATTCGTATTTGGAAGGTCACAAAGTTCTCACTAAATACACCAATAAATATGCTAAATTGGGTTGTCATATTTGGGAAATGGTCCAGTACAAGTATAGATATAACTCTACAGAGATTTATGTTAAATATGACCTTAACTCATAAATACGTTGGAAGACCAAGATGATACGTTTAAAGAAAACGCATCAGTTGGAATAAACAAACAAACAAATAAATAAAATGCAGCAGAACGAAGAAAACAAGATAATCTGAAGAGATTTCTAGAATGCAGATAGTATGTTCTAAATACATATATATTATTCTACATGTGTATTCTAAATGCTCTAAATATACATATTTGTTTCCCAATTTTTTTTTATTTTGTCTAATATGCTGCTCATTTGAAAATAACATCAACCAACACAAGTAGTATGCATTAAGGAAAGTAGTAATCTCAGGAAAAGGGGGCAGCCCAGGTGGCTCAGTGGTTTAGCACAGCCTTAAGCTCAGGGCGTGATCCTTGAGGCCCAGGATCGAGCCCCACGTCGGGCTCCCTGCATGGAGCCTGCTTCTCCCTCTGCCTGTGTCTATGCCGCCGCCCCCCCCCCCCCCCCCGGTTTCTCATGAATAAATAAAACCTTTCTTTTTAATAAAATCTTAAAAAAAAAAAAGAAAAGAAAATGGAGTTCTTGGGAATTAAGGACATTACTGCAAATGTAGAGAGGTGAAGTTTAGGGGAATAGTGAGTCAGAAAGCTCATCATTTCATGGCAGTATCAAGGTCGCAAAGAAAGAGAACTATCAAAATTGCAGCATTATGGAAATAAACAACAAAACATGAACAAAAAGCCAAAAAAAAGTAATGCTATTTAAACAATTTTAATAATTTCATCAATTACGGTGACAGTGGTGAATTAATTTAAATTTGCTCCACAGTTTTACAATTTTTTAAAGATTTTATTTATTTATTCATGAGAGACACACACACACACACAGAGGCAGAGACACAGGCAGAGGGAGAAGCAGGCTCCATGCAGGGAGCCCAATGGGGGACTCGATCCCGGGATCCCGGGGTCACACCCTGGGCCAAAGGCAAGTGCCAAACCACTGAGCCGCCCAGGAATCCCCACTTCTGCATTTTTAAGACATTTTCTTATTTAATTGAGAGAGAGAAAATGAGAAAGAGCTGGGTGAGGGGAGGAGGGGGAGAGAGAGAGAGAGAATCCACAAGCAGACTCTCTGCTGAGCCTGGAGCCCAATGTGAGCTCCGTCCCAGGACCCTGAGATCACGATCTGAGCTGAAATCAAGAACTGGCTGCTCAATGGACTGAGCCAGACTGAGCCACCCAGGCGCCCTCATATCTTTGTATTAAGCATTTATTGTAACCTGTGCTGATACTGATTTTACAGTATTTTAAAAGTAGTGTAAAATATTTTAAATATTTTTAAACTAAACACTAAACACTAAACAATATTTTTAAAATATATATTTTAAGAGGATGGTTAAAAGGTAGCTCTGCTCTTAATTTTACATATAATGGAGTGGCCAGGCAAGCCCGAGGACAAGGAAGCAGTAACAAATTTTATAGCACATAATAAGTATCACCAGCTGCTAAAGAATTTAATGGAGTATATAGATAGCAGACTCAGAGATTAAAAATGTAGAGCAGAATGAGAAAGAATTCAAGAACAGGAAAAATCACAAGCACGGGTGGCGACAAGTTCATGTAGCTACGGAACGTAAGGGTGTGTACTCATGTCTGTGGGTCTACTCACCCAGTAAATAAGCGCCTGACCACAGAAATAGGCCTCTTATAGATATTATTTATATATATATATGACATTATATATATATGGAATATTCATCACAAAAAACAAATCTACATATAAAGTTTCAGATATCCAAGCATGAATACACTGCTTTACTTTTTCTCAGAACACTAAGTTTTGAACATCGTAAAGGCCGTTTTACAATTAAAAAAAAAATGCCCACTTCAAAGCAACATGTTAATTCCACGATAATTAGTTGAAAACTGTCTGTATCTTATTTACACTACTGTGGCATAATTATAAGGGAAAATAAACTTCCATAATCAAAGTTTTGCTCAAATCAAGGGAAAAATCAGAAGATAGCATTAGAAATGTAGGTTTCCTTTCCTTGGTTGAAAGCCAATGCTATGTATAATTTAGAAACCAAAGTGAAGTGAACCTCAGCTAACTCTTTCCATACTCTTTTACAAATAAAATCTATTTATATATAAAATGAAAGAAACATATGCCCCGTTTTTAACCCTTTTCATCTATCCACTCTCTAAACAGTAATTTATTTACAGTAAGGAACTCTAAAGGTAACACTCTGATTACATTTGTTTTAGCTAGAAAAATAGGTTATAGAAAATTTTAATCATCAGCAGTTATTACTCAGCTGGTATTTAGTATTAGTATTTATCATTAACTAATAATAAATTTAGTATTTAATCCCATGGTAAGCATCTCTATTAATTATTGTGCAGGATTTCCAATAAAAGTGTCTTGAAATATTTAGTGTTAGTTTATATTCAATAGAGGTTGAATTTCATCAAATTACAGATACAAAGGAAACCAGTTAGCATTAAATAATTGTCCTTTTAAAATCATATAACTAAAAATGTATAAATATATATTAGCAATAGACTATTTGTGATATTAAGAAAAATATGAATATGTGTGCATGCATATATATTTTTATGTGCATATAGACACACACACATATATATACTTATATTTCTTTTGTGTAATGTATTGAAAAATTGCCAATAATAGCTTCAGAATAACAAGAGGACCAGATGCAGGTTACACAAGAGTAAATCATTTCCTGATACAGGTAGAGGTCATAGCAGTCAGGACACACAGCAGAAGGGTCAGCCACATTTCTCAGGGTCACTACTGCAAGCGATCTGACAAAATGCTGCTGCATATCACACTGCTTTAAAAGTTTAACATTATCCAGGAAAAAAATAAACAAAATATCGTGCAAAACAGAACTTTACACAGGAGTTCATGTCTTCTTTTTACTCCTAGCTTTTCGAAACTTAGACACACTGGCTCAGAAACTCATTGAGAGCTGCCACCTGGGGAGCCTGCGGGTGATGCTAACAGGCTCATCATCATATGACGGACGGAGTATTTTACACACCTCTTCCCCTTACATTTTCACTATTTTATGTATTTTTCCAGCCAGTATTGCTTGGTGCCTATTAAGTTTTGGGTATGTGCTTGGCACTCAGAGCAACAGGGGAGGAATGCAGACCTAAGCCCTGGCCTAGGTAGCTCTCAGCCTCTTGGAAACTCCCTGAAAGCAGGCTGTAGATCCTTTGTATTTCATCGCCCCCGCAATCGAGAGCAGCACTGACAAAACACCAGGGCACTTTTCCATATACTTGCTATATTTTGAAGTGAAGCACATTTGTCATTAAATCTCATAGAGTTTTATAACGTCAACAAATATGATAAATATTGATGTAGAGTAGAGAATCCAATGCAGCTTTATCCTTAGATATTCATGGGTGTTAATCCTTCTCAGAGATTTTCACACTTCAACTCTTCTTGTTTTCAGTTGTCATACATAATTCATATAAAAATCTCAAAAGCAGAAAACTGTGAACTAAGAATACCTTAGTAAAATCTCAAGTAGTGAAGGTGGGTATCAATCTGACTTATTTATAAAATAAAGCTATATATACATTTTATATTTATTTTTATTTATATATTGCCTCTTTTTTTTTTTATTGCCTCTTTTTAATTAGGTTTTATTTCTACCCTGAGAAGTATGTAGAATATTCCGGAGAAAAATAAAATCTGTTCCTTAGTTTGATAAAGTGTCAAGCAGTACCTTTTTATGTTTCTCATACTATAGAAATTAAGTATCTCTACTGGTTTTATTGACCATTTGGAGGAGATATAAGCACTAGGGGATCTGCATTTAATTTGACCAAGAATAAAGGAGAAAAAGCATTTGAGAATCGTTTTTGTACTTTCGCAGTGATTTCAAACCCCTGTAAACAAATATATATATATGCATACAAAACATATTATGTATGTTTGGAAACATATATGTCTGGAAATATGAAGCATAGAAAATAAAACATACATGACAGTACTTTACCAAGAGGGAATAATTTAATATTGATCTTATGCGTTATGTACATATAAAAGTTTATTTTAAAACATCTACCTAATGTTTTCTTTTAAATTAAGACATGTATTGCAGCCAGCTATGACCAAAGTGTTTCTACTTAGACATATGGAGCTGCTTTAGTTACCACTTGTTACCAGGCTATAAAAAACTAGTTATATACAGAAAGAATTGTCAAAGAAATTCCAATAATCTGGTATTTGATTTTTAGGTAAAAACATGTTTGCGATTTATTTAAGAGGCACCACTGGCATTACTCTTTGCACATTTGAAAACTGCATGCATTTTCTTTTTTTACTTCCATCATCTATTATAATTGTGAACTGATGCAGAGAGAGGACTATTTGTTTTCAGAGCTAAAAGGCCCATCGGAGAAAATGAAATCTACATTTTTATTAAGGAGATATTTTCTATTAAAACTTGATATTTGGATTAACCATAAAAGGGAAACACTTTACTAATGATTATGATGCTTACGCATTTCATTGACGAGTCCATTTTAAAATGAAATAGACACATAAGTCTTTATGTGAGAAGATTTTTTGAAATAAGTCTTTTTTTCTTCTTCTTTCTGGGCTCACACCTAAATTGGTTTGCTTTTAGGAATGACCAGGTAATGACTGGCCAACCCATATGTTTTCCATCTTTGATCCTATTTCCCCTTCAACTGAGTGATAGTGACCTACAGGGAGAACAGAGCCATGTATTGCTAACGGCTGAATCTCTAAATGATGTGTGTAGATACCCTCAGCTGCTGACCTGGCGCCATGCTGGCTCTTCAACAGAGACCCTATACTTACACCTAAAATTTATGACCTGCTTGTGGTAAGCTTCAAAGCTGGACTGTATCAACAGAGGCCAGGGTTTAGGTGTTTAATCATACCCTGTGCCTTTAGTGCCTATCAGGTGCCAGGAACTTAATAGGCTGTAAGCAGTATTGTAATATTGGAAAAATGATTTCTTTGGCATAATTTTACACCATTAATTTCATGCAAGCCTAGGATTCATAGTGTACATTCTTTGAGATTATGTTCTTCACTTTGTCTACTGCCTCTTGTCCTCTATGATTCTTTTAATTTCAATGTTTCTATGAAATATTTAGATAATACTTTATTTTATAATCATGATGACAGTCAAGAGGTTTTCCAAGGTTTAATTATTATAACATAGTAAAACTGCTGGCCTTTTATTGAGATTGCAGTAAATATTTTATTAGCCTCATTTACTTTTTTAATTATAATTATTCCAGGAGGTTTTAAGTTTATAGATTTTAAATCCTAATCATTTTCTTCTGCAATATTTTTTTTCTAAAATTTGCAAGATTATATTAACCTTTCCTCCCGCAGGTATCATAAATATTCATCATAATTCCTTCTGTTTTTTTAAGCTCTTTTGATAATTCATTCCCCAGTGCATTACCACCTTGTTTGAAAAGATTTTAGTTGATTTCTCCAATATTGCCATAATTTACTGTCAGATATCTTCTTTAACCTTGAGTATGATGTTTCTTTGATTGCATGATGAATGCTTGTGTGTATAATTATTTACTTATGGAATATTCTGTTACCATGATTTGTCTTTTTTTGTCTGTCTTACATCAGTGTCAGATTCAAGATTTTAAAGGCAGAAACATGTATTTATGAGTCATATTTATTATTTATAAATATTTAACAAGTTAGATTGAAAAGGTAATATGCACCCAATGATAAATCCATATTTAATGAATTATCTATAATTAATAAATGATTAGTCCAGAAGTTAGAAAAAAGATAAAAAATTTCACCATAGGCTAGATAAAATTATCCTATGTTTCCCAGGAAAATCCTAAAGAAATTCAATGTAATGCCTAAATTTTAGAAAATATTATTTAAAGTATTCATTATACATGATCCACTTAAAATGATATGACTTCCCATCTGATTCACCAAGGCAGGAAAAATATTAATGAGATGATCACTTCTCATTTGTAACTCACTGACCCTATGTAATGACAAAGAACACTTTGTAATTTCTTGGATATTAGATTTTTTTAAATTTATTTTTTGATCTCAAGTTTAAAATTGACTTAGACTTTTTGCTATTAAGTGATCTGAAAGAAAGATAGCATAAATAGCAACAATGAGCCCTAATAAGCATAACTCTCATGGGTAGGTCAATATCTACTCCCTGGTTTATTCATTTAGATTACACAAGTTTTCACAAAATCATGGATTTGCACTATTCTCATTTACAAACCCTTTTAAAAAACTAGCTTATTGAGCTTCCACAATATGTTTACATGCATTACTTTTTGAATCTTCCAAAAAATTCTTAAGAGGATGAAAATTAAGTGACTTACATTACAATCTAACTCCACTTGAAGGAATAAGACAAAGATGCTGTCGAAAAGTGAGAACAGTTGTGTGAAAGAGAAAAAATCTAATACCCAAATTTTCAAATGTTTTTAAAGTCTATCACTTGACTGAAAATTTTTAGAACTAGAACATGATAGAATATCAAAGAAAGGACATACCAAGAATATTTCCATATGTTGTTTTCAGAAAATGCACTCAGCCAGCTGAGTAGTCAATGGAGGTACACAAAATGGGTTAGTTATGCAGATAAGTTGAAGAGAACTTGAGTAAAGTTTTTGGAACATGAAACTATACATATAAAATACACACACACACATATATATACATATACATGCATTTTGGGTACTTCCATTATAAGACCTACGCTAAGAAAATATTCAGAAATTCAAAATATATGAACAAAAATGACAACACAAAAATATTGGCAGCAGCAATAAAAATAAAGAGTCAAACATAATGGTTTGGATATACATTTTGACACATCCTTTCAATATTATGTTGAAATATTTAAGGCTACTAGAATATCACATGCTGTACCATTTGGTGCAAAAGTGTTTTAAAACCGTTATACGTGCAACATGTAATAAAGTGATTATATATAATGCTCATTATAATATATATATATATATGCTCTGAAGAATATTCAGTGTTTACAGAGATTATCTTTGAATGTTGGGATTGTAGGTGGTCTTCATTTTGTATTTTATGCATTTTCTACACATGCATTCAAAAACCAAATTGGTATTACTTTATGTAGACTCAAATAAAATGAACAATCCAAGTATAGCAACGCTATAAGCTATGCTTTAAAAAATAAAAACCTCAATTCCCTGGAAATTTACAACAAATAGTAATAAGCCCTATTTGAATATAAGTTAACAGTATAACAATATCTATGTGACAATATAAGAGATAGCCAACATCCTAGATTTTCTCCATGACTCTAACAAGCAAAAAAATAGCTTTATTAAGAAATTAGAAAGATCTCCAATAATCTAATTTTACACATTAAGGAACTAGAAAAAGAACAAATTAAGCCTAAAATTAGCAGAAAGAAGGAAATACTAAAAAACAGAGTAGAAATAAATGAAACAAAGACCAGAGAAATAACAGAAAAGATTTTTAAATATCTAAGAGATGGTTTTTCAAAAGTAAAATCCAACATGGGCAAACCTCTAGCTAGACGGAAGGAAATAAAGGAGATTCGAATAAAATTAAAAATGTAAAAAGAGACATTACGGTTGATTTCAAAGAAACACATGAGATCACAAGAGCCTACTCCGTCAACAATTTGGAAAACCCAGAAGAAATGGATAAATTCCTAGAAATATACAACCTTCCTTCCAAGACTGAAGCAGGAAGAAAGAGAAAAACTGAAATGACCAATAGTGAATAAGGACATTGAATCAGTGCTCAGAACCTCCCAGGACGGTCATCTCTGGGACCAGACAGCTTCCCTGGTGAATCCTGCCAAACATCTGAGAAACTAATTATGAGCCCTGCTGTATACACAGTATGTTCAGATGGCTTGGTGCATTCAGACAGACCATTTCTGTCTTTAGCATATTTTTAAAATCTTGTAGCAAATGTATCTGATATAGAGAAATATAATCAAAATAATTTTCTTGAGTACACTACATAAATAGCATTATATGTTAGCAAAGTACTTACTGAAATTAAATGTATGAGCTAGAATTACAGCATTGACTTTTTTGATACTTTTCACTCTGGTGATTAGGTCAAAAACCGTACAGGGGATCACCCGTTTCACTACCCCATAGGCTAGATTTCCCCATGAGGTTAGGTTTGAGGAAGGAATGGGGAAAAGAGAAGAGGACTCTAAGGAGCTAGGCTTGTTACATTGTGGGGAAGAGCGTCACCAGAGATCAGAATTTCTTAATGTACTGCCCTGCCAAGTCCATAAATAGCTAAATCTGTCTCAGTGAAGATACTTGCAAGATCGAGGAGGTATGCACGTTCTATAATAGAGCACAAAATTTTGTTTCCTGTTTCTACAAAGACACCACCTATATAGTAAATACTGAACAGATGGTATGAAGCTAGCATAAAAAAAGCACCGTGTTTTCAGGAAGGGAAAAAAAAAAAAAAGAAAACGTTTTTACTTTGTGTTTGAACTATTTTATATTCTAATTTGATTTATGTATGAAAATAAAAACAATAGATCTAACCATATAGGTGGGGGTTACTAGTCATTAAAACATAGTATATGCTTATTTCTGGGCAGCTGTTCTGTTCAGATTATTTAATTCAATTATGATGGGACATAAATAATATTTCCAATAATGCTCTTGTTCAGAGAGAAAATATGGCATAACTTTATGGATATTAGCTGGGTTTCTAATCTTTAATAACTAAAAATATAGAAGCCTGAGAGAAGATTAAGAGCTCATAAATCTGGATAAGAAAGAGGGAAGTTTATCACGTTTTAATGTTATATTAGCTATACACATAACTTTATATCCAATTGGATATTATAAATTTTTTATTTTCTCTATAGTCTACCCGAAGGATGGAAAATGATATATTTAGCAAATCTATGTTAATCAAAAGGCTTAAAATATTGGCAAAATTGCTACACCATTAAATAGGAAGAACAACTCTTTTATTTTTTTTAATAAGTAGATTCTAATTGTTGAACATTCTACTCATTGAAATGAGTTCAAAGCCTGGCATTTTGGATAAACTTCCCTTTCCATTAGCAAACTGCAAGCTATTATTCTCAGAGCTACGTGCATACTTATTCATGCAGCCAATAATAAAGAAAGAAAGTAAGGCACTGTATTTAATCAATAGTTCTGGTGAGCTCTTTTAAAGTCATTTACAAATATTCTCACAGTTTGATAGGGTTGATTTCTAAGGTAAAATAAAAGATATCTAGGTAAAAAAAATATGTAACCATATTGAGTAGGCATTGGACTTAAATGTCAAATGGAATTAGATCTATTTTCTCCAAATGAACCAATTAAAATGTATGTCACCCACGTAACATACCACCAGGCCAGGGGGACATAGAAACTAATGACGTGATGTTTGCTCTCAAGCAATTTATAGAACACTTAGACAATAAAAGAAAAAAAAATAAATGGAAAAGAGAAGAAATGCCATAAGAACTACTACAAGCCCAATGGGCCAGATTAAAGATAATGACCAGTGATAGTCATTGGATTACAGAAAATTTGGCTATCTACAAGATAAATTAATGGCAAAAATGACAGAACTGGAATAGGATTAGAGAAGGGATAGTCAACAATTACTTTGGGTTTCATGACTTTGATGGAACCACGGTGCTATAAATGTCATAAAAAGAAAAACCAGAAGATTCGATTGATGAAGACCAATGTTTTCCTGAGTGCCTTCTCTATGCTTGACACTGTGCTGTGCTAGAAACGGTATTTCAATCTTCCCCATTAGTGTTGTGCAATTATAAATAGAAAATTAAATAATCTGCCTGTGGTGATACAAATATTAATGTAATCAAGCTTCAAATCAATTTCTGACTGATTCTAAATATCACTCTCTACATTCCATCCTGTTGGTCTCAGGAAAATAAAAGGGATAGTACCTATTGTTCTTGTTTCAATTATTAAAAAAATATTCTTAGACTCCAAAGAGGGGTCCTCAATAGTTCAAAAATTAGTACCTTGTTAGAATAATGTAACTGAAAATCTAGTATTACAAATCTAACAGCATTATATACCGAGTAAGTTTGAGGGGAAAAAACATGATGCTGCGGTAGAGGGCTGTTCATTGATGGAAATAAAAGATCAGATCACAGGTTAAGGGTTGATGCTAGATACACGGAGTCATAAAATTAGGAGTGATTACCATGAAAGCTGATGAGCTGAACAGGGGAGTAAGAATCATAGAGAGAAGCCAATGGCCAATAAAAGAGCAGTGGGGAGACATATATGGATGCAAGGTAGCAAGAATAAAAGGGACTAAACACTGAGACAGAAAGAGGCAAATCAAACAATAATAAATTATAGTACATATTATAAAAAGTAAAATAGTATCTTCCTAAAACTTACATATACTAACATGTCCAGTTTTTAATTGAGAATTTAAATACGGGTATTTGAAATTAAGTTTATCAGTAAGTTAGGATGCCCTTGGTTCCAAGATCTATGTTAAACATTTCATACTTTTGCATTGCATTTTTCAAATTCAACATCACTAACAGGAAGAAAATGAAAAATGTATAATATAATCAGATTAATTGGTATATAGTACAGGAAACCCTCTAACTTAATGTCTCAAGTGTCTGAAACTAATACCATATTACTTTGTCTTTTAAAAGGATATGTATTCTTGTGGATAAATGATGCCAACTGCAAAAGATTTAGCTGAATAAAAAATGGAAATGCTAAGCTTATTTGGCTCATGGGATACAGTTCATCAAAATACTTTTTGAAGATTCTTAGCAGGGAAAATAATGTTTATTGTATTTATTTACACTTTAAAAATCATGTGTAAGCTTGAGATATGTATGAGCACATTATAAAAGAGTATTTGCTCTGCCATACAAGATCAATTTGGTAACTTAAATAATAGTGAAAAGAATCCAGTTAGAATTTCTAGAGAATATAAAATTGATATATAAAGGTAAAACAGGCAGATTTTTTACGTCAAATAATTAAGAATACTGAAAATGGAACAATTCTATTTTACAATAAAAGAAAATAGCTTACTGAAGTTTGTGGCATGCTCTCATATTCCACCTCTAATTGCTAGAGCATGTCTTTTTTACTTTTACTTTTAGATTTTGTTCTAAAAAAACATTTTAACAAGATGATTTTAAGATATATCAAATTAAAATAAAACATATTTATTGATCAAATTTCATTCTCACAGACCAAAAGAAGTAAAATTTCTGATAATGAGAATCTATAATACAACAGATGTCCAAAATGCATGTTTGTAAGTCAATATTTTAAAAACAACCTTTTTCTAATATAACAATAACCACTAAATTAGTATTTCACAAAAATGGTTTGTTGTTTCTCATTCAATCCAGAGATGGTATAAGGAATTAATGATACACTTATCTTAAAGTCTAATTAGGGAAAGAAAAAAAAAATCCAAGGCTCCAACAAAGATTTCGTGGAAATAGGTTTGAAGTATGTCATCAGAGCTTCCCTTCATAGACAAACATGGTGCAACTCTTCAGCTGTCCCCATTATGCCAATAAGCTTTACAAAAATGAGAAAAGTGTTTAAGTTAAAAAAAAAAAGTGAACACTTGCTTCCTGGCATCCAAACTACCACCCTTCATGGTTAATAACTATCTTTGTACTAATTAGTGAGAGATACAAAGAAAAGATGATATTTTTCTTTTGTCCCGATGGTGGCATTATCTACAAACGGCAGGTGGAGCCTGAATCGTGTTTTAAATATGATGAACAAAATGGATGAGATTCTTTCTTTTTCTCACAGCCTTTGTTGTTCTCATTTACTCATTTTCCTCACAAGTTACAAAACATAATTTGTTTCTCTCGCATACTTGCCACATGATATTTATATTGTATCTTACCATTTTACTTGGAAAACTGTTAAGTAAAAAATATATTCAGAGACTGTCAAATTGCCATATCTACCCATTCAGAAATCCTGTTTCTAATGCCTAAAAATTGTTTTCAAATGGTCAGAAAAATAAAGATAGCTAGTTACCAATAAAGCAAAGGGGCAAATTAAAACAATTGATGGATTCAATTATAGAACATGAATGCTAATTGCATTATTTTAAAAAATTTACTGTAGTTTTAAACATGAAAAATAGTTTAGGGAAGAACACAATAAGATATCTCTACATATCTGCAAGGATGACTAAAATTAACAAGATTAACAATAACAAGAGTAACTCTTAATGACATGGGAATGTAAATTAGTACAACTAGTTTGGAAAAATATTAGGCTAGTTCTATTTAATATTGGCCATAAACATACCCTATAACATAGCATTTCATTCCTAGTATATACCCAGTAAAAATTCGTACATATGTCCTCCAGATTTCAAATACAAGAATGTATGTATCACATTATTTTTAATAGTAACTGGAAACAGACAAATGCCCTTCAACAGAATGGATAACTTATGATGTATTCATTCAATGAAATAATCTATAGCAATAAAATGAAAAAAAATAGAATAAAAACTGTACCGATTCAATCAACAAAATGAATTGTACAAAAATAATGTTAAGAAGGTAAATACAGTAGAACCATGCCATATTATTCTATTTATATGAAGTACACAGGTGAAATTAATCTATATTGCAAGATGTCAGGAGAATAACAGGTTCTATCTGGGGAAGAGGGATGGACTGTGAAAGTAGACAAGGAAGGTTTCTGGAATATATAGGTAATACGCTATTTTAGGTAGGATAGGTTTGTTCAATTTGCAATAGTTATTTGCGTGTATGTCATGATTTATGCAATATCTTCTATGTAAACTTCAATTAAATGCTTTTAAAAGTTTACTTGTAAAAGACTGACTTGTTTCAACTGCAGTCTATATTTGTTTTATATTTTATGGGATATATTCTAGGCTATGTGTCAGGCAATATTTTAAGTATTAGGGATCAAACGGTGAATGAAAAACAAGATCTTGGTTCAAGAAGGGTTTACATCTTAGTTGAAGGTGAGGAAAAAAAAGGAGTAAATTAATAAACAAATAGTATCATTGAAGAGCACGAGAAAAATATGCTAGTACAACAGATAGCGTCCTTAGGAAAAAGTGGATTATTTTTAACTGGAAGAGATTAAACATAGAAGATAAAGTTATAGGCATAGAAAAATAGTAGAAAAGAGCATTTCAGACAAAAGGAATAACAAATTCAGATGCCCCCAAGGATGGCTCAACATATATGAGGAGAGGAAAGCACTGAAGTATAATCTGGTGGGTGTAAGTGAGGATTAAGTTGGAGAGGGAGGCTATGTGAAGTCATATAGGATTTTAGAGGCCCTGACAAGAACTTACAGTCTTTTACTGCACATAAAATTGAAATTCATTGAAGGATTTTAAAAAAGAGCAACATCTACTGATTTAGATTTTCAAGAAGTTTTTGGTAGCTGGTATATCGCAAAGGATTGAAGGACAGCATTTGCTGATGAAGGCAAATGAGAGGAGACCTTTGTAGAAGGGGTCATGTCCTAGTGTGATGCCAGCAGATATGAAAGTTAGTGAACACATTTTAGATATATTTTAGGGGTACCATATATAGGACTCGGTGTATGGAATATATAGAATGTGATGAGTTAGGAAAGGATAATTTGACGATGCAACCAATTCAGCGGAAGACTCAGGGTCGGCCCAGAGAGGGAACCCTGAGAACAGGGTATAGATCATAGCAGGAATGCTCTTTCACTATAACTTGAGCAGAGAAAAGGGGTTAGAAGTTAGATACCAGTTTATGTGTAGATTTGGTGCTGACATGAGTTAGACGGTCTCCCACTGATTTTAGAAAGTTTAAAATGGTAACATGAGGCAAAGTATTCCAATCCACGGTCAACAGGGTATGGAGGATGAGTGTTGGAGAGGTACGATGGATTAAAGAAGGCACAGCATGCTCAGTGATTTGGCTAGTATGAAGTGTGCTCCATTGGGCAAGTCTGTGAACTTGTATGACTTCAGTTTACTCATACAAGAAATGAGGTTAATAGTATTTACCCCAAAGATGCAGATGCAATGAAACGCTGGGACACCTGCACCCCGATGTTCACAGCAGCAATGTCCACAATAGCCAAACTGTGGAAGGAGCCTCGGTATCCATCGAAAGATGAATGGATAAAAAAGATGTGGTCTATGTATACAGTGGAATATGACTCGGCCATTAGAAACGACAAATACCCACCATGTGCTTCGACGTGGATGGACCTGGAGGGTATTATGCTGAGTGAAATAAGTCAATCGGAGAAGGACAGACATTATATGGTCTCATTCATTTGGGGAATATAAAAAATAGTGAAAAGGAATATAAGGAGAAAAAATGAGTGGGAAATATCAGAAAGGGAGAGAGAACATGAGAGACTCCTAACTCTGGGAAACGAACTAGGGGTGGTGGAAGGGGAGGTGGGCGGGGGGTGGGGGTGAATGGGTGACAGGCACTGAGGGGGGCACTCGACGGGATGAGCACTGGGTCTTATTCTATATGTTGGCAAATTGAACACCAATAAAAAATGAATTTATAAAAAAAAAAATAATACCTACTCAATATCCAAAGGTCCCAGAAAAAAAGACTTCTAGTTAGCATGGCTAACTACACACACACACACACGTGTAAATTATAAATGGTACTTTATATAATGATCAATGCAACTAAATCAATAAGTTAATTGAAAACTGCAAAGTATACATTAGGTAAATTTCTCTCAACTTCTTCAGTATATCAAGTCTCTATAAGAAAATTACACCTAAATTCATCTTTTTTATCCAATGAAACATATTTTGCCAAAATGTGCTACTTTCATATTTTATAAAACGGTTACTTTCTAATGCAGTAATTTGTTAATGAAAGGCAACAAACTGGAGAAAATGGACTGGTTTTGGGTGAAGAATTAATATGCAGAAAAGTAAATCATGGTGCTTCCAGGGGAAATGTGCACTTTGAGAAGCACCTGAAAAGCAAGCTCTGAGGTAGTATTTACATAGAGCAGAAAGATCAATAACAATTAAACACAATCTAATGTGAAGCAATTGTTATTTTAAATATTTCATGTTGTTCAGAAAGTCAAAATTTTACAAAGAATGCTTTTGTGTTGTGATAAGTTACAGACGTGAACTCGTACTGGCTAAGAATAAACTACTTTTGCAGAGTTTATTGATTGGAACAATCTAGCGTTTTCATTGAGTTAATGTGTTGCTTTTTCATTTTAAATGTTTGCCATTTCCTTTAGGAAAGAAGGGGTTTCATTTCCAGGATGCTGACACAGTGTCCCAGTTTACTTCTTTCTGAAAGCCACAATTTTACACTCGGAAGAGTCAGCAATTCCATGATGCTAATACCAAATTTGTGTTAAAAATACCTTTTTGCATACACATAAAATTCTCCTTAGCACTGGACTGGAAATAGAGTGAGATTCTTTCTCAGAGAGAAGCAAGCTATTCCCAACTGCTACATATCTCCTAGAGTCACACAAGAGCCACCTTCGAAGTTGGTGAGAACATCTCATCCGAAAGGGTGATTCAGGCCTTGACCTACTGATCGCCATCTCCTGAGATTCTCTTTTTATTACCCAACTGAGTAAGAAATGGATCAAAGAAGATTTTTCGTAATGAGATGTCCAGAAACTGTTTTAAAAACTTTGAAACAAACAATTTTAGGCTCCACTTTACAGAACACATTCAATAAATCCAGAAAGAAAAAAGTCTTGAGATACCACAGACAACACAAAAAATGTCACAGATTCTGGCAACCCGCGTAATTATAGAAGAAAGCATCGAGAGAAAGATAATACATTCTCTGCATGCACGAGGATCATTTATTAAATATTATTCTCTGCATATTTACATGCATTTACATTTACTACAAACTTGTTGTTTCAGCATTTTAGAGTATGGAGTGGTCACAGAAGTCAAGCAATATTCACGACCTTTAGACCATCTTGAAAAAATGACCTATTTGATGATTGTCACCTGAAACCTTTCAGGGAAGGAGTGTGGACTTAGTTTCTAGTATTATGAAGGGTTTCAGAGACACAGATGGCCATAGTATTCAGGTACAATCTTAAAAGTCACATCAGGTAGCTTTGGAGAAGAGGTGAATGTGGAACAGAACATACTGAGGATGCTGGAATGAATGGTAGAAAAAAGAATGGCAGAGAGAAGAAACAGGGTGTTTAGAAATAATAATAGTAATAATAATAATAATAATAAATAATTTTATTTTAATAAAAATAAAAATATTTTCATTTTTATTAAAATAAAAATATATAAATGTATATTTATGTCTATAAAATATATAAATACATAAATACAAAAATGTAAAAATAATCATTTTTAAAAGAGTTGAAAATAGGAAAAGAGAAGAAAGAACTGCTGCTATGGACTGAATCTTGTACCTCCAAAATTCATCTATAGAAACCCTAACCCCCAGCATGATTATATTTGGAGAAGGGCCTTTGGGTGGGCTTTGAGGGAGGGGCCCTCATATGAGGAAGTGCTCTTATCAAAAGAGATCCCTAAGAGCTTGCTTTCTGCCATATGAGGACACAGCAAGTGGCCATCTGTAAGCAGGAAGAGAGAAGAGAGCACTCACCAGGAACCTGAACTTGCCAGCAGCACCTTCCTTGATCATGGACTTCCTAGCCTCTACGACTATGAGAAATGAATTCCTATTGTTTAAGGCACAGAGGCTTCGAGATGTCCTTACGGCTGCCCATGCTAACTAACACAGGAGCAAATAAAACTTTGGAGGGATAAGACTGAAGAGGGACAGAAGAGGAAAAAAAAAAAAAAAAAGAGGGAATGTGGTAGGACATAAAGACAGAAACAGGAATGAAAAGAAATTAATCCAGAGACAATAAAGGCGAGGAAGAATCAGACTGGTATCACTGACCTACAGAGATTGTAGTGACCTACTGTATGTGTTTTCCTGGTATACAGTAAAATGACAGATTTACCTTAAAGAACAGGAAAAAGTCCATGCCTATATTATATCTATATGCATATATATGTTCACATATCTATCATATGTTCATACATGTTTTATAGATATACAGAGAAAGGCATCCATAGATAAAAATTCTAATTAGTGGATATTTCAGCTGAGTAGGGATTGAAGAAAGGGAAATGGAGGTTGTTAACCTTGTCATTTGACTCGTTACACTGAGCACCTACCATTTAAAAGATCAATAGAATGGATATAAATCAGAAAAGCAAAACACGTAAAAGGAAAATGAAATGCCACTTGATTATGTGCCAGGGATGGATGCATGACTCAGAGTTGGTTCCGTCCCTAGGTGGCCAGCCAGGGCCTTTGGAAGCTGATCATGGAACATGGATCAAGAGTATGGAAGCGCAGATGGACAATTTGCTCCAGTGCTTCTAATATGACCAGGAAGCCAGGTTGGGGAAAGCACCTGTGTGCATTACTCATTCGGGTTCTCCTCCTGCCGTGGAATGGCTCACGTACAGGTGGGCGAGTCTACTGTCACCAGCAGAGTCATGGGCTGAATGGGGCTTTTGTACCAGGTATGAGCAAATGATAAGTCTGTGACATATAGACTGAAATAAAACTGTAATTAACCAAATACTACTAAAAGATCTGCTTTACTCCAGTCTTTCACTTTTTATACACTTGAAATACACTCAACATTTTTCTATGAACATTCACCTGAATGTTATGCTTTAAACATGAGGAAGAGTCATTCAGAAGGGAAGCTCAAGAACTTTTTTCCCTACTTAAAAGTCATCTCATTCACTTATTTAAAAATAGTTACATCACAGGCACACCTGGGTTGCTCAGTCACTTAAGTGTCTGGCTCTTGGTTTCAGCTTAGGTCATGATGACAGGGTCACGAGAAAGAGCCCCACATGGTGCTCCATGCTCTGCGGGAGTCGAGATTCTCTCCCTCTCCTTATGCCCTTTACCCACTTGCACACACACACTCTCTCTCCAATCAATCTTAAAAAAAAAAAAAAATCATTGAAAGAACACATATTTCTTATTCTCATTCTAAGTCCATATTTTTTTAAGATTTTATTTATTTATTCATGAGAGACACACAGAGAGAGAGAGAGAGAGAGGCAGAGACACAGGCAGAGGGAGAAGCAGGCTCCATGCAGGGAGCCCGACGTGGGACTCGATTCCAGGACCCCAGGATCACGCCCTGAGCTGAGGCAGATGCTCAACCACTGAGCCATCCAGGGATCCCAAAATCCATATTTGTTAATCACACCAGGTTATATATCTTTATATCCTCTGAACTACAGAATGGCCTACCATAATGAAATGTGCTCTTTTTAAATCAGTTTTGCTCAAAAGTCAAATATTTCCTACTATAAAACCAAAAGAGTCAAAAGCTGCTTATTTTGCTATATATTCTATTCCTCCCTTAATTTGTAAGTCGATCTTTGCATTGTTACTTACATGAATAATCTACCTAAAGGAGCTATAGGAGAGACTTTGACACTCTTTAAATCATATTTGGACACAGGACCCAGAAGTCCAGTACACTCATATTAATAGAAGTACAATGCCCTTACTGGGGCTAAGAAAATACACATTAGGTAAGATATATTATTTTCTTTCATTAGGGATCATCAATCATAGCTCACATTCTACTTTATAAAACATCTTTCAGGCTTGATATCATGACTTTTTTCAGTAATTAATAGTGTAGAACAATATAGCAATCTCAGGGTTAATGGTATAATTATTATATATTCAATAATATTCTATATCTCTATTCTCAAAGAATTCACGATGTGGTTATAAAAGGCAGAATTTAAAACACCTCCTTAATGCTAGCTATATCAGTTTCATGAAAAAAAAAAATACCCAAGTTTAGTGACTTTCAACATTACAAAGTTCTTATCTTATGGTTCTGTAGGTCAGGAGACTGACCAGGGTCAAGTCAAAAATCAGAAATGAGTCTCACAATTGTGCTAAAATGAAGATGTGGGCATGGCTGCCTCCCTTTCTAAAGGCTCTAGCGGAGAATCCTCACCTCTCCCAGTTTCTAGCGGCTTCCCAAAGCCCTCCATGCTCTGCCCTCTTCCTCCCTATCAGCCCAGCAACATCCGAGTTGAGTCTTTCCCATATATCATCACCCAGGCCTCCTGGATGCCTCCTTTCTCCGCGTCTAATACCCCGTGAGTACTGTGGGCCCACCTGGATACTCCAGGACCAGCTCCCTGAGTGAGGTTAGCAGGTTAGCACCCTCCCTGGCATCTACATTCTCACTCTTCCTCTGCCACCTAATATATTCACGGGCTCCAAGAATTCAGACCTGAACATCTTCTGCGACCGTTATTCTGGCCTTCAACGTGGAGGCCAGAACTGCACAACACTTTAGTCTTTAATTCTTCAAGCTCTTGTAACTTCTCTCGTAAACCTGAGTTGCAGAAGTTAAGAGATTTAATTCATCTGAGATTGTAAAGTGAAGTGAAGTGAAGCTTGGTTAGTGAAGTGCTGGTTATTCAAGCTGATTACCCTCTGTTTAGATTAAGAAATTGAATGTGATCATAGAGTCGTAGGCTTGTGTGCGTGTGCGTGCATGTGCCCTGGAATAGTTGTTGAAAGAACACTTTCATTGGTGTGAGCGTCACTGATAAGACCTACTAACATAGTAATCTTGCATATTTGCTTAAAGTTCTATTTCATTATTTTTTTTTTGTCAGCTCATACCTGCGGTTGAAACTATAGATTCATATCTTGATGTTTTATATATTTATCTCTTTATATATTTATCATGCACATCAAAGGCTGGACATAAATCATGAGCTGGACAGCAACATAAAAACATAATGTTCCTTAATTGCAACAATGGCTACAAGAGACTTCATACCTACTCTGCAGAATATTTGTAGAATAATTTTGGGTTGGAAAAAAGCAAAATATTCAGTCATTATTAATTAGATATATTTTATGTATTTGTCAAATGTAAAAAGCAATCATTGTAACATCGAGCTTCAGTTAAAGCCAGTAAAAATATTAAAAGACGAAAAAAAAATATTAAAAGACGAGAACTATGTTAATGAACACGAAAATCTAGAGATGACTGAACCAATAATTTTGTGCCAATATTTGATTTTAAGGCCTCAAGAAACCCATTGGGCTGCTTTTCATTTTCTCAACTCTACCTGTGTTGAGTGGTTCTAGATTCTGGCCTTGTGTTTCTCATCTTTTCATTCATATCATCTCTTCATTTTATTTAATTTATTTTTATTTTTATTTTTAAATATGTTATTTACTTGTTTATTTACTACAGAGAGAGAGAGAGAGAGAGAGAGAGAGAGCGCACACACACAAGCAGGAAGAGCAGCAAGCAGAGGGACAGGGAGAAGCAGGCTCCTCACTGAGCAGAAAGCCTGATGTGGGGCTTGATCCAGGACCCTGGGATCAAGACCTGAGCCAAAGAAAGCCGCTTAACCAACTAATTCACCAGGTGCCCCAATCTCTTCACTTTAAACGCAACCTGTGAGGGATGACTTCTGATATCCTTCCTCCAGCTGACAGCTCTTCCCTGGACCCCTCACCTGTGTATTCAACAAGCTCCGTGCCATCCCTACTTAGACATTTAAATCTAAAACTGTACGTGGTGCCTGGGTGGCTCGGTTAGTTGAGTTTCTGACACTTGGTCTCCGCTCAGATCATGACCTTGGGGTTCTGAGTTCTGGCACTGCACTGGATTCCATGCTGGGCAGAGTGTACTTAAAAAAAAAAAAAAAAACCTGAAAAAATCGCACAAAATTCCGTTCTTCATATCTAACTGCCTCTTCTCCTTCCCCTGCTACACTTTGTTCTGTCCATTTCCTTCCCTCCCCTTCTTAGGAGATAGCAACTGCATCCTTCTTCTGCTTCTTGTTTTTTTTTTTTTTTTTTTTTTTTAAGTTTATTTATTTAAGTAATCTCTCTACTCAATATGGGGCTTGAGCTCATGACCCTGAAATCCAGAGCCACAAGCTCTCCTGACAGGGTCAGCCAGGTGCTCCATAACTGCATCCTTCTGATTGCTCAGGATGCAGCAAACAAAACAGATGCTTCGCCCTCACTGTCCCCCACCACCTCAAAGAGCCTATCCCATGTCAAGTCCCACCAGGTTTAATTTCAAGATATACCTCTTTTCTCCCACCTCCATTGCTTTCACTGTGCTGCAGGTTGTCATTTTATCTCCTCCAAATTATTGAAATAACGCCGTACCTGTCTGCTGCTGCTCTAGCTCCTCTTCAGTCTAATTGCAACTCTATGGCCGGACTTCCTTGCTAATATGGAGCTGATGAGTAACCTCGATCCCATCTGTATTCTTCACCTTTTTTTACCACCTAATGTAACAGATGCCAGACGAAGTCATTTCTCTGGTCAGAAATATCTAAGACTTCCAAATCTCCTAGGAAAAATACAAGGTCCTTATGCTAATCTACAGGATCTCCACACCATCTGGTTTCCATGATCACCTTCTAGACTCCATTTCTGTCACTTCATTCCAACTACGCTGACCTTGCTGTTCTTCTCTAGGGCGTGCATATTCCTGCCCACTTCTGCACTTGCTTTCATCCCCTCTGGAACATGGTGTGTCATATCAATATTGTCCATAGCCATACTTCCTCCAAGCTTTTATTCAAAGGCACCTTCCCAATGAGGGCTTACAAGCCATAATGGCTAAAATAAAAACTACCACTTACTTCTTCAAAGCTTTGATTCCAAAAAATAAATAAATAAATAAAATAAAATTAAGATAAATTTATTAAAATAAATTAAGAAAAACAAAGCTTTGATTCGATATCCCACTTTCATTTTCCCCCTTCATAATATTTTCTACATTATTTCCTTTGCATATCACTCTTCCCAGATAAAATGTAATCATCATAAATGAATTTAATATTTAATATAGTAAAGTATAATTTAATATCTAAGATGACTATTTTTGCTATAAAACATGATAAATCATCTAAGAGTAGAATTTCAATCGCAGAATTGAAAATCTTACTGAATAGGCTTTTGAAACTGGTTTACTGCCCCAATCAGTAATACAGGGCTTTCTCATCTATTGATAAGTTAAACTGAACCAATCAGCCAATAAGCAGGTTCTTCATAAAAGCAGTAAAAGTGCATTAGGTTAAAATAATTTGTTGATATTTTCCTAGCTCATTTAAATCATATCACAAGGCCACTAAAGATACTAATTACACACATGTTTAAATATATAAAGGACACAGAAAAATTGGGAGGTACACATTTTTTGTCTCAATATATTATTATCCAACTGAATGGATATTTTTGATATCCTTCAAAAAACACATTTTATATTAAGTTTACTATTCAAGTTCCTTCAATTTATCCCCATTTAGATTGATTCAAATTCTTAAGTTTAACTTCTTGAGTGATTTCTCCATGTTTTTTTTAGTGGTTTACTTCCATAAGTTTCATTTCAGGAAATCTCCCTTTTCCCATCTCTGGCCAAGGACTGAAAATTGCTTTTCGTAACTGGTATGTTAATTTTCATTTCTACAAGGGATAAGTGTAAATAAGAGTTTTATCACAACTTTGCCAACACTGGTTTCAAAAATTCTTTGTAATGGGGATGCTTTAATATGTTAAAATGGCATCCAGTCCTCATTTAAATCCCATTGATAGCTATGAGTTTAACCTAGACAGATATTTTTATTTAAAATACTTTTGGTATCAGGTAGATTGACTGAAAGTAATTGGATCAAGTGAAATTGCCAAGCATATCAGATCGCATGTAGTTATATATTAGTCATATATATTGTCCCAAAGGCATAAATATAATGAAAATAAATATCTATTTGAAGAACCGTATGGTCATCTAAACATAAGTGAAATATAAAATGATAGGTGGATTCTCTTTTTTCAGTGGAGGCACCTGGCAAATTCTCCATTTCACTAGCAATTCAACTATTATATCCCATCCAGTGAGTATAATAATAAGTGAAATATTTTCTTTATTCAGTATTTTACTCAAATACTTGTAGGGATTGAAATCTATTCATTTTATTCTCAGACTACCAAGAAGAAGTTTCCTAAATTGAGGTAGCCATGCAGTGTAGAAGTCTCCACACCAGAATTTTCTGGTATCTACAGAAGCACCATCCAGGCAGGTCAGGACACACTAAAGTGAATGTCCTTCTTATATCTGTTCCTATGTTTCCCTGAAGTCCATCTATTTTCCTGGAATTCTCTTCCTGGAACATGTGCCACACTTAAAAGTCAAAATGCTATCAGCAATGATAGAGATACTAAATTATTTAACTTAATTTGGTCTTCCCTTTACTATTAAAAAAATTTTAATGGAGGATTACTTAAAGGAATGACAGTAGGTCTATGTAATCCCATGTGAGAGTCACAAGTATACCACTCACTATGGCAGAGGCATCAACCAATCTGAAATCACTCTGGCCTAATAAGAAGAGAAAGCTAGAAGCAGATGCATGTCTCGAAAATTGAACTAGAGTTGAATGTCAGATCTGTGCATAATGCTGTACTGGATTCTTGCTAAATATACATGAATTCTCTATAAATTCACATAGAAGAGTGAACACGCTATAAAACTATTAGGGTATAATACTGAGCTGTGTTCAACGTGTCTATGTATATATGCCCATATGAATGCAGACAGATGTGTACACCCGCATCTTTAACTTTAAAGCTATATTTAACAATTATATATAGATATATATATTAAACTATTCATTAAAAATCATTTTGACAAAATATACCGAATTGGTAATAATGGTTATTGCTGAAGAGTAAGTTTCAAGGTGCATTCCAGGTTTCACATTTCTGTATTTTTGAACAAATTATAAATGTAGATAATCTGGGGGAGGACGGAAATGAGAGAAAAATTAGATTTATCCATAACTTGCAGCATCTTTCAAAATTAAAATGTGTTATTTCATCCATAAAAAATATTTTTAAGAATACTGCCATTCGGGCAGCCCTGGTGGCTCAGTGGTTGAGTGCCGCCTATAGCCCAGGGCCTGATCCTGGAGACCCGGGATCGAATCCCATGTCAGGCTCCCTGCATGGAGCCTGCTTCTCCCTCTGCCTGTGACTCTGCCTCTCTCTCCTCTCTGTGTATTCTCATGAATGAATAAATAAAATCTTTAAAAAAAAAAAGTTAAGAACTTAAAAAAAAAATACCGCCATTTATACAATCAAAGGAGAGAGAGAGAGAAGAGAGAGAGAGAGAGAGAGAGATTAGCAAACCAAGAAACAGACTCTTAGCTAAGGAGAACAAACTGATGGTCCCTGGGGTGAAGGGATGGGTGTAACAGGTGATGGGGATGAAGGAGGGCACTAGCAATGAGCTCAGGCTCTCGTATGGAAGCGCGGAATCACTATATTGTCCACCTGAAACTAGTATTACACTGTACATCAACTGACTGGAATTTAAATAAAAGACAAAACAGAAATATTATCATTTCTTATAGATAAATTTTAACCAGAATAGCTGGAAGATTCAGCATGCTGAGTCAATCTCATCACACAAATGACCAAAGACATTGAGTCTATGATAAAGTGCCAACCGTGCTGTAGATCTTTACCAACTGAAACCCATTTTAACACCTTGTATTGTATGGTTCTCAAGCCTATTCTTCTCCCCTTTTGCAAATGAGGAGAAATGCCCTGTATACACGCGACATTTGACACAAGAAATCCAGGGTCAGGGTCACGTTCTGCTATGTCTTCAAATCATTAAGCTCGAGATATATATATATATATATATATATATATTTAAATTTATTTATTTATGATAGTCACACAGAGAGAGAGAGAGAGAGAGGCAGAGACACGGCAGAGGGAGAAGCAGGCTCCATGCACCGGGAGCCCGATGTGGGATTCGATCCCGGGTCCCCAGGATCGCGCCCTGGGCCAAAGGCAGGCGCTAAACCGCTGCGCCACCCAGGGATCCCATATATTTTTTTTATTGTGCTACAGATGACTGCCAATACAAACTATGCATTTAAAATAAAAATGTTTCCCTTTGACTTCTGGAGCCTCTGAACATTTTAAACTACTCCAAGCACATGGAATGCCTGGAGTGAACGCCCACTCCTGACATTCCAAACATATACCTACTCAAAAAAAAAAAAAAAAGAAAACAATAACCAAAGCTATTCTAAAGTAGAGTCTATAGCTTTCATTTACTTATTATTTATAGTAAAGACTCATCTGAAAAAAATTGAAATGTATCTTGAGCCTCCACATCTACATTTTCTTTTTCTCGTTTTTAAACTTTCCTCTTGTTCCTACAAACGATAGCATATAATAATACAGCCCAGTCTCTCAGTCTACAGAAAAACAAGAATACTGACCAGATCTTCCACAGTCTGTGTTAGGGACCTAAGGAAACACCTAGCAGTGGAACTCCATCAGAGCAAGAGAAGGAGAATCACCACAGAGCAGCCAAATTGAACTAAATGTGAGCAGTTGCCTACTCAAACCATGTGTTCTATGACCCTTTTCTGCACACCATCTTTGTTGTTGTTTTTTTTTTTTTTTTTTTTTTTTTCCCACAGCAGTGGTTTTCAGTGGGAGAGGGGTGCATGGTTGCCCCCCCCCCAAGGAAATAGTTAACAATGCCTGGAGATAGTTTTCCTTGTCACAGTTTGGGAATGCTGCTACTGGCATCTTGAGGGTAGAAAACCAGGAGGCTGCTAGGCATCCTATAAAACACAGGACAGGCTCCCTTGCCCATGAGAATTATGCAGCCTAATATATCAATAGCACCAAAATTGAAGAAGCCCTTATCCAAAATGCGGTTCCATACACACATATAATGCAACTACATGAAAGGCACATAAGCAAATTAAAAAGTTTGAAGTCCTCTACTTATAAAAAAAAAAAAAAAAGCAAAACAACATCTTACATACTTGCTGTCTTTAATCTCTCACTTTCTCTCACTTTTCCTTTGACTACACTCTATCAAACGCAGGGATCCGAGATAAAGAAATATCTTCAGGTCACTAAGCTCTGTTTTATCCAGACGCACCAAACGCACATGCATGTTCAGATTCTAAAGAATGACTCTCTCAGTTGCAAATACATCAGGTATACTTCAAACTTTTAACCATCGACAGGCCACGCACAGGGCAAGTGGGACACACACACTTGTGAACTTGTGGTGTGCATTCATCAGACCAGAAAAATCAACTTGAGGCACAGTAGTGATATTTATATAAGGCAAAAAAAATGCTCTCTATTTACCATATAAAGCATGCTTCATCTGAAGAATCTATAAAGTTGGAATGACTCCCTCATGCTCATGATTCCGTTAAATGCACCCGAATTAGGGCATCAGGAGGGATAATTTCCAATTGCCAGTGTATAGATCTTACTCAGGCGCTGGTTGCTAGTGACCATGTTTGCAACTGCTACAGCCGGTGATATTCCACATGCACCAGACACCCAGACAGCTAGAGCTCCCCAGTCCTTACCTTCCTTCTACCAGCATATTTCCCTTTGCATCTAAAACAGTAAATCCTGATTTTTCTACTTACCTTGTCAGGAAACCAAACTTGGCCATTGATATCATTTCCTTTTTTTTTTTTTTTTTTTTTCCCAATTGCTCCCTTCTTAAGTTAGCAATCTCTAAAAACCATCAGTATTATGGTTTATAAAATACTCACCCGGCAAGGCATGCGATGGGGGCCTTACGAAATGAATCAACGTGTTGACCTACCGTGGGCTGATTCATTATCAGGAAACCCAGAATTAAATAAATACGAACAGGAGGCTTGAAAGAAGCTGGAATGATGATAGGTGCTTGGAGCAGCGTGTCAGACCCCAGAGCTCATTCTCTACCACTATCCTACCCTGCTTTCCCCTCCCACATCCCACAGGGTACACGCCAGACCTAATCCGGACCTCAAACTCTGGATTTAGCATATTTCCCCTCGCAAGACAAGTCCACTAAAATAGAAGAGAACAATTACTGCATAAGGAAAGCCCCCTGCTTTGAAGAAATCTGTGGGTGATCCCAGAGTGGAAAATACAGGTTCCCAAGCACTGTCAGAGCTTGTGGGGTTTTTTTTCTTTTTCTTTTTCTTTTTTTTTTTTCTTTCTTTTTTTTTTTTTGGCTGCATAATAAAATCTTCCTGTGATCTGTCTCTCTCAGCTCAAAGCAGCGATGCCATCACCTGAGCAAACACAAGACCTTATGGCACCTAAGAATTTTATTTTCCCCTTTCTTGATACCCGGCAGGGAAATAGCGAGGGACGTTTACTCTTGATTAATCTGAAAGTCCCTGAAGTACAAAGAGGCATGCAGACGGGCAAATACCGTAATAACAAGCTCATAAAATTGCATTTTTTTCACCTGTTACATGCACGCAGGTTTTCCTAGTTGCGCATCCTGCACACACACGCGCACACACACACGCAGCATCTCAACATGCATAAGGCACAGCTCTGCCTCGGATCTCAGACCCCGACATTAGTGCCAAATAACTGTAACCCCTGCCCCCCAGCAGCTTCCAGGGGTCCGAGGGGCGCAGCCGCCGCCGCCGCCTCGCTCACCGGGGGGCCCGCAGCAGCAGCAGCAAAAGTTTCATCTTCAGCGTCGGCGGCGCTCGCGGGCCTCGCCGGGGCGGGAGGAAGGGGAGGGGCGGGGGGGGCTCGGCCGGGCTGCGTCGGCTCCGGCCCGGGGCGGGGGGGGGGGCGGGGGAGGGCGGGGGGGGCGGGGGTCCCGGAGCCGCTCGGGCCTCAGCGCCGCCCCCGCCGCCCCGCAGGCAGCGCCCGACCCAGGCGCGCCCCCGCCCGCCCCCTCCCGGCAGGTGCGCGCCCCCGCCCGGGGCAGGAGGCCAGGCCCGGCGCCCGCCTCCCTCGGAGGACCGCGCGGCGCGGGAGCGGGGAGCAGCGGGGAGGACCCCGGACGGGGAGCTGCGGGGAGGACCCCGGACGGGGAGCTGCGGGGAGCAGGGAGCCCGGAGCGGGCTCAGCGCCGCCGCCGCGTCCTCCCAGGGCACCCACTGGCTCGGCTCCCGCGCCCGCGCCCCGCGCCCGCTCATTGGCTGCCCGCCCGGCCTCCCCCCTGCCGCCTCGCCGCGCTCGCTCCCGCCGCTCCGCTCCCCTCCTCCCTCCTCCCTCCTCCCTCCTCCCTCCTCCCTCCTCCCTCCCTCCCTCCCCCCCTCCTGTCTCCTCCCACCTCTCCCCTCCTTCCTCCCTCTCCAACTCGTGCTCCCCTCCCCTCCTCCTCTCCTCCCCTCCTCCTCTCCTCCCCTCCTCCTCTCCTCCCCCTCCTTTCCTCTCCTCCCCCTCCTTTCCTCTCCTCCATTCTCCCTCCACCGTCCTCTCCTCTTCCCCTCTCCTTCTCCCTCTCTCCATGCTCCCCTCCGTGCCCCCTCCCTCCTCTCCCCATCCCTCGTCTCCCCCTCCATCTTTCCCTTCCATCCTCCCCCTCTCCTCCCCTCCTCTCCCCCTCCCCTCCTCTCCCCCTCCCCTCCTCTCCCCCCTCTCCTCCTTCCTCCCCTCTCCTCCTTCCTCCCCTCCTTCCTCCCCTCCCCCCCTCTTCCCTCCTCTCCGTGCTCCCCTCCACTCCTCCTCCCTCCTCTCTCCCTCCCTCCTCTCCCCCTCCTCCCCTCCTCCCTCCCCTCCCCCTCCCTCCCCCCCTCCCTCCCCTCCCCTCCTCCCCTCCTCCCTCCCCTCCCCCTCCTCCCCTCCTCCCTCCTCTCCTCTCCTTCTCTCCCCCTCCTCCCTCCCTCTCCGTGCTCCCCTCCACTCCTCCTCCCTCCCTCCCCTCCCTCCTCTCCCCTCCCTCCCCTCCCTCTCCTCCCTCCTCTCCTCCTCTCCCCCTCTCCCCTCCCTCCTCTCCCCCTCTCCCCTCCCTCCTCTCCCCCTCTCCCCTCCCTCCTCTCCCCCTCTCCCCTCCCTCCTCTCCTCCTCTCCCCTCCCTCCTCTCCTCCCTCCCTCCCCTCCTCTCCTCCCTCCCTCCTCTCCTCCTTCCCTCCTCTCCTCCTTCCCTCCCTCCTCTCCTCCTCTCCCTCCCTCCTCTCCTCGTCTCCCCTCGTCTCCCCTCCCTCCTCTCCTCGTCTCCCCTCCCTCTTCTCCCCTCCCTCTTCTCCCCTCCCTCCTCTCCCCTCCCTCTTCTCCCCTCCCTCTTCTCCCCTCCCTCCTCTCCTCCTCTCCCCTCCCTCCTCTCCTCCTCTCCCCTCCCTCCTCCTCCTCTCCCCTCCCTCCTCCTCCTCTCCCCTCCCTCCTCTCCTCCTCTCCCCTCCCTCCTCCTCCTCTCCCCTCCCTCCTCCTCCTCTCCCCTCCCTCCTCCTCCTCTCCCCTCCCTCCTCTCCTCCCCCTCCTCTACTTACCCTCTTCTCCCTCCTCTCCTCCTCTCCCCCTCCCTCCTCTTCTCCCCCTCCCTCCTCTCCTCCTCCCCTCCCCCTCCCTCCTCCCCCCTCCCTCCTCCCCCTCCCTCCTCCCCCTCCCTCCACTCCTCCTCTCCCCTCCTCTCCTCCTCTCCCCTCCCCCCTGCCCTTCCCCTCTGCCTCCTCCCGCCCCCATCGCGCCTACTCCGGGCTGCACTGGCTCTGTGGCACCCGAACGGACACCCTTTTCCGCAAGGTCGTGTGGAAAGCAACGCCATTCATTAAAAAAAAAAAAAAAAAGACTTAAGCCCCTGACTCCACAGCAGCGTCTGTAGCTCCGCCGCCCCGGGAGCGACGGGCCGGCCGTTGCCGCCCTCGGGTCCGCGGGGAGGGGCGCCTGGGCACCTGGGGGGCGGCCGTCAGGCGCTGGCGGGGGTGGGCGGCAGCGCGGGGGCAGGCCCGGCGGGCGGCGCGGAGGCGGCGGCAGGCTGCGCTGCGGAGGTGCGAGCGCGAGTGGGCGCGGCTGGGACGCGGGTGCAGGGGCGTGGGCACCCCCGGGGCTCGGCAGCTGCTCCTCGGAGGCGACCTGCACCTGCTCGGCCCGGGGACGCGGCGGCCCTGCGCGCAGACCTCCCCCCTCGGGGCGCCCGCAGGTGCCCGCGCATCTGGGTCCCGAGGGCCGCGGGGAGCTCGCGGAGACCCGCCCAGCGCCGCAGCGCCCCTGCCCAGAGCCGGCCGCGAGCAGCGCCTGAATCCCCCCGAATCCCCCTGAATCCCGGGGCCACTCCCGGGGCGCTGCAGGCGAGCACCACGGGGAGCACCTCGCTCAGGGTGCCCTGGGGTGCCCGTCCCTGGGATGCCGGCCCCTGGGATGCCCCCCCTGGGGTGCTCATCCCTGGAGTGCCCGCCCCTGGGGTGCCCGTCCCTGGGGTGCCCGTCCCTGGGATGCCGGCCCCTGGGATGCCCGTCCCTGGGATGCCAGCCCCTGGGATGCCGGCCCCTGGGATGCCCCCCTGGGGTGCCCGTCCCTGGGGTGCCCGCCCCTGGGATGCCGGCCCCTGGGATGCCCGTCCCTGGGGTGCCCAACCCCTGGGATGCCCGCCCCTGGGGTGCCTGTCCCTGGGGTGCTGTCCCTGGGATGCCGGCCCCTGGGATGCCCCCACTGGGGTGCTCGTCCCTGGAGTGCCCGCCCCTGTGGTGCTTGTCCCTGGGGTGCCCGTCCCTGCGATGCGGTCCCTGGGATGCCCCCCCTGGGGTGCCCGTCCCTGGAGTGCCCGCCCCTGGGGTGCTTGTCCCTGGGGTGCCCGTCCCTGGGGTGCACGTCCCTGGGATGCCCCCCCTGGGGTGCCCGTCCCTGGGGTGCCCAACCCCTGGGATGCCCGCCCCTGGGGTGCCCGTCCCTGAGGTGCTGTCCCTGGGATGCCGGCCCCTGGGATGCCCCCCCTGGGGTGCTCGTCCCTGGAGTGCCCGCCCCTGGGGTGCCCGTCCCTGGGGTGCCCTTCCCTGGGACTCAAAGGAGCAAAGACTTAAGGGAGGCGGGAGTCGGGGCCTGCACCCTTAGGATGCCGAGGACAGGGACCCAGACCCTCGTTCACACTCCCTTCTCCTCAGTGTGTGGAAGCTGCTTCACCCTGAGACTCAGAAGGATTCTCTTCACAATGCAGAAGGCAGTCCTCAGCTCAGGGGGGCTTTGCAAACTTTTCGTGAAAACCTGTGCAATTGTGCTTCATGTGTGACAAACCTTTAATAAAGGTGAATTAATGCCTAAGGGTCTCCTTCTTGCCTTCTGCTTCCAGGAAAGGTCAAAGAGGTTGGGAGGGTAGATGGTGTTTCCAGGAAACTCACGGGGCCTACCAGCTAGTTCTATTTTACTAGTTTTATTTAACTTGGTGTGAAATGTGAAGGGATTTCATTTGATTTAGGGTTTTTTTTAATAATAAATTTATTTTTATTGGTGTTCAATTTGCCAACATACAGAATAACACCCAGTGCTCATCCCATCAAGTTCCCCCACTCAGTGCCCATCACCCAGTCACCCCCCCTTCCCCCACCCCTAGTTCGTTTCCCAGAGGTAGGAGTCTTCCATGTTCTGTCTCCCTTTCTGATATTTCCCACTCATTTTTTCTCCTTATATTCCCTCTCACTATTTTTTATATTCCCCAAGTGAATGAGATCATATAATGTTTGTCCTTCCCCGATCGATTGATTTAGGGTTTTGATATGATTAAACTAACAGAAACAATGAAAACAAACAAACAAACGAACGAAACACTTGCATTGGATCATGTCTGGTTGTGAAGGAATGAGGCATTTAAGTAAAAAGTTGTTCCAAGGTAAGATGTTCGAAGTCGTTTATGATTTGAAAATCTCTAAAAACTAAAACTCGCAGGTTCAAGTGGAACTGAAACAACAGCATCAGAATAATGAGCCAGTGCTGCTTTATGTTTTGTAATATCTCTTCTCATGCAGCTTCTGATTTAAGAGAGATTTTCCTTGCAGAGTAGCCAAACATAAGTTCTGGTCTGTGTTTATCGGAGGACGTATTGATAATAATCCATTTTACTGGTTTTTTTTGTATTTATGAACTCGCTGCAGCAGAAGGAAAGGGATCGTTGCAAAAACAAAGGGGATATAAAGAGGAATTTTGGGTCTGTAAGAGGTCATGTAATTTAATTTTAAAATTTCACATTTTGACATTCTCTAGAGAAGCCCGTCTGTTTAACTGCCTCCAGTGGAAGGAAGTAAAATGTTTGCCAGCTTGCCACTGAAGCGTCTGCAGAGACACCAGCAATGAGCATCCTAGGGACACACTTGAAAACAAAATGTGTTTTCACTAGGCCTCCTCCTTGGTGGTTTTCCCTGGGTAAGACCGTAATAAGCCCGTCTAGTGGACAGTCATAATGGAAGTCAACAGGCACTTGCTCCTGAGTGGGATGACATACAGAGGGATTTGTCAGCATCACCAAACAATACAATCCATTTCTAGAAAAAGAATCAATCACCAGGGGGAGGGTCTGTATCTGTGAGACTGCATCCAGATGAAGGGCTCTAGATTCCCCACGGGGCCAATGATGCGACGTATACTGGAATTAATCGGTTTCCAAAATCTGATATTCTGAAACTAAGCCAACCTCCCCTAGCCCTAGTAAAGCCACTTAGTGATTCTCTTACATTTTCAGCTTAAAAAGAAAAAGAAGAAAGTAAGTCACGCAATGTGGAACACGCGGCTTGGGGAGAGCCAGGTGGTGGGCAGATGTTTATTTTCTCCTTATGTCAAAGATTACTCCAGAAAACTGAACAGTGTATCAGTCAGCAGAATTTATTACAGAGTTAATCTTGGAAACTGGAAGCATGGACATTTCTGATCCCGAGTCCCCACTCACGTTACCTTGGGAGACTTATAAGAATCATTTTCACCGGTGACAGGGAAGCATCCAACACGCAATTGATGCCGGTCAGACTCCAGACACTGGCAACATAAAATTGTGATGCTAAACTGTGATTGTTCTCCGAGAGACAGACTCAGGAAATTGTCTCTTTAGATGTCATCTCGTGCTCAATTTTACCCTGAACATTCAGGAGGCTACGCAATGTTTTCACATCTAAATAAAGAAGGAACATGAAGGAAATGCAGGGAGAGCCCTTGTTAGAATCCAGCACTCCGAATAGTCGACTAGGCCAACGTGGTACCGCGGTTGATTTTTAACTGAAATTACTGAAAGTATAATAACATCGAAGGAGAATCGGATCTGTATGTAAAGGGAAAGAGCTGCTGAAATCTTAGGCAAAACACAATTTCCTTTGCGGTATTTTTTTTTTTTTTTTTTTACATCCTGGGGTAATAGGCGGTACAGATTGTATACCTCTTTTTAAAAGAAAAGAGAAAACTTAGATTGATAAAAATATCACCTCTAATTATATGATTCAGGATGACCCCATAAAGGTGACCTTTATGCACGCTGTTACCCAGCACACTTGAGACTAAGAATTGCAGAGTCCCTGGGAAATATTGATACAGGACAATGAAGAAGAGTGATCAATCGAAAATATCTCAGCGGTAACTACATGTGTGACTACATTTAAGAAGTCGTACCTCCCTTATTCGTAATAATAGAGAAATGTATGCTCTTTAAGAAAAATTTCTTCAGGGCGTATGAAATATCAAGAACCAATAAGCTTGTTTGGATCTAGCAGAAGAGTATTGACAATTGACAAAGGAAACAGCGAGATCCCTCACCTTCTATGCATATGGTTCTGATGTCTATAAAATAGATCCTTATTGCACTGTGAGTGATAGAATGAAGACGCTGGTTCCCAGATAAGTGAAAATTTAGTAACGGATGGACCCCAGTTTCACTAGATTAATTTTTTTAAAAGATTTTATTTATTTATTCATAGAGACACAGAGAGAGAGAGAGGCAGAGACACAGGCAGAGGGAGAAGCAGGCTCCATGCAGGGAGCCTGATGTGGGACTCGATCCCGGGACTCCAGGACCAGGCCCTGGGCTGAAGGCAGGTGGTAAAAACTGCTGAGCCACCTGGGCTGCCCACTAGATTAATTTTTGGAGAAAAGCTGCTCAAAGTATATACCAGATTTTTTTTTAAGACTCTGAAAAACTGCCAGTAACCTTTGTAGATTTGAGGAGAATAAAATAATACAGTAAAAGTACAGATGAACATGTTCCCAATTTTCACAACCTGTGATTAAAACGACGACTCTATAAATCAGAAAGTATTGAACTAAATGTGGAGTTTGGCGAAGCTATAAGGTGATTAATTAACGAGATGAGCAAATCAGTAAGGGAAGAAAGTAGTGGGATCAACTTGGTCTGGATCATGTCCACTGTCAGGATGACCCTACTGCTTCCTGAGACAGACACATTGACCAGAATTAGGGGGGATGTATATGACCTGATGTTTCTATATCCCATCATTGTATCTCTCATGATTTCATGATCTGACTTGTGTTGTGAGGAACCGTGCTCACTTTACAGGGCTGTCTTAGACCTCGAAGAGTTTTACACACACAAAAGGGTCTAGCACAATCCTTGGCATATAAAAGGCTTTGGATAAAGGTTAGTAGAATCCAGATTGTAATTTCCTCAGTGAGCACTCACTAAGTAAATCATATTTGCTTTCTGTGCTCCATTCTGTAGCAGAAATAGGCAAATCACAAACTCTTCCCTCAAAGCTTTTTATTAATATTGAAAATACAGCCTCCGTGCCAGGTTGTGAGGACCGTACTCACTCAGTTCAGCCTCCCATATCTCTCTGCATTTGCTTCTTTGGTATTGTATGATGAAAATGGACATTGTGATGACCCAGAAGCATTCTAAGATTCTTAACCATCAAGTAAATATTATATTGCACACAACATACAATATTTACTACCAGGAAAGCGATAAATGCCTAAAATGTCTATATAACACAGATCATGAAAGAAGCGGTTGATTAATGCTCAATTAGTCAGAATGTCCAGTTGACAAAATCATTTTCAGAACTGTATTCAATTTGCTAACACACATTTGTACCCGTCCGAGAGAAGATAGTAGGATACCAGTAACTCTTAAACTTTCTATAATTAATACTTTCCCTAAGAGCATCTATGGACCCTTGGAAAACTGAATCATATACCATTGTAAATTTTAATAGAAGATAATCTATGTAATTCAAAGCACTCATCTAACATTTTCAAAAAAATTCACAAAATATACCCAAATACTTTAATCTCTTCCCTATCACTGAATATTAATGTTGTTTTTAACTTTTTGATATAAATAATGCTTCCATGAAGATCTCTTTTTATAAATCTTTACCTGGGTAGCTCAGTGGTTTAGCACCTGCCTTCGGCCCAGGGTGTGACCCTGGGGTCCTGGGATCGAGTCCCACGTTGAGCTCCCCACAGGGAGCCTGCTTCTCCCCCTCTGCCTGTGTCTCTGCCTCTCTCTGTGTTTCTCACGAATAAATAAATACAATCTTTGAAAAAAGAGATTTATTAGATCTTTACTTAGATTTTTGACTATTGTACTTGGGTAGAATCCTGATAGTGCAACAGCTAAGTAAAATATATGACCATTTCTTAAAACACATGAATTATCTTATTGCTTCTCAATAGCATTAGAGAAGATAAAGTAAAAAATTAATTGATTCCTCACTACTTACTCCTGAACAAGAACATTTCTTTTTCCATTTCCTTGTAGTCTCCCACATTTCATGATCAACTATTGCCTGAATTTTTGCTTAATTAGGCAGGTAAAATGACTTGTCAGTTACCAAGAGCACTTAAATTTCATGCCATTATGATGCCACCTAACTATATATAGTGAAAGAAAGAGAGGAAAAGAAATTTAGGGTTTTGCACTTTAGGTGTAAGAGCAGAGACATCAGAAAAGGAACCCAACAGGAAGAAGGCAGGAAGGAGTGTTTTGTTTTTTGGGGTTTTTTTTTAAGATTTTATTTTTTTATCTAGCGAGAGAGAGAGTACATGCACAAAGGGGGGGAGGGGCAGAGGGAGAGAGAAAGAATCTCAGGCAGACTCCCTGCTGACCACAGAGCCCAACATGGGGCTTGATCTCATGACCCTGAGGTATGACCTGAGCCCAAACCAAGAGTGAGTCACTTAAACAACTGAGCTACCTAGGTACTCCGAGGAAGGAGTCCCTGACGGCTGAATTGCAGAATGAAAAATATGTAGTAAATTTAATAGTTAAAATCTAGACAATCATAATAAACACCTTTAACCTGGTATAAAAATGGGGAAAAAATGGTACGTATATTGTAGATAGAGAAATAATTAAACACAACAAAATAGAGCTAAGAATGAATCTGAGATTTTTAAGTAGTATCCTAGGGAAAAATGGTACTGTCAGAGGGAAGTAATGTCTTGTTAGGAATTATAATATATTCCAATTGGCATATGCCAATGTTGAGGTGTTCGCTAGACATCATGAGGAGATAGATATACAGGGGTCACCTGGCAATAGGAGACCATAGCTTGGGGTAGAGTATGAGTCATCTACACAATAATACTGATGACATAAGCCTCTAAAAAATAAGAGAAAAGTTTCTACAGGATCAGTGATGAAAGCATAGCAGGTGATGTAAGGAAGGGATGAGAGAGGAGAGGAAAGAGAAGTCATAAGAGATGATCAGGAAACGCCATTAAATCTTATGTTGATAGGACGTAAAAGGGACATTTCAGTAAACTTATATATTACTGATTAGCAAGCAGAACTGTTCTAATATTTGCAAAAACTGGCAATGTAAAAATATAGAAATTCAATTAAGTTCGGTCACTATAAAAATGTCTAAACATAGACCAAATGAACTTAGTGGAGATTTACATATTCTACAGCACACAGAATTCTAAAATGAGATCTTGTACTCTTTATGTTAATGTAGGAAAAGGCTGATCTTCACTCAAAGATATGTGATTAGTTATATTTTACCATTCCCTTGCTTATTCAGAGTTGCTTTATAAGAGGGTTTCCAAGTTAGTAAACATATGTAATTTTTCATAATGGAAATTAAAGACCGTATCGAAAGCAAGGATTTGAAATGCAAATTCTATCACCTGCTCTTACCCGGAATATGTTTGAGTGAACAAAAGTGAGGGTAGTTACTATTTACTAAAGGTTATTTATATCACTACCTTGAGAGAAACCTTGGGTCGTCACATAAGGCCTGATTATTTTTAACTCAGACAAATTGATAGAGGCCATCAATCCCATAAAGAACAGAACAAGCTAAAAAGAGAACAGGGTCTCCAAAGTATTGTCTAGAAAGGGGAGGCCAAAATGAATTTCATATTGCCAGGGTTAATTTGGGACACTAGGAAAATTGAGCAGATCAAAAGGAATGCCATTTACCTATGTCTCAGGATACCTTATATTATTATTCTTTTTTCTTTTTAATTCATTGTGCGTGCTCTCCTAAAATAATTTCTCTATAGGGCTTTTGCATTGTATAAGCCCAGGGCTTTTGGTTGCCATAGACTATGAGAATCATACAACAGGCCCAGGAGAGCAATGAAAATTCAGGCTTTAAGTTTATTGCTCTGTTCTGAGTTCGGTCCTGAGAGTGGCAAGATTAAATTCTAGGTAGGGTTAGGTTATTATCAGAATATTGCAGTGCTCCTGGAACATATCTGTGGGTTTCAAGTCATTGCCAGAAAGGAACCGTCACTGTCCTTTGCCCAACTGAAGATCACTCTGGCTGCCAATATCCATTTATTATAGCTGGCATTTTACACACAGTATCCTTAACCATATGTTCTCCTCTCATTGTTTACCAGTCATTACCGACACTGGTGATTTTCCATCACATTCCTCAATCCAAAATTCCTCCTTTAGAAACACCCTTAAATCTTTCTAGTACAGGCCTATGATGTTTTGAATTTTACTTTGCACATAATAGGAATCTGATGATACAATTCCCATATTAAAAATAGCCTCGATCCCTTTTATTCAATCATTTTCTGAATTTCCCCTAGAACTTAACTGAATGAATTATGTAATGGAGTTCTGAACTATTAAATCCTTGTGCCATTATTTTTCCCCGAGGGACTTGAAAACAAACGCTTAGATTTAGGATAGAAACCAACTTGGGTCAAGTTCTGGCATCGCCACTTATTCAGTAGGTTGACATTGATAAACACTGGCTCTCAGTTTGCTCCTCCTTTGATGGTGTAATAACACCTTTATGGAGGACAAGTTACAGTGATCACATATATTGGAGATAATTTATCTAATTCACCTATTACAATAAGTGGAATGAAATATCTTCAGTAGATAAAAATTCTAAAATTAGATGCAACCTCTCAGTTACCGCTATGGTTTTTACCAAAATATGTATGCATACAAAGGGCATCTTCCTAAATGTTACAAAGTCATAAGCAACTGCAAAACAGAAGAGAACACATTGCAAAGGAAAACCAGGGTATGATCTCGGGTGATAACAACGGGGTTCATTTGTTAACATTCTGTGCTGTTGAGATCACCTACTTCGTTGAAAAGTGAAAGGCAGGACTAAAGAAGGGAATCCGCTGCCATCCACAATCTGTTCAGGGGAGATATAGATTTTCTCTATTTTAGAGTTCCAGAGGACAAAATCAGAACCCAAAGATAAAGGGGATTGGTTTGCCAATCACAGAACCTACAGAGCACAACCGTGAGGACGTGAAACAGAGAGAAAGTCAGAAAAGGAACCCAAGCAAAAAGAAGCAATTCACTTGTTGGGTGTACTTCCTGCAAAGTCATCACTATTTGCATTGGAATTCATTATCATGAAGTTGCTCATTTATTTTAGGACATTATCCCTGTTGCCTCTACCAAAGTTTGACTGATTTTGTCTGAAATCAGTTAGAACAACTGAACACGAATATGTGGAAGGAAAGATGAATGTGCATTAACACCATTCTAAAGAAGCCAAACATTTTCTTTCCTTATTTAGCCAGATGAAAAGGTGCCACAGGACTGTAAAAGTCATGCAAATCTGCAAAATTGTATGAAAATTGCAACATATATAAATATCAGTGTGTGGCGGTGTGTCGGAGGGTCATAAGTGGAAGATTAAAATAAGCATTTTCTATTACAGTTTTCTGTTGCTAGAGAAATAGCACACTGGTCCGTAAATCATTCTCTCTTTAAGACACAGACCTCAAATGAACAAAAAGCTTTTCCTGGTAATTGTACTGTATTTCCCAACTCTATAGATTTAATTTTCTGAGATGACCATTTCTAAACTTGTCTCTTTTCTATTCCAGGTCTTTTCATTTCTCACTGTTAGTGAGCAACCTCATAACAGCTCCATTTACAAAACAAAAATAACCACAAAATCACTATTTTCTTCTTGTTAGAAAAGTCCGGCAAACTACTTACACCTAATATATTATACTCACATTCCTAATCTTTCCTCATATTACGATGGCGAGCCTACTCCTATCTAAAATCACCACTTCACTTTTGTTCTCAATCCAATATGCCGGATATTAACCTGGATTTCTCCCTTTTAATCTACTCATTTGTGTATTTTTAGAGAAAGAGTGACTCATGAGTCGGGGGAGAGGGAGAGGATCTTAAGCAGGCTGCATGCTCAGCAGAGTCCCATGAAGGCTCCATTTCCCCTTTCCACTAAGATCATGACCTGAGCCAAAATCGAAGGTTGGAAGCTAACCGACTAAGCCACCCAGGCTCTCCTAAGCATCAAATATATATTTTAATGTAATTTTTTAAAAATATAACTCATGTGTAAATAAAAAAAAGATTCAATATAACCACAAACAATTCAGAAATACATGACAAAAGATTAAAGATTTAATATATAGCAAAAAGCCATTATAAATTAGAAAAGAGAATTTTCAATTAAGTACAGAGGGTCCATGATTAACCATTTGTAACAAAGAATATATCCCGATTCTACAGTGACGCATACTGAAAATACATTCCGGGAGTAAATATCTAAGATTAAAGTGTCAATTTAGACAACTTTTCCCAAAAACACAGTACTGAGTTGGTCTATGTATGACCTATTTGTTAAGGAAATGATTTTATTTTAAAAAATGAGCACATAAGCATGCTGAGAAAAATATTACAGTTAAATGTTTATCAAAATATTGAATAAATTCTGAATATGGAAGGAGTTTTTATGCATGACTCAAAATACAGAAACAATAAAGAAGAGGGAAACAAAGAAAAAGCAGTGTGGATAGACCAGAAAGAGCAAGGAAGAGAATAGCAGAAGTTGGAATCAGAAAGGTTTGTTGAATAGTTTGAAGTAAAACACTTTAGTGGAAATAGTTGTGTGTTTCCTTGTGCGTAAGAGCATGTGTTTGCACGTGTGTAGACCAAAGGCCTGGAGGACAGATTAGGCCTGCCACCTGTTTCTGTACAGGCATGTGAGCCTCGATGCTTTTTTCACATTTTTAAGTGGTTACTACTTAATAAAATGTGATTATATGAAATTCAAACTTGTGTCCATAAATAAAGATTTATTGGAACAAACTCATGCCCATTTGATTATCATCTATGGCTGTTTTTATGCTACGGCAATAGAATACAGTAGTTTTGACAGAGACCATATAGCCCACAAAGCCAAAAATATTTACTATCTGGTACTTTATGAAAAAAAAGTAAAAGACTGACCCCTAGTGTAGATATATCTTTTGTGAGTTTCTCAATATGCACTACCACACCCCATCAATGTGACAGGCAAAGCTTCATCTATTTTCATATATAAATATCATTCTACATGTTAATAGGAATTATATATATTTATTTTGCAATGACAAAGCATAGTTTGCTTTGAGGATTGCATAATACCAAGTATAACTCTATTTGAGTATTACAAGATATACACATGTAGAAAATCAGTGTACACGCTTTTGAGATACATAATCACTCATGTTTGCTACTTTTGGGGGCTATGGTGAATTTCTGACAACAAGGCTTTATTTTCCATTTTAATTAAACTAAACATTTAATTACATTTCCAGGATTCTGTCAGCAGAAACAAATCTATAAATGTGGAGTGAAAAATTATGAGAGCTGGTCTTTAATATCCCATCACAAACAGAGCATGTTATGGGCAATCTGTTCTTTGAGGGTATATAACAACCATGCTTCACATGAATGTTAATTCCACTAAGGCATTCACCTACCGTACGGAACTTTTTCATTTTTAGCTAATATCTACCCGTTAAAGCCCGAGATTTTGAAAGTCTGTCGTATTTACAATAATATCCTGCCCCTCAGGGTTTTAATTCCCAGCACAAGAGACTTCAGTAAGTGAGTGGGTAATGCATATCAAATACAAAGTTTGCTGCCAAGCAAATAATGTCCTGCCTATGCTCAAATTCATATCAATAAAATTATACAAACGCTTAAAATTTTTATTTTATTTTCAGTAGTCAATATGTCTAGAGCAATTTGCTGGATGTTCTAGAAAAAAATGCTGTCTGTCCACAAAGTACTTAAAATGATACGTCAGTTGCAGACTTGGAAATGTGAAAATGGAAATAAGAAACACCTTATATCCAATGAGGGATGTTAAGTGTAGAGGATTATAGGTCAACTTTCACCCATCTGTTCTCATGGAGTCCATACTTCTGTGTATTACCTGGGTTCTGGAATCAGTCTTCAGGTCTATTCAGATGTCTGACTCCATTATCAACTAAGAACAAGCCCATTACTCACGACCAATTTGCCCTTAACCAAGATCACCAGAATGATACGTGAAGTCAGAATGGTGATAGGTTAATGTGCATAGAAAATTCCAAGTGCTAAGGAGACCTAAAATTGCAAGTTCACACAAGAACGTATTCTTACTCTGTTGAAAAAGAGTAAGAAGCTAAAATAAATTAAAAAAATAAATAAATAAAAAATAAAAAAAGGGATCCCTGGGTGGCGCAGCGGTTTGGCGCCTGCCTTTGGCCCAGGGCGCGATCCTGGAGACCCAGGATCGAATCCCACGTCGGGCTCCCGGTGCATGGAGCCTGCTTCTCCCTCTGCCTGTGTCTCTGCCTCTCTCTCTTTCTCTCTCTGTGACTATCATAAATAAAATAAAATAAATTTAAAAAAAAAAAAAAAGAAAAAGAGTAAGAAGCCAAATTGTTATGAAAAGATAGCTTTGTAGGAACAGAAAGAGAGCACAAGGAGTTAACTACTATCATTCAAATATTTAATGGCATCAGACAAAGATGATTTATATTTCTCCAAAATATGTTAAACACTTGGCCAAGATAATTCCTTCATGGATGGGGAATGCTAGTATCTGCTTCTCATTTTTTTTTTTTTTGTTTCCATGGCTGATAATACCTCATTCTCAAAGACATACTACTTCAAAGTTTAATAAATTTAAGAAGACTGCAATTTATTTTGCTGGACTAGACCCATTCTATCTTTTTGTATTTGGTTTTTCTCTACTTTGGTCCGTCATATTGACCCTGAATTTTAAACATCAGAGTTAATAAATTTATTTATTTCCTCTTATTAGGGATGTATCAACTGAATCCCAAAGTAATTGCATAAAGAAATGATAGAATATATTCTCTATCCTCCATATAACCACAGATGTTGAAAATTTGTAATTTTTTTAAGCTTTCTACCATTTCCTTTGGTAATTTTTATTTGGCTTCTGTTGCCCTCATTCCACCATGTTAATCTCTCTCAAAAAGTCCCAGAATATTCATTTCATTGGGCATATTTTAATCCTTTAATGAATTTTCAGTAGCACCAACTATGTTTTCCTTGTTAAGCAAAACACACAAAATCCCTTTCTTTAAGTTTTGAGACCAAGTACATTTCTATTTTTACTCCCATCTCTCTGGTTGCACCTTCTCAAACTCCTTTGCAGTCTTGCTCTTCCCCATGTTTAAATGTTGGAATTCTTCGTGAGTATTTCCTTAGTTTCTAACTTGGTACTCAGATCTAGGCAGTCTTGTCAGAGACCAGGCCTCAGACAATTTCTCTCTGGGGATGACCCACATATGCATTTCTAGACGATGCCTCTTCTGTTACCTGTATATCCAACTGTTGCTTGGCTATTTCTTTGCATACCTTTAAGGCACTATAAAACTAGAATTCTAAAATAAATAAATAAATAAATAAATAAATAAATAAATAAATAAATAAATAAATAAAAACTAGCACTCTAGAACTGCAATAATGATCTCATTCCTCAAAACTGGCCTTCTCCCTACAAGTCCTTATTTCAACAAAAAGTTCTACTGATGCAATCACACATTTTAAGAATTCAGGGGTCGCCTTTTATTACTGACTCATCTCATCCTCCCCTACCACACACACACATCTAGTGTGTCATCACACACTATCGTTTTGCCACATAAATAGCATTTCAATTCCATTCTAGGCCTTCAACCAACATGCTTCCTGTCTAATTCATCTTTCCCTAAGTTACAAAAATAATTTCTTAACTGGTCTCTATAAATTAACTGTTATTTCTATCCAAACCATTCTACTCACTACATTAGAGTGATATTTTTTTTGAAAAAAAAAATTTAAAGATTTTATTTATTTATTTTAGAGAAATTGAGAGAGAGAGAGTAAGCAGAAGCAGAGGGAGGGGCAGAGAGAGAAGCAGACTCCCCATGGAGCAAGAAGCCTGATGCTGGGCTCGATCCCAGGACCTTGGAGTCAAGACCTGAGCCAAAGGCAGATGCTTAACCAATTGAGCCACCAAGGAGACTCTTATTTTTCAAATTTTTGTTTAAATTCTAGTTAGTTAACATATAATGTGATAATAGTTTCAGGAGTCGAATTTAGTGATTCATCACTTACATGTAACTCTCAGTGCTCACGGTGATTTTTAAATATAGACCAGATGCTTATTGATTACCTCAGAACATCCTTTGATTGATTCAACTCCTTTTAGAATAAAGAGGGAAGTCCTTGCTTTCACATTCAAGGGTAAGCATAGTTATTTAGCTATTGCTTAGTAACCTGAAATGCTACAAGGACACTGAGAGTTAAGAAGGTATTTATAATTGTTCAATGAACATTAAAATCTGTCAAAATTGTACATGTTCTGAAAAAAGGATCTGTCTAGCTACCCTAATAGAGTGTTTAGTTCTAAATAATGGAATCCAAAATGACTTCAAAGAACAGTTGGCATAGAAAGGATATGGAGAATTTTGTTATGAAAATAATTCTGAGAGGCATCAGGGTGGCTCAGTTAGTTGAGTGTCTGCCTTTGGTTCAGGTCATGATCTTGGGGTCCTAGGATCTAGCCCCATACTGGGTTCCTGGCTCAGTGAAGTGTCTGCTTCGCCCTCTCCTTCTACCCTCCCCCCACCCTCACCACATGTACATCTCTCTCTGTCTCTCAAATAAATACATTTTTTTTTTTTAAGAAAAGAACTTGAAGAGGCCATTTTAGTCTAAGAAAAGTAGAAATTAAGCAAAAGTACAGTAAGCATCACAACATGTTTTGTTTGGACTAGAAGGGATCAGATTGGGCATCATACCAGAAGAGTCACATTTGTAAGGTTCTTCTATAACCCTTTCCATGCTTGTCACTAAAGCACTCTCCCTGAAGCAAATTCTTTTTGCTGCTTTGTAATGATATCACAAAACTCTTCTGTAGTCATCGATTTAGATCCCAGAAGAACTGGCAAAATAAAATGAGACTTTGTTTCATTTTCTTACTTGGAGGACACATCAGGAGGCTTCCCAGGGAGACTAAAATCACTTCTGAACTTTCAAGTCATGTGCTGTCATGTAAAAATATCTATAATTACTTTTCTATTACTTATTAAAGTAGATAAAGATACTTGGGTAAACATTTGATTACGACAATGTCAAAATGACAAATATTTCTGTTAGTTGTAAGAAATATCCTTTAGTCTAAAAAAAATGTCCTATGTAACTATACTCTGTATTTCTTGTCTATGTCATTGAAGCAATACCTCAAAAGAAAAATAACTGTGAATTCCTGTGAAGTTTGACTGTGTGTTTGAGACACTCATATATATGTGTTGAAATTTCAGGCACATTCTGTATTTGAAGAAAAAATTAGTTTGAAAGAGGGCACGTGATGGGATGAGCACTGGGTGTTCTATGCAACTGATGAATTATTGAAAACTACATCTGAAACTAATGATGTACTATATGTTGGCTAATTGAATTTAAATAAAAAGAAATGAAAGAGACTTTCAGCATTATTCAAATTCTGCTTTGTATTGTTAGAAGTTAAGAACTGACTTCCCTAAGCAGATAAAATAAAGGTTGGAACTCATCCTGAAATACGGAAAAGTCTGGAGATAATGAAAATTTAAAATAAAGTCACTGAAATTATTGTCACTTGAAAACACCAATCCATGGGCAAACTCATCAAAGATATATCGTTCTTGTACCTTCTCAATTCTTTTTTTTTTTTTGAAGTACTTCATAAGGAGTTGAGGTTGACTATTCTAGAGCAACAAGAAATATTGAAAAATTGACCTAGTCATCCCCTCTACCTCAACCAATGCCTAGGTGAAATTACTTTTTTTCATTCTCCAAAATGACCATCTCTCACTGCCCTTGATGATTGCCCCACAAAGATTCTTTGTGAGTAGAATCATTTGAGAATGATCTAGAACTTTAGAAGTATTTGTTACTAGTGTTGTTATTTTTATAAATGTCTCTAAAAAGGGAAAACTAACAATTTGTCAACTTTCACATGTTAATCTTTACATATAATCATGTACATTACGTGCATATGAACCTGCTTAGAATTTGTGAAGTAACAATACTGCTTGCATTGCGAAGGCAATCTGCATGGAGACAAGCACTTGATAGCTCAAATATAGAATATGGTCAGGAGGGTCCTATGTTCCATGAGGGGAATGCTCTCACGAGGTATTCACTGACTTGTTCTTTAATATTTTATTTATTTATTCATGAAAGACACAGAGAGAGGCAGAAACACAGGCAGAGGGAGAAGCAGGCTCCATGCAGGGAGCCCGATGTGGGATTCGATCTCGGGACCCTGGGGTCACAGCCTCAGCCAAAGGCAGACGCTCAACCACTGAGCCACCCAGGCATCCCCTCACTGACTTTCTAATGATCACTTCTACTAATGGACTGACAATTATGACCCCGATGTGTTCTCTATCACAGCTTGAAAGTAGGACTTATTAGGTCAATGACTAACCAAAGCAGAAAGTCTGTGAACCAATTTTTTTTTTTTTTTTTTTTGTCTAGGACATTATGGAAGAGAAAGATTATTTTCAAGGCCTCTTGGTATCTGATGCTGTTTATTTGTATTGATTGATAGCATGATGAATTTTATTTATAGATACCATCCACAAAACAATAGTTAAAGCTTCTATTAAATCATGTCCTCAATTCAGTTGTACACATTTCAATGTAGATATTGGAAATAAGCCTCGGGCTGCAACATGCACATTTAAATTTACACCTATCCAACTATTTTTTTACAAACCAAGCCGTTAGAGAACCAAAAATTTCCCTTGTAACTGCTTATTATAACTGCATTTTGAGACCTAAAATTAGACTGCCCCTTTGTTTGATGCAGCCAACTGTATTTCTGATGTGCTTTTCCCAAATGCCGTTCAGAGTAAGAGAAGTTGTTTATGGTGAGACCCGCAATATTTTTAGATTACTTTTTTAAGTCAACAGTTACCCTGCTGCTTCTTGTGTCATTTTGGAGAAAATGGTTGTACAAAATGCCACTGACAGAATATTTACAGCATTTCTTGGCTACTCATAAATAGTAGGGGTTCTCCAACTATGCTGGGGGAGCATCGGCCCACCACACTTTCAGATCCGATGAGGTCAGTCAAGTCCAACGGTTAACATTCAACTACATTTCAAAATGTTTGTGAAGTGAAGGCTCTGTGCTAAGTCCTGTATATAATTTTAAGATACAAGGAAGAAAAATCCAGTCTCCACTTGCAAGACATCTTACGGTCTATTGGAGAAGAGAGATACAGAAGGTGGACGTTTAATACTGTCAATGTGATAAGTATTGCTATGATCGGATGAAGTCAGGATAAGAGCTCTTCCAGAAATGGCATCTAATCCAGTCTTAGAGGAATGGAAAAAATCTCCCCCAAAGAAGATGTACTATGCTGATATCCGAGGGGTGGATAAGAGATCATCATGTAATGAGGGCATGAGAGAGCTTTCCAAAGCAAACAACTAGACCTAGGTTTTTGAGTATATAGTAAGAAAGCAAAAGATACAGATATTTCTATATGAAATTCAAAAACCAAAGTAAAAAAAAAAAAAAAGCCAAATGCTAAGCATAAGAAAGCAGGATATAGTCATGAATCTTTAGCCAGATGATCCTATTACTGTCATTTTTCTCTACCATTAGGCAAGGTTAACGATGATGCAGATAGGGAAGTGAAGAAGTAGAAGTGCCAGTCCAGAAAGTGGGAGCCCGTGTTTCATAAATCAGCACGCACAAGCATCACCAAGGAGGCAAGTGGAGGCAGGCGTGCATCATAGCTGTTTCCTTGACATGGGGAGAAGTATTTGATGGCAGTGACCTGTTCAACTGTTGATCATTTGGTTAGGAGGGAGACTTGTCCAAGCTCTGATGCTCTCTTTTCTTGTAGAGATTATCCTTCAACAACCCAGGACACACACATTCCTCTAGACTGGAGGGAGAATAATGGACTTCTATAGAGTTGGAGATAGGAATGGAGAGGAGAGGAAAGAGGAGAGGAGAGGAGAGGAGAGGAGAGGAGAGGAGAGGAGAGAAACTATATCAAAAGAGTCAACAGGAAGAGGCATAGTGGGGACATTAGTTGGATGAACCATGGTTTTTGGCAATATTTCCCATATTCTTTGTGAATTATAGATTTGAACTTCATGTTGATGAGAAACTCTGACTCAGAAATGGAGATGGGCCATATTTAGCCATGAGACAATAGGTTGGCTTCCCTAAGTTTCCCATAGGTCCCCAAATGACAAAGAGCATGACCCAAAATTTACTCTGTACCCTTAACTAGATGTGAGAGAAATTGAGTTGGTATGTGTCTCCAAAGGCAGACTGATTGGACACAGCCCACCCATCAGAAGGACATGGCACAACCAGCAAGTACTAAGGGTCAGGAGGATAAACGGCTATAGCTCAGAGCCACAGTCATATATCAGAATCACAGCAAAACATGCTCAACTGCCAGAGTGTTGGATGTAGGACAAAATAAAAATATTAATCCCATATTTATACATGTGGAAAAGAAAAATGGGGATTTATATTTAAATAAAGATATCACTTTATAATGATAACTAATATGTAAGTATTCATTTCTGTGTGCCTACTGAATTCCATCTGAGAACATTTACATGTCAGCTACCACTCTATTACAGAGAACAGGATACAGAAATGAATTATTATGTAACAACTGAATAGAGAAATCGTGAAAGGTTTCCAGAGATTATTGAATATCCCCAGTATGCAGTGGAGATAATGAGTTTGTGTCCTGCCAGCAGAATGGTAAATACTTTGATTAATGAACATGTAGGTGTTTGGACCGTATGATGCAGTAGAGAGACGAGAAAGCAAAGAAGTTGCATTCATAAAATGGAATAAAATTACAGATGAGTGAGGTCTTCACTCCAAAGGAAGTTATAGATAGCTACAAGAGGAAAAAATTAAATCAAAAGATTGCAGGTCTTGATAGAAATCAGTGGCGTAAATATACTGAACATTACTGTACTTCAGCTGAGACCCTCAAATATAAAAATTCTTCACATCAACAAAACTCAACACGATGTATTTGCAGTCCAAACGCTGGTTTGAACAGGCATGAAAAGAGATGTATACACATTTCCATTGTCCAATTTTAAGTGAATGGTATATTATCTAGCCTCTGTTTGGGGGAGGAATGCATAAGAATGTGTCTTTGTAAATTTCTGGGCATGGGGTGCAGGCTTCTACTTTAATTCACAAGCTCTACTGGTGCACAAATACAGGTTTGCCCGTATACACCATGGTCCTGGGGCTAGTTTGTCGTCCAAGTCACATTTGAACTGCCTACCAGTAAAGAGAAAATGATCATCAATAGTTCTGAGTATTTTAAAATAATAATGCCTTTCATTTGACTTTTCTCCTTTTCATGTGTCATGTGCCTTTTTTTTTTTTTTTAAGTAAATGGTAATATCAAAAGAGGACCATCCACACTGTCAAGAATTTTACAATGCAGTTTCATGATTCTTTGGAGAAAGCAATTGAAGTTTTTTTAAAAGAAATTAAAACATTCACTTAAAATATTGAACAATTTTCTAATCAATATAATTGTGAAGGACTAATTATGCGCTGAAAAACTTCAAATATTTAAGGAAATCTTTTCCTTGTAAAATTGGCTTTCGTTAATCAAGTCTCTCTCTCTCTCTCTCTCTCTTTTTTTTTTTTTTTTTTTTTTTTTTAATTCAGGCCTTTACATTGCCAGTCTGGGAAAGAAATAAAAGTCCTCACCAAATTCTATTTATAAGGACATTGCAATTTCAAGGAAGAAAAAAAGAAAAGAAAAGAGAAGAAAAGACAAAACCCTCAAATTTGCTATTTTTGGTTAGATATCCTATTTCTCTTTCTTTTGCCATTGAGAAAAGAAATGCTATTTTCATGAATAATATTGGACTGGAGAGATAATATTAATCTCTCAACAAACCACTTTCAAAATCATTAAAGGCTGTTAAAGATGAACTTTCATTTCTAAAAAAAGTGTTCTGAAAACATAACATTTGCAAAACTCACATAATATAAAAATTAAAATGTCCTTTAGACTTAAAAAAAAATCACTAAACTTCCCATACCCCATACATATTTGAGTGGCTGTGAAGAGAAAACTCTTGTGTCACATTAATGGTCAGCAATTGGGGAAGCATATTAGAACTAGTTCTTTCCAGAGAACCAGATGGGGGAAGAAGTCATATTTAAGAAATAAATTTTGGGCAGCCCAGGTGGCTCAGCAGTTTAGCGTTCCCTTCAGCCCAGGGCGTGATCCTGGGGACCCGGGATCGAGTCCCACATTGGGCTCCCTGCATGGAGCCTGCTTCTCCCTCTGACTGTGTCTCTGCCTCTCTCTCTCTCTCTCTCTCTCTCTCTCATGAGCAAATAAATAGATAAATAAATAAATAAATAAATAAATAAATAAATAAATAAACCTTAATAAAAAAGAAATAAAGTTTGGAGAAAGTGGATAAGCAAAAAGAAAACCAAGGCTTGGTTTCTTTGGTCTTAAAGCAGGAAGTGGATAGTCTCGTATCCACTTGGAAAGTCTTGGAAAGACTCTTGGAAAGACAAGTCTTGGAAAGTCTCGTAATGTAAGTAAGTAAAAGAGAGCAGAATAGGAAAGCAAATGGTTAGAAATTTTTCACTTAGCCTCATGGTTAAGATTTATCACTACCCTTAGTAAACCAGAACTGGGCTCCATTGTCTTGTCCTTTAGAGTTAGTTATGTAAGAGTACCTATGGTAAATGAATGCATAGGCCTCTGTGTAAGTTCAACATTTTCAACAAGATCCTAACACAAGGATTGGACCTAAGGTTAAAGAGAAAGATCTGAGTAGGGAGAGAGAGCATGAATAGAAAATATGTATATTGGTCTCTACCCCTCCCTGGGTTCCTGACAAAGAGTTTCTAAAATGCTTGTAACTTCCTAAGTAATAAGAACACTAGGAGCATCTATTCTTCTAATATTTGTCTTTGACCCCATCCCTGACACGGGGTTCCTAAAATACTTATAAATTCCTAAGTGACAAGACTGTAGGGGAAGCAGCTTTTGTCCTACTGAGGTTTCCGAATGGGGGCTGGTCACTGGAAAGACCAAGCCATGATTAGGAGCTTGGGATTTTCAGTGCTACCCCTCCTCATCCAGAGAGGGCAGAGGGGCTAGAAATGGAGTTAATAACTGATCATGACTACGTGAGGAAGTCTCCAAAAAAATCCCAATAGTATGGATTCAGATAGCAGTTGGTTAGCACACCCACCTATCCAGAAGGTGACAGCCCCCAGTTCCACGGGGACAGAAGCTTCTGCACTTGGGACCTTCTCAGACCTTGCCCTATGTATCTCTCTTCATCTGGCTATTTATCTGTGTCCTTTTTCATATCCCTCAAGCTCGTAAAGGTAACTTATCTGTTTTCCTAAGTTTTGTGAGCCACTTCAGCAAATTAATCAAACCTGAGGAGGGAGTTATGGGTACAACCAATTTGTAGCCAAACTGAATAGAAGTTGTGGGTAAACTGGAACCAACTCGTTGTGATTGACATCTGACATGCTCATGGGAGGGAACAGTCTTATAGGACTGAGACTTAACCCATAAAATCCGACACTAGCTCTGGGTGGAATTGAGTTAAATTGTAGAACACACAGCTCATGTTGCAGATAATCACTCGGTATGAGAAAATGACCGCCACACACTTGGTAATCGAGTGTCAGCAGTGAAGTATTTTTGTGAGTAGTAAAGGAGATGCTCAGGTAAAAGAAAACCATGGTGGGAAAGAAGTGATTTTTTTTTTTTTCCCCGATATAGGAGTTGGGAAACCAAGTTTCAGTCCATTACAGAAAGACTCAACAGGTAACATGTATAGGTGGTTAGTATTTGTCAGAATAGGACTAAACTCTTTAGAGTGTTTACCATTCGGATCTAATAATCACAAGACGAAGAAGGTTTTGTTGGCATCCTTTCTTCATGGTCGAACTGAGGGCTGGGAGGTCACATAAATGGTACACCGAGCTGAGCCCACATGGCCAATTCAGGTGTTCTAAACCCAGAGCTATGCACGTAACCCCTCTCCTGTTGTACATATTATAAATATATAGACTGAGATGGACTTAGGAATGTCTAGAGATAGACCAATAATCTTAAGTGAAGTCAGACCCAATATACAATAGAAACAGAACTATTAGACTCCATGGTATGGCTTGTTGAAATAAGAATAAACATGAAAAGCATTGCCACTTGGAGAATTTTCTTTTTTGGCTTATTAAGCTTTGTTTATGAGTAGGTATGATTAAAAAGTTCATGTACTTGAAGTAAAATATTCTGTATTATAGAGAATTTTTAATATTTGCATGTGAGGGACCTTAAGAAAATAAAAGAGCTGAGATATTTATGGTACATGATTTTCTTATAGAATAGACTTCCTAAAGCAATATTTTAAGGTGATAGATGCAATTAATAACACACTGAAAATGAGAAGAACCAAGAGTTTTCTTCCATGGAATGAAAATGAGCAACTGGAACCTTCAGATCAGGAAGAAACAAAGTCTCAGGTATTGGGTATAAGACCAATGAGTCATCTGAGAATAGGGCATTGCTAATAAACTTGAGAAGTTAAGCAGCGCGTTGGTATTTCCATGGTATTAAGCACAAAGAAAATATCACTAAACAAGGAATGAATATTGCACTGATTTTATATAGAGAGAGACAATAAAATAAGAATGATAATGTCATTTGAAGCACAAAACAGAGTAGCTAAAGTCAAGGCATGTTTGCTTCAAAGCGGCATACAGGAATCACTTCTAAATGAATAGAGTTTACATATATTTTGCTGATGATATACAGTAATACAGAGATCATGTGCTATTTTATGACTATGTATTCCAATTGGATGAAAATGATGGGGAATTACAAACTTGCCAACAAATACATTTTTTCCCCAATAAGCTAAAGTCAAGCACAGACTTTATTAATACTTGCTTAATAAAAACAGTGTAGTTAAGGGGATTTTATCCCTAGAAAATAATCATCGAAGGGATATCACAAGGCAACTCGCTTTTCATATTTTGCAAAGGAGTCACCACAAGGCAACTATTATTCTATTTTTGTTATTTACATCTTCCTCCACTGCTCACTAGTAATCTGTGTTTCACTGAAAACCTATTTTTATAACTTAAACACCAGATATCAACTACTCCACTGAATTCATATTTAGCAAAGACCTATTGTTACTCAGTTGCTATATTATGTTTTTCATGTGCTCATTTTAGTGAAATTATTCAACAAAACTAATAAGAAAATAATGGGTAAGAATTGGGAGCTAATTTTCCAACATAAGGATTATGAAATATGTTGATTCTATAAAATCTAATAAAAGTGATACTGTTTCTACTCCAATGTTTAGATGAATTATATCACCATCTGATCTTGAGGGGACCCTAGGAACAATATTAAAAAAATAATCAAGCCTTAAAGACTTGGTAATAAGCATAGGACAGATACAAAAACATATTGTTTACTACATATATTTGAAAGATACACACCTTTAATATAAAGGATCGATTAGCTAGCAGACCCCTTCCAAATATTTTCCTTAAAATGATTTCATGGTTTAAAAGTAAATTTTCACTTAGGAAAGAGTAATAATAAATCCAAAGAGAAACAAAAGTTTCAGATGAAATTTAGGAATAAAAATCCAAGGATTCCATAGGTTTCATATAAATTTTATAGTTTATAGATGTAAGAGAATTCAATGGAAGACTATTTTGAAATCAGAAGGACAAACATGTCATGCATATATATAATTAACTGGAATTTCCAATGTCTGTGTTTCTCCAGTGTTTATTTTTATTTTTCTCCAGTGTCTAAAATGGCTACCTTCTAGCATCTTTCACAGAGACCGTAAGGTAATAATATTCGTTGTTTATAAGTTTACGTCAGAAAAGTGAAGCATCCATTTTAACCCTTTCAGAAATATCCATATTTTTTCCCACAGAGTCTATCTTAAATGTTGGCTATACATTTTTTTAGACCTTAAAATATACCAAACCTAATAGAATTCTTTCCCCAAACACCTGCTCCTTCTTGAAATCCTTTTTCTATGTGGATGACATCTTTCTGTTATGACATCTTTTACACCCTCCTTCCACTTTCTTTTTTAAAAATATTTTATTTATTTACTCATGAGAGACACAGAGACAGAGGCAGAGACACAGGCAGAGGGAGAAGCAGGCTCCCTGGGGAGGGAACCCAACGTGGGACTCGATCCCAGGACTCCGGGATCATGCCCTGAGCCAAAGGCAGATGCTTCACCACTGAGCGAACCAGGTGCCCCCCTCCTTCCACTTTCAATTAATTTTTAGTTATATCTTAATTTCAAAAATGACTCTCAAATCGATTCCCATAGTCTAATATCCACAGCCCTCGGCTTTGCTTTGAAAGGCACCCACCCTATCTCAACTATAAGCAACTGCACTTGCTGTACCCTTTCTTTATGACCCTCATTTAACTGTTTATACTGTTCATTGGCTGGTGTTCTTAGTTGTGAAAAAGTAAATCCATCCCAGCCAAAGAAGAACAGGATTTAGTAAGTCGTACAGATAGCACAGAGTCTTTAACGGTGCTTAAGTGTCTGAGCTTCCATGAAGGACTCCAGACTACACCCAAAACTGGGCCACTGAATGAGCAAGATTGGCCCTGAGCATGACACAGAGAACTCCAGCAGCATATTGTCTATGATATAAGTCAACAAAATGCTCAGTCTCTCCTGTTAACCAAACACGATTCTGCACAGCTCACCATTAGTGTGCGAATAAGAGCAGCTTAATTTCCACCTGGAACTCTCAATGCAACCAAGTCTGGGAAATGCAGCTTTTAGTTTTCGGATCAAGGCGATACAAGAAGAGGTACTAGCTGGAGTGAATGTGGAACAAATAGATTCATGATACCTATTACATATTGTAAATAAAATTATATTTAAAAATTTAATCTTATCATGAAACTACTATTCTTCTGTAAAAATGTCTTGAATTAACCATTGTCTAAGGACTGAAATCCAAACATTATCAATCTTTCTTTACATAACCATATACTGGCTCAAAAAATTTCCTGTAGAATTCAACTTTGCTTTGTATTCTTCTAGGCTCTTATTTTAAGAAATAATACATACCTTCCTGCGCTCAAAGTGTTGAAACTGTAGATAGGGTGCTATGCAAACTAAATAGGAGGTAATGTGAGGTGGAATGATATAATAATGTTCTGTAAAATGTCCTTGAGACCCAAAAGGGGTAATGTGAGGTTAAAAAAGGCAGAAGTGAGGAAACTGTTCAAAGGCCAAATGGTATTTCAGCAAGGTTCTGAACCATGAGAATGTGTTGTCCTGCTACCATGTGACCCTAGGGTAGAGGCACAAAGACAAGCAGAGTTTATAGACTTGTGTAAATATATGAGAATAAGGAAATTTGGAGAATGATACATATATAGGAATGACTAAAAAGGGGCACCTGGGTGGCTCAGTGGTTGAGTATCTGCCTTTGGCTCAGGTCGTGATCCTAGTGTTGGATCAAGTCCCACATGGGGCTCCACACAGGGAGCCTGCCTCTCCCTCTTCCTATGTCTCTGCCTCTCTCTCTGTGTCTTTCATGAATAAATAAATTTATTTTTTTTTAAAAAGAATGACTAAAATGTTGGCTTTACATGTTGACGTGATGATATAGTGGATGAAGAAGATCCTCATCAGCTTTACTAAGGATTTAAATTGTGCTGTACAAGTGATTGAGAGTCACTGAAGGAGTTGGAACAGTGATGGGTCTATTATTCTTATGAGTAGGATGGGGCATGGTGAGCAAAGTGTGGGAATAATGAGTAATTAGAACTAATTACTCTAGGGTCAGATCCAGATTCAGGCAGTGGCTTTGAGTATTAGAAGGCACCAGTGCATAAAGAAGATGTGGTCTATATATATGAAGGAATATGACTCAGCCATCAGAAAGGACGGGTCCCCACCATGTGCTTCGATGTGGATGGAACTGGAGGGTATTATGTGAATGAAGTAAGCCAATTGGAGAAAGACAATCATCATACGGTGTCACTCATACGAGGAATATAAAAAATAGTGAAAGGGACCATAAGGGAAAGGAGGGGGACTGAGTGGGGAAAAATTAGAGAGGGAGACAAACCATGAGCGACACCTAACTCTGGGAAAACAAAGGGTTGTGGAAGGGCAGGTGGTTGGGGGGGGAGGTTGGGGTGACTGGATGACGGGCACTGAGTGGGGCACTTGATGGGATGAGCACTGAGTGTTATACTATATGGTGGCAAACTGAATTTAAATAAAAGAAAAGAGAGAGAAAAAAAAAAAAAAAGAAAGAGCCAGTGCTTTGAAAATGAATGAGGATGTAGTAACATCAGGACTCAACCTGGATGGTCTTCAACATTGTGGCTTATTTACTAACAATTTCTCAACCAGTAATTCTGAATTTTCTTGTCTCTTTTTTGTTTCCTGCCTTTGTATACTTCTTTCCCTCTCCACTGAATAGCCTGTCACTCTTTGCTCAGATTTCTACCTAACAAGATCTAGCTCAAAAGTGCTTTGCTTTGTAAATCTTCCTTCACTCCATGGCAGTGATGGACATACCCTCTTCCCCACTTGAAGAAATCTACCTCCTTTCCTAAATAAAAGCGCAGACCCAGTGCACTGTAGGTACTGAGTGTGGGCTACATTCCCACTTGGCTATGAATTTCTAAGGGACAGAGGCTACATCTTAACTTGTGGAATGTTGTAGGGTTTTGAGAGATGTGAAAAATCCTTACAAATTAACATAAAGTACACAAATGTTTTCCAGGATACATAGGGCAGCCTAAGAAAAAATAGCCAGATAATAAATATGTTGAAATGTTTCCAACTTCTCTACTTGCTTTTTTAATAACAATCTTTCATGTTTCCATTTAGGCAATATTGATATAAACATGTAAGATAGATTCTTATACTTTCAAACTAGTGGGTGTGAAAATGACCAAAGTTCAGTCATTTAGTTAATTAGCAAAGTCAAATCAGCATTTTAGTTTTGTCTTTGGCCAAACCTCACCAGTCTGTTTCACAAATAGGACTTTCGTTTCCTTTCCAGAGAATAATGTGTGATGAAGGCCCAGGTCGGTTTTAACTGCTATTTTTTTCCCCTCTTAATCAGTTTTCTTGTCCTCAGCCTCATTTTCCTTTAGATGGTTCATACATTTCCTCTTGTTCAATTATAATTCAATTGAAAATTAAATTCAATTTATTTAAAATTCAAAATTATAATCTTCAACTCTGTTTCCTAGGGTACCTCTTAGCAACTTCTTTTTTACTCTATGTGTATGTTTTTCATACTCCTTTTCTTTATATTATTTGTTACATGCTCCTTCCATGACTATCCATTTATCAGTTGGTCCCTTTTCTAGAACGGTAACTTCTGTTACAAGATATGTCCTATTAAATGTCCATCAACTACCAAGTTCAATAAAAAAAAATCTTATTTGGAATAATTTCCTTCATAAAGGAGAGTCAGAGACTAAAACATTCTAAAACATCACTGGTTTTCCCATCTCTTACATGAATTAAAATGTACTCTTGCACCATTCTGTGTTAGGTAATTCAATTTTGTTTCATGTTGGTAATCTGATCCGGGACTGTTCTTAGAACAGGCTGCATTTCTTGTAACAGGAGGACACAATAAAGAAGCTTGTTGGATGGGGATTTGTGAGGGAATTTGTGGATAGGAAGATAGGATCTTTGGTCAAATGATGACTTTACACAGATTAGTTGCTATGTGACTACTGGTGAATTATTTACGCTCTTTAGTTTGCTCAAATGTGAACAACAACAACAACAAAAACAACAAAGTAGATAATATCTTTCTTGTGGAATTTCTGTGAAGTTTGGAAGTAATATACATATGTATGCACATATATACTATTTATGATATATATAATTTATATACCATAATAAATATATATCACCCCATAAAAAGTGTATATATATATATATATATATATACACACACACACACACATATATCAAGCTATATACTGTAGTTAGAAAATATCCGACATAAAACCTATCCAAATAATATGTATTAGTTACATTTATAAGGTTTTAAGCATAGCAATTCCAGGTTTTTGTCATATAGCAAAATATAAATGTCTTACTGTCTAGCTTGGAATTCTTCTGATAAAGCTCTATCTAGGTTGATATCGAGCACACGTTCAAACCCACCTGTAGGCTGTGAATGTCAGGTCAACAACAGGAGCAAGTCAACACTGTCTATTGAAAATAAAAAAAAGGAAGTACTAGCTAAAAAGTAGCTTCACATAATAGAGGTTGGACTCCAATATTAGGATCCACAAAACAATTTTCCTTATGAAAATAATGCTACTGGGGCGCCTGGGTAGCTCAGTGAGTCAGACATCTGACTTCGGCTCAGGTCATGATCTTGGGGTCCTGGGATCGAGCCCCAGGCTCCCTGCTCGGTGGGGAGTGTGCTTCCCCTTCTGCACCCCCTACCATGTTCCTGCTTTCTATCTCTCTAATAAATAAATAAAATATTTTAAAACATAATATAGTACTAGCTTATAAAGAAATTAATCCATACACTTTTTATGTATGATTAAATTATGTGTTCTAATATATAAACTAACTCCCTAAGAGCCACATAATATGTATGGTAGACTTTTAGGGTGGTTAATATAATACAGAATGAGGAGTAAGTCTGAGTAAGATATAATACATAATCCAATTGTTATCAATTTTGATAATGGTTTCCTTTGGTCAGTTCAAACATCTCCCATTGTTGGTACCAATTCAAAATGATAACATGCAACGCTGTTTTCTAAAGTAGCCATTCAGCTGACCTATATTTAAAATATATGATAATGAAATGGGATTAAAAGTTCAATGGGAAAGATGGGAAAGGGTTTAGCATTTATTAAGAACTTACTACACATCACAGCTGGATGCCTTTACCTACCATTAATTCTTTGGATCTTTGAGAACTACTGAGGGAGATGGCATTTCTTGCATTTCACACAGGAGCAAAGGAAGCTCTGTGAAGACTTCCCTGGCGATGTGCGACAGTCCCTGCTGAGCCTGAGAACAGCCTGGCTGCTGGGCCCCACTTCAGGGTTCTACTTCCCTCTCCTGGAGAAGTTTGATTTAACATTTATGACTTAAAAACTTGAGTCTGATTTTCTTGTTTTTTAAATATTTTTAAAATCTATTCATGAGAGACTCAGAGAGAGGGGCAGAGACACAGGAAGAGGGAGAAGCAGACTGCCTATGGGGAGGCCAATGTGGGACTCGATCTCAGGACCCTGGGATCATGACCTGGGCCGAAGGCAGACGCTCAACCACCGAGCCATCCAGGTGCTCTCAATTCTGATTTTCATATTGTTGCCTTGAAAAAAAAGTCTTTGGACCAGTCTGTCTTAAGATAGGGTTGCTAAGCATCAGGCAATAATATAATTGAATTTGTTTTCTCCCTTTGGGGATGGATGGATTAATATTAGCCATCTTCCCTCTTATCATAAAACATACATTAAATTTTGTCAAATACTTGTGTAATTAATAGACATCTACTTCAAAGTAATGTTTAGTTCCCATTAATCTACCTAGAAGTGTTTTGAGATACTAAAAGAAATAGTTTCATTTATTTAATGTTTTAGTTTTACACATATAAATAGAGCAGATTATATACATACACACACACATATATAGTCTAAACTCTTCAGTAAACATAGTGATTTTTTTCTGAATTATCATAAAATTATATTAACATTAATCATGATTAATGTTAATATAAATTAAATTAAAAGTACTATATACATATCTTATTTCTGGAGAATAGGTTGTTCACGTCTCTTAGAAGACTCACTTATTTAACTTATAACCCAGAAATGTTACATAGATGCAGGAAGATTTGAATTCACAAAGGTAACAGAAATTCCATGTATCCTTTCTACTCTTTTCTCACTTATTTTGAAATAACAGAATTTATGTATGTAACTCAGATGGTAGTTTTACTATTGGCTCCGTGAGGCATATCTCTACAACCTCCTGAGTGATTTCAAATGAGCCGACATATTCACATGTAGAGCATCCAAATGGTCTTGGGAATTTTTGGTCAAGAACAAGTGATACTGGGCAGCCTGGGTGGCTCAGTGGTTTAGTGTCGCCTTCAGCCCAGGGCGTGATCCTGGAGACCTGGGATCGAGTCCCATGTCGGGTTCCCTGCATGGAGCCTGCTTCTCCCTCTGCCTGTGTCTCTGCCTCTCCTTCTCTCTCTCTCTTTCTGTCTCTCATGAATAAATAAATTAAAAAAAATAAACAAAACAAGTGATACTTTGCTGATAGCTGAAAGCTCTAATTCCTTAAAACTACTAAACAAAGGCTCCTTTTGGCCCATAGGGAATAAATTTATCAGCTTAAATTAAAGTGCAGAAGCAACAGCTTTCCCGTTACAGTTTTTTTTTTTTTTTCCCGTTACAGTTTAAAAAAAAAAAATCATCTTTGGACCCGAAATACATTGCTTTTATTTACACAGTACTTTACTGTTAATATATCATATATTGAAATTTTCAGTGCCTTATCCACAATTTAAACACCTCAATTGTCACTAATAGAGTAACTTGTCTAAGGGAAAAAAAAAAAAAGAGAGAGAGAGAGAGAGAACTCTGTAATATTTATATATCTGTATATATGTGTGTGTGTGTGTGTGTGTGTGTGTGCGTGTGTATATATATATGAAATCAGTGCATATTAGCACCATTTATGGGAGGTGATTTTTGTAAATCCCAAAGAGAGTAAGAATCTTCATGGTCAGCAGAAGGCAAGTGCCTTCAGTAAAGTCTGTCTTTGAGGAAGCAGAGCTAGAAATGCTATACTGTCTTCTTATGAATAGGATACCTATGCATTTTTATGATTCCAGCAGTTAGGGGCACCTAGGTGGGTCATTCAGGTAAGCATTGGACTCTTGGTTTCCGATCAGGCCATCATCTCAGGGGTCACGAGGTCAAGCCCTGTGTTGGGCTCTGCCCTCTGCAGAGAGTCTGTTTGACTCCCTCCCTGTTGATTCTCTCCCTCTGCCAATCCTCCCACTTGCGCGCGCCCACATGCATGCTGTCTCTCTGCAAAAATAAATAAACAAATATTTAATAGGAATAATTCCACCAATTAATCTCTTTTCTTTGTAACACTGTCATCAGAACATATAAATTGTTGGCCATTCTCCCAGAAAATTCCCTACACTTGCAGATCTTGTTTTTTTTTTTTTTTTTCATTTAATGTTATGTTCAAATTTCAAAATTTACAGCAAAATTTATTGAAGTTCTGCCTTGATGCTTACTTAAAACTAAAGAATGTTTCCATGTGGTTAGGAGATTACTGGTGCTATTTATTAGAAAATGATAAATGACTAATTTTTAAAATTACTTTTCTATGAAACAGAATAGCAAATTTTAAAGTTTATTCTGCAAGAAAGAGAAGTCTTCTAATTCTATCATTCCTTTAAGATTTTGTTTATTTATTCAGGAGAGACACAGAGAGAGAGAGGGAGAGACACAGGCAGAGGGAGAAGCAGGATCCTCACAGGGAGCCCCATGTGGGACTTGATCCTGGGACCCCGGATCTCAACATGAGCTGAAGGCAGACGCTCAGCCGTTGAGCCACCCAGGGGCCCCTAATTGTATTATTTCTAAACATGAAAGAATCTGTCTTAGTTTCTAACGCTATGGAGCAAGTTACCACAAATTCAGGGCTGCAGAACAGCACAATTCTGTAGGTAAGAAGCAAATTCACATGACTGAGCTCTCAGCCCAGTGTGTCACAGGCTGAAATTAAAGTGTCTGCTGGTCTCAGTATTCACTTGGATGGTGGGATGCGGGTATCCATTCTCTAGTTCTTTCTGGTTGTTACTAGAATTTGTTTCCCTGTGGTTTTAGGATTGAGGTCTCCTTTTCCTTGATCATGGTTACCTGGGGCCACTCTCAGCTCCTGGAAGCTGCCGCCAGTTTCCACCGCGTGGCCCTCTCCATCTCCAAGCCAGCAATGGTGCTCTGTATCTTTCCCTTGCTTCCAGACTATGACTTCTCTGTGTCCCCCACTGGAGAAAGGGTAGAGTTATAAGAAAGTAGTTCAAATATTGTGAAATGATGGGGTTGACCTAATATTATCATGTTTGCCCTGTCAGAAGAAACTCTGCTTGTAGTGAGAGGAACTGACGATTTAAACAGAAAATCTCAGAGCTGATACTTGGCTCATCCATCTCCTTAGCACAGAGGACATGAATGTCTATTCCTTTGCTTTGTCTAAAATTCACAGAAGCCCAAGAGAGTCATGAAGGGACCTCAGCAATATCATTATTGCTACCTGTGCACGAACTGCCTGAGTTTGTTCAAAGGAAATTTATAGATGAAATAATTCTGGAATCCTGTAAGCTGCTCTGATCTTTATTAATTCTGGTTTATGTTGGACTACATTTTATCTGTAAAAGAAAGGTTGTTACAGTTGAATTACTAAGATGATAATGACCGGCAAGAACGAGGATCCCTTTAACCTATAATATGGAGAAAAGAAAGGCTTGAAAATTAATGGTTTAAAGCATTTATGTAATAACAAGCTTGAGAAGAGGCCGGTGTCGTCACAGCTTCCTGGGTATGGTACTAGGAATAACAAATTGGAAAGTCTAAAATGGCAGGTAACAAAGACATAAAAATCCCCCAGTGACCTCGTGCAATTTCTGGGAGCGCTGGGGAGTTGGCTAACTACCTCGCTTACATCTCATGAAGTGAGACCTCACTTTCACCCCCGCTGATCCCTCTGCTCCAGTTTCTATTTTCTTTAATTGGAAAGTCAGGTAGTGACACTGGTTTTGGACAGAATCCAAGATATCCGTGCATAAACTACTACTGTGTTTTTCAAAAATCAAAAACCTAGAGCAACAACTCTTGAGAATCGTTGACCTTTATATGATATTTGTAAAGAAATAACATTAGGATAATTAGTACAGAATATAAATATTTCAAATCTGACAATACACAAATATCCTTGCATAGATGCAGTTGACACTGAAAGATGAGTTGTCAAGTTATTTTTAGAGAAAAGAAATGAAGTGAATTCAATTTCTACCAGTAAACTAGAGACATAGAGCTCACCTAATGCTAAGCAAATAGTGTCCAACATCTGTAATAAGGAATTATGGCATCTGGGGAAAATGGGTGGCTGATATTGAGAAAGACAGGGCAAGGTCAACCTATCAATCTACATGATAGAAGCCATTTTCCTAAGTGCTAAATTAGGAATATATGTACTTTCTCTGTTTGAAGTTTTTTTTTTTTTTTTCTTTTTTTAAGAAGGTGGTCACTTCTGGATGGTTAAGGAGAAAACATGTGAATACAGTACCAAATAAAATCTAATAAATCTAAATAAGTTTAGACACTGAACTTCGATAACAGCGAAGTTTGGAGGAAAAAGAGAACTCAGTGAATGACGCAGACATAAGGATCCATTAGAAATCTCAAAAGAGCAAAATCTTTCTCAGCAGAAATGGACAATCTGTTTTACAGAAAAGGTTGGGGGTAAAACCAGCCTTAAAGAGAGGATTAGAAACTCTAACAAACAGATATTAAAAAAAATGGTTAGGATGGCAAGTAGAATAATGTCTCCCCAAAGATGCCCACATCCTAATGCCCAGCTCCACATAGGTGTTCTGATTTCCTAGTTAATAAATCTAATATTTATGTTGAGTGCAGTACAGTTACAGTCAATTGCAAATATAATGGCTTACGTCCACACCAATCCAGCTGGGTAGAAACAGTAGATAAGGTGTCAAGGTCTAGAGAGCTTATTTTTCACAAAGTTCCAAAGGTCAGGCTTTAGATGCCCATGCTTCTCATCTTATCAGTTTGCTGTCTTACTGCCTTTAACTGAACATGCCAGGCCCTGTAGCAGACATTTGAACCATCTGGATTCTTCGATTCTTGGGATTATGCAATCTCCAGCAACATACGATTCACCTGCTGTCAGAGGCTAAGGGTAGCCCTTGAGGTAATCGCACTCTTGAATTTGAGAAATTAATTTCATATACAAGGCTTGGGTAAGGTCCCTTTCTCTGAAAAAGTTTTCTCTCATTTCAACAGAATCTTAAAAGATTTCCATGTTTTAAAATTAAAAAGAAAAAAAATCACCTTTTCCTTCATCAGATAAGTAGAAGAAAGCTAGATTAATTCATGTAGGGTTAAGCAACACATTAGTAATACATTTATAAAGGAGGCAGCGTTCTCTAAATCATCCTCTGATTGTCTCTTATTTTGCAGTGTATGCACGTGGACATCTACTAAATAAAGTTAGATCTCTGGAAAGCACTGAGTTGGGCAAGGGAACGCGAGTGACATTTTCCCTTGATATTTTCCTTGCATAAGACCTTGGAACAAGCCGTCACCTTTCCACAGCTCTAAAGCAACCTTTATTCTACATGCAATGCATGCTCAGTAAGAGCTTCAGAAAGAGGAAGCGATTAATGATACTTCTGTTACTGACAAGAAGCTGCATCTGTCTCTTTTAAAAAATGTTTTTTCTCCTACAAAGTGACGAGGTTAAACGAGGTAATCCCTACAACTTTTTGTCCTATGAAATGTCTTTGTACTGCACACCACAACTAGCAGAGAATACCGAAGTATCTGAAGGACAGGTGTATCTCTGAACAAAGAGACTGGGGCGTAAACATTGTGTATGGCTGGACCCAAACCTCCAGGCCACTGCAGAACAGACGTGGGAAACTCAGAAGCGATGGAAGGAATGGCTCACGGGGAGGAAAGCTGACTCTCTGAAATTCTTAGTTTCAATGTCTCACCCCTCAGGGTGAAATAGCTTCAACATTTAGATCGTTAGAGTTCTTTTTGCCTAATGTGGTTACACTGTTCCTTCCCCCACACCCCCCCCCCGTCCAATTCGAAAAAATGTGATCCCTTATTTTGAAGTGCTGGGACAAAATGTTAAATCAGAAATTTTTTTTTCGATATATCAGTTGCCATTGACAATTACATTCTTTACATTCTGTTATGCCACCGCCGACCATGTGTAGGAGTATTTTAGTTCACATAATTCTACTAATCCACTCCATTAATGTTAATAATGCTTCCCCAATCGAAACGTAGTTGTGTAGGTTGTCCTTCCTTGGTTTATAGACATTACGTTCTATAAATAAACAGTAATTATTGGCTATGTAATTCCAAACTCTTCATGGTGATTAGACGTTATTCTGGTGAAAATATAAACATACACGCAGCATAAGATCTTATATATATTTATTTAAAAAAATCCTCTGATCTTGCAATGTCACAACATAAAAGAAGAGGAACCTCATACAAGAATGACACAATTCTCAGAAATTACATAAAATTGAGAAGGAGTACTTACAATAAAACAGATGGCTACAGAAGCAGCTGTGTGGTGTCGTTTCTGAAGTGTGTTAGACACATATGTGGATGGGAACGTGGAGTGTGGAGGGGGAGAGAACTGTGCCTGTACATGGCAATTAGAAGTCGATGGGGTTTTGGCTTGTCTTCCATGAGATTAAAACCTGAGGGCCAGGGATTCATTTACCTTCAAGGACTTTCCTACCCACAAAACACACAGGGAGAATGTTACCCTTACATAAGCTTTACTTGAAAAATGCATCATGACCTTCCCTTTCTTGTTGTTTTAGAATCATTCCTTTGTCTGGATTTGGTTGCTGTTGCAAACCCCTGCATGTATTCCAAATTTACAGTGTTTGGGAGCCACTGTTTATGATGGTTAATTGTGTGTGTCAATTCGGGTGGGTCACAGGGGGCCCAGGTATTGGCTTAAACATTGTCTCCGGATGTCTTTATGAGGATGCTTCCGGATGAGTTGAACATTTGAACTGGTAGACTGACTTAAACAGGCTGCTCTCCCCACAGTGAGTGGGCCTCATCCAATCTGTTGAAAGCCTTAATAGAACCAAAGACTAAGAAAGAAATCTTTGTCTTGGCCTAATTACCTTCAAGCTGGAATATTTTGTTCTCTCTTTGGGCTTAGACTGGACTGTACCATTGGCTATCTGGATCTGGGCTTCCCTGCTTCCATAATCACATGAGACAATCTGTCACAATGAATCTCTCTCTTTTTTAAAAGAACATTCATTCATTCACTCATCCATTCATTATTCATTCTAGTGAAAGAGAGAAGGAGAAGGAATGTGCAGGGGAACCATAGAGGGAGAGGAAGAGAGAGAGTCCTCAGGCATACTCCCTGCTGAGTGGGGAGCCCCACACAGGGCTTGCTCCCCAACCTTGAGATCATGACTCGAACCAAAATCTAGTCTGATGGCCAACCGACTGAGCCACCCAGGCACTCCATGACTCCCCTTCTCTACACACATGATACACACAGGCACAGCCTACTGGTTCCATTTTTCTGGAAAGCTCTAATACATGGCTCCACATTTACTCTCCTTCTCCTTCCTTCAGGAACTTTGTAGTAAATCATGTAAGGCACATGAGATTTATTTCCTAGCCAATGAATGCAGGTTCACCAATTGCTCCCATGTGGAAACTTGAAGTTCCATCAGATGATTGTGCATAGACCTTTCCCTTGTTGTTTGTTGTTGTTGTTTGGTTTTGTGTTAAATTTTCAGCCGTTAGATGATCATGTAGGATGAATATCTGTACTCTTTGGTTCTCCAGTGATTACAATGAGTAAAATCCTCTGCCAAGTCACTATAGATACACAATGTTAGTCAGACACAAACTTGTATGGAATGAGCCACTGAATTTTGGGGATTTGTTACCATTGCATAGGGTCAACTATGCCAACTGTTAAATTCCTAGCATACTTATGCAATCTGTTATATGCTGGATTTTATTACAGTATGTCTTTATAACAATGCTAGGTATCATTAGAAACTTTACAGGTTTTAGAATACAGAGTTGTTAGTTTTGTTTTTGTTTTTTAAGAAAATCAGTCTTATTTTGTTGACTTACTGAAACTCACTGAAGTGATAGAGTTGGTCATCAATGCAAGTCAGCCTGATGTCCTTTCTAATTTGCCTAATAATATTTGTTTTTGCCATTGCTCCTGGTTTCACTTTATAACTGCACCAAGTTTTGTGGTTGATTTTTCCCCCTTCTTCACATTTTTAGCAATCTAAGATATTTTTGGTTGAGATTTGAGAGACAAAGCATACTTTTAGTATTTTGACCCTCAAGACAATATATTAGAAAGCCATTAAGACATTTGACAAAGTCATTCATAACCTCGTAATAAATATCATGAAGAAATATAGACTTCCAAAAATGCAATAAATTAAATGCACAACTGTTCCCAGAGGGTGTTCCCCAAAGTTACGGGTCCATAACTTCCACCCAGGAAGTGTGTAAGCTTTAAGGACAACCTCTGTATCAGCCTCTTTGCACTATGGAAAACGGACTACCTTGTCTGTTGGTTGCAAGGATTGAAGATAATGTAGGTAAATTAGTCAGCCTGGCAGTTAGTACAACCTCAATAAATTTTAAAATGATAGTTTAAAAAGAAGAAATAACGGGAAAAGTGAACAAAGTGGAAGAGGAGGAACCAAAGCTCAGTCTCTGGGGCTGCCTTAGTCAACCAAAGCTTTTAGAGGACTCGAACCTGAAGCTGTGCCACGTTATTTCTGGCCAAATTATTTTTGGACAATTAAAAAATATGCACACATGCAATTTGTTAAACATTTCTCTAGGTATTCAGGATAATAGAGATCCAAAGTGGGTGTGGCTAAAAAATAACAAAACCAAATGAAACAAAGAACTAAATAGACACAGGCTGAAGGCATTGAAGAGCCTGAGATGGAAATAGAAGGCGCTGACATTGGCCTTAGAACAGAACAACTAAAGAACTGCGTCCACTAAAATGTGTTGTGTTTGAAGAGGGCTTTGAATGTGAAAGTAAACAAGCGCATAGCATTTTGAAATTTATCGTGAAGGAATGAAAAATGTTTTATTTCAAAATGAAGAAAAGCTTCAGGATGGGTAAGACGGTGGTCTTCCAATACATGAAAGAGATCCTGAAGAAAAGCTTCCTTTTTTTAGTTTCAAAGAACCATCAATTTAGGAAGCCGTGTTTACTGTTCATTCAAAGGGAACATTTCTCTTTTTTCTTTTAAGATTTTATTTATTTATTCATGAGCAACAGAGAGAGAGAGAGAGAGACAGAGAGAGAGACAGAGAAAGAGGCAGAGGGAGAAGCAGGCTCCATGCAGGGAGCCCGACGTGGGACTCCATCCTAGGACTCCAGGATCACACCCTGGGCCGAAGGCAGGCGTTAAACCACTGAGGCACCCAGGTATCCCCCAAAGGGAACATTTCTTAAATGTTTGAGCTAATGGGATCCTAGGAAAGTAGCCATCATGAAGCATGTTGCCGCGTAGAATGGTAACTTCCTCACTAAAGACAGGGTCAGAAGTCACTATTCCACCTTCTTGTGGGATCAAAGAGAGCGATCAGTGTCTGCGGGGAGACTGAGACTGGGCTAGTTGATATTTCAATACCCTTTGCACTCTGAAATAACAGGATGACCTTTCCATACACCTCCGTTAGGTTTGCCCACAGATCCCTCAAACATTTACTAAGCGTGCGCTCTGACAAGGCACTGTGAACCGATGTTATACGTTCATCATCTCATTCAACTTACAAAGAAAATAGCATCTTTTTAAATTAGGAAAACGAGGAATAGAGAAGTTCAACAATGTGTGTGTGTGATCACAAGCTACGACACCAATTTCCCCATGTAGGGACTCTAGTGACAGGATTCAAAAATGTGCATTTTTCATGCCTTTCTTTTTGAACTGTCTAAACATGTCAACGTTCCTCACGCTGTCTGGCATGTTTTGCAGAATCATAGGAAGGAGACACCACATTACCTTACTGAGTCATCTTTACATGACACAGTATTGGGACATAATACACACTTTTGAGTCAGTGTAGCTTATTTCTTACTGGTGTGTCACCATTCTTTTTATCCTTAAATATGGAGATTTAAAAGTCAAACCTCGAGTTCAGGAAACTTGAATCTGAATGTTATTTGAATGAGTCGTGTCTCTGGTTGTTAACATCTCATAGTACATTTCTCTTCTCTAATTAAATGACTCGACGCTATAAAATGTGCTTTTGGAAATGACTGAACACTTCAGGATGTGGTTCTCTTACCCTTTTCTGAGGGGGGAAAAAAATCAAGCTGCTTGGCCCATGTGATGAAACAATGTGGATAATGTTCATAAGGAAAGGTGTAAGATGAAAGTGTGAGAATCATTGCTAGATAGTTCCAATGATGAACCTGGCACTTTCTTACTATCTAAACGCACATTTAAAATTTTTGAGGAACTCATTATTTTGTTTGAAACAGCAAATCTTTCTTAACTGCTGGCATAATACTGTCATATCCTTGCTGATGAGTCAGCAGTCACCGTGCCAGCACATTAAACAGCATTTTGCAGATGAGAAGAGACAAAAATCACAATTCTGTTGAAGATACCCAAGTAAGCAATACTTGGAAACAGATCCTATTTGTCTCATTTAAAACTGAGAATTCTAAAGCTTCAATACCATATATTTTTGCTATTTAAACAGCAAGAAGTATCCAATGTTTTATGAAATATAACTACAGATATTTAGAAATATGTATGTGCACATTTATGGATGTATCACCTGCCACACACACGAGTGAAGTTGTGAGCAGTGTTGGCCAGGGTTCAAGGCACATGAGCGTCTCCCATGCAACCTTATTCTAAGGCAAAGTGATGCTCTCTCTGGCCAAGATTTCCTTTATTTTATTTACGGATCCAAGGATGAGGGGTATCCCTCTTACTATGGATAAAGAAAACTTGTAATCAAACTCAAATAAAATTATTTTCTACATAATTATTATTTTAACGTTTACTGTACTTATATAACTAAGACTGAAAATCTTTGGACAGCGTCCTGTGACTTCCTTATTCGGAACTTCTGAAATTCAGGAAAGAGTGTCCAATTACAAAACCAAACCAAACCAAACAAACATATATATAATGAATGGATCAAGATCAAGGGAAAATTCTCCCAAGAATTACATTTCTTATTTGTAAAGCAATCTTAGAAAATGGCACATGTCAAGTAAGATAAAACATGTTAGTTTTTAAGAAAGAAAAAGCTTGGAACCAGGAGACTTTTTTCTCTCACATAAAAACATTACATGACAGCGTATTGAATAGTGTGAAACTGACTATAATAATAAAATATCTAATTTTCAGGAAAACGACAACAGGCAAAATTTGATTTTAGTGCCAAACTCCCTTTCAGCAAGCCTTCCTTTCTTCTTAATGTTTGACTTTCCTAAAAAAAAAAAAAAAAAGTGGGGATCCCTGGGTGGCTCAGCTGCTTAGAGCCTACCTGCAACCCAGGGTATGATCCTGGAGACCCAGGATCGAGTCCCACGTGGGCTCCCTGCATGGAGCCTGCTTCTCCCTCTGCCTGTGTCTCTGCCTTTCTCTCCCTCTCTGTGTCTCTTGTGAATAAATAAATAAATTTTTTTTTAAAAAAGTAAAAAAAAAAAAAAAAAGGTAAAAGTAAAATACTGTATGTGTCCATTTAGAGTATGAGCTGCATTATCAACATTTCCAATTGGCTCATTCTTTGATATGGGAAGCTTGCCCTGTGGATTCTAGAAGCTTTTACTTCCCAGAGGCCAGCAGCAGCCCCCGAGTCACGAGGATCAGTAAGGTCTGCAGACTTTGCCAACAATGTCCCCCTGGGGGCTGAAATCCTCCCAAGTGGAGAACCACTGATTTAAGGCCACCCAAGTCTCCCTGTCCTTCCTCACATAACGGAGATTACCCTTTTGTTTGTCTTCCTTAGTTTTCTCTCCATTCCTTTCGCCTCCATTATAATTTAACTTTTGTTTATTTAACTTCCTGGAAATTACCAAAAACATGTATTTGAAAGAATTACATAAAAGCACCTCTGCCTCCTACTACTGTGGACCCACCTCAGAGCCGGAGAGAGGATGGGGCCTAGATCCCCCCTTGTGTTCACCCACCAGACCAGGCACAGCTACGCAGAGCACTAACTGTGCAAATGTCCCTGGCGTTCTGTTTATAATATCGTGATACACCATTTGTAAATGAATCATGTAGAACTCCCCGTCTTGTAGTGACAACGTAATGACAGGTGGCTGTGTTCCCAGGCCACAAAAGTCAAAAGTAGGTTTACCCATAAGTCAGTTGAAATCTTTGAATGGTGATCTCTTGGATTTTAAGACCTGGTAACAGGAATCCATGCAGTAATGTTTTAAATAAATACATAAAATAGAAAAACAGTGGATTTTCCTTCCTCTGATCCGATTTGACAAAAGAGAAAATTAATAAGGCCTAGCTTTGATATCTATGCCACTTATTCAACTCTCTAAAATTTATATTTCTGGAGGTTCCCTGAAGTTATTCTATGTGTATTCCCCACACACAAAAGTATATCTTCCCGTATCAACACTAGATTTAAAGAAATATCGTTAGCTAGCGGAGGGAGTCAAATACAGACTCTCATTCCCTATACCTAATACTAGTTAAGAAATATTAATGAGTATGTTTGTTGACTGCCTAAAATCACCATTGTGTGCATTAAGGGAGATGATTTTTAACCCAAAATTCTGTCTCACACTCTGTTGAAAAGCAGGGTGCTAGTAAGTGCCTATTTAGATAATGTCAATAAACCTGGTGTGACGGTGACGTTGACCACAAAGGTGGTCAAGATATGATTCATGCCCTTAGGAATTTTTTGAAATTTAAAAGAAAGATTGTTTGAAATAACTAGAAATAATGAGAAATAATAAAATAAGGTTAGTAGGAGAAGGTTTTTTGTGAAGACATGCCCTGTGAATATTTATAACAGACCTAAATAGTTCGGCACACCTCTTTCACCTCCTATACATTCTGAGTGCGACTGGCCTAATTATGCAGTGTTCACCCATATATTTAAATCTCATATGCTAATTATGCAAAAACAGAATTAAGATTAAGTTAACCAAAAAGAAATGAAGCATTTAAGCATGATATTCACTCGTTAACCCTTCTCTACATGAAGTCTTCCTGGAGTTCTATTATGCTGAAGATGCTATGCTGTCTCTGCCTTGAAAACTTGCAATCGAATCAGGAGAAAACCTCAGATTGGCAATATGTCTCTATCCCTGTAACTCAACACTACCGAAGGTCTTTGTCTCCTTTAATTTTGCAGAGACTATAATTAGGATTATTATTTTTTTTTACTTGAAATGTCAGGAAATTCGCTGAACTCATCAAAACCTGGCATTTCCTATAAGGTTAAGGAAAATTAATTTGCCCTTATTTTCTTATAGAAAATTAGGATATGTGGTTGAGATTGCCAGACTGCCTGTTGTCTCCCCATAGCCACTGAGTCATTGTCTTTTTTTTTTTTTTAGCTGAATATATGGCTCCTAAGAATATAGATTATATTTCCCATACTCTCTCTTTTTTTTTTTTTAAAATATTTATTCATGAAAGACACAGAGAGAGAGGCAGAGACACAGGCAGAGGGAGAAGCAGGCTCCCTGTAGGGAGCCCGATGTGGGACTTGATCCCAGGATCCCGGGATCCCGACCTGAGCCAAAGGCAGATGCTCAACCACTGAGCCACCCAGGAGCCCTCCTATATTCTCTAAAAGCTGGGGGTAGATGTGTGAACATTCCTGGAACCCATTTTAAGTTTAAATAGAATATGTAATATGCAGCAGTGGCTAATGAGAGCGTGCGGTATCTCTTCTTAAACCTTTCTCTTCAGCCTGTGGGAAGAGATGGCTGGAATACAGTCAATAGTTGTCAGCCTAGAACTTCTAAATTCCTACGGCCAGGTTAACAGCTGCGTGCTGGGAATGGGAACCTTTCGCGTTCACACCAGCTTTGGACTAATGAATTCTATACTATTTTTACTTGTAGGAAAGATTCTGCTTAAAACACTGAGTATTTTTGGTTATTTCAAGCAGGATGTAACCATAATACAGGTGGTTTGGCTAGTGATGAAAAAAACAGGCATCTTGGGAAGAATTGTTTCAAATGCTAAGAAATTACCTTTGACTTAAGGCTAACCCCCTTTCCCTAGAATGGAAGAAGCATGTAGGTCATGGAGTGGGCTCTTAATGCCACATGTATACCTTTGTTCAATGATCAAGGTGATTGGTCTGAAAATGCTGATACGAATGTGAATGCAGTAGTTTCATAAAGCCTAAGAAGTAACTGGTAATTTTGGAACTTACTTGAAGCAAGTCAGTTCTAGTACCCTGACATTCTTTAACATGGACAAAAAAAAAAAAAAAAAAAAAAAAAATACTCCTTGAATGGATGAAGGAAATAAAAAGGTTTTGAGTAAGCTGCCAAATAATGGTGACAATGAGAACTTAAATTCAACTTAAATTCACCGAATCCTCCTTAAATTCCTTTCTCCGCACCAGCCAATACCAATGATGTTCTTTACATCATTCATGTTTTAGATCCTTTACCCAGGATACATAGCGGTCACTTAGTAATGGGAAATATTACAATACCAATTAACAGAAAAGCAAACTGTTTTAGGAAAGGTAAACCACTTAGTAAGATTCAGAACAGCATTCCAATCATAGAGCTCGAGTTCAAGTGTCATCACGATCCCACACTCCATCTTATCTTGCTACCTTCCAGGTCTACTTACTTTCACCTCTTCTCTTTATTTCTCATCCTGCTCGCCCTAGTCTGATAGTTCAAGGCACCATCCCCAGATGTAGATGAGCCATTGTTCTCGGTTGTTGGACTTTCCTGTGCTCGTCGTGCCACATCAGTGTCTGCCCACGTGTCACATTCCATTTTCACCAGAAAGAGTGAACATGAGGAATGCAACAACAGCAGGGATTTCCCAGGGCAGATGACCAATTTTCCCTATAACTTTATAAATTCTAAATTTAAGTGTACAACAATGATTATTATAGGATTGTACTATAGGTCAAAAGATAGTCCCTTTGCCCAAGACAGAGTCACATCATATTTGAAAGAGTTTAGGTCATGTAAAAAATAGGAAACACAAAACTTTTATAACTGCAGATTTATTTAAGATCTAGACTTCACTGTACTTATACTCATCTATAAGATTCATTCATTTTGTATTAGACACTTCTTAATTTATCTGTTCTAATAATATCAGTAGCTCCTATTAGTACAATCATATCTTTAGACAGAACATTAAATTGCTTCCTGTCTAATAAGGCCTAGAGATATGTTTAAAAATAATGTCATGCATAGTCCAAGAATCTTCCTCAAAACTAAAAATACTTTGTAGTATTGGCAATTGCCAATCAGTCCATGTGACCTATATGCTGTATGCAGTTCAATTTTCCCTTTTTCTAATTTATCTCTAGAAGGAATCATTACCATTAAAAATAACTATTTTAATTAACAATTAATTAACAAAAATTAACAATTAATTTTTAAATTAGTGAAATAGTCTAATATCACAAAATTCTGTGGGAAGATATACAAACATATATATACACACATAGGTACACATCTATGCATATCTCTATAGATCTATATGTATATGTATGTATATATGTACAGGAGCATAAATGTATACCTATATATGCACATATTTATGTAAATATGTAGTTTATATGTTAAATTTATATATTAAATTTATATATATTTTATGTATTAACATGTGTATATATAAATATAGACAGATCTGTATTTATATCTGTACTTTTACCTATAGATAGATATTTTGCATATGCTTTGAGGAAACCTACCATCGATATCATGACAAAATAAAGAATAAGGAAGTAGTGCTACTCAAGGATGATGCTTTTATTTATTTATTTATTTTTAAAATTTATTTACTTATTTATTTATGATAGTCACAGAGAGAGAAAGAGAGGCAGAGACACAGGCAGAGGGAGAAGCAGGCTCCATGCACCAGGAGCCTGACGTGGGATTTGATCCCGGGTCTCCAGGATCGCACCCTGGGCCAAAGGCAGGCGCCAAACCGCTGCGCCACCCAGGGATCCCAAGGATGATGCTTTTAAAATCACCGTCAAGATAATCTCACCTAAGAAGATATTGAACAGAGACCCGTACAAAGAGAAGTCAGTCATATGGGAAAGAACAATTAAGCCAGAGTGAACAAGAATGTGAGGCCCTGGGGAAGAGACATCCTTAATATCTTCGTGGAAAATCAAGGAGGCCAGAATGGCTAAAGGAAGATACGCTGAGCAGTATGAGTATATGACTGCAGGAAGACTGTGGGCTAGGGTGGGCCTTTTAAGAAGACTGGATTTGTTATGTGTACAATTTGGTATGTGAAGGCTTTTGATGATCTTTAAGAGGTAAAGGATGCGGTTTTCATTAAATTTAATTAAATTTCAAAAAGATCACCCTAGGTCTTGTGTGAATTATAGACCATTTAGTAGAGAGTAGATAAGGTCAAAAGCCTAGGATGCTGTTTCAAGAATCCATGGTAGAAACTATAGTAACTTGAGCTCAAGTGGATAGCTGTCCAATAGTAAGCAGCAGTAACAGTCTGAAAATATTTTGAAGATAGAGCCCATGGAATCTGTTGGTAGATTAATGTGGTGGTTAAAAGAAACACAAGAGTTCATGATGACACCTTGTTTTCTGGCTTTAGTAACTGGAAGAATGGAGTTTTCTCTATCAGAATTACCTCCACCTGCTGCTATACATGTATTTTAACATCATTCTTCTAAATCTATATTGTCATAAACATATTGCATCTACTGAGATGGGGAACACTTAGGGAGAAAGGGATCAAGCATGGCTACAAAAAAGAAGTTTTAGATGTATTCATTTTGACCTCTCAACGCAGATATCTAAGATGATTGGTGCATGACCCTACAATGTAAGCGGGCGCGGTGTTTGAGTCAGAGATAAATTTCACCATGTGTTTAGAAATGAAACATTTATAAGTCTAGCTTTCAGAGAAGATATACAAGGGAGTTAGGGAATTAGCAGTGAGCTGGGAGGAAGAATGTCCCAGGGTCCAAACAAAAGGTCAGGAAAAGATGAGGAATCACACACCTGCCAAATGTCATGAATAGGTTCAGGGAGATAATGATGAAGAATGGACTGTTGGATTTCAGTGGTTTTCTGGAGCAGTTTCGGCAGATGTCTTAGAAAGAGACCCTGTTGGTATTTGTTCAAAAAGGAATAGAAAATGATAAACACAGTTAACAATGAGGAGCAATTTTCACAAGGAATTTTACTATAAGGAAGAGTAGGAGGAAAATAGAGTACATAAGGCAGGATATGGAAACTAGGGAAAAGTCACAAAATGTCTATATGTTTGATATCTTTATATGTTAACAAGAATAATATACTGGGCAGGTAACATTAAAAAGCAAGAGGGTCCAAAGTAGGAAGGTTTAGAATTAGAAATGATTGTGCTCAACCAATAGAATAAACAAATGGCAGAAGGATCAGATATAGGATGCATGTTCTTTTTGTGGCAAAAATGATCTGATGAACATCCACAAATTCTTAAAGGAAAATGATTCACCGGAAATACGTATTTTACATAGGAAAGAATAAATAGCCAATGGATTAATACACGTGTAATTATTATTTTAATTTTAAAGCACCCTAACACTATTTTCATTATTAAGTACAAGCACAGAAATCACTATATTGAGTGACAGTTAGGGAATCCTTAAAAGAAGTGTGAGGAATATACTTTTAAATTGCACAGCTAACTGGAACACATATTCAGAAACAAAGGTTTGTAGTCTTATTAACCTAAATTCAAAGTATTTGAAAGAGAACCGTAGCACTCAAGTGAGCAAATGTTTGCTTTCAGATAGTCTACTGTTAAAGTTTGAAAAGCACAATCTCTTCAAACTGATTTTGAGTTTGCTCCTCAACAGAAAAAAAGGCAATTAGGAGGTAGAGTATTAGCAAGTATCACTCAGAAAATAAATATTTACTGTCAACCTTACAGATGTGAAAAGTCTTGTTTCCACATATAGTTTTAATTGGATTTCAATGCTTTCCTAGGTATTCTATTAACTCTTTGATACTCTTAAAAAAACTGCAGTGCTGTATTATTTTTTTTTTAAGTTTTAAAAATCATCAGCTATAGCTTAGTGCATTAGTTACCTAATAAACTAAAATGTTAATTAGAATTTTGTTCCAGGGTCTCTTTTAGTATTAAGTGATTTCGAACTATATGAAACATTTTTCAACACCCTGAGCAGTCAGAGCTCACACCATAGTTTAGTTTTTATCTTTGAACAAAATTTCCATGTACTTTTAATGTTTTCTCGTCATTGAACAATTCTCACTTGAGTTTTTATTAAAACTTGGATCTCTTTTCTTAAAAACGATTTCTGAAATTACTGGATGTGATCAAATTGCACACTAGGGTACAAATCTATATTATTTTTAGTGGCATGAATTTTGCTATATTTTAAGTATATCCGTTGCCAAAGGAGAAACCAGTCAGATGAGTTAATACTTTTCCTGATCCACTCAAAGTGCTTGCACATAATTGAGTGTGTCATAAAGCCAGTCTGAGGAATGCAGTCTCATAAAATGCATAGGTTTTCAAAAAAATGATTGGTAGGATTATAGACACTACCATCTTTAAGTAATAATAGTAGTCAGCACAAATGTTGAGTTGCTACCATGTGCCCACCCTTTATTGAGATCATTTACAAGTTCCATTACATTGAGATTTCACTATAAGCTCAAAGCATAGGTATTGGTAGAACCATTTTTCTTATGTGCAATTGGGTTCTCAGAGTTCAAGAAACTTGGCCAGAAATTCCAGCAGTAATTAAATGACTAAGCAAGAATCTGAACTTCAGTTGGCTTTTTTTTTTCCTACAAAGATTTCCCTGGTTACTAATAGGTGATTAGTTGATAAGGGATATCCAGAATCACACCTTCCTAGTCTTCAGTGTTGATCTAATCTATAGAAGTTAAATAAATCTTCAGATGTATTATCTTGATACTTAGCAACTTCTACTACAATTATCAATTGTAGCAAGTGTGAAAGTCCTCTGGAAACTTTTTTTTTTTTTTAACAGTTGTATATAGTTTTCTTTTTCACCAGCTCCTTTGAAATACAATATGGATATCATAGGATAAAATTTCAAAGCAGAGTTGATTTCAAAATAAAAATATCGCCTGCAATGTCTGCATTTTTCAATGCAAGCTAGTCATATTGGTTTAAAGAGAATATAACTCTAATAGTTTATTTGCTAATAAAGTGTGAAGTACTCAAAGCATCTCTGAATACAATATTTCTTATTTCATTGTAGATGTACTGTAAGCTGATAGTAAATATATGCAGTAATGTTTAAGTGGCAATTTTACAAGGCAAAAATATTGATAACATAAAATAAACATGCATGAAACTTACTTTAGGAAAGAATGGAAATGTTATTAACCTTTATATTGTAATAGGAAAGCTATAGTTTGCCAGCCTACTAAAAGCAGGGAATTGAACAGAACTTGACAGAAAGTCAAAAGTACAGACATGCTTTACTCATAAGACTTCGAGAGTAGAGATACGGTTAAAAGACTAAAAATAATAAAAATTTAACTACATAAATTAAATGGAAAATATAACTAAGAAAAAAAATAGCAACAATAACTAAAATTGTGAAAAGGAGGAAAAGTGGGTTGGAGTATGAGCCAAGTCTTCATCTGTCAAGACAAGAAGTGAATAAATAATGAATAAAGTAGATTAATGAAAAAATAGTGGCATATAACCTCTTATTTATGAACTTGAAGGTAACCCACCCCTAAGATACAGAAAATATTGGAAGTTTGCCTCTCGACAAATTGGGGCTTGGGATTGTTCCCCTTATAAGAATTTCTATTGCTTTTTGTCTTTAACTTATCTTTTTTATAATGCTAAATAGTTATTCTGTTCCACCACATTCTTCAGTCTCGTCATGCTAAAGCCAAACCGCTGTAATGCATATGGTCCTAGTAACTTGAAAAACATGGACATACAACAAAAAGTCACAGTATTATTGGTAGTTTCTCCTAATTGTATACATGCCCTGCATTTCTGAACAGATAACTATAATCATGTGTTAGGAAGGGATAAGAACTCAGTGTTTTACAAATGTTTTAATTCCCATTTTATTTTTGAAATGTAAATGGGTACTTTTAATGTTTCTACATGAATCATTAAACACACATGCATATACTTTCATAAGCTAAATATAATCCAAAATATTGCTTCATTCTGACAGATTATTATTTTGCACAGATATTAGAAGATACTGCAAGATGCTTCAGAATCTTTTCTGAAAGATTTTTTTTTTAAGGTCAATAAGAAGGTTGTTAGCCATAGTCAGTTCAAGTAGAGTATGGGTGAAATGCCAGTTAAGCAGAATAATGACAGTCCCTTACTAAAACCAAAATAACACAAAATAATTACAGATTCTAACCAAGGCAGTCTTATTTTTAACCTATGATTGTCAGGACATAGGCATTTAGTTCTTTGGAAACCATGCCTTGTTTTTCTTTCTTTGGTTGAAATATCACGGGCAAAGCTTTCGTTCTCTAGAGATAACTATTGCAATTTATAGTGATCTATATTTTACTAAAGGAGCTTGAGTCAAAAAAGGCAACAGAGTTTTGTAAAAAAAATGCACTTTGACTTTACCACACTTGCTTACTATCTAGAAAAAAAAGATATGATCAAAATCTATTACATGTGTTCTATTATTAATTGTAGCAAGTGTGATAATTCATTACAGGAAAATAAACATCTTTTTCTCATATGAAAAGGGAATAAAATTATTTTCCCCACTTTGTGGTTTATGCTAAAGGCATAGTTTACTCTTTTAAAGAGAAAGCTTGTGTGGAATGCTGAAATCTACAAATCTAAAGTACATTTTTACTAGTTTTTCGACAATAATGTTAAATAGCCTACTCTTACACAGATATTCTTCAATGTAATTGTGATGATAGTAGAGTGAGTTTCTGTGATTTTTCTTCTGTCAAATTTCTACCACTGTAATTTTTCTAGATGATTATAGATTTCCTAAGTTAGGGTTTAACTATATTAAAAATTATATTCTTTGTTTTTTTAAGATTTTGTTTATTCATCTGAGAAAGAGAGGGGGCATGAGTGGGGTGGAGGGGCAGGGGGAGAAGGAGACATGGACTCTTTGCTGATAGGCAGACATTTAACCACCTGAGCCACCCAGGCACCCCTTATTTTTCTTATATTTTAAGGAAAAATAAGAATCGCAATTCTGAAGTTATTTATTTATTTATTAGATTTTATTTATTTATTTGACAGAGAGAGAAAGAGAGCACAAGGAGCGGGAGCGGCAGGCAGAAGTTGAGGGAGAAGCAGACTCCCTGCTGAGCATGGAGCCAGATGTGGGGCTAGATCCCAGAGCTATGAACCAAGGGCAGACACTAAACCAACTGAGCAATCCAGGCACCCTGTGTATTTAAAGGTTTATTTTACTTCTTTTAAATAGTTTAGTGTTTTCCTACTAGAGATAATCTAAAGGTCTTTGTGATTAAAATGAACAAGTTTGTCACTCAAACAACTGGTTGTGTGGTTTTACAAATCACCCAAATAGGGTATTTAGAGACCAGGTATGAGGAGATAAGGAATGACGAGATGATAAATTGTACAGATGGGGGTATATTCAAGAGTATCTGGAACTAAAAAGTAATTAGGACTGGAGAAATAGAATTAGGAGTAATCAGCCAATTTGGAGATAATTTATTTATCACAAGAGTAGAATTTCTGGGTAAGGTTGATGTTTCTGGTAGAGAATACATAAGGTGAGAAACGTCACTCCAGTACAAGGGAAAGCCCAAGTAAATGGGCTGGTGAGCGACTCTGGATATCATTATTTGGGCTCATACACCATGGTCTGATTCCTCTCTAATCCCTGGATTTTCAGTTAGATAAGCCATCAACAATGGAAAGTTCCCCCCCCCCCCCCATGGAAAGGTTTCTATCTAGTGTACTCATAAATGCTAATTCCACAGGTCAAGATGGATTAAGCTATGAAGAAAAAGTTTCTTCAAAATACTATGCTTACTTCTAAGAAAGATTGAAAGGGAAGCTAAATGCACTTGCGTTTGTGGCAGTGACTCACTTCTTCAGGGATTAAAAAAAAAAAAGAAGACGGACTTACCTGAATTCAAAAATTCACCTGGCACTCTAGAAAAATGGTATCTCAAGACTGTAGGACAAGATGAGACATGACCTGTGCATCAGGGAGTAAATGATGTTATTGCTACAATTGAATTTTTATATATATATAGTGTTTTATTAGTTTTAGGCATTTACCATAGTGTTTTAAAGATTCCATCCATCACCTGGTGCTCATCACAGCAAGTACCCTCTCCATCCTCATCACCTGTTTAACCCATTGCCCTACCCTACTCCCGTCTGGTAATCATCCATTTGTTTTTTATAATTAAGGCTCTACTTCTCTCCCTCCCTCTCCCCCTCTCCCCCTCTCCCCCTCTCCCCCTCTCCCCCTCTCTCCCTCTCCCCCTCTCCCCCCTCCCCCTCTCCCTCTCCCTCCCCCTCTCCCTCTCCCTCTCCCTCTCTCTTCCTCTTCCTTTCCTTCCCTCTCCCTCTCCTTTCTTCATTTGTTTTCTTTCTTAAATTCCACATGAGTGAAATCATACGGTATTTGTCTTTCTCTGACTTAATTTCCTTAGCATTATACTCTCTAACTCCATCCATGTCATGACAAATGACAAGATTCCATTTTTTTAATATTTATTTATTCCTTTTAGAAAGTATAAGTGGGGGAGGGACAGAGGGAGAGAATCTTCCGGCAGACTCCCCACTGAACATGGAGTCCACCAGGGGGCTCATTCACATGATCCATGAGATCATGACCTGACCTAACCAAGAGTCAGATGCTTAACTGATGGAGCCACCCAGGCACCCTTCATACTTTTTTATAACCATATTTAAATAGATAGATAGATGATAGATAGATAGATGATAGATACATTCATCAATACATACAGATTGATATCTAGATTTCATCTCCTTTATCCATTCATCCATCAATGGACGCTTGCACACTGCTTCCATATCTTGACTATTATAAGTAACGTTGCTATAAACATAGGGGTACATGTGTCTCCTTGAATTAGCATTTTTGTACTTTTGGGGTAAATATCCAGTAGTGTGATTCCAGGATCATGTGGTAGCTCTATTTTTAATTTTTTGAGGAACCTCGATATTGCTTTTTACAGTGACTGTACCAGTTTGCAATCCTACCAACAGTGCAAGAAGGTTTCTTTTTTTTTTTTTTAAGGTTTCTTTTTCTCCACGTCCTCCATAACACTCCTTTTTTCTTATGTAGTTGATTTTAGCCATTGTGATAGGTGTGAGGTGATATCTCATTGTAGTTTTTATTTGCATTTCCCTAAAGCTGATTATGGGCCTCTTGTTCATATGTCTGTTGGTATTTGTGTCTTCTTTAGAGAAATGTCTGTTCATCTCTTCTGCTCATTTTTTAATTGGATTTTTTTTTGAGTATTGACTTGTATATGCTCTTTATATATTTTGGATACTAGCCCCTTATTGGATATGTCATTTGCAAATATCTTCTCCCTTTCAGTAGCATGGCTTCTAGTTTTGTTGACAGTTTCCTTTGCTGTGCAGAACTTCTTATTTTGATGTAGTCTCAATAGTTTATTTTCCCTTTATTTTCCTTGCCTCTGGAGACATGTCTAGAAAGAAATTGCTAAGGCTGATAGCAAAGAGGTAACTGATTGTATTCTCTTCTAGGACTTTTATGGTTTCAGCTCTCAAATCTAGGTCTTCGATCCATTTTGAATCTATTTTTTGTGTATGGCATAAGAGAGTGGTCTAGTTTTCCCAAAACCATTTGTTGAAGATATGGTCTTTTTTCCACTGGATATTCTTTACAGTTTTGCCTAAGATTAATTGACTATATAATTGTTGGTTCATTTCTGGTTTTTCTATTCTGTCCTATTAATCTACATGTCTATTTTGTGCCAGTGCCATACTGTTTTGATTACTACAGCTTTGTAATATAACTTGCAGTCTGGAATTGTGATCCTTCCACCTTTGCTTTTCCTTTCCAAGTTTGCTTTGGCTATTCAGGGCCTTTGGGATTCCATATGAATTTAAAGATTACTCTAGTTCTGTAAAAAAAAAAATGCTGTTGGTATTTTGATAAAGATTGCATTAAACGTGTGGATTGCTTTGGGTGGTATAGGTATTTTCAGAATATTTGTCCTTCCAAGTCATGAACCTGGAATGTTATTCCATTTCTCTGTGTCATCTTCAATTCCTTTCATCAGTATTTTATAGATTTTAGACCACAGGTCTTTCAGCTTTTTTGGTTAGGTTTCTCCCAGGTATCTTACAGTTTTTGGTGCAGATGTAAATGGGACTGACTCTTTAATTTCTCTTTTTGCTGCTTTATTATTGGTGTATAGAAATGCAACAGATTTCTGTATATTGATTTTTCTATCTTGCAACTTTACTGAACTCATTTATCAGTTTAAGCAGTTGTTTGGTTCAGTCTTTCAGGTTTTCTATATAAAATATTGTGTCATCTGCAGAGAGTGACTTTTACTTCTTTACAAATATGGATGTCTTTTTGTTGTGTAATTGCTGTGGCTACAACTTCCAGTACTATGTTGAAAAAAGTAGTTATAATTGAGACCCTTGTCTTATTCCTGACTTTAGGGGGAAAGCTTCAGTTTTTCCCCTTTGAGTATAAAGTTTGCACTGGGCTTTTTTATATATGACTTTTATTATGTTGAAGTATGTTCCTTATAAACCTACTTTGTTGAGGGCTTTTACCAGAAATTGATATTGTATTTGTCAAATGCTTTTTCTGAGTCTATTGAAATGATCATGTGGTTTTTATCCTTTCTCTTATTGATGTGATGTATCACACACTAATGATTTGTGAATATTGAACCACCTCCAGAGAGAATATCCTTGCTACGATTCATTCTTCCTCCCTGAAGGCAGCCCACGTTCTATGATTGGTCACGAACAAGGGGAGGAAATACAAGCTTGAACACTTCCTTAAAGGTGGAATAATGTTCAAGAGGCATTCCATCTTTAAAGCTCCTGGAAAACTATTTGCTAAGACTGTGGTGCAATTCAACTCTTTATTTATTTATTTATTTATTTATTTATTTATTTATTTATTTTTCCACAATCCTTGTTCTTTCCTCTCATAGGTGTTGATACCAAGAGAACACATAAATATTTTATTTTTTGCAGTAAAGGCTAATCCCCAGAGAATTGAATCTAAGAAATATACTATGTAATCCATGTGCTTAATATATTATTGTTTATTTAATGCCATTCTCCTCTAAATATCTGCTTCCTAAGGGCAGGATGTTTTATTCCCAAATATCAAGACATGATAGATGCTTAAGAAATGGCTATCACATAAAAGTGCTCTAAATATAAGCTGCATGGAAGAATGGATAGATTTGTCACAAGGATTAAATTAAATAAAGGATTTGAGTCCTCAACACAGAATGATACTTTTTTGCCATTTACTGCATGGTAAGTTCTTCTTTTTCTGTCTTATAACTACTTTTTGTGTGTTCAAAGTATAATGATCAATAGTATAGCCAGGAACCTGAGGATTGTTTGGGCCCAAGGAAAATTCATTTCTTTATCAGAAACTTCTGCATTTGGAGTGTGTCTATTTAAATGCTTACGACCTCTTTACACTACAGATTGATGATCTTTCTCTTCTACTTTACAGCTCTCCCTTCCCATACAGATCTTGCTGCATCACAATTTCAGTCCCCCCTGACTTAGCTATATTCATAGTTTGGCTTGCTTATTGTCTTTAATGACCTACCTCTGCCCTTGTACATTCTCTTGGTATCACATTTACTATAATAACCAGATTGTCATAACCAGATTGTCTCTGAATTTCTCAATTACTTGGACTCTTAGAAAAAAAAAACATATTCATTTTCAGGTTTTCCTTTTTTTTTTTTTAATCAGTTATTGCATGAATTAAATGCTTTGAGTCAAGTACTTAGCTGAATCCTATCACCAGTGGCCAATTGGAACAAAGTCAGGTGATACAAATTTGACCATCTAAGGCTGTGCCCTGAGGTCAGAACATAGGGAAAGAAGGGCTCTCTATGAAGAGTTTGCATGTATCACAGCCTGAACAATGGAGATATATAATAATATCTTGGTTTTAAAAGACCCTGAAATTCAACTCCTTCGTTTATACTTCTATGAATCAGCATAGGAAAATCTGTTTTACTGTTCCCTTTAACAAAATTGTGGTTTAATTTTACATAGCCAACTATTATGAAAAATATGAGGAAATCATGATTTTAGACATACATAAGACATATATGAGGAAATCATGATTTTAGACATACATATATAAAATATATGAGGAAATCATGATTTTAGACATACATGTCATATATTATCAATGGGAAATATAAAATTCCTTTTGATCTATGTTCAAGGCTATTGGCACAAAAACTCAAGCATAAGATATTCTTCACTGGTGAAACATACTCATGTTCAAGTTTGGCAACCATACAACTTAAGTTCTAAATTCTCAAATCTGGATTCCAAAGACACCTAGTCTTTCAGTTGGGTTTTACATGTGTATGAGAGAGAGAGAGAGAGAGAGAGAGAGAGAATCCATCTATATAATTATAAGCCAAATAGAGATCCTGTCTAGAAAGGATGATTTTTGTTAACAGGCAAGTGAGATAAATTCTGCAAAGATGCCTGGAAACAGCAAGAAAGCATATGGCATATCTTACTTTCTCCAACTATTTGTTTTCTGCACCCTGGCTCAGAGTAAGGCTAGGTGTGCATTTATAAAATAAGCAAATAAACTAACCCAACAATTGGCTTTCAGGGAAGCTAGCTTTATTTTAGCTATTGGTGTTTCAGAAATATAGCCCCAACACTGAAAGAAATGAATAAAGTGAACTTAGAGAACTTTGTGGAATCATCCCCTACTGAGTTAACATACAGGTTCTTTTTTGAAAGAATCTGGTGGTATTGGAGTCGACATTTAGACTTTCATTTTTGTCACCTGACCTGAAATAGAAGGTCCTTTATACTAATGACAGGAATGCGTAAGCACCGGATTCTAAGATCACTATAAGAAATAGCCACTGCTGTCGGTGGAAGAAAGGAACTGGCTCTTTGCCAATATTAAGTAGGACTTACACACTGAAGGCTTCAGTTTATTGCTAAATGTAGAGTCCAAAAGGTGTCTGTATGTATGTTCTAAGTTTATAAATATGCGCTTTAATATGCTGGAATTAATGGGATGCATTTTAAGAAATAAATCTTATTTGCCTTTGATAAAAGTTTTCACTTTTTTGGTTGTTTTGTTTAGGTTTTTGGTTTGTTTTATTGTTTTGTGGGGCAGGGGGTTAGTTTGTTTGTTGGTCTCAGATCACTTTAAATAAATGTGGTATCAGATTTTAAGCACATATATCAAGTAGTCTTTATTTCTCTTTTGAAGAAAACTAAGAATATCCTCTACCCAGAATCACTGAGACAAATTAGGAAAATAAACAGAGTAGTTGATTTTCATATTAGCTACTACAATAAAGTAGTAGATATCGTTGACTTCCTTGTTTCTTTGTGAAAACTTAAGATGTCACCCATAAGTAAATAACGGTCATTGAATTAAAATTTCAACATTTTAAGGAGAAAGACACAACCTGTCTTGTTAATTACATTATTCCCAATGTTTAGCATGGTTCCAGTAGGCAATAAAAGCAATAAAACTATTCATTCAACTAGTAAATTAAATTATAACTTATGACTATCCTTTATAAATTTCTATCATGACCACCTAGTCCACATAAAATCTCAAAAACTCAGAAGGGAAAAATTATGAATTTATTTCAACCATTGGGAAGATCCCAAATATTCTTCTTCTGAATACTTTTTAAAATTATCTATAAGAAAAAAATAAAAATTAAAATTATCTATAAGGAATGACTACTTTAAAAATTCTATTCTATAATTTAAACAGATTTTTATTTTATTGAACTAAAATCAATTTGTATAAGATATACACCCAGTTTCTTAACTTATTAGGTAATTCATTATTATTTCACTTAACAAGTATCTTTGGTCTGTCAGACACATTCTAGACACTGGGCCAGACACTAATCTAAGCGCTGGGGTTACAAAGCCTTGAACAATGACTGCTCTCACAAAATTTGATGTCTATTACTTCACTATCATTTTGAAAATGATATTTGCCACATTTTTCTATAATGTGGTTGATATTATGTTTGAATGACACCTTAGGCCCACATAAAGAAACAGGTCAACTTTACTCTCTATTCTTTGAGACTATGAAACTTAGCTTTATCTCCCTGATTAGTCTCAGCAATTCAGGAAAGAGAATATTTTCTCTCAGCTTTCTTTAAATGATAAATAAAGACTTGATATGTATTTAGAATGTGGTGTACATATACAAACTATATATATTATACTTTCAAGATTCTTCAGTATTTTTATTTATTTAATCATAGATTACTTTTAATTGCTAAAGATCCACCCAACACTATGTGAAAATGAAATGATCTCATCAATGGGAAGAAATCCTTTCCAGAAACAATCAGTATATTGTTAAAGTGAGCACTGACTTTTTTTAAAAAAGGAATGTTTTAAAATATGCTTAAGACAATTATCATAGATCATAGCATATTGTGTTAAAGTACTGCTTTTTCAAAAGTACATATCAAGAAAATGTAATCAAAACAAATAATATTCAATGTTCAATGTTTATACAAAGCCATATTTAATGACTAGATTTTCTTCAAATAAGTAGCATTTTTGAAGGTCATGTACAAGACAAATATTGATAAATTATGGTACATCTGGACTACATTTTATTGAGATAAGAAATATGTATCCTTAACAAAACCTTATCTAAATCAAAAAATTATTAAACGTGATGCTAATTTCTCTTAGCTGATATTAAAATACACTTGCTTTAGCTACCACACAAATATCAGAGATTGATACTGGTCTATCCGAAATGAATATGAACACTGAATGGTATTTCAAATTGTATTAGACTGGTTTCTCATAAAGAAGGAAGTGAATAAACATGGATACCAAAAAATAAAATCATAGCTTTTTTGCACTGTTCCTAAGGAATACCTTTCAAGAAATAGGAACTACTGAACATTTGTTTGTTTTGTTTCCCCTAAGTTTATGACTTAGGAATAGTTAACCTTCACCTTTATTAATTGCATGGAGCACCAGAGTAAAGAAAAAAAAAATCTCTTTAAATTTTAGATTTACATAAGGGCCTTATAATGAAGCAGAAAATTTCATTGTGGAGGTTGTGTCAGTGGTGAAGTTGGTTAAGCATCCAATTCTTGGTATCAGTTCATTTCTGATCTTAAGATGCTGGAATTGAGCCCTTGTGTGGCTCTATGCCCAGGACTAATCTGCTTGAGATTCTCTCTCCCTCTCAAAGAAGTAAAATTATACATGAAAGATGAAACATAACTGATACCACACAAGTAGAGAGTATCAAAATGGAGCACACTGAATAATTATACAATAAATAATTGAATAATCTAGAAGAAATAGAGAAATACCTAGAAACACATATTACCAAGACTGAAACATGAAGAATTAAAAAATCTGAACATACTGATTATTGGTAATCAAAAACCTCTCAAGCAAAAGTCCAGGACCAGGTTGTCTCACTGGTGAATTTTATCAAATATTTAATTACCAATCTTTTGCAAACTCTATTCAAAAACAGAAAAGGAGAAAATACTTCCAAATTCAATTTATGAGGCCAGCGTTATCCTGACACCAAAACCAGACAAGGACACCATAAGAAAAAAAAATTACAGGCTAATAATAACCCTGATCCACACAGATGGAAAAATCCCTACAAAATATTAGCAAATTGATTTCAACATGATAAAATAATCATATACCATGACCAAATGGGATTTATTTCAGGGATGCAAGAATGGTTCAATATTTGCCATTAAAGCACTGTGATACATATTAACAAAATGAGGATAAAAATCATGTGATCATCTCAATAGATGCAGAAAAAGCATTTGACAAAATTGAACATCATTTCATGACAAAAAGTCTCAACAAACTGAGTGTAAAGGGAATAATGCTAAGTATAATAAAAGCTATGTACAACAGCCTATAGCTAACAACAAACTCAAGATCGGTAACAATAAAGGAATGCCCACTCTTGACATTTTTATTCAACATCATACTGGAAGTCCTACCCAGAGTAATTAGGCATGCATGCATAAATAAATGACATCTAAATCAAAAAGGAAAAAGTAAAATGTCCATATTTGCAGATAATATTATATAGAGAAACTCCTAAAGACTCTATAAAAAATGTTAACTTTAGTAAAGTACAGGATATAAATTATATAAAATCAGCCATTTCTATATACTAATAACTATCAGAAAGCTATCAGAAAGATATGTTTTTAATTTCAATTTATAATAGTATCAAAAGAATAAAATGCTTATGAACGAATTTAACCAAGGAAGTAAAAAGATCTGTACACTGAAAACTATATTTAATTGACAAGATAAATGGAACACAAATACATTGAAATATACCTCATATTCATGGATTTAAAGAATATTGTGATGTAAGTACTACCCAAAGTCATCTACAGATTCAATGTAATCCCTTTCAAAATTCCAATGGTATTGAAGAATATTATTATAGGAGAATAGAAGAAATAACCTAAAATTTATGTGGAACCACAAAAAACTCAAATACTCAGAGTAATTGGGAAAGAGGAACAAAGCTGGAGGTGTCACACTCCCTGATTTGAAACTATATTACAAAGTTACAATAAATGTAACTCTATAATATTGGCATAAGTATAACACAGATCAATGGAATAGAACAGAGATTTCAGAAATAAACGCATACATATATGGTCAATACTTTATAGCAAAGGAGCCAATAATATACAATGTAAAACAATAGTTTCTTCAATGAATGGTATTGCATAAACTAAATCGTCACATTCAAAAGAATGACTGGAGTCCTATCTTACACCATACACAAAAATTAAAAAAAAAAGAAAAATAAATAAACTGCAGATTAAAGACTTGAATGTAAGACCTAAAATCATAAAAGTATTAGAAAAAAAAAAAGGAGGTATGCTTTTTAACATAGGTTGTGGAAATGATATTTTGGATCGGGCACAAAAAAAAATGCAACACAAGAAAAAGTAACCAGTGGGACGACATCAAATTTAAAATCCTCCTCATAGCCAAGGAAACCATCAATAATATGAAAAGGCAACTCATGAAATGGGAGAAAATATTTGCAAATCATATATCCGATTAAAGTTTAATATGTAAAATATGCAATGTACTCCTGCAACTCAGAGCAAAGAAAACAACCAATTTGACTTAAAAATTGGCCAAGTACCTGAAGAGAAATGTTTTCAAGGACAACATAAAAATGGCCAACAAGCACATAAAAAGATGCTCAACATCACTGATCATCAGAGAAATGCAAATGAAAACCACAATGAAGTATCACTTCACATCTGTAGAATGGTTGCCATGAAAGATTTAAGTGTTGGTGATGATGTAGGAAAAAAACTGTTGTGTACTATTTTGTACCAATGTAAATGAAATGAGTTCAGACACTACTGAAAACAGTATAGAGGTTCTTCAAAAATTTAGAACTAGAACTACCGTATATTTCAGCAATCCCACTTTTTGATGTATATCCGAAAGGATATAACATGATCTGCAATAAATATCTGCAGTCTTTTTTAAGATTTTATTTATTTATTCATGAGAGACAGAGAGAGAGAGAGAGAGGCAGAGACACAGGCAAAGGGAGAAGCAGGCTCCATGCAGGGAGCCCGACGTGGGACTCGATCCCTGGTCTCCAGGATCACACGCTGGGCTGAAGGCAGGTGCTAAACTGCTGAGCCACCTGGGCTGTCCACTATCTGCAGTCTTATATTCAATGCAGCATTATCACAACAACCAAGATGTGAAAATAATAGAAGTGTCTGTCAACAGGTGAATGGATGAGGACGATGTGTGTGCATGTATACTTACATGCATGTGCACATAACGGAATTCGGTTCAGCTATGAGAAAGGACATGCTTCCATTTGTAAAAGCATGAAAGGACCGTGAGGATTCATCCTAAGTGAAATATGTCTGACAGAGAAAGATTGTACGATATAACTTCTCTGTGGAACAATATAAGCCAAACCTCTAGAAACAGAAGTCGAACGATGATTACTAGGGACAAGCAGGTGGAGGAAAAGCAGAGATGTTGGTCGAAGATCACAAACTTCTGGCTGTAAGATGAATAATGTCTGGAGATCCAATGTGTAGCATCGTGATTACAGTTAATAGCACTGTATTATATCCTTGGAAGTTACTAAAAGAGAAGATCTTAAATGTTCTCACCACACGTGTACATAAGTTGTATTTATGGGACATGATGCCAATGTTAGCTAGGACAATGGCGGTAATCATTCTGCGATATATTAAGTGTACCAAATTAACACATTATACATGTTAAACTTATGCAATGTTATGTTGATCATAGTTCGACAAAGCTGAAGAAGCCCATATAAGTGAAAATATCAAAAGCTTGTTAAAAAGTTTTAAAAGAAATTTTAAATATAAACAATACGATTTCTTTCAACTTACAAAATGTTCATTGAGCAGATGTTGACAAAGCTAAGCATCAAAGTGACAACCCAACCGGCCATCTAAAAACGGTATATGTAAAAATAAATAAATAAATAAAAATAAAAATAAAAATAAAAAAATAAAAATGGTATATGTGACAGCATGTCTATTTTAATTTTAGATTTCTGAATGATTATATTAAATAATTTAAGGATAAATTTAAATACAATGATGATCCCTTTTTTTAAAAAAAATATTATTTGAGAGAGAGAATCTAAAGCAGACTCCACACTGAGCACAGACCACAATGTGGGGCTTGAACTCATGACCCCGAGATCACAACTAAGCACCAGGAGTCAAATGCTTAATTGACTGTACCACCAAACTGCCCCTACTTATGGCCTTTATTAAGTGAACTCATGTATGTATCTGGATATACATTCAACAAAATATTTTGAGTAATACCAAATATCACCAATCTTCACACTTTATGAGTGGGAATGTTAGATTTGCTTTTGTATTATTGAAAATTGTGAAAAAAATATGATACATTTATACTTAAAATCACATAATGAAAACATTAGTAAAACTATCAGCATGAGATTAAAATGGTGAAATGACTTATTCACATCCATTTGACAAAAATGGTAGATTAGCATTGATTTGGTAAATATTTACCTGGCTGCTAAACAAGATCGTCCTTTACAAATTAGTATGCCATTTACTCTGATTTTAGTCTGATGTGTACTATACGAAAATCTGCACCTGAGAGATGATTTCATGTTTCAGATCTGTAAGCGGTCAGGAAACTACAATAATCATCAATACTTGCATGGCAGTCACCATCTAATCACTGTCCTAAATTCATTAGATTCAATCGTTTAATCCTCACCAATCACAGCGAGGAAGGTTATGCCGTTTTCCTTGCTACAGATGAAAAAACAAGCAGAGTGTCTAGGCAAACTCCACGACATCCTGTAACTGGAAAGAGATAGAATCAACATCTCTACTCAGAAATGGCATTTCAAAACCAATTCTTAATTTCAATCCAATACAAATAACAAACAGCAGCCTGGGTGTTGCCCTACAAGACGTCAAGGTGATGGCACAGTGTTGGCCTTCAACAGCAATATGAGCGGTGGGGTATGAAGGTATTGCATCAGGTGTAATAAATGTATGAGAAAATGTCTTTCGCTTTCTGCTCTGTAAGCTGATGGATGCACCATTGATTTGTTTCTAGATTTAACCAAATGAACCTTTTATTGACATGGGAGCAATTATCAAAAGGGAGATAGAAAATTCACATTTTTTCAACGAAGTTATTATAGAGAATGAAGCTGATAGGCCAATGGGAGAGCAGTTGGGAGGAAATGGGAGTAGGATTCTGAGCTCACCTTCCATGGACGCACCAAGGAAACCACTCCAAACACAACCTGAGGAATGACAGAATGGACCTTCCTCCACGAAAGAGAAAGAGGTGGCCACATTTTAAAAGTAGGAAGGGTGGAGATGTGGTCAGAAAGAAAAAGAAAAAGTGAGGCAACCCACAGGCAGGAGGTATATCACAGGCATGGACGGGCAAAGGGATCAACATACATGGGGCACCCGTGGCCCTGGGGACCTGAGATGAGAATACGAGACCCCGTCGCATCCAGTTGTGAAAATTGGTGGGGCTTAACTCCAGAGACTTTGAAAATCAGTGGGACTTAACTTTGGGAGAGCTGTAGGGCTACAGAACACCATGTCTCCATTCTTAAAGGTCCAGGAGACTCTATAACTTGACTTGAGGCCAACACAGAAGCAGCAGCATAAAAGGACCTGTAGTGAACATGCAGATTTATTGACTAATTTTAGGACGTGTGTCAGAGAACTTCATGAACTTTTTCCAGGAATGGAAGTTTTGGTGGGTGCCATTTTTCTTGTCCTACTGCAGCATAGCTGGCAGGTCACTTGAAGGAGTCATTTTGACACTTGCCATCAACTTTGCTAGCCTCACTTGTCCTGCCCACTTATGTCCCTACAGACCTGCCCTACCCAATTCACCTGCCCTCGTGGGTACACCTCCAAATTAGCTCCTGTGCTGTGACACCCAGTGAGCTACCTGCATCTGGACGGATGTCACCCCAGTGTGCCTACTAACCAGCCATATCAAGCAAGAGGCCCCAGCTGGGATTAGCACTGCTCCAGAGGGAATCCTGCCCCAGGAGGTAGGGAAACTACTCCATTAGCATGCCTGTGGTAGCTACAGCTGGGCTTTCCACTCAGCTGCAACAGAAGATAGCCCCCCTCATGGGTATATCCACAGTACCTACAGGCAGGTGTCTCAGCCATCCTTACCAAAGGCAAGGCCTGCCCACCAGCGCACCCACTGCAGTCATGGCTAGTTATTGCTGATAGCTGGGCTGAGGGCCAGCAACCGTTATATACCAAGGAAACTCCATAAGACTATGAGCCTTTTTTTTTTTTTTTTTTTCATCAGAAACTTAGAATATATCATGTTACGCCTTTCTGGCCTGCAAAGTGCTAGGAGGAAAAACAAAAACAAAATCCCCAAAAAACTATAATCAAAAATACTTTATTAAAGACTTTCCCAAACAAAAATTAAAAGAGCTCATCACCACTAAACTTAAAAATATGTTAAAGGAAATCCCTTCAAGGGGAAAAAAAAAAAAAAGAAGAAAGAAAAGAAGGAAACAAACCTAGGACGACTCAATGGATTAAAAGAAAAAAAAAAAAAGACCCATATGCCACCTTCAAGATACATACTCCAGATTAAAGATACACTAAAGGGACGCCTGGGTGGCTCAGTGGTTGAGCGTCTGCCTTTGGCTCAGGGTGTGATCCTGGGACCCTGGGATCAAGTCCCATGTCAGGCTCCCTGCATGGAGCCTGCTTCTCCCTCTGCCTGTGTCTCTGCCTCTCTCTCTCTCTCTGTGTGTCCCTTGTGAATAAATAAATAAAATCTTTACAAAAAAATTAATAAATAAAAGATGCACTAAAAGTGAAATGATCGGAAAACATAGTCCATGCCAAGGAAAGTGGAAAAGAAGATATACCATGCTCATGAAATGAAAGAATGTTGTTTAAATGTCCTCACTACCAAAGTACTCTATAAATTCAATGCATTCTCTTTATAAAATATCAGTAGCAATTTCCCCAGGACTAGAATTTTAAAAATATCCTTAAATTGTATGGAACCACAAAATATCCCAAATAGACAATCTTGAGAAAGAAGAAAAAAGCTGGAGGAATCACAATCCAGATTTTAAACTACACTACAAAGCCAGAGTAATTGAAATAGACACAAGAACAGACACAAAGATCAATAGAAAAGGATAGAGAGCCAAGAAATAGACCCAAGCTTATATGGTCAATTAATCTCCCACAAGAGGGCAAGTGAGGAAAAAAAAAAGTCTCGTCTATAACTTGTTTTGGCAAAACTGGACAGCTTACATGCAAAAGAGCGAAACTAGACTACTTCCATATACTGTATAGAAAAAGAAACTCAAAATGAATTAAAGGCCCAAATCTAAGACCTGAAACTGTTACATTCTAAAAGAAATTATGGGCAGCTATTTCTTGGACATCACTCTCAGCAGTATTATTCTGGATATGTCTTCCTGGGCAAGGGAAATAAAATCAGAAATAAATAATTGAGGATACATTAAACTACAAGGCTTTTTCATGGTGGCAAAAGCCATCATCAAAAAAGCAACCTGCTAAATGGAACAAGATATTTGTAGATAGTATATGTGATAGGGGTTTAATACTCCAAATATAAAAAGATCTCCTAGCACCCAACAATAAAAAACAAATACTGTAATTTAAAAAATAGGCAGAAAACCTAAGCAGTTTTCCAAAGATGATATCCAGATGGCCAACAGATACATGAAAAATGTTCAATATCACTAATCAACAGGGAGATGAGAATGGATGGAAACCACAAAGTGATACTACCTCACACCCATCAGAACAGCTAACATGAAAAACCAAAAAATAAGTGTTGGCAAGGATACGGGGCAAAGGTCACCTCCATGCTCTGTTAGTGGGAAGGTAAACTGGTGCCACCACTATAGAAAACAGTATGATGTCTCCTCTGAAAATTAAAAATAGAAATGCCATGCAAGCCAGCAATTTCATGCCCTATGTATTTACAAAACAAAAACAAAAGCATTAATTGGAAAGGATATTATGCATCCTTGTGCTTATTGCAGTATTTACAATAGCCACGTTACGGAGGCAACCTAAGTGTCCATCCATAGATGCACGGACGTGTGTGTATACACAATGGAACATTACTCACCTGTAAAGAAAGAATAAACTCCTGGCCATCGGTGACAGTATGAACACATCTAGAGGGTATTATGCTAAATTAAATAAGCAAGAGAAAGAAAAATACAATGATTGTACTTATGTGTGGAATCTAAAAGACAAAAAAGAATGAAACGAAACAAAGAATAGATACAAATACAGAGAACAAACTGGCAGTTAGCAGAGGGGAGCGGAATGAGGGATTAGGTAATACAGGCGAAGGGGATTAAGAGGTACAAACTTCCAGTTATGAAATAAGTCATGGGGATGAAAAGTACAGCTTGGAAATTTGGTCAATAAGATCGCAATAACTTTCTATAATGACAGATGGCGACCACGTTTATCACCGAGAGCATTTCATGATGTATGTAATTTCCAAATCACTATGTTGTACAACTGAAAGTAGTGCGGTTTTATATGGCAACTATCCCTCAACTGAAGGTAGAAGTTAAAGCTCAAAAAAATTTATCCCAGAAAAAAATACAGTTGATCCTTGCACAACACAGATTTGAACTGTGTGGGTTACTTGTACCCACATAGTTTCTACACAATACAGTAACGTAAATGTATTTTCTCTCATGATTTTCTTAATGATATTTTATTTTCTCTGGCTTACTTTATTGTTAGAATACAGTGTATAGTAGAGATAACATACAAAGTATTAATCACCTGTTTAGGTTATTGGGAAGGCTTTCGGTCCACAGTAGGTTATTAGCGGTTCAGTTTTGGGAATGTCAAAGATTATTCATGGATTTTTGACAGTGCAGGGAGTTGACACCTCTAACCCCATGCTGTTCCAGGGTCAACTGTGTCTTACATATCCACATACTCAAAATTCCTTCAAATAGATTGGAATTAGGTCACAATGCTCAGGTCAAACCCTTCAAATAATGACGTAGTAGCTAAGCACATTTTGTGGAACGCACAACTGATCGATGCTCTCCATGTATTGGTTTAAGTTATTTTTATTTAAATCTCATTCTAAAAAAAAAAAAAAGAAAATAAATCTCATTCTAAGTTCGTATTTATACATTGTAATGTAGAAAACATTTTATCTGTTTTTCATAGACATAAAATTTTGGTTTTGATCAAAGAGTTTTCAGCCTTTGAATAGTTTCTTTCATTAACCGTTATTAAATGTACAGGTTTTTTGAAGACATTTTCATTTGTGAAATTTTTACTAATATATCATTGAATAGGCTTGTAAATATTGTAGATCAATTTTCATAAAATGTTTCTGCAATTATATCAGAAAGAACTATTATTCTCGGTGCTGTGACACTAATAAAAATAAAACCAGAAGCCATAATGCTTTACTGTTTTATAATGTTATCCACATTTTTAAAAGATTCGAAACATAATTTGTTTTTTTGATAATCAACTTTATATGCTCCAAATGTTAAAAAATTAGCCACAGTGCTGACCAATTATGGCAGGCTCTCATGGAGTAAACGTCAATTCCCTTCATCTTCATTTATTTATTATCATGCAAAATTAAAACAATTCCAAAGAACCTAAATTTGTAACAGGAGTCACGAAGAAGGAAAACTTTTGATTGAAGCATAGCGGGCATTTACAAATATCACACTTTGGGGATCCCTGGGTGGCTCAGTGGCTTAGCTCCTGCCTTTACCCCAGGGCGTGATCCTGGAGACCCAGAATTGAGTTCCACCGTCCGGCTCCCTGCATGGAGCCTGCTTCTCCCTCTGCCTGTGTCTCTGCCCCTTTCTCTCTCTCTCTCTCTCTCTCTGTCTCTCATGAATAAATAAATAAAATCTTAAAAAAAACAAAAACAAAAAAAACAAATATCACACTTTGCTAGTGAAGAAGCTCACCTCATGTAATACCTAGTTGAAAAGTCACTTGGCCCTTGTTTTAGATGCCTCCCCACCCCACCCCCAACCCCGCTATCTTTCAAATGATGCAACTGCATGGGTTAATTCTGAGTACTAGACACTGTGCTGGTGTCACACACCAAATAATACACTAAATCTCCCTTTCTAGGATTTAGACACTAGACCTAAACATCCTGCCTCCTGAATATCTTTAGTTATAAATGTACCACAGAGTCTCCCCCTCCGTCTCTGCCTACCAGCTTGGAGCTTGCCCTGAGTCAGCACTGGGTGAATATTAGCTGGACACTTGTCTGCTTCCACAACCAGACTTTGTGCTCCTCCTGGGTGGGACGATAACTCAGCACAGAGTGCAGTGTCCAACACACAGATACAAGGCAAAGAAATATGTGCAGTGGGCTTAAAAACATGTTTTCAGTGTGTTTGCAATTTGTTTGGGCTGGTGCTTATGCGGTATTTTAAAATACAATAGTGTATGCTGCCTGAGAATAATCTAGAATAGTGTATCTACCACTTAGGCGTTCCTTTTCATTGTTGTTGTGAAAACAGATGCTCTTTGCCATCAGTTAAAACTTTCTCTGTGGTTCCAGCAGCCGCACTGCCCAAAGGTGGCAGTGACAAATAATCTCTGGACTTCATAAATCGAAAACACCATGGTTGGAACTTAGCTATATGATTTAGAATGTAACACAAAAGCCTGATGACATTTTTTTCCCATTTCATATATAGACAAACTGAAGAGTAAAAGATGAATTGACTTGATCAAGAAAAATTGGCAAATAAAATGGCTCGTCACTGCTATTTGTCTTGATTCATGTGTCTTTGGCTCTTAATGGGGAGCTGTTATTTTAGAAGCCGAGCTTTACGGAATGGTGTGTGTCAACCACAATTTCATTTGCTGTGCTTCGGAAATAAATCTTAGCTCCTTTTTAATTTCTGTACGATGTTATCTGTTTACAGACATGTTTTCCTGAGAAATATCTATTTGTATATGTATAAACTAATTTTATATCTAATCACTTCTATTGTTGGCTTTTCAGATCCAAATATACAAAAGCACTGAACTGAAGACCTCGATTCTTCTGCTGACCAGAAGGCCTGGAGGGATGGGATTTTACAATAACCAGATTGAGCTCTTTGCCTCAGTTTTTGGCAGAAACTCTGTAGAATACCGATATTGGATGCGCTTGGTTCAATGCACTGGTCTGTTTGAGGACCAACTGACATAATGTACAGAGGCTTTCATAGGAATTATGTAATTTTCTACAAATACAAGGTGTAAAAATAGATAATACATTCTATTATAATTATATAAAACATTTGCATGTTGTAGAACTAGTGTTGGTATTAACTATGACTGGGAATAATTTTTTCACGTAATGTTTCTGTATTTGTTGGCCCTTCTGGTTAAATTTTGACAACTGTGAAATATGGGCTCCCCAGATTAATTTTAAAACCCATCTCAATGTTGGACCCATGTCCCAGAATTGCTGCCTTGCTTCAACACCCTGACCATTATCAAGAAAATAATTGATAATGATAAAATGATTAAAAATTAGTTTATTGTCCTAGTTATAACCATGATGCTCTCTTTCTGTAAGCTTGGGATTTCCAAGTTTTTATCAGAATATTGGAGAAACTTATCCTCTTTAATTTTTGTGTTGATTTTACATTTTAAAAAGAGTTTGAAAACATTTCCTAAGGGTCTCTGCTCATTGAAAAATTAAGAAATAACATATATAATAAACTTTTACTTGGAGGATGTCATTTGTGAGTTCTCTCATTCCAGGGGTTTATGTTAAATCGATACAATTGATTTGGTCTAGGAATTTAAACACAAAATTAAAGATAACATAAATAATTTAACTATACTTAAAAATAATTTCCTGGGGCACCTGGCTGCCTCACTCGGTGGAGTGTACAACTCTTGATCTTGGGGTTCTAAGTTTGAGCCCCATGTGGAATATAGAGATTTACTTAAAATTAAGAAATCTTAAATAAAAAAAATTAAAAATTAAAAATAAAAATAGTTTCTGGTAATTTTCGTAAAATAAACATAGTATGCAAAACACATTTCACAGTAATTTAGATGCCAAATTTTATTACATGAAAAAGATAAAATATATTAGAGATTATAAGATTGCAATTTTTTGAGACTTTAAAAACAATTTATTTAATAGTGTAAAGGCAACTCCTTAGTGCTTAATATGAATTTACTTATGTTTCAAACTATATTCAAATTACTGCATGGAATTTACTGGACGCAACTTTAGAATGGGGCTGTTTTACTGATTGCATTTTCAAAGGAGGTTTATATATTTTTATAAGATGTGTAAAAATTATGATGATTAATGCTGCACAAACAACCATATATTACAATATAAAACCCTGCCCTATGCAAACTTTCAAAGTGTACTCCAAGCCCAGTAAAACAAAACAAATCTGGCCAGCATAGATCTAGTAACAAAAACTGCATGGCTGAGAATAAATTCTACAAGATCAAACTAGAACATTAGTTACGATTTTGCTAGAGTCCTGAGTCAGTATGTTTCTGTAGCTATCCTGACCTGCAGCACATGACTAAATTTTTGGAAATGCTGAATCTTGGAATTCTACAAGAGGTTTGGAACAAGGCCTTTCTGGACCTCTCTGTCTCTCTCCCTCCTATTACCAATGGCTCTGATGTACTGACCCATTTGAGTACTGCTGATCTAGACAACTGGGAAAACATTAAAATTTAGAATTATATAATTACTTCAATAAAAAATTCCTGAAATGAAAGTTTCGATTTTTTATTTTGTACAATGTTGACTTAGGTCTCAGAATTACAACAACCTCTGTTATAGATGTGAGTTGAGACAAACCCTATAGTAAATGCATCCAACCAGAATGAGTTCTTTTCAAAGGACTCCATAGAATATTAGGGAACACTTTTCTGTGGGACGTAAGATCTAAAATATCTAATTTTTTTTCCAGAAATATGCACAGTCACCAAAGTAGGAAAACATATTTTCCATATTTTCCTTTATTTAAAAGCCACAGCAACAAAATTTAAATAAATAAACATGGAAAATTGGTGGTGGTGGGGAGAAGATGATATTTGAAATGAATTTGAGTACATTTCTGATTTTACTGGGAGCACAATATGTGACATGTAGTAACAGTCAAATATGAAAGACAATTATAGATTTTAAATTATGAAAATAAATATGACTTTTTAAAAAGATTTTTAGAGAGGCAGAGAGGGAACGGGCCCAGGGGTGGAGGGGCAGAGGGAGAGGGCATTAGCCAATCTAATGCAGGCTCTCCTGCCAGCACAGAGCCCAATGTGGGGTTCAATCTCAAGACCTTGAGATCATGACCTGAGCCGAAATCAAGAGTTGGACGCTTCACCAACAGAGCCACCTGGGCACCTCACAAATGCTTAGGTTATACCGACATTGGCCATCAAAAAAAGAGTGAGGTAATTGCATATAATTGTGCACTGATATATTCAAAAGTGTTCTGAGTTACAGCAATACATCAATATGTTTTGAACATTATTTATTTTCAATCCCTTATGAAAAAAGCAGCAATGTGATATCTCATGAAACATCTGAATTAATAACAGGTGCTTGCAGGCACTTTAGAGTTCCCCTGACACATATTTTCTTCTTTGTGTACTCATTTGCGGGTTTTGGAAGGCACTATTATTAAAAACAATGGAAAGGGAAAAAAAATCTCACCATCAAAAACAATTCTTTAACAATATCCACGTGGAATATATTGAACATATTTATCTGAGGCCTTTACAGCAAGACTCAGCTAATTACTGATAAACCTCGCCTAAATCAACTTGCTAATGTATTACTACTCGCTACTTATTTTCAATATCAAACTAATTATGGATTCAGACTCACAGTGTACTGTAGCGTAGCTGCTCAGGCCATTAGTTGATTTTAATTAAACGAAAGTCTTCCAGTGACCAAGGGCTAATTAATTTTTAGTCTGACTATAAATTAAAGAAAGGTTGCTCATTAATTGTGAATATTCCCATATTTCATCAATATATAGACGTTTGTCTATATTATATATTTAGTTCAATAAGAAATGAACTAAGGATGCTAAGCATGATTTTGGCAAGGTTTTTCTTTCTTTCTCTCTCTCTCTCTCTCTCTTTTTTTTTTCAACCTTTTTTGTTTTTTGTTTTGTTTTCTTTTGCTTTTGGCCAGTACTTGAAACCAAAGGAAATAAATTGTATGTTAATTATAGGGTTTCATCGTTATCCTAACCAAATAGCAGCCTTGTCTCTCTTGTTTTATCTGGTTTGACAACCATATATTTCAATATAAAACCCTGCCCTATGCAAACTTTCAAAGTGTACTCCAAGCCCAGTTCTTGCTTACATTCACTTATAACAAAACAAAACAACTATTGATTAAAATAAGAAAAGCTGCCATGACATAAATGTAACGTTTTCTCTTCCCAATATTTTTTATTTAGGTAAAGCACACATAATCATCATCTTAACCCCTTTTAAGTGTTCAGTTCAGTGGCATTGAGGACATTTATAACGTGCTACCATCAGTACCACATCCATATCCAGAACTCTTATTAGTTTGTAAAACTGAAACTCTATATCCATTAAGAAATAACTTCTCATTCCTTCCTTCCCTTCAGCTCCTGGCAACCACCATTGCACCATCCCTAGGATTTTCACTATTATAAGTAACTTACATAAGTGGATCATTCAGTGTGTATCTTTTAGTGACTGGTTTATTTCACTTATCAGAATGTTCTAGTGTATGCCTGAATTTCCTCTCTTTTTAAGGCTGAATAATATTCTAGCAAGAAATAATCTAATTAAAATGAGCAAAGGACTTGAATTGACATTTTTTTCCCCAAAAATACTTACAAATACAAGTACACATAAAGGTACTCGACATCACTCATTATCAGGGAAAGGCAAGAAAAAAAAAAGAAGAAAAAGAAAACCTACATCAAGATACCATGTCCCATCAATTAATAGAGCTACTATTAAAACAAAACAAAAAAATGGAAAATAAGTGTCAAGAATGTGGAGAAAAATAGAATCCTTGTTGGAAGGAATGTAAACTGGTAGGTCCAGTATGAAAAATCATATGTAGGTTCCTCAAGGATTTAAAAGTAGAACTACCATAAGATCTGAAATTCAAAAAAAAAAAAAAAATCTGGAATTCCAGCTTCTGGGTATATATCCAAAGGGAATGAAATGATAGCTCAAAGGCGTATCTGTACTCTCCTGTCCAACACAGCAGTATTCACAATAGCCAAGGTAAGGAAACAACCAAAGCGTCCATTGACAGATGAAAGGATAAAACAAGTGTCACACACACACACACACACACACACACAGGAATATTAATCAGCCTCAAAAATGAAAAAAAAAAAGTCCTATCTTTTGCAATGACATAGATGAACCTGGAGGGCCTTATGCTAAGTGAAATACGCCAGATGGAGAAAAAAAAAATATCTCATGGCACAGTTATATGTGACATTTTCAAAAAAAAAAAAAAAAAGAAAAAAAAAGAAAAGAAAGAAAAGAAAAGAAAAAGAACATAAAGAAACAGAATACACAGGGAGTCACCAGGGCCTAGAGGCTGGAGGAAATAGGGAGAAGTTGGTAAAGGAGTTCAAACTTTCCAGTATGAGTAAGTTCTGAGAATCTACGTATAATAATGACTAGAGTTGATAACACTCTACTGTGTAGTTGAAATTTTCTTAGAACTTCAGCACTGTCACCAAAAATTAAAAAAAGGTAAATCACCTTTCTTTTTCATCTTAATCATCCGTCACCTCACAAGGTGATAGATGTGTTAATTAACCCAATGGGGGAAATCATTTTTACAAAATAGATATATATCAAATTATCACATTGTGTAGCTGAAGTATCTGATGGCTTTGTTAATTACATTTCACTACTTGAAGAAAAAGAAACACAGAGGAGAAAAGAAGAAATATAAATCAAGCCCCGGCTATGTGCCAGGGCCAGCTAGTTGCTCTGTAAGACTTCAAGGTAGTATCGTAGGAACACCGAAGTCTTTCTTCACAACTTAAAAGACACCCAGGGTTGCTTTCCTGGTTTTCATAATATACGGGAGTTGTGGGATATTCATTTGGGAAGTCTGGATTATGATACAGAGGACCTCTCCACAACAGTTCTACAACTACTGTGAGTCTATAATTATTTCAGAATAAAATGTTGAGGGGCACCTGGGTGGCCCAGCAGTTGAGTGCCTGCCTTCGGCCCAGGGCGTGATCCTGTAGACCTGGGATCGAGTCCCACATCGGGCTCCCTGCATGGAGCCTGCTGCTCCCTCTGCCTGTGTCTCTGCCTCTCTCTCTCTCTCTCTCTCTCTCATGAATACATAAATAAAATCTTTAAAAGAAAAAAAAATGAACATTTTATACCCTCTACAAACAGATAATATTGTATCTTCCTTTTCAATTTATTTATTTCTTGCCTAATTCTCCTGATAGAACTTCTAGTACTATACTGAATAGAAATAATAAATTCAGGAATCTTTACCTTTTTCCTGGTCTTAGAGAAAGAGCTCCTAGTCGTTCACAAGGAGTTATGATTTTTGTGTGTGTGAGATTTTCCTAGGTAGCTTTTGTTATATTGTGTTAGTTTTGTTCTCTTGCTAGCTTAAGTATTTTTATCATGAGAGGGTTTGGTTTTTGTCAAATGCTTTTTCCTGCACCAATTGAGATGGTGCTTTTTTTTTTTTTTCCATCTTCATTCTGTGAGTGTGATTTATTATACAATTTGATTTTCATCTATTGAATTATCCTTACATCCCAGGGATAAATCCCATTTGGTCATGGTGTATGATCCTAATGTATTGCTGAATTTGGCTTGCTAGTGTTTTGTTAGAAATTATTGCATCAATGTTCGTAAGGGATGTTGGTATTTTTCTTGTAATATCTTTGTCTGAATTTGGTATCAGGTTAAATCTTGCCTCAATGGAGGAGTTAAAAATAATTTCCTTTTTGGGATACCTGGGTTAGTTAAGCATCTGTCTTTGGCTCAGGTCATGATCTCAGGGCCCTGGGATGGAGTCCCTAATCAGGCTCCCTTCTCCCTCTGCCCCTAAACCCCACTTGTGCATGTGCTCTCTCCCTCTCTCTGCTCTTACAAATAAGTAAATAAATAAAACTTTAAAAAAAAATCATTCCCTTCTCAATTGTTTGGCAACATTTGAGAAGAATTTGTGTTCTTAAAATATTTGGTAGTTTTTTTACCACTGAAGCCCTCAGGTCCAGGGCTTTCCATTGTCAAGGAGATTTTTGATTACTGATTCAATCTCCTTATGAGGTATAAGTCTCTCCAGATTTTTTCTATTTCTTCATGACGTAGTCTTGGCATATTCTGTGTTTCTAGTAATTTGTCCATTTGGTCTAGGCTACTGAATTTGCTGGTGTACAATTGTAAATATTTCTCTTATAATCCTTTTTATTTCTGCAGAATTGGTAGTAATGCCCCAGCTTTCTTTACTGATTTTAATAATTTGGGTCTCCTCTTTTTCCTTAGTCCATCCAGAAAATGGTTTGTCAATTTTGGTAAATTTTGTAAAGAATCAACTTTTGAAAAAAAAAAAAGAATCAACTTTTGGCTTCATCAATATTATCTATTAAATTTTTAATCATCTATTTCATCTGTCTGAGCTCTCATCTTTTTACTTTCTGTCTTCTGCTAGCTTTGAGTTTAGTTTATTCTTTTTCTGGGTCCTTAAGTTTTAAAGTTAGGTTCTTCATTTGAGACCATTCTTGTTTTTCAGTGTAAATTTTTATAATTGTCAAATTCTCCTTTGGCACTGTTTTCACCGTGTCAGTAGCTTGCTTGATTGATGTGCTGGGTTTTCATTTTCATTCATCTCTAAGCACTTCAGAATTTCCTTACTGATTTTTAAGTCATTGATTGTTAAAAGTATGTTATTTAATTCCCACAAATTTATAGATTTTCTTACCTTTATTCATTTCTAACTTCAGATCATCTTGATTAAAGAAGATACTGTGTATATCTACCTTGTAAAACTATTGATAATTAATTGGTGGCCAAACATATGGTCTACCCTGGAAAATAATCTATGTACACTTAATAAGCATGAACATGATATTCTTATTGGGTAAATTGTTCTAAGTCTATTATGTCCAGTTGGTTTATTGCATTGTTCAAGTCCTTTACAGCCTTTCTTATCTTCTCTCTGATTGTTCTACACATTGATGATGGGATATTGAAGTCTCCAGCTATTGTTGTAAAACAGTATTTCTTTATTCAATCGTGTTTTTTTTTATTGATATGTTTTGCTGGTGTATTACTAGAAATATAAAAATTTATAACTATTTTCTTGGTGTATTTAACATTTAGTTTTAGGTCATCTTTATTGATATGGCCATTTTGTTCATACATCATTTTCCTAATTCTTTCTACATCTTTCAGTTCTATGAGTTTTAAGACAATTGTTTAAAGTCTTTACATTCAGTAAATCTGCCATCAGGTCTTCTTCAGAGACAGTTTCTGTTGATTACTCTTTTTGTTCCATTGAATGTGCATAGTTTTCTGTTTCTTTGTATGCTGTGTGATATTTTTGTTGGAAACTGGACTTTTGAATACAATGTGTTGACTCTGGAAATCAGATTCTCTGCCTTTCCCTGAGTTTGTGGTTTTTCATTTTTGTTTTTATCTTAGTTGCAGATGAGCAATCTCAAGTGTAAACTTGGAGTCTTAAGTTCTCTTGAGTCTGTATCTTTCCTTGGGTGTGCATGGGGACTGTGACATCCTCTATATATGTAGTTATGTTTTATGTTTGGTTCCATAATATGCATACTTAATGTTTTATAAAGATTTTGTTTATTTACTTATGAGAGAGAGAAAGAGAGAGATCTTAAGCAGATTCTGTGCTGAGCATGAGCTGGATGCAGGGCTTGATTTCAGAATCCTGAGATCATGGCCTAAGCTGAAATCAAGTCACACATTTAAGTGACTTAGCCACCCAGTTACCCCCATAATGTTTAATGCTTCATAGTTTTTTTTTTCTTCAAAAGGAAAAAGAAAAATGGGGGGGGAGGGGAAGAGTTTTGGACCTTTAAATCCCCTGGAAGTCACTTTCACCAAAAGGGGCTGAGTTTGCAACAATGGAGGTAAGGGTGGTAAAACCACAATGGCTGCCTGCCGGTTCAGCCTCTGAGATCTAAAGCAGCAGTATGTTATCAGAACATTCATTCCCAATATTCAGAGGGCAGGATCCTTTTTATCCACTTTGTGTCCAACAAGCTGTGTGCATGCAGCTGCTCTGCGAAGATGTGCATAGCTTTATGCCATGGCCTGGGGGTGAGGGTTGGGTAGGTGCTAGTGTACCAAGAGCTGAAATTGATGTAAATGACCTGAAATTTCAAGTTAAAGTCTTCCTTTGAAAGTTGTAAGCTCTCAAAGACTACAGAATCCCCAAAAAGTTACATCATACAGATTCTACCAGAATAATTATTGTCTAGGTGGGGCAACCGAGTCTCAGTGCTTCCTACCTTGACACTTATTTTTTAACATTTTTTTTTTTTTAAGTGAGCTCCATACCCAATGTGAGGCTTGAATTCTTGAATTCACAAGGCTGATCAAGAGTCACATGCTCCACCTACTAAGCCAGCCAGGGTCCCCACCTTATATATATATATGATATAAAAGCATGTCCAGCAATAAGAAACACAATTTCAGTCTAGTGGTGACTTCTGAGGAGGAAAATTGTAGACAAAAAGCAAAGGAGTAGAATTTGGCTTTACATTATTTATTTTTTCCAAAAGAAAGTCTAAAGGACATCCATAACATTACCTCCTCTTTCTGAGAAGTGATAATTTGTTATTAGCTATGCTATTCTTGTAACTTAACATATGCCTATAATGTTAACAGATTAAAGTGTAAATAATACTAAAATATTTCAAGTAAAATATCTTAAATGTAAGATAGTGTTGGGGAATTCACTTTAACTTGTTCATATTATTGATTGGAAAATTATCTCCCAAATCAGAACATTTTTGATTGAGTACTTCATTAAAACAATTAAAATTTATAGGCCACAATAGATTATGTCAGTCATTCTCATTACTCAGAAGTAGTAGTTCATTGATTTGATTGATAGCTTCAGGTTAAATCATAAGAAATAAAACCAAATTCACTAAAATAATTTTGTCACTCTGATTAACTTGGACTCAAAATATCTTACCAATATTCATTTGCCACAAAACTGCTCCTGAGCTATAGCATTGAGCTAGTAAATGGGGAACAAAAAAGGAATTTTCTTTTCTTGCTCTAGTCTTAGTATTACTCATTATTGTTTTAAGATTTTACAGATGCACAGGGGTATAAAACAATCATTTCTTAATTGGTTGTTATTTAAAAACAGGTCATGAGAAGCATTATTGCCATTATCCAAACATGCCAAGCTTGCCTCCACCTCAGGACCTTTACACATGCTATGCCTCTTGCCTACAGTGTTATTTCTGAGACACTTTGATTGGATTGCTCCTTCTAATACCTGAGTTTTACATGTCATTACCTCAGGCCTCTTACCCATGTCAAGTATTCCCCTTTGGTACTCAAACTCTATCCCATTACCTTGTTTCATTATCTTCCTAGTCTTTATTTGAAATTAGGCATATGTTTACATATTTGTTCTCTTTTATATCTCCCTCATTAGAAAATAAAATCAATGAGAGAAAAACTTAGTGTTTTTCCTAATGTGTTTCAATTGTCTAGTACTATGTATGACATATACCAGCAGCTCAAAGAAAGATCTGTCCAATGATGTGAATTATAATTTTATTTAAAAAAAATTTTTTAAAGATTTTATTTATTTACTCATGAGAGACACAGAGAGAGAGGCAGAGACACAGGCAGAGGGAGAAGCAGGCTCCATGCAGGGAGCCCGATGTGGGACTCAACCCGGGGTCTCCAGGGTCATGCCTTGGGCTGAAGGTGGCACTAAACCTCTGAGCCACCCGGGCTGCACTGAATAATTTTAAGTGAGGTTTATTTTTAGAATGGAAGGGGTATAGAAAAAATAATAAAGGATAAAAACATATTTTTTTTTAGATTTATTTATTTGAGAGAGAGAAGGAGAGAGCAAGTGTACAGGGGGAGGAGCAAAGGCAGATAATTTCAAGTAGACTCAAAGCTGAGCATAGAAACCAACATGAAACTCTATCTCATGACCCTGAGATCATGACCTGAATTGAAACCAAGGATTGGATGCTTAACTAAGCCACTCAGGTGCTCCCTAAAAATGGTAATCTTGATTAAATAAGTTAAGAAAAGTGTTGTGTGTATCTTTCTGATAATGCTTAGGTATGTGATATAATTCACCAAAATAGAAATATCAAGCCAGAGCACATTTGGAGAAGTAAACGAGCACCATTTTTATGTGGATTTTAAGTCAGGGAAATAAATACAAAGAATATAAAATATTTATTTACAACAGTTGCCTTGGAATCCTGGAATGAAGAGTAGGGATAGAAACATTTGAAGTCTTCAGACAAAGAACACAGTACAAGTCATGGGAGTAAATGAGATCACTCAGAGAAAATATAGTGAAGAAGAGAAGATGGGGAAGGACAGAGTTTTTACATGTATAGAAGAAAAGACAACAAACTGAGGAGTAGAGAGGTAAGAAGTTGGCATTCTGGTAGTCAAAGTTAAAGACTATTTTAAATATGTGACATTGGCCATTTTAGAGAAAAGTTAACAAGAGGCTTTTTGAACTGGAGAATTAGATGGTCAATGGTGACCAAATGAAAATGGAATGACTCTTAACCAGAGTGATATCAGTGAATATAAAACTGAAACAGTAGATGATAAGGATATGGGCAAAGATTTGTCAGGATATTATCTCTGATTTGCATGAAGAAGTAAAAGATTGTACCAAGATTTTTGCATTAGATGATAAAGTCCTTGTTCTACCAATAAATGCAATAACTTCAAAAGTGTGAGTAGTTTGCAGAGAATAAATGTAAACAGTAATACACTTGAAAATGTTATTAGATTTAATTTGCTTTCAGGTAAACTCTTTAAAATTCCACAATTTAATACCTTAGACAAGATAGAGCAAGAGTATATAAAAATATAATGATTCCAATAGAAAATAATTATTTTATCAAATCTTGGTCTATATTTAATACTAATTTATAATAAAGCATCACTCAACCAGCTCATGCAATACTATTAAAGAGATCTTTTCTCCCATTTTCCTAAAATCTTAGGTGAAACAAGTTTAATAGATTCATTCATCCTGGTTTGTGTAGAGAATAAAGGTGCAATAATTTCTTAAAGCTCTGTAAACACAAATTGAAACGAAGATTTGAAATTAAAGTACAAGTCACTCATCTCAGTCATTTGACTATATCAGCTGAGATTTGCCCTTTGATAAAGAATGACGAGCTACAGACAAATCTGCATTTCAGATCTGGAAAATATTTTTAAACTTCATGCAGTAGTATTATCTTTTCTTCTCCGTTGCTACAGAAATAAAAACTCCTGTAAAGATTTAAAAGCTAAAGATTTAATTCCCAATAAATGTTATGCTATGTCCTTCCTTAGGGTGGCCGAGAGCACTATAATTCTCCCTAAATTAGCAAGAGAAATGTTAAAATGACATAAGCTAAACAAAGGACTCCAAGACAAAAATTTATCATGCAGTTCTTCTCACTCTCCAAAATGCTTGCATCTACTCCCCTATTCTTTTAATCAGCCTATCATTTAGGGTATACGGATGCAGCCCTGGGAAATGCAAATAAGCCACATGAGTTGTTTACTTAGACCCTGGGATTTTCAAAATCTGAACCAATACCTATATGATTGAATTGCTATTTTCCTTTATCAACAAACTCATGGAAATACAACCAAATAAAATGCGTTGGCCTTTCTTAATACTAAATAGAAATGTGAGAGCCCGGTGGCTGTTAAACAATATATAAACTGGGAAGGAATACAATATGTCAACATTTTCCTATAATCTTCATTAATTATTTGGAAAATAAAACTTGTAAACGGATTTTGGAAATTGCACGGACACATGTGCCATACATGTCTCCAGAATTTTTCTCCCACACATAGTAACGTTTTAAAGTGCTAGATGTTGTCTTATGCAACATACTTCTACTAATTTCAGGTCTGCAATCCACTCACCCTCAGAATTTAGATATATTTCCCACTATTTTAAACTAGAGAAGTCGTTTGCCAACTTGGAGGCCCATAGCTGAGCTGAAAAAGTCCTCAGATAGTAAACTGCCAGCTAACAGGTCTCCTTATTAAACTGGTATTTTAAGAAAATGAACATAGAATACCTAATTTAAGAAAAAAAAAAAACAGATTCCAAAATCCCCACAGTTTTCACAACAGTTGTCTCCATCACTCGTCTGTCTCAAGTACTTTGTCCCATCTTAGAACTTGTTAGGAACCAGGGGAACAATGAAGCCACAGGAAGATTTTTGGGAAAAAATACACAATAACTGAACACTGAGTGAGGCACAGGCATTAGGGGAAATCTTGTAAGGAAAGGAGGCCCCAGCCACAGTAAATGATCTGCTCTATGAATTTCCCTTCCAAGGTTTTCCTTTTTAATTTTTTAAATATTTCCCAATTAAAAGGGCATTATTCACTCCACAATGTTTGATAGATGCAGTTACAGAGATGGCGCTGTGGGAGGTAATTGCATGAAACTTTTAGTACAGTGGGAAATTAAACACAGACACCTTTGAAATACTCCCTGTGACTGTAATTGTAGTGACTACTGAAGTCGAGTGCACAAAGACACATAGGTCTCAAAAGAAATGTCCAGAGAAGGAGAGAGAATAGTATAGAGACATGATCTTTTAATACAAATCAATGACCTTTCTTTTTTTTAAGATTTATTTATGTTATAGAGAAAGAGACAGTGTGCCTGCATGAGTAGGAGGATGGGCAGGGGCAGATGAAGAGAGGATCTCAAGCAGACTCCCCCCTGAGTGCAGAGCCAGAGGCAGGGCTCAATCTCAGGACCTGGGATCATGACCTGAGCCCAAATCAAGAGTCCATTGCTTAACCGACTGAGCCACCCAGGTGACCCTACAGAGCAATGAGCTTTAACCAAAGAGAAACATTCCCCATAAATTTCACCCTGACGGTAGAGAACACATACTATGTTAACAGTTCACAATGACTTTGAAAAGATCTGCAACTCCAGAGAAATCCAAATATTTTTTTTAAAATTGGAATAGTTTAATTCCTTCTGGTAAATGAGAAGTTCGACAAGCTAATCTATGATTATTAAAAGTCAACTTCATTTAGTATTTTCACTGGAATACATATTTCCATAAATATTGGCAGAACGATTTAACATATTTTCATATATCAGTAGACTGTTATGGATGAAAGGACGTTAGAGATCATCTAGCTGCTTGTTTTACACATGATGAATCAGGAAATGATGTTTATGTTTTTATTAATAGAGGATGACAGGGATTGAATCATTAGGCTCTTCATATTTTTTCTGTGCTTGTCTCATTGAGGCTATTAGGAAAAATATACATCAAAAAAACTTTAGGATCATTAGTTATTAACTTCAGGATGCTCTAAGAAGTTAAAAACGATTAAATCAATTATATTAAGCATTTTAGATGACAACAGATCCAAATGCCAATGTTTACCAATTCCTAATCTACATAATTCTTCTGCTGTAGGTACTGACACTATAGAATGTTTCCATTTGAATTCATATAATTTTCAGTGAACAATTTCCATATGTCTACCTTTTGAAAGGTCAGTTGGATCTTTTCTTAAATGCATCATGACATTAAATTGACACTCAATCTTCTGAAATTTGAGGTGCCTGGCTGGCTCAATTGGTATAGCACATGATTCTTTATCTCTAGGTCATGAGTTTGAGGCCCACCTTGTACGTAAAAAATTACTCGAATAAACTTTCTTTAATTAATTCATTTAATTTGCTGATTGCAAACCCATTTTGTTACCTGACCTAATATTTCTCATTCATTTCTCCCCAAATTTTATATATATATATATTTTTTTTTTTCATTCCTTCCCTTTCCTTTAATTTTTCCATAGGGGGTGGAGCTAAAATATGCTACCCTATTATACATACCAAAAAAACATTCCCAGCGCAGTATGTCACTGCATTTGAATGAAACAATTTTGAAGAAGAGAATTAACTATGGTGCTGCCGTGTCAGTGGAATCATGTTAAGTTCTAAGAAAAATCACATAAACATCCTGTAAGACTGAGAAATATACAAAATAGGGGAGAAAAGTCATTATATGCTAGTATAAGATAACCTGTATTTGACAGGATAATACTCATACTTTAACAGAGCAGCAATGATTCTCACAAATAGCATTTGCTACAAATAGAAAAATAAAGAGAAAATGGAGAGCATCAAAAGAGGAAAAAAAGGAAATATGAAAAGGATGCAGAGGAAAAAAGATGAGAAAGCATAGTATTAATGTGCTTATATATTTTGGGATCATCTGTATGCTTACTGAAATGCTATTTATCCTGAGATTCAGTGGGTGCCTGGGTAATCCTACTATTTACATTATAAAAGTATCACCTCATGTAAAACATCATTTAAATATTTTTTTCCAGAATGACCATTTTTTAATAAATTTATTTTTTATTGGTGTTCAATTCAGAATGACCATTAATGCTAGACTGAATTTGCTTTAAAAAAATCCTAAATGGCCTTACACATAAACCCTTCCTCAAACACAAGATGTTTTTTTTTTTTTTTTTTTGGTAGGAGCAGAATGCATTCAAGATATTCAAATTATGTTAATAGGCTATAATCTTATCAGGTGCCCTCTTCCAGTACTGAATGAAACAATAATAACAGTATTAGTTATTCATGTATGGACGGGTATACTGCTGAAATATGGATCACCTATTTGGATGTCTTCGTTACTGAAACATCAAAGTCCTTACATGTGCATGATTATCATGTGTCCTGTCTCATATCTGACTTTTTTTTAAGCTCAGGATGGCACTTCGACACAATATAGTTTTTAAACTGACTGTTGACCCACTATTGACAACTCTTTGAAAATAATGCCTCGTATACAGATTTGCAAATAATTGCTTTGGGCTTCTCAGACAAAATGGTGAAACAAGTTCCTAAATACTCCTGGAAACAATTAAGTCAAATAATGAAGTTAACAACCCAAATTAACAGTTACAAAATAACATTTTTGCATGTAAAATAAACTTTGAATGACTGGAGAGACCTGTAAATGAAGTACCAATAAAACTGCATAGTCTCTCTTATCTTTGCATAACAATACATGCTTATATTTGTGGTTTAAAATCTAGTAGAGGGCAGCCCGGGAAGCTCAGTGGTTTAGCGCTGCCTTCAGCCCAGGCGTGATCCTGGAGACCTGGGATCAAGTCCCACGTAGGGCTCCCTGCATGGAACCTGCTTCTCACTCTGCCTGTGTCTCTGCCTCTCTGTCTGGGTCTCTCATGAATAAATAAAATCTTAAAAAAATATTAAAATCTAGTAGAAATATCAATGACCCTGTAATTAGAACAGGCAATACATACCTACACATAAGAAGTTTTAAATGGATTTTAGTGCAATGTTTTTGCCCCTATAAGATTTACAATTTTTAGATAAAATTTCTCCAATTCAAGTAAAATATTGTGAAAGCTATTGTTACTTTGAAAATAAAGTAGAAGAGACATACTTTATGACTTTCCCATTGTATAAGAATATTGTTCAAGACATACCTTTATTATATATATGCTAATACATATATATCTTAACACAACACAAATGTAATTTTTTTAAAATATTTTATTTACTTATTCATGAGACACACACACACAAAGATATGTAGTATCTTATTCTACTTTTGCACTTGTGTATCAGGACTTATAAAAGGATTCTCATGTAGGTTTGTGTTTATGTGTGTGGGGGATGGCTCAGACTTGTAGATAATTGGCCTTGCCTTTATGGAGACATTTCAAAGCACACAAAAGGCAAATTAAAGTAGGTTGTGTTTTTTGTGTGTTTTCACCTTCATCAACTGAGAAGTTTATAAAAAACGAATGTTAACGCAAACTTCATAATGAGTATCTCTTTAATCACCTCTTTAAAAATAAAATAGATTATTAAACATTAAAGCAAACCAATGACTTCAAATAGACTCCCAAAGAAAAGGAACAGAACCACATTGTGAAAGCATGTACAATAGCTAAGTACTATGATTAAAGAAATAAAATGGATATGAATATTGCATAGTTTTAGGCTACTTCAACTACATGCCTTAGTCTTTGATTTTTGTATGTATTCCTAAAAACCTCTCAAATTCAAATTTCCATCTTTTAAATAGATTCTGGAAGAGGTACACATTAAGAAAATATTTTAGGAATATTTACATATCAAAAGTTCAGAGTGATGGTACTACATAAGTCTTTATCACCCTTGCAATATCAAGTTATGATAAAGAAGAAAAGTAGAAATCATCAGTCTTTCAGTAGGATTCCACTCATAAGTCAAAAATATATATCTTTGTAAAAATCATTTGCAATGGTTAGTAAAAAATGCCAAACGTATTCAATTTTAATTGGCTTGAATTTATGGTAGGTCTTTACCACTAAGAATAACGGAATTGTGTTCCTGTGCCCCTGACACCGAGGTTGACATTAACTCCCCTTGCAATTACTGCTCTATTAAAATAGTGTTAGAGGAATTCATAAAAGGGATTATGTAGGCAACCATTATGGTTCAGGTTGCATCTCTAAAACTTAGAGTACATAAACCTACATCTCAAAATTTCTCTACAATGTAGAGCTAGAGGATTCCTCTACAAAGCAGTTTTTGAGCTTAAGCTTTGTTTTATACTTATATAAACCTTGGCATGTTGCACTTGTCAGAAAAACTTCATAACCTAACAATAACCTTTTGCTATCCTTTATGTAGTGTTGTCCAGACAAATTGTCATGCTGTTGAGCTGAACAAGATTGATGACACAGCAAGCTGCCCATGTAGAGCTTAGGAGAATACACCCCCTCGATGAACTTCAGGCACTCCAAATCACTTTCCTCGGCTGCGATGGCAACAGTCCCTCAAGGATTTTGATTTACAGGCTGTGAAACACCAAAAGATACAACTCCAAACATGAAAGAGTGTGTCTTATAAATAAACTTTCTCTTTCGAAAATGGTTTATGTGACTGTTAGTGGGAAGGGAGATTATCACTATACTCATGATTTTACTTGTTTTTTTTTTTTTAATTAATAAGCTTCAAACATTTGGATATCTTATTTAGAACCTCCCCCGAATAAAACCAAAAGACAGTTCTATGATGTTCTCTTATAATTACATACTTATGAATAATTATTCACTTTTAAACGAGATGTCAACTGCTTCCATAATCTAAAGTAGTACACTCATTAGGTTGAAATTTTATTCTCTGTCATTAAAAGTTGGTTGTGCACGGAGAAGGTATGATATTCTGTTCTATGACACATTTGTGTATAGTTATTTTTTTTCTTTTATTAGGAACATAGTTTAAAACCTTCCTGTTCTTTGTATATTGTGAAACTTAAAAAAAAAAGAAAAAAGACAGACCTAATCTCTTACCCCCTCTACTCATTCAGCTTCACTAGCTCCCTTAAGTAAGGTATGCAGCAGGGGAAGGAGGTGAGGGATTCAAGAGAGCGGCTAGACTGATGTGTGCATTTACAACTTAGCATCCCCCCGCTGTAGTGCTGCTGACTGTGCAGTCAAAGGCCTACATATGAGGAGCTTAGATGTGAAAGGAGCTTATCAGTTGGAGAAGAAACCGATAGACTAGAAAATGTTTAAGTCTGACCTTTTGTAATGTTTGTGTTCAGTAAGCAGTCAAGAGTATGTGTATCTTCAAAAAAAGTTTAAAAATACACATACACACAGGAGACAATCATACACACCTTTTAAAACTTCCCCTGCCTCATTGTTTTTATTCCTTTTCTTTCTATGGAGCATTAAGAAATATTTGGCCCTTGGGCCACTTATGTGCTTTTCATGATCTGGAACTTCCTTAAATAGCAAAGTTGAAAGTGCATTGAAAGTATTTTTTTCATTGAATAATCAAAGCCCCCTTGATGAACTGTGAAGTAAAATCATTTAGTAGTAGTGTGCAGAATCTCATTACAATAACTCATTAGGAATGGAGCCGTAGCATGACTCTGGAGGATACACAAATATCGTCGACAGAGTGACATGACTAGGATACCAATGTGCATCCCGTGTTGTACAGAGACGGCTCAAAGGCAGTAAGAGTAGAGATCTCAATCTCATCTAGGTCAGGTTATCGGTGAAGTATTCAAAATCTTTGAAAGTATGGACAAACTGTCTTAAACATACTACATGTGCATTTTGGACTAAGAAAACCTAATACGCTGTTTAAGTCAGAACTGTAAATGGAATGAAGATTTCATAAATAGGAAAAGAAAAGGAAGGAAGGAGGGAAAAAAAGGTGAGGTAAAAGAGGGATAAAAAATAAAGAAAAACGCCATTATACATATGTAAATAGCATGCAAAGTAACAACAATAAAATTTATATTTAAGACCCAAACAAAATTGTACAATCTTCCCTAAGTCAGGTCAGGTAAACCAGATTTCTTCTCTTTGCTAGGACTCAACCACATCCATTTCCTTAATATTACATTGATTACACTCTATTTAAAAATATATATATGTTAATATTTCATGCCAGAATATGAATGTCTTAAGAGAAATTTTGTTATCATTTGTACCAAAACTGTATTTGCTATAAAGTAGTTGGTCAGTAAATATTTATTAATTAGAAATATAATTATCTAATCAATCATTTTCATTCCTTAGTATAGGTTAGCGATTTTTATCTTAATCTAAATTTGGTTACAGTTTTCCTACAATTTGTAATTTGAAGTAAGATCAGTGGTTTTCAAGACATTTCATACTATTAAAATACTATTAATGGATGTGTATTTTCTTTACAAAGATAGGTCATGTCTTGCCATTCAGATTTTACTTGTTCTAGCTACGGTCCATGATTCAAACAGCATTCTGGGAAAGATATTGGGTTCAATCAACTGGTAGACCATCTACGCACAACATGGTTTGCCAAGACAAACAGACAGTATTAATTCACATCACACTGTGAAAACAAATAATTTTGGAAGATAAGTTTTTGCTATTATGAATTCAACCAAATACAAAGTGACTGATCTAAACCCCTCATATAAAGTTTGTTTTGTTTTCAATTTACTAAATGCTGCATAAGTTATATGAAATATCATTTAAAACAGGGATTACAAATAATTTTAGAAGTGATTTTTCAAGGATAGGGTTTAATTTTTTATTAAAGGTTTTATTCATTCATTCATTCATTCATTCATTCGAGAAAGAGAGAGAAAGAGCAGTGGGGAGAGGCAGAGGGAGAGAGAGAAGCAGACTCCTCACTGAGCAGGAACCCTGATGTGGGGCTTGATCCTGGGATGGGAGATCACAACATGAGCCAAAGGCAGAACTGAACTGACTGAGCCATCCAGGTATCCAAGGACAGAGGTTAATCTTAAGAATAAATACATTCAGCAGCTTCTAATACTCTATTTGTCTCCATTTAATGATAGTTATCTATATGTTGCTACCTATATCTGCAAGTTGTATAAGCCTATGCTATGAGACAATATACTATGAGACTATTTCAGCAGTTCAGTTTTATCATCCTTGCTTTGAAGATTTTACCCCAGTAGAAGTTGAATTGTGTCTCTCAGAAAAGATATATTTGGGCAGAAAAGGAAACAATCAACAAAACCTACTGAATGGGAGAAAATATGTGCAGATAATATATCCAATAAGGGTTTAATATCCAAAATATATAAAGAACTTATACAACTTGATGGCAAAAATAATACTTCATAATAATCCAGTTAAAAACTATGCAGTCAAAGGCCTACATATGAGTACTTGAATAGACATTTCTCCAAAGAAGACATACAGGTGAACAGACACTATGGAAAGATGCTCAACATCACTCACCATCTGCGAAATGCTCAAATCGAAACCTCAATGACCTATTACCTCACACCTGTCAAAATAGCGAATCAAAAACACCAGAAAGCAGATTCCTCATGTACTCTTGGTGGAAAATGCAAACTGGCTTAGCTACTGTGGAAAATGGTATAGAGGTTCTTCAAAAAGTTAAAAATACAACTATCCTATGATCCAGTGATTTCACTATGGGTATTTGCCAAAAGAATATGAAGATGCTAATTTGAAAATACAGATGCACCCCTATGTTTACTGCAGCATTTTCCTTACAATAGCCAAATTATGGAAGCAGCCCATATGTCCATCGATAGGTGAATGGACATCTTGCCATTTGCGACAACACAGATAGAGCTGAAGAGTATAACGCTAAGTGAAAGTCAGTCAGTCAAAGACAAATACCATTAGATTTAACTGATGTGTCAAATTAAAAACAAAACAAAACAAAACAAAAAAAAACAAAGGAAGAGACAAATCAAAAAACAGACTCTTGTCTATAGAGAACAGACTGAACGTAACCAGAGGTTGGGAGGGGGGGAAGGATGAAAAGAGGTGAAGGGGATTAAGAGTACACTTACGGTGATGAGCACTCAGTATAGGATTGTTGAAGCCATGCATTGTACACCTGAAACTAAAATAACATTGTATGTTAACTATGTTGGAATTAAAGCTAAAAAAAAAAAAAAAAAAAAAAAAAGCTAAAAAAAATATATAAATAAATTAAAGAAATATATGTCCAGGGAGAGGGAAGAATGAATAGGCAGGGCATGGGCGATTTTGAAATGACAGTGAGGTACTGTCAGGGTTAGTTCTTTAAAATGAAATGCTCTGTATGATGCTAGAATGTTAAAGACATGCCATTATAACTTTGTCCAAACTCATAAAATGTACACTGTGAGTAACCCTAATATAAACTATGGATTTTGAGTGATAATGATGTGTCAGTATAGGTTCATCAATGATAACAAATGTGCCACTCTGGGGATCTTACACAAGTGTGAAGGCAGGAGGATATGATAAATTGCTACACTTTCTCTTCAATTTTGTTGGGAACCTAACCTGGCTATTAAAGGAAAAAAAAAAAAAAAGTTAGGGAAAAAAAAAAAAAAGAGAGAGAGAGAGATTCAAGTCTAACCCCCAGTATATCAGAATATAATGTTATCAGGAATTGAGATCTTTAAAAAAGTGTGGGGGGGCATCTGGGTGGTTCTGTTGGTTAAGCATCTGCCTTCAGCTCTGGTCATGATCCCAGGTTCTGGGATCAAGTCCCACATAAGTGGAGTGGGGAGCCTCCTTCTCCCTCTGTCTCTGCCTCTTTCTCTTACTCTGTGTCTCTCATGAACAAATAAGTAAAATCTCTTTTTTTAAAGATCTTCGTAGGGGTCTTTGAACTAAAATAAAATTATTAAGATGGGCCTTAATCCAATTGACCATATAAAAGGGGGGCAGGTAATTTGGTCACAAAGGGATACATACAGAGAGCAGACTATGTGAAGACCAAAGGAGATCACCTTCTATGAGCCAAGGAATGCCTGACGCTACCAGAAGCTAAGAGGAAGGCATGGAACAGATTCTCCTCACAGCCCCCAGAAGGAACCAGCCCTAAGAATCCTTTGCTTTCTGACACAAATCCTCTAGAAATGCAAGACAATAGATTTCTGTTGTTTTAAGCCACTGTTTCTGGCACTTTGATGTAGTAGTTCTAGGAAACTCATAAACTTCCTTTCTCAGGATCTGGTAAATAAGTTGAATTGGTTTTATGAAAACACATCATGGTGGTTCAAGCTAGAGTACAGCTATAAAGCAATTAATGAAGAAAAAGCTATGGTATGCATTATGTGAACAAGGATTTAGAGCAGGGACGTAAGCAGACTTTTGGATGAAGAATGGTCCAAGTAGAGGCTGCTGCAGTTTTGGGTAGGGAGTGACTGAAACACATTCGCTGACGGGAAATCACGAATGGATATGAGGGTCAATCAAGCTGTAAATGGAAAGTAAAACCCCTATAGACCACGAATCCCTGAGAACAAAGAGCAGATTCCTCTACCCGGAGTGGTGGTCCTTTTCACCAAAGCCCATAGAGTCAAAATGTCCTAATACTCTGACCCAGTAACTCCGTGAAGTCTACATTTAGCCAAGTTACAGATATCACCAGATTTTTCTAGTGTATATATATATATATATATATATATATATATATATAGTATATATATTTTTTTCTAGTGTATATATATAAGTGTATATAGTGTGTGTGTGTATATATATATATATATATATATATATATATATATATAGTCAAGGAAGACAGGTGGCAAAAAATCCAGAGTTTGGATAGAAAATTAGAATCATAAAGAGATACCATCACCAGTTACCACTGTCCTTCCTGCTAATGCTCACTGTTTTGAGCTCCTATTTTATGGCTGGCATTGCACATGATAACTTACAAATGCTATTTGACTTAAAATAATTCTGAGAGATATATATGTACCTATATGTTCAATATAATATATATAAGTTCAATATATATGTTCAATATAGTATATATATGTTCAATATATATATGTTCAATAAGTTGATGTGTGCGTGTGTATATACATATTTAACATTTAATTAACATTTGACTTCTAATGGCTATTTGAAACAGACAAAGTAACAGGTGTGAGAGAAGCAACGGTATTCTCTTCCTTTTTGGTAATTGTTTGTGCAATGTGCACATAACCCTATTCTGGTCGAGAACACCCAAGGTTAATTTTGTTACCAAGTTCTTGTTTCCTCAGTCTTAAAGAGAAAGCCATACACAGATTATTTATTTTCTGCTGGTATGCAATGAAAGAAACATTTGGTCTTGGAGGTTCCTGGCAGGCCACTTATGTCCACGAGGGAAGCCAGCCTTCGGGGACACAGCCAGCATAGGGGAGCACATGCAGACGGGACAATAGGAGAAGGACAGGGCCACAACGCAGATGGGCTCAAAGCAGGAGTCTGAACCATCCCCAAACTCTTTTCTATTTGCTTGGAAAGTTAATAAAGTTCCTTATTGTTAAGGCCTTTTTCAGTTGTAGTTGAAAGCATGCTAACAAATAGAATTATTCCATTTTTATACATGAATAAAGCAAAGTTCAAGTGGTAAGCTAAATTGCCCATGATCACAAAGCTAGTAGCTGTTCTATTGTCTTTAGTCTCAGTCTTGCATGACTCACCGCTCTTCATTCCTTTCTAAAAAGATCTAAAAAGAGTCTTGATTCCAACACTGAAAAAGATTTAGCTTGTGATTCAGCACTTCTGTTAGCTCTTGAATAAAAAATGCTTGACAAATAACCCACTTGAAATTTTTTTTTTTTTTTTAGTTTCTGGTAGCCATGAAGAAAAAGAATATAGGGATATAGGGGCAGAGGGAGACTATATATTTCTGAAGAGTATAAAGAGATTTTGAAATACAAGTTCCAACTCATTATGCTTATTTGTTTTTTTTTTAAGATTTTATTTATTTATTCATGAGAGACACACACACACACAGAGAGAGAGAGAGAGAGAGAGAGAGAGAGAGAAAGGCAGAGACATAGGCAGAGGGAGAAGCAGGCTCCATGCAGGTAGCAGGATGTGGGACTCGATCCCGGGTCTCCAGGATCACACCTGGGCTGAAGGCAGGTGCTAACCCACTAAGCCACTGGGCCTGCCCTGTGCTTATTTTTTATCTTAAGTTTGTATCTATTGTTTAGTGGAAACCAAATAATCATTTAATTCTGAATATGCCAACTAAAACCAACTTAACACTCAGTTTTTGTTTAACTGGGTCCTTAAATAAAACATACCTTGGTAAAATAGAACATTTGGATTTTCTCTGTAGACTTTCCTGAATCTCTTCTCTTGTTTTTCAAATTATGTGTTAATCACACATCTAATGGCAAATAGCAAAATTCTTTAGTTTAATTGTAATGGGAAGATCTAGAGAATGATCTCACACAGTTTCTTCCAGGTTTGGTTCTTATCCTAATAACTGAACAACTATAAATATTTCTTATTTATAATCTTAGAATCTTGATGTTTTACAAAATCAACATAGCAGATGACCAGAAAATTAATGTACTTTGTTGTAATTGTTGCATTTTGATTTAAATAGTTCATGTTAACATTTGTGATAAGTGCTATTTGCATAGAAAAGTGTTAAAAATGAAAAACCCAGAGTTCCTCATTTCAATCTGGTTCTTATTTTTAAAGTTATCAAGATTTTGGCACAAGCTATACAAAGAGGATTCACTTTGCTATTATTTTATGGCAATCTTATTGTTATTATTAAATTTCCTTAGAGCAGGGAAGTGTCCAAATATCCTGGTTGAATGTTAAGTACTCAGACCACTAAAACTTTGCTGCCTATGAAGCACTTTATTTTCATTTAAAAAATCGGTTCAGTTTTGCCACATTACTTGGTATTAGTTTCACCACGACTTGGAGCAGCTCATCATCATCATCAAGAGATTTTTTTTTCAAAGTTCCTATTCATATTTCCACAAAGCGACCTTGAGAGTGTCAAAGGTTTCAAATCTGGTGATTAAAAATGCTCTGAATATATACAGTATGTGATGTGTCACATATAGTTCTTAGGTACAACTATACATGTTGGTGATACTGAGTGTGACAAATTAAAAGGTGTGTAAATGAAAACAGGAAATAAAAGATCATTAAAAAAGATCTGTGGTAAAAAGACAAGAACGTGGACTTCATTTAAATCTTGGAAAAATATTTAGGTTTGTGAAATTACTTGTCTTTGGACAGTAGATACAAAAAATGTTGGAGCATTATAGGAGATTATGCTGTCTACGTATTGATACACATGAGTATTTAAAGTTGTCTAAGGGAAACAATTTAAAAAAAGATATACATAAACTGAAAATATGTGAGCTTCTCTTTCATGCTTATGAATCTGTGCCACCGAGCCAGTTCTAAAATAGAAAACTAAAAGATATTTATGATCTTCAATAATTCAGGGGTCATAATGTGAATACAAAAGTGAGGGCATACTGAACTTTTTAGTTATACTGTAATATGTAAAAAGCACTTAAAATAAGGATTAAATGTGACTATTTAAAAATCATTACACCTTAGGTAGGTCTCATTTTTTTCTTAATTCTTGGTCTCCTTTTTTAGTTTACAATCGTTAATTTACTTAAGGCAGCAGACCACCGACACTTTATCCACTTACTACAATCAGGTAGTTGCCTGTCGTGTTAGATTCATCTTTTAAACATTGTTTATAAATCAATAATAGTCCCCTTCTTTGGTATTTTTGTAAAACGTATGCATTGCTTTTGCTTTAAATGCAGAGAGGTGGTCATACCTTAAGAAATTAACTTTCCAATAGAAATGACATTCAAGTATCACAGTATCTTCGTGACACATCAAGCAAGGGACGCCCAGATTAAGCAAAGCCAGAGTCATTTGAAGAGTTTCCGTTTTGCTGTCTCATCTTGTAATTTTGTGCCCACAGGTAAAGGAAAATAGGGATTCTTTGTGTTGACCGATCTGGACTGAAATATAGTCAGGGGATTTCAATACGGTGACTGCATTTTTCTTGCAATATAAGGTGAGACACTGGAGGGTGATTTCAATGGGGGCAGGACCGAGTACCTGGCAACCTTCAGCAAGGTGAAAACTACACGGCCCACCTGCCCTTGGATTGTAGGTAGACTGACTCTCCAGAACTCTTCTAGCATGAAAAGGAAAATGCTTCCCTAGGAATGGACATACAAGTCTGTTTCCCACATTGTTTTACAGATTTGGGAATTTGTATTTTGCAGAACCAGAAAAATAGGCTAGACAACATTACTCTTGACCAATAAGGAAAAGCCTTGCCATTTTTTTTTTTTTTTGGCTAAAATTATGAACTCACCAAAATGTCTAAAGAGAAAGTTTTTGTACATATTTAATAATATATCTGTAAATATACGTTTAAATGTTTGAACACTTAATGAAAATATTCATATCTTAATACCACTATTGAGGGTAAAGTCTTCTCTGATTGGTATTAAACACCTGAATTATTGTGGAAATATTTATATATATATATATATATATATATATATATATATATATATATATACATATACATATATATATATATATTTTTTTTTGTTTGTTTGTTTGTTTGTTTTTTTGAGGTTCATCTCACAACCTCCACCATAGATCCTTCTTGGAGGAGCACTTATAATAGGTTCTTTTATTTTCATTTTTCTTACCATTTTTTGGCAAACGAGGTTGAAATTGATTTTATGGTCCTGCTCAATGCAATGTAGCATTTTTTCAGATTACTTAAGATCCCAAGTGAGTATAGAAAGTAAATGAAAGTGACACTAAATGGAAAAAATAAAAAAAATAATATGTTCACAGATATTGAAGAATACACCTGGTTGAGGTTACATTAACTGTGGGAAAACCCATACATAAAATTCAGTACTAATCATGTTTAAAAAGTCATTTTGTATTTAATTTTTTGACTATTGATTTAAATGTGCACTTTTTGTTATGAAAATATATAACATAAAATGGGTTAAAATTATAATTTTAAATATGGAATTCAGTGACAAAACGAAACCCACATGGTTGTGCCATCATCACCATTATGCATTTCCAGAACTTTTTCTTTCTAAACTGAAACTCTCTACCCATTAAATAGCTGCCTATGCATTCTTCCTTATGATCTCTAGTTACTTGAATAAGAAAATAATATAAGCTATAAAATCCTTAGAATCGCACTACATGGAAAATAATGCAACATGGAATTCATTGGCTTAGAAATCACATTAATCACATTGACATTATGTTAAACTATACAGGTTTGTGATACTGCACTAAACTCCGATTCTTTGCACAAAATGCAGACAACTAAACACTAATGTTTACTTATTTTATATCCTGCTAATTTTCTTACTTGAATTATGACAATAGATGAAGAAAAAAAAAAAAGAAAGGAGAAGCACACACGGAAAAATAAAGAAAATCTGAATGAAAGTGTCTGAAATTGGCCTGGGTAACCAGGATTCAAGGAGGATGTTAAGTGAGTCAGAATCCAGAAAGGAACTCAGTCCCCTCTCAGGGCACTAATTCTTGCTACAGATTATGAAACCAGGAATCCAAGAGTAGGGCAGAAGGAGGTAAGCTAGCAAAGCTCTCAAAAGTCTTCAGGGCAATAGAGTTTATTAAACAGCCCCCTACCCAATACACACACACACACACACACACACACACACACACACGCCCAAACTCCTAGGGCAGAGGGTTCATTCAGAGTAGCAATAACATTCAAGATTAAAGAGGCCAAAGTTTAAACAGAAAGGAAACCAATCCCCTAGAGGCATTTACCCAAGTGTCCAGCTGTGCAGGACTGAACAGGGTGTTCTTAGCAGCACACTCTCTGCCAAGGAAACAGGTTCTGGACTTTCTAAGTAGGAAGGGATCTAGTAAATGGTCCAGGCTCTCAGCTGAGACTCAGAGGTCTGCCCCAGAAACTAGCAAAATAATATATAAATTATTAGAAGGTTATGACTCAGCCTGGAATCAGCTCAGTCCATAACTGATTGGATTAAGGTGAGGTCTCTAGTCTAGCTGCTGATGAGGATAGGGTGATAAACCTTCACTAGAAATATTAATGCCTCCTATACTTTTTTTATTTCAAAATTTCTGAGAAAATAGAGGCAATAGGAACAGATCCATATGTAACTTGGATATTGAAGTTAACAGTAACAGATTTTAATCAGCCGAATAACATGTTCAAAAATGTTTGAAAGGATGTACAATTTGGCCAGAAACCTATACTCTGATAATCTTTTTTTTTTTTAATTTTTTTTATTTATTTATGATAGTCACACAGAGAGAGAGAGAGAGAGGCAGAAACATAGGCAGAGGGAGAACAGAAACCTATACTCTGTATATAAAATAACTACATGGAAACTCTAGAACAACAAAAAATAATGTAATGTAAGTTGACAATGGGATTATTTAATGACAGATTGGAAATAAGAACAATAATGAATTGGAAAATGGATGAATAGAAAGCAGGTACACTGAAAAACAAAAGCAAAAAGAATAAAAAAAAATAAAAGGGTAATTTAAGAAGGGAATCTTATTATATTGGAATCCAAGAAGCAAGGAGAATGGGAGACAATTATCAAAGAGAAAAATGGCTAAGTCCCCAAATTTGAAACACATCAAACTACACCTTTATTATACAGTTGAAAACCTAAGCATAAATACTCAGAAAATCCCATATAAGTCCATGTTTATTTATATTTAACCTAAATTTATATAAATGCACACAATATATTTGATATGCATATACAGGCTTGTATGTAAATATATGTAAAATATTCAGAAATATCTTTCCCTTAGGGTTATCTTAAACAAAATAACTAAATGACAGACCAAAAATATTCTTAAATTGCTGAAAGAAAATAGACTGTCAACCTAGGTTTTTATCCCCATCACAAATATTAAATATGAAATGATACATTGATTTTTTTCAGGATAAAATTAACCATATATTAATACAAAGTATCTACACTATAAGGGGACTCCCTTAGCCCAAGTATACCAGAAGTAAATAGAAATATACAGATATAAAAAGAAAACAAATACATTCAAAGATATAAGTGAATTTTAGTTGTATAAAGTTGTAATAATGCAAATGGGATTACAATGTAGAGAGAATTAAACATGAAAGACTTTGAGGGGAGGTAGTTTTAAGAGGTTGGAATTTTCTTGAAAATGATATTTATATTAACCATAAGAATTAAATTATGCGTTTTTGAATCTCCTGTTTAACTCCCTGGAAAAATAAAAGTTACCGTTTACTATAAAGGATCTATAACTAAAATGCTAAGGGGAAATAGATTTCAAAAGGAGACAATAAGAGGAAAAAAATGATACACAAGATTGTGAAACCAGTAATACAATAAAACACACAAATCCAAATTTCAGTGATTGCTTTCCAGGTTAATGGCACGTGTCCATCAGTTCTAGTCAAAATTCATCATAAGAGATAATTTTAAAAAATCAACCATATGCTTCTCTCAAAAACTGCTTTATTATTTTTTTTTTCAAAAACTGCTTTAAATGTAAGAAGTGTTCTTGTATGGTATAGATAGCAGTGCTTTGTCATTCTTATGTCCTATGTGATCAATTACAATAATGATTTTTCAAAAGTATATTTGGCCATACAGATAATTTTAATGTTTATACATACACATTTTTTTTCCTGAGAAATTAACACTGAGGAACCAGGTCTCCTCAACATGATGTAGGTTGTAATCCATTATGTGTTTTGCATTGTCTGTTGTTTCTTTGCTTTGTGTTTTTTGCCAGTACTATTGATTTCATTGAGATAAAATTTATAGTATGTCCCAATGCCAATAAACCAATACTCTGGATAGTCACTCCTTTTTGAAGTTTTCTTGGTTTTTAAATACCTATTCCTTAACATATATTTAAGATTTGATCTAGAGACAAAAATTACTGTCAATTTACTGAAAATGTATTTGGCTTACATATTAAGTTTTAGATAGATTTCTATGATAGTAAGAACTGAATTTTTTTTTTTTTTTGATATTTGAAAGTCACCTTTCCCTTATGCTGACCTGGTTTTATCTATTTTCCATTACATCATATAATTTAAGTGAGTTCTATGCTAGATTGTTACCTGGTAATTCTGCATTAAAGAGAATGAGATATATTTCCCAACTTCACTTATAAGTTAGAATAGAGATAAAAATTGCTTTACATAGCTTATTCATTTGATGTTTCTATACTTCTAAAGTATTTAAAAATATTTTATTTAAATTGAATTTGCTGACATATATAGTACAATAGCCAGTGCTCATCTCATCATGAGATAAGCCCTCCTTAGTAAAATATTTTACTGGATCTCAATGATACATCCTATCTTCAGAAAAAAAAAAAAAAAATCTTTTATTTTCAAATTTTACAGTTAACTATTACTCTAATCAGTAGAACTTTAAAGACTGTCCTACACAGTAATGAGACTAACAGGTAGTTTCTTGTGCATGTTTTAACTGTCATGATTTTAGCACTTACGGTCATCTCATTGAGGAAAAAATACAGGGCATTTACTGCTCAACAAGAGGTTCTTGTTATAGTTGGCCACAGCTACCAATACAGGGTTTAAAAAATAATTAAGATTGTTTACCACAAATACTAAGCTTGGCCAACAATTTTTTTTAACTCTTTCCATTCTAAAATTCTATCACACATGCACTTGATCTTCCCAGGTCAGATAGTAACCTAACTTTGGAATGCTAGGAAAATTACTTCAGAGATCCCAGGGCAACGGTACATTATATATATACATACACACATACTTTAGATAAAACTAAGTTTCATCAAATATTTAGAGTGAAACATAAAATGCAATCAACATTTAGATCCTTGGAAAGATGTTAATATTTTGCTAAAATTTTCAGTCTTTATCCAGATGTCTGGCAGCACATAAGGAAAACAAGACACTCTGTGAATAAACATAATCTCAATTACTCCAAAATGCCGTTTTTTGCACCGATTTCCAATTTTCTTTTTAAGGAAGAACATAATCACACACTGGGTGATTGCAGAGATTAACAATCCTGGCTTCTAAGGACAGACTGTTATAGTGCAATCACTAATCATTTCAATACTCATGTCACTTTTTTAAAAATGATTTTATTTATTTGAGAGATACTGAGCATGGAGGAAGAGGGACAGAGAGAGAAGGGAAGAGAGAATCTTAAGCAGACTCCATGCTGAGCAGGGACCTGACACGGGCTCCATCCCAGGGCCCCAACATAATGACGAGCCACCAGGAGCCCCATCAATGCCTATGTCACTTAAACAAACACTGAATCAGGGCACAGTGAACATTTCAACAGTGTTGTGCTTGTCCTTATCATCACGTTGATATAACCCGAAATAAAGACAAGATGGCTGAGGGCTTATTGACTTCTGATAAGGAAATATTCTTTTAAAATTTAACTTCAATTTATTTCCAGGAAAACATTATTATCACCTACTTTTATTTTTCTATTGATGTAAACCATATACCTATCTGCTTGGAAGTATTAATATCCCCGTTTAACAAGATTGTTCTAATGTCAGGGAAAATTGTGGCCTCTAGAGTGACATCTAACTTCATTCTTCAGTTTCCAACAGAGACAATTATTACTACATATCAAGGAACAGAAATGTCTTCACAAAAATATTAGAAAGGAATGCTCTGAAGGCATCTATTAGCTTCATTTTTCTTAATTTTCTGGTATAATATACTTTTCTACCTCTGATTTCTTATTATCATTTTTATTTTTTGGAAGAAATAGTAGTTTTTTGTTTGTTTTGTTTTGTTTTGTTTTAGTTTCATGTTTTTATTTAAATTCCAGTAAGTTAACATACAGTGTAATGTTAGCATATTAGTTTCAGGTGTAGAATTTAGTGATTCATCGCTTATATACAACACCCAGGGCTCAGAGGTCTACTTCTTTTCTTTTAAGAATTTATTTATTCATGAGAGACAAACGGAGAGAGAGGCAGAGACACAGGCAGAGGGAGAAGCAGGCTCCTTGCAGGGAGGACCATGTGGGACTCAATCCCAGGACCCCGGGATCATGACCTGAACCAAAAGCAGATGCTCAACTGCTGAGCCACCCAGGTGCCCCTCAGAGGTCTGTTTCTTAATAAATATTCCCACTACTCTGCCAAAAAGAGAATTTTATTAAATATATAATACAAACATGGAAAAGGGAAATACTCCCTTGGGTGGTACAGTGGGATATAATTTTGAACCTTTTGCTGATAGTGTACATGGGAGCCACTTGGAAGGTCTGGGCCCATAGTGCCTCTATTTCTCCTGCTGCCATAACCTATAGCTTAGAAACTTCTGCTTAGCCCTGAAGGAATTCGTGTTTATCACCGAAGGAATTCTGCTTACAGTCAAGATTTGTACAAAGAGCCCTTCATCCAAAGCTAACTGCCTCCAAGAGATGGGTCCCTACAGGAACAACAATGCGGTGTTTAAAGTTTCCTGGAATGACAGGACAAGATTTTTATACCCAGATCAACTGACCAAAGACACAAAGTTTCATAACCTTCCTCAGATCCTTGGGGGCGAGTGAATATCTGTGGACATTAGGCACCTCCTGACTCCGATATCCTCCTGCTTCTCCCTCTTCCTAACATAAGAGAAGCTCAAAGTCGATGCTGAGTTATGATGGTTCTTTAGGACAACAGTTGGTCATCTCCTTGGTGGGCTGGCTTTTGGAATAAAGGTGGCTCCCTTACCCCAACACGTTGGGTGTTGGCTTCTCACATGATGGGAAGAACAAGCTTGCAGTTACTTTATATCCTTTTGTTTAGTAGACTTCATTTGTATTTTAAAAATGGCTTATTTGGGGGCTATCTGGGTGGTTCAGTGTGTCAAGCATCTGCCTTTGGTTCAGGTCAGGATCCCAGGGTCCTGGGTTTGAGCCCTGAGTCTGGGTCCCTGCTTCTCCCTTTCCCTCTGCTGCTCCCCTGACTCATGCTCTCATTCTTTCTCTCACTGTCAAATAAATAAATAAAATCTTAGAAAAAAAAAAAAAAAAGAATTGCTGTTTTCCCTGAGACAATGTTTCAGAGTTTCTGGTCAAAGAGAAACTGAGTCCCAATTATTATTATATAGCTGTCTTTAAAATTCTGAGTTCAATTAGGGCCAGCTGTATATCTTTTTTAATTTCCTTTTCTTACACCTACATACCTTGTGTGTACAAAAGATGTTACCTCTGGAAGTTTATTATTTCTCATCATATACACTGATTTGGGTGAATATGATGCTCAGGTTACAGAATGAGTTTTATTTAGGTGTGTTTGTCAGAATGCAATTTCACAGCAACTAAAATTTACCCTAGGTTTCTGTACATCTGGGTTCTATTTTCTGATCTTTCCTCCCCAGTTGCTATTTACTCGGCAGCTTTCAAAGGTACTTAACACCCTAATGTGCTTCATGATCCCCTGACCCACCACTGATATTTATAAGGAAAAAAAAAAAGAAAAATGTTGGTTACCTGTCATTTACCTTTTAGTATAGAGTTCACTTTATACTCTGATACATTTAGAAACAGTTATAATTCTCGAGTACATATATATTATAATCATGTAATTATAAATGATTTATTATATAAAACTGAGAATTTTTCTGCCTATACAATTGGTGTCATTAAAGAATAAAATTCCAGCCTGCTATAACCAATAGAAGTGTCACCAGGGTGATTTAGGAAGGATTCATAGACAATTATTTTGTGTGATGTAAAAGATGCTCTCATTAGTAAACTCTACAGTAGTTTATAAGGTTTCTGTAGCACCAACAGATTAACACTTTGAGCAGAATGAGTTTACCAGTACATTCTGGTGCCTGCCACAGGCCAACTAGAAGAAAACATAAGGGATGCTGCTAATTTCTATTATTGCTAATCCTCAGAGCATCAAACTAGGAACATCATTAATTGAAACCATCGAGATACAGGCAATAATGACTATCGTAAGTGTGGGATTTAATAATTGAAAACATGACTCAGGGGTTTTCAGGTTATATTTACCAGTGGCCAAGCAGACTAAGCCACAGAGCTAGCTCCAGTATAAAACACAGATGACCTGTGAAGAATAGACAACGAACCAAGACAATACCACAAGAGCTGGCCTACCAACAAAACAGCCGAACTTCCATTTTGTATGGCTAACACTTCACATCAGTTTTGTAAATGTGAAAAATTAGACGTTATCAAAAGCAAAAGCCTCCCCCAGACTTGAAAGTTCCCCATACAAACAAAAACCAGTTTAATCACACATGTGAAGCTTAATTTGGCTTAGTTTGCAAGATGACTTGGCCTGGATCATTTCTTGTGTATGCCTCTGGAAATCACACGCAAAACTTAAAATGGTTCCCAAAACTGATACAAAGTAACCACTGACCAATTTTTCATCACTTAAGAAATTTCTAGTATTATAACCAATCACCATGAAGATCATTCACTGCTTTCTTAGTCTCTAAGCTGCTTTATAACAATCTGCTCAAAGACTCATTAGGTGCTTTGCTCTGGTGAAGTCTTTTTTGGTGGATGCACAGCAAACTTTTACTAATTACTGCTTTGATGATTCATTGGTTTTATGCCTGTTATTTTATGATTTGTGACAAAGCAAACATAGGAACTGTGTCGAGATAGTGTTCAGGCATCAGCTGTCCTGGTGCTCAGCATTCACGATGGAGCTGGACATGAGGGCTGTACTTGTGTCAGTAATAGGAGACACTGAACATGTGTTCTGTTTCCCCTTAAAGCCTCCTGACTGTGATTCCCACAATCTTACCTTCTTCCCGGGGTTGAAGAGGCTTCCAAGCAAAAATCAGCAGATGCCTTCAGCAAGGTTATGGTGCCATCACCCACAGAGCTGAGCAGGAGGGAGGCTAGTGTCTGCCATGGGTTCAATGAAGAGCTGATGCGAGAAGGGCCTGGAGACCAGAAGTTCCATGAGTTAGAATTTAGGTCAGACTCACGCAGAGCTGGGACTGAGTACCTGAGCTTTGGGTTAGCACCAAGTGCCTAGCACCTGGATCTAACGCAGCTGGAGCCTGCCTCTCCTTCTCCTCTCCATCAACCACTTAGCTGCATTCACCTTTGACTTTTTGCAAACACCGATTTGTGGATGTTCAGAAACTGGTAAAACCAGAGTAGAATCAGGAGGGATAGAATGAGAGGACCCTGGGAAGGCAGTGTAAATGGGGAAAGTTTTAGGAAAATCATAGGGATCAAAATACTTTAGGTAAGCTGAAAGAAGACATAATAAACCATCTGGGGCTAGAATAAGAAGGAGAAAAATTAGATATTTCTCTCTAGGAAGGGTATTAGTTCATTGGCTGCAACTAGGGTTTTTTTTGGGGGGAGGGGGCTTTATAGTGTGTTCTAGAATAAAACACATAAACACAAAAGCATAAAATCCTGCATGTGTCTGAAAATAGTCTCAATCAGATGGTTACAAAGTAGTATATTTTCAGCCAAACTTCTAATGCCCAGACTGAGCATTCCAGGAACTCAATGCCTTTTGAAGAAATCCCACGCCTATTTTGTTGTGTCATGTGTCCATTCCACACAGACAAGAGTTCTCCATAATAGCCCTTGTCAAATTGTTGGCTTTTAAGCAATGTACTGAAACATGTCTGTCTTTTTAGTCTTCTGTTTTTGCAATAGTTGATTACAGAGCTCTTCAAAACGGACAATTTGTTTGAAAGGCTTTCAAATATCCTCTTGAAATGTAATTCAGACTCACATATCATTGGCCAAAAGGATTTATAAAAGCAACATTTGTGATTGCATTTTGAAAGAAGAACACACACAAATAGGAAGGAGACGAATGATAGCATCTTCAAAGATATTTAGGGAAAAAAAATGCTTCCCAGAATTTAATAGAGAACTTGTTGTAGTAGCTGTGTACATATGGCCCAAAAGAAAGAAAACTTAGAACAATAAATGTTAAAGTAATTAAATATTACTTTGGAGCACGGAAATTGTGTTGTACGAAGTCACCCCTCTTTTGGTTCCCAAAGCCTCAGGCTGTCTGTGTACATGTTGGAGACTTTCTGGTCTCTTATGCTGCCTAAGTGATAACTGCCTAGTTATCAACCCTGGTGGCAAATTAGAATCACCTGACTCACTTTAAGATAGACTCACCCCTTAGATTCCACTTCCAGTTACTAAGATTCAATTGGCCTCAGCTGAGACCTGAGGGTCATGGGGGATTTTTAGATACAGTTAATAAGTGTGCATCTAGGTAAGGCTATAAATATAATAAACACACACATGCATATATAATAATATAACATTCATTAACATATTAAACATATCTCTTAACATTTTCTATATACATATTTAAACTTTATGTATATATATACACAATTTTTATTTTTTACACACACAATTTATATGCATACAAATGTACCTCATAGTGTGTATATGTGCACTGTATACATATAAATATACAGACACATACAGGCTTGTTCAGATAGATGATGTAGCTATATATTATTTACATATATAGATATATTTAAAATCATGTTTCCTATGAATTTCACAAGGCAAGTTAAAATGAGGGCCATGAACGTGGAGTTGAAGGGGAAAGGTGTTGAAATCTGAAACATCATAGGAACCTAGATCACATGGGACCTTAAGGACATTCCAAAATCATTTGGTTTTTGTTTTGTTTTCACTCTAAGAGTGATGGGAAGTTATTGGAATATTTTGATGACACTCATATTTTAGGAGATAACAATGGGAAACCCAGTGATATATTCTCCTTCCCTCACCTTGAAAATATTTGCCTCATGGCATAGAAATGCTAATATTATGTGTCCCTACAAACCTGATAACAGAGCAGAGATTAGCACTGTGTTTTCTATATCAGGAGGAGAAGAAAGATTGAATCATAAGGAACTGATCGATGGAGAAGGCATTGATTCAAATCTGCGTAACAACCGCAACCTTGTTTCTTGTGCTTTGCCAGATAACCTCCTATAATTGCCTCCCACCAATATCTTTTGTCTTTATCTGGAAATGATATTTCAGCTGGTGACTTGGGCCATTTCTGGCAGTTACTCAGTTTTTGTGGGTATCTGCCATGTAGACAGGAGTTATATTCGTCATTAAAATTCTGTTTGTTTTTCTTTTGCTGATCTTTTACTACAAGGAGGTCTCAGCCAAGAACCTAGAAGGGTAGAAGGAAAATTATTTCTCCTCCTTTACATCTTTTAATATTATGATGTTATGGAGATGATTAGATTGGAAGCCACATTAAGAGAATGAAATACGAGGAAGAGAGAGAGGTCATGATAAGTTTTATATACGTAATCTCTCAATTTCAGACCATCTCACCTGGATTTTCATACAGATGCGTATGGCAAACATAAAAAATAATGTGTCTCCCAGAGTGAAGCTGAGAACTGCCAAACCTTCTCCTCCAAGGACCCCACATTTGAATACTTGTCTACCAGAGTTCAAAATGTACAAAAAATAATGCTTGATTCTTTTCTGTTAACTGTGGATGACCTATAGATACACAGTTGCTAATCATAACGTTCACTTTGTAAAATCTACCAAATGATAGAAATGTATGCTTTCAGCCATTCAGCTTATATTTTGGGGATTATACCATTTTACTTACACTTTTGAAGATGCTATTTTTTTCAAGGATTACCTCCATGACTCTTAGGGATTTGGTTTAGAATGAAAACCATAGGGCCAATTACTGTAGCTAATATTTATACCAACTCCACACCCAAGGTAGTGACAAAGTAATGAAAAAGAATTGAGGATGCTGAATATTGAAAATACATTTGGGGATCCCTGGGTGGCGCAGCGGTTTGGCGCCTGCCTTTGGCCCGGGGCGTGATCCTGGAGACCCAGGATCGAATCCCATGTCGGGCTCCCGGTGCATGGAGCCTGCTTCTCCCTCTGCCTATGTCTCTGCTTCTCTCTCTCTCTGTGTGACTATCATAAATAAATAAAAATTAAAAAAAATGTTTGAAAATACATTTGTACTTCTCCCTAATGAAATCTATTTATTCACAGCAAAGCAAAAAGAGGTTTTGAGAAAATTATCTCCCTTTGTATAAAAGACTAAATTGCTTGCAGATTTGTCCTCCAATTTTTTTTAGTACTTTGCTGTCTCATAATTGAGAATAAAGGATTCACATTTTTATTAATTAGCAATTAATAATTTGGCTAGGTCAGTAAGTTTTAAAATCTTTTTTAGTTATTGCTTTCAACTACTTAAATGGTTACTTTTTACTTTTTACTTTTTTACTTCAACTAGGAAAATGGTTAATTTTCAAGTAAGACAATTTCTACACAATCATAGTTTATAGAATAGTAAAATTTTTCTTCTTTAATTTCCTCTGTTGTATTACTCCATATATGCTACCTTCCCTTTCTTGAGTAACAGAAAGGAACCAGTTAAGGAGAGCTAACTTTTTACCTTTATATATGAGGATTTCATTTCTCCTCCTAAGTGCTCTTTCTGCTTTGAGTTAAAGGTTCAGAGGAAACCCTAGCTAATTGACAGTCATTCTGTATGGAAACAGACTCAGTAGTGAAATTTATCCAACAACATATTTTTAAAGATTTTATTTCAATGGAACTATGTAGATGTTTACCAGTCTAGTTTCCTTTCTTCAAGAGCATAGGGAAATCACATTTGCAAGCCCTCTTTGTGTTAGAATGGGCCTATGTCACTATTATAACCAAAGCAACGTGGAAGAAGAATAGACCATCTTTCTAATCCTGACATTGAGGATCATTTTGCATACTCTGTGTCTATCCAAATACTGAAAGCAAAGGGATCCATGATGGAGAAACTGCCAAATGGAAGAAGGTTGGATGCCTGGATCACTCCTTGGAGGAGAACTATCCCAGAAAGTAGGCTTATGTCTACTACCTTCCAAGGTAAACAAGGAAAACAAGTGCACTGTGGTATGGGTATATTGGGGTCATTTTTCAATAGCTAGTGAGAATTCCTCTAACTAATAAGGCACCTGCTATGTGCCAGCCCCTTTTCCAGTAGCTTTACATTTATACAGCAAATAGTGATCTAATATCTAAGTCTGAAATCTACACAGACCTCGCTAAAAACATAAAAGCAGTGAAAATAATTAGCAGATTCATGACATGAATTTTTCTCTATATATAATTATTAATAGTAGTGATCATAGTTAGTAAAGCATTATAACTATTTCTTACTTTACAGTATAATGTAAGAGATGATTATTTATAATCACATGAATAATTAATTAACTAATACTGAGTTTTGGTCTGTCAAGTGAAGACTTCAAACATACATTTGGGTCACAGAAATCTCTGTAGTTAAGGAAATGTTACATGAGTTGTATACTTGAAATTTTAATAAATGTACAAATTTCCATCTCATATATTTGTTATAAATTTGATGTAACTATATTTTATCTTAAGGCATGATGTTATTTGTTGATATTGTAGTATATTGTCAAACACTATCATAGAATTAGTCAAATATATGAAGCATTAATACTGCTTTACTGACAAATGTAGCTGTAGTAAATTGGTAATTACGTATAATTTAATTATATTGTTAGTAATTAATATTAAAAATAATATGATCATTCTTCATAATGCAAATTATCCATATCCTCTCTCCTGAGACACACATACACGTGTATATAGCCTTTGTTGTAGATGGAAATTTTAATAAGATAAAATTGTACTACTGAGAGAATTTCAAACTGAATTGTAGAGTAGGTATTGGAAATATTATTTTTAGTATAATTTGATATTCTGCCCTGAAACTGAGAGCCCAGCACGATTAGAATCTTTCTACTGATTTTTTAATAAAGATTGACATGAAAAGCAGGCTATTTTGGCTTAACCAAGACATAATGTAATCATTGAAGACTTTGTTCTTCCCTGTTCTTAAAGAACGCATTTTTTTGTTCTAACAGCAAAGGTGTGCATAAATGTTTCTATTATGCTCATACAGCTTAACAAATTAATTACTTTTAGTATATAGTAATGTTTTTAAAGATTTTAGGTTAGCCTGGGAAATACTGAGTCAATTCACCATATTGGAACATCCAGGAATTAAACTGCTGGCATATGTTTTCAGTGGTGGAATGTCACAGTATTCCCTTTTATTGAAAAAGGAATTATATTCCTCTTCTTCAAGCTGGGACCCCCCTATTCTCAGCCAACTTATTAGTCCTCATTTTTTCTTCTTGTTCTCTGTCTATAATGGACTGTGCTTTCAATCTGCAACTTTATTTAAACAATTTTGTATTCAAAACATGTAATATTTCTCTCCCCGCCCAGAGACAAAAACAACAAACCACTTCACACTTCAGTCTCTGGCAGACTGATTGCATTCTGATGCCAAGAATCTGATTTCAGAATTTAGCTGTGATCCACATGGCATGACAATAACATAATGCAAATGGTTTCCATAGGTAGCTCTTGATCAAAGGGTTTCAATAGAAGGCATTTCAAAAATGTTATTAGTAATGATAAATGCGTGGGTTAGCTAAAAAATTAAAAACTCAATGCTGAAGATTTCCTCAAGGTTTCTTATCAAACCAGTAAGAGAAGTAAGGACTGATATAAACATATCAATAACCATAACATTAATTTATCAGAGAAATATTGAAGATGGAGAAGATATTAGAGTAGCCAGTGCAGGGGGAAGTTGGGAACATGTGGAGGGAGGAGATGCAGGGAGGCAGGGAGATGGTAATGGAAAATGGGCTTAATTTAAGGTAAAATAGATTATTTTTAAAGATGGCTTTCAGGGGGTACCTGAGTGGCTCAGTTGGTTAAGCATCGGACTCTTGATTTTTCACCCGAGGTCATGATTTCAGGGTTGTGAGATCAAGTCCCATGCTGGGCTCCATGCTGGGCATGGAGCCTGCATAAGATTTCTCTCTCACTTTTCCTCTGTCCCTCCTGTCTCTCTAAATAGATAGATAGATAGATAGATAGATAGATAGATAGATAGATAGATAGATGATAGATGAGTTTTCAGAAATTCTTCCCACATGTTTTATGATGCAATATCTTTATTCTTTGCACTAAGAATCTTTGTTTAACATCTATGTTATAATTCATGGATGCTTGGGATTATATTGTCTCATTTTGGTTTGTTGTTGCTGTTCATTTTTGTTGTTTTTAATTGTGTTAGAGACATTTGTGGGTTAAGACATTTTGGCTCCAGATGGTCCAGACATATTCAAGATAGTCAACTAACTTATTTAAATCAAGGGGAGTAGATGTTGCAGTAGCCATTGTGACAAATAATTTGTCACTGAAAAATAACCTGGAAGTATTTTTGGAAGTAAGGGATATTATCCTGAATTGTACCTGCAGCCCAATAATTTAATAATGCTACAGTGGGATTGACCAGTTCCTCCACTCCCAACTCACCCTAATCCACTACCAAAATAGAACTTGAAGAACAAAGAGAAATCACTAGATACTCATTGCAAAATCCTTGTGCAATTAGGGTTCTGACAAAGGTAAAGCCAGAGGAATTTACAACTAGAGAAGAGGGTCTTTTTAATGAAACAACAACAGCAAAAACCATTCAGGGATCATTTAAATTTAACATTAAGAATAAAGATGTTTATTGAGCACCAGCCACTGCCTCAAGTGCTTGGATTTGGTAGAGAATAAAACAAACCAAGTTTTGCTGTCATGAATGTTTCCTTCCAATTAGAGGATTATACTCAATAAGCAAATACATAAATTAATATCTTGTAAGTTGGATGATGTCTGTATAAAGAGGCAAGATACTAGGTAAACAGTGACAGTGGAGTTAGTGGTGAAATTCACAGAACTGGAAGAAACAAGGGAGGGAGTCATGCAGGCATACAGAGAATGACCATTGTAGACAGAAGTAACAGGGAGAGGCCCGCATGTGATGAGAATATCAAGGAGGAAAGGGTCACTGGATTTTAGAGAACAATGGGAAGCTAATGCAAGGTGAGGTAAAGGGAGGCCGACCAAACACGCTAGACTCTGGGTTTTCATATTTAGTGACCCTCAGGATTTTAAGAAGACAGAAGGGATTGGTATTAAGCATTAGAAGGAGTGTTCCAACCACAAGAGAATGGAAGATGGTGGTTGGAACCCGGAGATGAGTAGAAGCTGTTGGAAGGGCCAGGGGAGAGATGATGGTGGTCTCAACTATTTAATGAGGTGGTTTGTGTTTTGCTTTTAGGGCCTACAGCACTTGCTGATGGATTGTCCTAGAACATGAGAGTGATAGTGATCATTCAACCATAACACCAGGCTTTTCAGATGAATAATGGGAATGAAAGCTTTGCCACTTCCTGAGAGAGAAAGACTAAAGGAGAAGCAAATTCCATGAGATTCAAGTGAGGTGTGTGCCTGTTTGTGTGTGTGTGTGTGTGTGCATGTTTACAGAGCAGTCAGTTTACATTTAAGATTCCTATTATACACCATTTTTGAGAGTTTGGGGGGGATGTTACAAAAGAATCCAGTTTTGGATAGAGAATCTGCTATTTATCAGCACACAGAATGTATACACATCTTTCATAAGTCTATATGAGATCACCAAAAATGTGAAGGATTAAGCCAAATTCAGAATCCTAAACTCTGAGACCCCGTAAAGTTCACATACAAGAAAATGAGAAGATAATCATTGAGAAGGATTTAGAAGGAATGATAAGTGTAACAGAGGAGACCAAGAGTGAGTTGTGTTCTGGAAGCATGGAAAGGTCCAGAAAGATGAAACAAACCATTAGTACCTTTTCTTTTTTTCAGGATGGTACAAAAATAAATAAATGCCATGGATTTGGCCTAAGACGTTTGAGTAAATACTTTTTAGGAGTAGCACAAAAATCGCATTAGCAGGTGAATATGATTTCTCATGTAAGTGTAGATTCCAAGTTCTCCAAAAGCAAACTCACACCCCAGATGGTAGGCTGCGTGAGCCCTTAGGGAGCTCAGGGAGGAACAGCAGTCATCACTGGGAAGGAGACCTGGGATCCAAGCAGCTTCCACAGCTTCCTTCTCTTCCTCTCCTTACGTGAAGCACCAGAATCCTCTCCCTACCTTAGAACCTGCAGGAACCTAAAAGTATGAAAAATCCACTAGTTTGTCAAAGATATATTGGGAGAAGTATAGAGTCTGAGAATTGAAGGGAAATGAGGAGTATTGTAGAGTCAGAGTCAAGGAATCATCTAGGTGTTACACAATGTATGAATATGATGCTTATGTTGATCTAGTGAAGAGAAAAGTGATGCTCCAGAATTAAGTGTTTGGATCCTATTTAAATCATGGCCAAACAGGGCTTCTTCCATCATAGATTCTATAGGGAAAGATTAGAGGCGGGATTTCCAAGCCTAAACATCTAGAGAGGGAAATTCTCCTCTTCCTGTCTTACCCCGGTGCTCACTCCACTAAGTAGTATTGTATCTCCCCTACAAGAGAAAATAATGGGTTCTGTTTTCAAAGTTACTACAGATGATTGTCATAAACTCTGGGCCTCAGTGAAGATAGACAGCATTTTCAACTTGCTCAGTCAATTCTTCCAGAAATTTCCAGATATAAACTTTGCCCTGATGACTAGTCCAGGAGTCCTCCTCACTTTCATCCTTTCTGCACCACAATTAAACTGTTAATTTTAATAGAATTATCTCAGAAAATGGGAAATGACTGTATTTTGCTAATAACAGCACATTTAATCAATTTCATCTTTCTAAACACTAATACCCCATGAAATCAATGATTGCCTGAAACTTAGCAGAGTTGGCAAAAACAAAGCAAAACTGCACAATGAAAGAAGAAAATGATGTCTGCCACTAGACATACGGAGAATAAAGTGATGTTAGCCAAAGGGAAGAGGGGTATGGGACGGGCAAAATGGGTGAAGAAGAGCAGGAAATACAAACTTTCAGTAATGGAATGAGTAAATCATGAGAATAAAAGGCACAGAATAGGGAATATAGTCAATGGTATTGCAATGGTGTTCTGTGGTGATGAATGATAGCTACCCTTGGGGTGCACGCAGCATAACATATAGTGAAGTTCAATCACTATCTTGTATACCTGAAACTAGCGTAACACTATGTGTCAACTATACTCAAATAAAATAATTTTAATTTTAAAAAGTAAAAAACAAACTAAACTAAACTAAAATAAAATGTCTGCAGTTGAATGAAAATCACAGTTGGAAACTGGAATTCAATAGTGGGAATAAGCTGTTTTTGCTATAGATCTGAAAAATAAACATATTGGGCAGGGAAATAAGCAACTTTTATGGAAGGAAAGTTCTACCTGTAGTCTGTTTATAAAGCTACACAAAGAAAAAATGTATTTTAACCATTGTTAACTTGTACCTGAAAAGAAAATCTTTTAAGCATATCTAAATTTTGCTAGGGTTGTATTTTCATTTGGAGAAAAAATAAAAATAAAAATAAAAATAATGACTGATTTATTAGCATGAACCCTTTGAGGAGTATTTGATATGGTTTCTTTTCAACTTTATCATTTAATCAACTGTGCTTTATGTTTAAGTTGGATATAATATTTAAGCATAATTAATAATCCTTTTATACTCATATTGGCCTCAAAGCCATCAGTTCATACTTCTTCCAAATCAGTTTGCTAATTCAAAGCGCGCGCACACACACACACACACACACACTATACATCAAGGAAACATTGTAACCTGATTTGACCTCATCTCAAAAAATTATTTTGCATTGATAAGTTACACCAAGAAGAATGAAATGTGACTAATTTGTCTTCAATTATTTCTGAAAAGCAACTTCACTTAAAAGCTGAAGGTGGAAAGTGTCCTTCTTACTGAGATTTTATTAAGATTGCTTGTTTACTTGTGCCAGTCAAATCTGACCTCTATAATACAGTATTTGTTTAGATCTAGTGGAGATAAATTGAGTGCACTGATTCTAAATTGAAGATCTATTAAGTAATAAGTAGGATGTAGTTTTATAATCATCTTCAGGTTATAAACAACATTTACCACAAGATCAAAACATGTTGACTTAAAAAAAGTGAATGCAAATTAAATGGGAGAGATTTTAGAAATGTAGTGAACAGAATTATAAGATAGGATGCTATCAGGGATTTTTAAATATTTCTAATTTCTTTTGATTAACTGGTGATTATGCTCTGGAATACATATCCGATCGCCATTTTAAGACATTTCATGAAAGACAAAAATTTTGGCTTAATAGATAACAATATTAAAGACACAGGTATTTCAAATTCTTTAAATAATAACTGGAGAAATCACCATTTTTTTTTGCTTGCTGCTTTTGGTTTTTAATTTGCTATTATAAGTGAGTGAAAATAAATGTTCCTCCTCTGATGTCAAGTATGAGGCCACAGGAGGTGTATGTGGTGGGGGGAGGAGTATGTTAATAGCACTGCTCTAATTCCTCTGTAATCCTACTTCATTATTTTATGCAAATAAATCCCAGAAAGGATCAACTTATTAAGAAGAATTAGAATAAATGAATGTCATCGGTATAGGGTAGTATGTCAGCAAGTTGAAAAAGTACACTACATTAAAAATTGAGTCATAGGAAACTTTTGTAAGTTTTTTTGAATTATAAATTTTGGGGGAAAGTACTGCTGAGAGACTAAAGCAATTATGTGATGATATTTAGATGTTTGTCCAAGAGATTACTTTTTAAAATATAAACAGAAAGGTTTCACATCAAATACTCTAGAAGTGTCTATTAATAACTATTCTTCGAATGTAATTTATTAGAGAATATAAAAGAGAAATTTCACTTTTTATAGTGGTTGCTGTGAAATATTTACTAAATATATCTATTGTAATTATATAGTTTTAACTATATTTGGAAACCTAAACTAAATCCATGTCAACTTTAGGATATAATCTAAATAATTTAGTAAGTCAAGGCCTCTGCATATCTGTCAAAATGTATCTTTGACAATTTGCAAGTAGTAACGTCATATTGATTAAGGCATAGTTTTTAAAATATACGTACAGAATAGAATGTTTCTCTATCTTTATACATATGTTTCACCCCGGCAGAAAAGACTTTTTCTCTGTTCCCATTTGTCCAATGGCCCAGACTGCCTAATGGTCCATCCTTCAATACCAGTAGCGAATATGTCATGCCATTCCAGAAGGAATGCTAGTTACTTGTGTTTTAATATTAATTTTCTCTTTTCATACACTAAGCATGCTACTTATATTTATTGAATGAGCATATCAATCAATAAATGATTGGTAGAGGACTATGAAACATTGCCTAAGAGTATTTCTCATGGTCATGCTCTACATAGGAGATCGTACTGTTTCCGTTTGAAGTTGGAGATGATCAGACACATTCTCTCCCATTCTGAGGCATCGCTACACGTGGCCTCCCATTTCTGATCATGTAAACTTTTCTGGCAGAGTCTGTGAAGATCTCAAGCACAGGCTTATATTGTTGGGCCAATCTAATTATTAGGAAGAACTTCCCTTTGATGAAAACGTTTCACTTTTCCCTCTTTTTCCCTCTGGAACAAAATTTAAGATAAATTTTTATATCCTGTCACACTGATTCCTTTGATAGCTAGGAATCTCCTGTGTATAAATCCAGGCCCTTCTTAAATGTACCTTAAACACTTCTGTGATACGTTTTCATACACGTTGTCCTGCCACTCAACAACAGACTTTAAGAACTCATCAATTTGGTCAAAATATTTTTAATTCTAACCACAATATAACTATCTGATGGTGCCTTACCTGTCTTACTTTGTTTAGGCTCTCACAAAGCTCCAGAGAAATACTCCATAAATTTGTCTGTCTATCTATCTATCTATCTATCATCTATCTATTTATCTACCTATCTATCTACCTATCATGTATCTATTTATCTTTCTATTTGTTATGTATCAATGTTTCTTGAAAGAAGCAATTAATGAAGGAATGAATGAATGGGTTCAAAACCAGAGAGAAAATATACAGTAATTTTAGAAGAAAAGCATATATTGACTTTTTCTAAGACAAAGTGCATTAATACAAACTATCTATCTGTAAACAGATTAATCTGCGGTAAGCCAAAGCTTGCTCTTTAAATGCACATTCATTCTTTTACTAAACATTTATTTAACCACCACCATGATGCCAAGAAGTAAGCTAAATGCTGGAGGTAAAGCAGTGCAAGAAGCTCATGTAATGTGGAAAAATAGTTATTGATCATGGAATCATACATGTGGTAAGTAGCTAGTATTTTTTATTATATTTCTTTCATTACTGCAGCATAATAGCATCTGTAGTATGATCAATGCAATATAATCAGGTCTTCTTGGGCAGGAGCTGTCTTTTTTTTTCTGATTATTTCACATAAGAGAGAATAGCCTGAATGGTATTAATAAGTCCTAAATTGTTCTTGAAAATGGTTAGATCACCTCTAGCCAACTATAAACAAATGGAGTTTTCAGTAGAAGTGAGCATGTTTTATTCAACACCTTTGCAATACTACTTCCTGGTCTTCCTTGGATTTCACCACTCAGTATTGAAATGATCATTATTTACCTGCTATATTGTTTGTGTTCCTGAGTTGCCATTAATACAGCAAATTTAGATTTTCATATAAAATTTGAAAAAAATATTTTAAATTACTGTTGAGTGTCAATGCTTATCAAACAAATAGGCAGTTGATATTATTATCAAAAAATTCTGGGAATCCCTGGGTGGCTCAGCAGTTTAGCACCAGCATTCGACCCAGGACATGATCCTGGAGCCCTTGGATCGAGTCCCACATCGGGGTCCCTGCATGGAGCCTGCTTCTCCCTCTGCCTGTGTCTCTGCCTCTCTGTCTGTCTCTCTCTCTCTCTGTCTCTCTCTCTGTCTCTCTCTCTCTCTCTGTTTCTCATGAATAAATAAAATCTTAAAAAAAATTCTTCTGAACAGCAACATTTGTGCATTTATAAACCGTTTCCCACTTTTGGGTGGGAAACACCCACCACCTCCACAACATAATTTAATCTAAAATGTAAAGTCAATTGGGAATTTTTAGTGTTTTATTTCTGCAAAGCACAGTGTGCATACAAGAAGGGAACATCATTTATTTGAGTAATGCTACATTATTCTCCCAGGTGTTTCTATAATACTTCCAAAAGCATTTATTTGCAAGAAAATTAACTACAACTTGATTTAATTTGTAAGTTATCTTGAAATCTTTCTCAAGAGTTTCCAAGTCATTGATGCTTTAGGAGGGATTAAATAAAATAAAATTAACTCATAAACTCTGCATACATGTTTTCTATTTAAAGTGCAAATCCCAGGGTGCCTGGGTGGCTCAGTTGGTTAAGTGTCTGCCTCTGGCTCTGGTCATGATCCCAGGGTCCTGGGACCAAATCCCGGGATTAAAGCCCCACATCCGGCTCTCTGCTCAGTGAGGAGTCCACTTGTCCTTCTCCCTCTGCCTACCTCTCTGCCTTACTTGTGCTCTCTTTCTGTCAAATAAATAAATGAATAAAATCTTTAAAATAAATTAAGTGTAATTCATGGAATGCGTGGGTGACTCCTGCTGGTTAAACATCTCCCTCCAGCTCAGGTCATGATCCCAGGATTCTGGATTCATCCTCTCATAGGGCTCCCTGCTCAGTGGGGAGCCTGCTTCTCCCTCTTCCTCTGTTGCCTTCTTTCTCTCTCAAATAAATAAATGAAATCTTAAAAAAGTAAATAAAATGTAGATTCATGACTTCAGGGGCTTTTTAATTAAAGCGTGTTTTTGTTGAAAACTGAGCCCACCATGTTTGTTACTATTTGTATTAGCACAGTTGATATTAACCACTCTTATAGGAAATAGCAAAATGTTTCCTCCTCAAACAGAAAGATGAGAATGGGGGAGTGAAGCAGGTGCAAGACACAACCAAATGGAAATTATCACCCATTAGCTTGCAATCAGCATAGTAGAAGAAAAGACTTTAAAAACATGAAAAGCTACAGTTTTCTCTTCCTGCTACATGAGGCTAATATTGCACTCCTGCACTTAAATACACATCTCAGCAGGTCTCCAGCTAAGAGAGAAAAATTCTGATGATCATACAGAAAACAGAATCATTGAATAGTTCATGCTGAATAGCAAGGCTAAATTTCCACTTTTCTCCTGCAAGTAAGCTGCTGTGGAATGTTCTGGAAAGTGAAATTAGCTTAAAAATTCAAAATAAAACAACAAACCTGAAGGTTCAAAAATGTTTTGCTAAGATTGGTGCCATCATGGCGTATACTATACTGTTTGAAAACCCTAAAATCCAAGTTGAAAATAGAGTCCAACCATTTCTGGAACTTCACTGTCAGCAAAAAGCTTAGAAATATCGTCGTTTATCTCTTACCCCTCCCACAATACAGTGTGGAGAGAAAAAAATCATTAGAAAAAAAAGCACAAATAGACTAAAATAATTTTTTTTTGTATTCTTCTCCACACTGTATAAGAATCTCTAAACAATTCAGCTCCACATGTTCCTGGTTTTACAGCTTCGGGGAGCATTATCCATAAATATGCAGCTTTGTCACCAGCAAATATAACACCTACATTCCGATGGTTTAAACTGAGTCATTAGACGTATGTCTTCGAAAGTTTAAGAAATCACTTTTCTTTAACCTGCCTTGCTGTTTCCCTGAGGCTCTTTGTGAAGAATTTGAAGAATGATATGTAAATGCTATTCATGGAATAATAGAGATTCCTTAGTAATGGTCGACAAAAATGTCATATTTCATTGTATAATCAAGTATTCAACAAAAAAGAGACCAGATACTTCACCCAAATACAGAGAAACTATTAATTCCTAAAATGAAGAGAATTTTTGAGTTTCAGAAATGTGTTTATTTGATAGCCGGTTTCTCTGTGTGGCTGCTTAATATTGAATGGCCTTTTGCTTAATAATAAATTACCATTTAAATGCCTTGATTTATATTATATTTCACTAAATTAATTCGAATAAAGGATTTGTCTTTATTATCACTCTTTTAGGTGATTCTACTGAATATAAAAAATGGTATCGCATATAAAGTATACACCAAATGCAAATGCTACATGATTTTAAAAGCACCTTATGCCTTGTGAGAATCTCAGCACATTTCTCCATACGTATAAAGGGTATTCATTTCCTACAATATGTCTGAAAGGCATTTAGTCTTAGGCCCCAAAGTATTTATTTGTGGGGATTATTACATATTTAACTCTCTAATCATTGGAGAGTACTTTATATATTCTTTAATATTCTTAAATTGTGAACTACTGAAATTGAACTCTGCAGTTCAGTTTAATAATACCTATATCTATGTTTATGTATTCAAATATACGACTTGTACTTTGCATTCATATTTTTTTTAAGATTTCACTTATTCATGGGAGACATACAGAGAGAGAGAGGCAGAGACACAGGCAGAGGAAGAAGCAGGCTCCCTGTGGGGAACCCGATCCGGGACTCGATCCCAGGACCCCAAGATCACGCCCTGGGCCCATGGCAGGCGCTCAACCACTGAGCCACCCGGGTGTCCCCATGTTCATTTTGGTATATTTAAATAATTTGAAATATTTTAATTTACAAAATATATAGGTACAACAGCCTATTGTATTACCACAAAATAGATGGGTATAGAGACTGTCATGGCATCCGTGACTACAGGACTATAGCTGCCTCAGAAATACATATGGTTGTAGTAGAGAAGATGAAGACGCTTCAAGGACCTTCTATCTCTATAGACAATGAGCCTCCCAGGTCTCATCTGTGGGGAAGATAACTGGCCAGGACCTCCCGCTCCTGTAATCTGAAATCCACCCCATCATGATGCCAGGACATCTATTGTTTTTGCTGAGGCTTCTTCCAGTCAATTCTTGAGGCCAGCAGGAGTACTGAGGCAGGCCTGTCCCTCAGGGAATGCTGGCTCCTCTCTCTTTCACAGAGTTTCCCCTTGTTTCCCACACTGATCCCCCCTCCCTGGCTCCAGCTCCCCTCTTCATTTTCTCTCACAGGCATTTCCCTCCAAGCCCTCAAACCTCTTGCATGACTAATCCCCTCCTGCTACCTGCTTCTGAACAATCTGTGCCAACACAGGTGTGATGGCAAGACCTGTCCAGCAGTGAACTGTTAGGCCCTATTTTGAGCTCACATTTATCCTCAGGTCCATGCACTGAGCCCACTAACTGATGCCCCCTGAGGGAGCTTACACACCAACCATGAAAACGAGGAAAAGCTCACCCTCAATCTTACATTTGTGACAACTCTTAGAAGAAACATGAATGTGCACATAATCAGCAACATCCATTCATTTAAGGATAAAAAGATAAATGTGTACATAAGCATTATTGTATGTGAAAATATAAAATAGAAATAATATTCTCTTTCTGAGAGGGCAAACCAGTGTTGCTGGGAAGAGGTGTCCAGAGAACCTTGAGTTCAACCCAAGTGGTAGGAAGGGGAGGAGGCAAGAAGAAGGATCTAATTATGATAAAGAAGATGGATTTTTATTTGCTGAGAGGGAGCATTTGTATTTTTGTTACCTGTCCCGTAGGAAATGTAGGAGAGAGAGTATTTTAAGTCCATATAAAAAATAGATCAGTATGTCCAAGATGTATGTTTGTGTTCTAAGGAAAAGAATCCTGCTAAAACAGGCACAGCAAGTCTTTCTAGGTAAGGAAACCAAATTTAAAGTAAGGAAACAGGGGCTCTCACTCGGTGACACCTCATAGAAGCGGCGCAAAATCACCTTGAATACCAATCTCCTCAGTGAAAAATTCATTTGCTGTGAGGATTAAAAGAGATCATATTCAGAAAAACTCCTAAATCCTTGTCCTCTTTTAGGGCTCAGATATACTCCTACGTTTAACTGTTTGCTAAGCTCTCTCTGTATCCTCCCGCAATTCTACAAAAAAAGATGCATTTAAAGTGAGTTTGTCTGGGAGCAAAACAAAAGTGAAAACCCAAGTTGTATTTTGGTGAAAATGTGCCAAACGTAAGTTCTGTGGAGGCAGGGTTTCCTGTCGATTTTGTTTCCTGATATATCGCAAGGACCCCAGGGGCTACTGTCTGCCGTGAGTTGGTGCTCAATTATAAACAGATTGGATTAATGGAAAAACGAGAGGGTTTTCTTGGAGAAGAAGTGTGTGGTTGGTCACCACCACCTACCTCACAGTAGCTGGCACCTAACATACGGGGGAGGTCTTATATTATTTTAAAATCTTAGGGAATTGTATTTGTACTGCTCTCTGAATTGACGCCAGATGTCTACTATAATGTTTGGGTGGCTTGGGGAGGTTTTCAAGAGCAAAACTAGGCCTACAGACTGGATTAGCAGAGAGGGGTGTAGCTTGTAATCCATGATCTGTTATCTTCGTTCTGTTAAGGGAGATGTTGCAAATTCAGTGTTAGCAAGGATAAAAATGAAGAGGACACACGAAGACAATGAGAATCCTCTGCCCCCAACCCACTGCATACAACGCAAGAATGTGTCAGAGAGGGTTTTTTTTTTTTTTTTTTGAAAAGTTGGTCTGTTATAAACAGGGAAATTTGTGGTTCAGGAAGAACTCAAAGAGTAAATGTAACTAAAAGTGAAATTGTTGGGGCCATTGGGTGGCTCGGTGGGTTAAGCATCCGACTCTTGATTTCAGCTCAGGTCATGGTCTCGGGGTGCAGGGATGGAGCCCCACCAAGGGCTCCGTGCTCAGTGCAGAGGCTGCTTGTTCCCCTCTCTCTGCTCCTCCCTCTGCTCTTTCTCTTTCTCTCTCTCTCTCAAATAAATAAAAGAAAGACACATTTAACTATACAATTCTGTGTGGGTACCATACAGATGTGCGTGCATGCAAACACACACACACACACACACACACACACACACACATAGTTTTCTTACAATTGCACTGAAAACTTTTAAGCTTTTTAGGAAATTTTTTATTTTCTACATTATGTTTTCTTTGAAATAGAAAAAAGTTTTATACCCTAGACTGTATTCATATTATATAGAGAATACATGTTTAAGTGGATTTTGGGTTGCTTTCTTTCACAATTTGATTTTTACACCCTCATAATGTATCTGAAATAAATTTTGTTTTTTTTTGTTTTGTTTTGTTTTAAAGATTTTAGTTATTTATTCATGAGAGAGACAGAGAGAGAGGCAGAGACACAGGCAGAGGGAGAGGCAGGCTCCATGCAGGGAGCCTGATGTGGGACTCGATCCTGGGACCTGGGGATCACACCCTGAGCCAAAGGCAGATGCTCAACCGCTGAGCTACACAGGTGCCCCAGAAGTAAACAAATATTAAACTATGTTTTCGGGGTAGCTGAGGCTCAGTTGGTTAAGCATCTGCCTTTGGCTAAAGTCATGGCCCCAGAGTGCTGGGATCAGCCCCATGTTGGGTTCCCTGCTTCTCCCACTCCCTCTGCCCCCACTCCTGCTAGTGCTCCCTCTCTCCCACTCTATGTCTCAAATAAATAAATAAAATCTCTTAAAAATATGTTTCCATACTTTACATTTGTCTTATTCTGTAATTACAGAGTGTTTTCATTTAAATTTCAATAGAGACGTTTCCTTAGATAAGAAAGATTGCTGCATGAACTCATATGCCAGGCGTGTGTGGGCGCGTGTGTGTGTATGTGAATCCCTCTACAAGATCAAACATCACTTTTATTGTTGTTGGGACGGAAGCTTCTCATCAGACATTACACTGGTTTCACTTCTTAAAGACCACTCCAGCTGATCCCTTTAATTTTCTCTCATCCCTCGGGATTCCTGCTACTCACCTGAGATACCACAACCCTTTGTAAGCCACCCTCTTCCTACACTTTCCAATTGGCTGTGGCCTAGATCACATCTGATGTTCCCACTCTGCCCTACAAATGGTTTATGGATTTTTATCCTTTTCCCACGGAGGAGGGACTTTCCTCCCCTCCCCTGAATGACCATAATCTCCAAGAGGCTGCTTCTAGGTCAGTATCTGCTCAACCATCCAATGGGCATTCTTCAATGGACACTTCCACATCACTACACTTACCCCAATAAAAGTCTTCTAGTAAATTCACTTGTAGGTCCATTTTTTTTAAAGATTTTATTTATTTATTCATGAGGGACGCAGAGAGAGAGGCAGAGACACAGACAGAGGGAGAAGCAGGCTCCATGCAGGGAGCCCGATGTGGGACTCGATCCTGGATCCCAGGATCACACCCTGGGCCGAAAGCAGGCGCCCAACCGCTGAGCCACCAGGTGTCCCTGTAGGTCCATTTCTAAGAGCCTTTTAATTTTTCTGAGCCCTGATAATAATAAATCTCATCAATAATAACTCACCTACTCATCTTACAGAGATACTGTGAGCACTAAAAAAAAAAATAAAAATAAATAAATAAATAATAAAATAAAATAAAATATAACATGACAGAAAGTCTTTTGAAGACTACACAAAGGTAGAGCAGTATTATTTTTAAGAAAACTTGGCTGAGATGTTTCCAGATTACAAAGGAATTCTTCTATCAGAAAAGAGATATACAGAGTGGATGTTTAAAACAGAGTTTCTCTGTGATATGTAAAATACTGCAGTCTTCAACCCCTCCAGTCCGGGCTACCACTGAGTTTATTTTCACGGTGCTGCAGTGTTCTGATATGTCTCCTTGGTATCAATCAATATATAGACCATCATATATTGATGAATCATGTTTTTTGAAACAACTAAAGGGGAAACTCATTGTCCGTGTATTTCTCTATCCCTGACACAAATCACAGTTCTTTACTTATGGGAACAGAACTCTGCTGACAGCTTATCACCTTACTAACTTAAAAAAAATATATACAGGTTTTTAAGTAGTGATATATCAGAAACAGTATTACTAATTTTCCTAGTGATTGCTATTGCATCTACACGTCAATTTAAAGAAAAAATAAGAAAAAGTATAAAATCTTAGGAAATAAATGTTAAGGCTTTTTTTTTTTAATTGATTAGACACAAAAATATGTTTGTCCTGGACCACCACATTCAATGCAAACATAGTGGATACTTTTCAGGATGTTTGTCCAATCTATGACCATTAACTATTTTCAGAATTGATCGTGTGTAAGGGAAGAGGTCTAGCAGTCATGTTTGAAGACAATCACCTGGTCACAGCTGATTGGATCAAGAGTGGATATATGAAATGCTGAAACAAGATTCTCAGCCCTAAAAATATGAATATCTGAATTTGGGATTCAGAAACAGTCCCTGCATGTGTCTTGGAGTGTATGTGATATGAAAATGAAATACTGTTATTCACTCTTGCTCCAATATGTGGATAAAGGACTAGAAAATGTTGGTTCACACATTTAGACAAAGTGCACACACACATGCACACACACAGTAGGGATGGAGAAAAGCATAGGTCAAACAAATTAGAAAAGAGAGAGTCTCAATGTGGTAGACTGATTAAACACTTCCCAGAATATATCCACATCTTATCACTAGAAATTATGAATCCTATCTCATATTAGAAAGAAGAAAGAAGAAAGAAAAAGAAAGAAAGAAAGAAAGAAAGAAAGAAAGAGAAAGAAGAAAGAAAGAAAGAAAGAAAGAAAGAAAGAAAGGAAAGAAAGAGAAAGAAGAAGAAAAAGAAAGAAGAAAGAAAGAAAGAAAGAAAGAAAGAAAGAAAGAAAGAAAGAAGAAAGAAAGAAAGAAGAAAGAAAGAAAGAAAGAAAGAAAGAAAGAAAGAAAGAAAGAAAGAAAGAAAGAAAGAAAGAAAGAAATCTTTGCAGGCGTGATTAAATTAAAGCTATAAAGATGAAATAGATTATTCTGGATAATCCAGTTGGGTCCTAAATATGATCATATGTGACTATAGAAAATGAGAGAGATCAAGATTGTCCGTATACGGGGGAGAAGGTAATAAGACAGAGAGACTTCGAGAAACTGGTTTGAAGGTTGGGCTGTCTGTCATAAGCCAAAGAATGCTGGCAACACCGGCAGCCAGAAAAGTCAAGGAACAGATTCTCTGCTAGATCTTCCGTAGGGAGTATGACCCTGCCAACGCCTTGGTTTCAGACCAGTGATAAAAACTTCAGCACATGGGAAATAAGAGTCAGCGTGAATGACCTTACGGTTATGGAGTGTGCTTGGGAAATGCAAGTAACGCATTTTGGCAAAATCTGAGGCATTCTATATGAAAATACGTGGGTATTAACCATGCAAGTGAGAGTTATCTAGACAAACAGAATCAGTAATGTGTGTGTGTGTGTGTGTGTGTGTGTGGAGAGAGAGAGAGAGAACGAGAAAGAGAGGGAGAATTTATTTTGAAGGATGTGATCACGCAATTCAAAATTGCATGATGCAGTAGAATTGATCATGAATCATGAATTGATCAAGTCTGAAATCTACGGGAGCTGCACTGTGACGAGATGCAGCCCCAGGGAGGGTTCCAAGGCAGTCTACAGGAGGGAGTCTTTCTTCCTCAGGGGACCTCAGTTTTTACTCTTGTCACTTTTTTGTTTGTTTGTTTTGTTTTGTTTTGTTTCTCTTAAGGCTTTCAACCGATTAGAAAACCCTCACCAACATTATGGAAATTAATCTGCTTTACTCAAAATCTATATATTTAAATTTAAAGGATTAATGTCATCTAAAAGATATTTTCATGGTGGCAACTACACAGACTCTCTGGGTACCATGGCCTAGCCTCACGGAATCATGAAATGAACCATCACAGGTAGGTGGTGCTGTACTTCTACTCAATTTGATAGTGGAGAGCTATTGAGAGGTCTCCAGTGGGCAGGCCCATGATCAGAGATTCTAGAAAGATAAAGAATTGGTGAATATCAAGAATTTTGTGGTAAAAAAGCCTGTTACCTTATTTTACCTCCAAGTCTTCTTTCTAACCCAGCCTAACTTCAGTGTAAATTATATTTTATATTCTCCTTAAACTCTTATACTTGCAATATTTTCTTATTTTTAATATCATCATGTAATATAATATAGTATTCTTAATATTCTTTTGGCATATGAATAATCATTTGTTTTCAGTTCTTTATCGGTTGTTAAAAATTTATAACATATTTTTTAATTTCACTAAGGTCACTTTCAAATAGCACTGTGTATTTTCAAGTATGGTGCAGTCAGCTTCTACGAGAGTTCTTCCGGTTTCTCCCTCTCCTCGGCTGTGATATTTCTGTAATTACACTCATTTATATGCTAAAATTATTTATTATTATTGCTTTAACCTACCATTACCTTTTAAGTAAAGAATGGAAAAAAACCCACAATTTTACCTGCATTTATTTCTTCTCGAACAATCTTTTTCTTATACATAAATCCAGTTTTCTTATCTATATAATTTTCCTTCTGTCTGGAAAATGACTTTTAACTTTTTCTGTAGGGCAGGTTTTCTGGCAACAAGTTCCTTCCTTTTGTATTTGTCTGAGGAAGTCCTTATTTCTCATTCACTTTTGAAGGATAATCTCACTAGCTATGGAAACCAGGTTTTAAGTTTGTGACTTTTGTTTTCTGTTTTGTTCCATCATGTTAAATACTTCTCTTCCTGTCTTCCATCAATTTTAGAAATTTCTAGGTTATTACTACCTCCCAAATTTCCTCTATTCTCTCTTAGTTCTCCCTTTGCTCTTCTTATAATGCATATTTTGCACCTTATATTACTGTCTCACAGTTCTTGAATTTGATGTGTTTTGTTGTGTTTTGTTTGTTTGTTTTTTGCCCCCATTCTTTTTTCTCTTCATATTTCAGTTTGGAGTTTCTACTGACATGTGTCAAGCTCCCTGATTGTTTCTTGGCCATGCTCAGTCTCCCAATCAGGCAGTCGTCATTTCTGTTATCATGTTTTTAATTCCTAGCCTTTCCTCTTGTTTCATTCTCAAAATCTCTAGTTCTCCTATATTATTCCTCTGTTTCTGCATCTTTAACACTCTTTTCCCATTAGAACTTTTAAAAATATTAATCAGCATTATTTTTTAATAATTGATTCTATGATTCCGACTGATGATGCTTTTTGATCATGGTTTTGTCTATTCAGACTCTTTTTCTTCCCGTTTGTCATGAGTTACAATTTCTTGTTGAAATGTTAAACTATACATGCACAAAGTTTCAAATGTTTTTAGTGTCCTTGTTTTTTTGTCTCCTGTTAACGTGGGCTTTCCTACGCATTCTTCCTCAGAGACTGTGTCTCACGGGTCTTTCAGCTATAATCTATGATTAGTAGAGTGGAACCAACTCGGTGTGCAGGTTAGGGGTGGTGGAGGGGAGAGAGTGCTCCATAATATTCAAAGAAAATCTCAGTAGATTATTGGGCCTGTGTCTTGGGCTCTTTCCTTCCCCAACGTTTCTTCAGCGGGTTAACTTTTGCTTCTATTATCTCCAACCCCCTTCACTGGCTACAGCATTTCTCCTCTACTTTTTTTTTTTTTAACCAACGTCCCAGTTGACTGTTTATTTTTCCCTTTTGGTTTAACAGGAAGATGAGATGGTGCTAGAGTGAAAGGGATAAATTTCTGGTAAAATATTTTACCCCAGAGACTCTATCTTTATCCTGGTGAATCCTGAAGACTTTATCTTTATATGTACGTGTTGTTTCAAAATAATTACCCCCCCTTTCTCCCATTAGACCCATTAGAATTTTGTTCTCTCATTTTCACCATAGAAATGTGTTGAAGTTCCTGGGGGTATGTGTCACAAAATTGCAAGTTTCCCTACGTATGGAGCCCCAACGTGTTTCTCATTGTCCTGCTTGTCCAGATTTTTAGCCTCCAGCAAATCAAATACAATACTATTTAAGTATTCCAACTGGTTTCTACCTCCAGTAGTTTTGGTTTCAGATAAGGAGATCGATCTCAGCTTGTCTCTCTGAATGTAAGTGGCTCTGCAGATATTGAAGGAATGGTGATCCATAATCTCAGTTCTCTGAGGAGTCCAACAAAAGTTATTAATTTTCAGGTTTCTTTGGCTTTTTCTTGTAAAAGTGAGACTCACAAATTTCAACCTCTTTGCATGTCACAGCTGACACTGGGAGTCCCCATTTGGAATGCATTACATTAATTTTGTTACCTTAGCCCCACTCCACTTCTCTTGCACTACACTGTACGTTTCCCTCAAACTTTTAGAGTATTTTCCAATTCAGGCTCTGCTTTCTTTCTCTCATTGTCAACCACCTGCTCCTCATTAAATTTCCACATACTCGATGCCACAATGCATTTGCACTTGACATTTCTAGAGTTTGGAATACACTAAACAGCCAGCAGAGCGCCCCACCCCCCTTCCATTTCCATCTTCACCATGTAATTTACCCTGAATCCCCAGGAAGAAATTCTGAATTGCCTGCATTCATAATCTAAGTGTGCATATTTCCGTTTTAGCACTTATAATTAGTATTACACCTATTTTTATGCAGCTGTCACCCAACTAGAATTTGTTTCTTGAAAACAGAAAATTAGATCTGGGTATCTAATAGGCATCCTGAAATATCAGCCTATGAAATTTGATTAAACTCACTGGATGGTGCTGCTAGGAGAGTGTGTGGTGGAGTGACTTCACAGCCAGGAACTGAAAGCAGGAGAATATTACAATATCCTAAGTAAGAGGCCCCTACAAAAGCACTTTATTCATGGATGTAGAAATGAAGTTCAGATTCGAGATGCTACATGAAGAAGAATCTATTACTCTTGATGTAAGTGATGGCATAAGACAGATGGAAGAGTCCACACGACTCTAAGGTTGACCAGTTGACATCAATAGTAAAAGTGAGGTCAGGAAGAAGAATTGTTATGTGCAAGTTCAGTTTGTGGCAGATGATAGATTTGAGGCCATCCTGTGACAAAGATCCAGCCAGCTTTTTGAATTATTGAAGCCTGAAGATTGGAATATAGATTGAGGTTTAGAAGGCAATCGCAGTGAAGGGTTTATTGGGTACAAATTATATCAGGACATGACATAGTGGAAAATGAAATAATAAAAATAAAAGAGACACAACATCTGAAATGTGCACAGGGGACTAAAAAGAGAGGGATTAGGAAAAAGGTAAAGATAGTTTAATGCCATTAAAGTCACCGAAGAGGAGTATTACAAGAAAGAATATTATTATTAAAAATGCTAAATTCAGCAAAATGTGAAAAGTGAATTTTTTAAATGTTACATAGGCAATTAGAAATTTGACATGGGAGCATCATGTTATAATAGACAACTAAAAACCCACAGAATAGACTGTACATATAGTAAAAGGAGAATTCCTTTCAAGGTGGATTTCTGTTTAGATAGAATAAAAGAAAGCAAATGGTTAGGGGTCTCAACATAAGTAGTAAGGACAGCTGTTAGAGAAAACTGTTTAATCTTAATAATATCTAATGTTACAGAAGTAACAAGAAAATATGTTCAGAGAAAACCTTTTTCTCCTTTAAAATGTGTTTCTCTCCTTTAATCTCATGGACATGACTACATTGTAAACCAATTAAAATGAGGTAATCCTGTCAAATGAGGTCATTATGTGGGACTCATATAATATGACTAATATCCTTATAAATAGGGAAATTTTGGGTATAAACATGCACAGTGGGAGAATGCCATGTAACCAGGAAGGTAGGCATTGGGGTCATGCTCGACAAGCCAAGGAATGCTAAGGATTGATAGAAAACCACTAGAAATCAGGCAGAAGGCATGACACAGCTTCTTCCCCACACTGCTCTCCCGAATGAATCAGCCCTGCTGACACCTTGATCTTGGACATCTAGCCTCTAGAACTATGAGAAAATATATTTCTGTTGCTTATGTCACCCATTTTGTGATACTTTGTTAAGATAGCCCTAGCAAACTCATGCAGATTTTGGTACCAAGAATGGGTTACTGCTACCACAAAATGTGGAACTGGAAAATATGTAGCATCTAGTAGAGTATTGAGGTGTAGGATTTGAAATGGTCTAGACTGCCTTAAACAGGCTTTTGGTGGAAATATAGCTATTAACAGTGATTCTGGTGAGAACTCAAAAAGAAAAGTAGAAAGCTCTAGAGAAACATCTATCATCTTAAAGAATGCATTTGTCATCATGAACAAAATGTTGCTAGAAGGATGAATATTGAAGATAACCTGGTAGATATCAGATGGAAATGAAGAATATGCTATTGGAAACTGGAGGAAAGACAAACATTCAATATAAAATGGCAGAGGCCTTATTTGAACTGGGTTCTGTTGGATGCAAGGGATGGACTTGGATATTTAGCTGACGAGATTCCTAAATACCAGGCTGATGGTATGCAGTCATTCCTCCTTGTTGCTTATAGTAAAATGCAAGAGGAGAAAAATAAATTGAAGAAGGAACTCCTCAGCAAGAAGAGATTATACTTGACGATGTAGAAAGTTTCAGCATATTCAGAGAGTGCGTTCTTGAGACAGAGTCAAGTGTGCAGCCAGAGGATAGTTAATTAAGATATTAATTACATGTGTGATGCATAATCCAATCAACCACCTCCGCAGAATCCTAGAAATAGAAATATATATTATTCAGAAAAGATCTGTGGAGGACCCTTGTGAAAAATGTCTTGGACTTCTGTGAATTGCATGGGAGGTCAACAAGATTTTTGAGAACCTTATAAAAGCAGAAACCCTGCCAATCTGGACAGGAAGCCAGAATGACATAGAGGGCAGAGCCATTAAAAGAAACATGACCGTGAGGGAAGAGCCATGGATCCAGAGAGCAGAGGAACCTCCTTGGGGTTTCAAAGGGAAGACTGCCCTCCATGGCATAAGGAGTGGGGCCGCCACTCATGGAGGGGAGGGCAGGACAGGTTCTAGAGGACTGGGCTGCTTCACCAGCGAGTCCAAGAAGCAGGGCATCATAAAGCCAAAGACAATTATTCTCAACCCTTAAAATCTAATGGGATTTGCCCTGCCAGGTTTTGCTGGAGAGCTGCAATCTTTTTTTTTTCTTTCTTTCGTCCTTCCCTTCTTCTCCCCTTCCAATTTCTCTCTTATGAAAGAAGAAGGTCTATCCCATGCTTGAAACATCATTGCATTTTGAATGCAAACACCTTATTTTCTGACTGTACTGGTTCACAGATGAATAGCGATTTTGCCTCAGCACAAATCACACCTCAAGACTCACCCAGACCTGATTTAGACGATACTTAGAAGAGACTTTAAACTTAAAGTTGGTACTAGAATGAGTTAAGAAACTTGGGGATATTGGGTTGGGATGAACATATTTTGCATGTGAGAAGGACATGAATTGGGGGAAGACAGAAGGCAGATTGTTATGGGTTGAATTGTGGCCCCCTCTCCCCTTCATATGTTGAAGTCCTTACCTTGAAACCTCAGGAGAGGACCTTCTTTAGATATGAGTTCTTTATAGAGGAAATCCAGTTAAAATTCAGTTATTAGGGGAACTCTAATCCAATATAACTGGTGCTCTTAAAAAAGGTAGAAATTTAGACACAGATATCAACAAATGGATAATCCCATGAGAATATGAAGACAAAGATCAAGATGATGGTTTACAAGCCAAGGGGCACCAAAGATACCAGTGAACCATGAGAAGATAAGGGAGACGTTGGGAACAGATCTCCATACAGTCCTCAGAGGGAACCAATCCTGTTAACACCTTGTCTTGGACTTCTACCTTCCAGAACTGTGAGACAATATATATCTGTTGTTTAAGTCCCCCAATTTATTGGAACTTTGTTACAGCCACCCTATTAAATTTAAATAGTATCATATGGAAAAACAAAACAAGAAAATCTTGTTTGTCTTCAAGAATTAAAAAAAAAAGTAAATTTAACTCTAATTTTGAATTTATTTTGATCTGAGATGTTGTAAATTCATGAAGTGTTCTAATGAAAAATTTTTTTTAAGATTTATTTATTTATTCATGAGAGTCACAGAGAGAAGGGGAGAGGCAGAGACACGGGCAGAGGGAGAGGCAGGCTCCCCCTAGGGAGCCCGACGCGGAACTTGATCCTGGATCCCAGGATCACTACCTGGGTGGAAGGTAGGCACCCAACCCCTGAGCCTCCCAGGGATCCCTAATGAAATTTTACTAGCAAATTGCTTTTAAATATAGGTGTTTCTTTAATGTGTGAAAATATGGATGTTTCAGAACTACATGTAAAATGGATTATTAACATTTTGTATTAAATATTTTGTATATTCACCTGAGAAATTTTCTCATTTTTCAATAGTAAATACTATTGCTAATATTTCTTAATTTTTGTAGAAATTTTGTAATTTTTTGAGATGAAGAGTATTACAGCTCAAGAGCACTGATGTAGATTTTTTATTTTGCTTTGCTTTTTTATTTTTGTTTTATTTATTGATTTCTTTTTCATTCTCAGTACTAAAGATAATTTTGAGATTCTTTGAAAACTGTCTTTCTCCTATTTTACCATTAGCACTCATTATAACTAAGGACTTTCCCCAGCTTTGAGATATAACTGACATAAAACCTTTTTAGGTTTAAAGCATCCACTGATGGTGCCTGGGTGGCTTAGTTAACTGTCTGCCTTTGGTTGAGGTCATGATCTCAGGGTCCTGGGATCAAGCCCCATGTAGGGCTCCATGCTTAGTGGGGAGTTTGCTTCTCCCTCTCCCTCTCCCCTTCCCCCTCTTTCTCCCTCTCCCTTTCCTCCTGCTTATGTTCTCTCTCTCTCAAATAAATAAATATTTTTAAAGCATCCACTGAGTTGTCTTGATACATTTACTATACTGCAAAATGATTACCACCATAGCATCGTCAGCTAAAACCTCCATCCAGTCACACAATTACTATTTCTCTTTTTTTGTGGTGAAAACAAGTAACTTTGTGCTATCATAATATGGTTTATGAGAGTGAAAATTGCTCTCTCATCCATTAGATTTGTTTTCATTTCATTTCATTCTAGAGGTGAACATTCTTTAAGAATTTGTTTACATCTTATTCTATGGTATTTTCAATATTAAAATGTAATTAAAGTAGAGATATCTTATTTTTGAAACAGCTGTCTGACTTTATTATGTCAAGAGGAGCCATAAATTCCCTTTCTACCCTCTACCCCAGAATTTCATATGCTTATTTGAATATTACTTTAGTTTTCTTTTATCCCTTATTGTCAACTGAAATCTTTCTCAAAACTAACAATCCTTATGTATTGATTTTCTACATTATTATGGAATGGTTCCTAATGCCCATTGATACTCTATATAATTCGACATACTTAAGAGAATATGACTAGTTATAATCTATAGAAATCATAAGGGAAGTAAATTATACAAATTTAGATTCTTTCTCTAAAAGAAAGCAAAGCAAAATTGTAAATCATGCAGTAAAATAATATACCCTGTAGTTCTCTATTTTTTTACTTAATTTTATAGGCAAAAATGCAAAAAAAAAAAGCCCAAAATTAATCACTGTTAGACATGTTTACTTTAGAAGTCACATAAAAATTCCAAGATAAAATCTAGTATAAGAGGTTGAACAGAATTTTATAAGATTCACTTATTGTTAACAATTGATATGAACATGATCAAATGGTGACTTTTGTCACCATCTCTGCTTTCAAGCTATTCTTTTTTACCGTAGCCTATTTCTGCTTGAGGTTTTGTCCTGGTCTATTCTGAAACATGTCCTCTCATGAACGCCAGTGACTTCTCTCCTGCCACTTCCATTGGCCTCTTCTCTGTCCTCATTCTCATTACCCTTTTCTTCTTGTATGGTTTCCTACAGTCTGGACACTTAGACCCAGAATCCTTTGTTCTCTCCATCTTTCTGATGGAGAGCTCTCAGTCCTAGGTTCTCCATCAGGTCTCTTTCTAGGTGAATTCATCTAGGTCCATGGCTTTAAATAGCATCTACAAAATGATGACTCTGAATCTCCATCTCTAGGTCTTTGTTTACCCCTGGTAGAGATGGGACTCTACCAGGCCTCTTACCATGTGCAAAATAGAAATCTTCTCTTTTTAAAGATTCTATTTATTTATTCATGAGACAGAGGGAGAGGGAGAGAGAGAGAGAGAGAGAGAAGCAGACTCTCCACGGGGAGCCTGATGTGGAAGTTGATTCTGGGACCCCGAATCAATTCTGGGACCTGAATCAACATTCAGGTCATGAGCCAAAGGCAGACACTCAGCCATGGAGCCACCCAGGCGTCCCAAAAATAGAAATCTTGATCTCTCTTCTATACAAAGTATTTCCATTATGCATTTTCTGGATCAGTTAATGGAATCAATATTCATTATGTTGTTCAGAACACAAACATAAAAATAAATCTTTGATTTTCCTCTCTCACTTACAGTCTACATATATCCTTTCAACTATACACATACCAATCACTAACCTATGGATTAATCAGGAAAAACAGAACTGGTGGGATAAAGATACACATAGAGAATGAGAGAGAAAGGGGGAGAGAGAGAGAGAGAGAGAGAGAGAGAGTTTTAGGTAATTGGTTAATGCTATTGTGCGAGTGGCATATTTAATAGCCATGGGCAAGTCAACATCTATAAATTCTAGCCAGAGTTGATGGTGCAATTCTGAGTCTGAGCAAACTCTGGAAGCAAAATTCTTTCTTCTTTTTCCTTCCTTCAGTCTTTTCTCTCAAGACCTTCACCTGATTGAATGAGACACAAAACTATCACAGAGTAATCTCCTTTCCTCAGAGTCAGCTCATAAACATGTTATCCATAACTAAAAACTACTTTCACAACAGCGTCTAGACAGGTGTTTGATGGAACAACTGGACATGGAAGCCTAAGCAAGCTGGCACATTATATTAATTTCATTATAAGCTACAATTTACTAAAACTCCTCAGATACTCCCTAGTGCAATGATCACCATTGTTCATTTGGACCATTCGATGACCTTCAAAGTCATCATCGTATTTTCACTTTTGCCTGACCCTCCCCATGGATTCATTCTACATCTATCACCAGGAGTGAACTTGTAAACTTTAACTATAACCACAGTTGTGTCATGCTCATACTGAAAACCTGGGCTTCTCTTCACCTAAAAACAAAATCTCAAAAGCTTGCAATGGGCTATAAGGTCATAAAGGATTCTTTTCTGTAATCTTCTGAATTTTATCTGACTACCTTCTCCCACACTCTCTATACTCAAAACGCACCAACCTTCTAACATTTCCTCATTCACAACAACCTTGTTCCCATCTTATGGCATTTAGTCAACTGATCTCTCCTGGAACTTTCCTCCCCCACATCTTCATATGACTGACTCTTTTCCCATGCAGATTTCTGCTTGCCTTTTGCCAAGTGAAGAACTTTCCCTCACTTCCTTCTTAAAATAGTGACTCCCTCCCCTCAACTCAGTTATCTTTGATCTACTTACCTACCTGGAATTTATTATATTATGTTATGTCATATTAATTTTTTCTCTATTCATTTTTTTGTTATTAGGTGTATCACTAGGAGTTCAGGCCATTAAGAAAAAAGCTTCTTCAAACATATTCCTTTCTCTGTCTTCAACACTTTAAATAGTGCTTAGAATGTCATAAGTACTTAATAAAAATTTTGTCGAACAAATGAATGAACGTCTAACAAAAAATATATGTCTTTTATTACAGTCAAACACAAATTGCTTTACTTACCACTTTACTTAGTAAGGCCAAAATTTAAACGTTGCATATAAACTTTATTTTTTGCATACAATCTTTTTAATAAATGGTAGAAATAACAAGCTACTAAACTCCAGCTACTTAAAATGTTATTAATTTTCAAAAATAGCAATACCATATTCTGAAAGAAGTTTCCTCATTAACAATTATTTTCAAACAAATGGTAGTATTCCTTTTGAAAATAACATAGTTGAGAGAAATGATTTTCCATACTTTCAACATAGATAGACTTTAATTTCTATATCTTAGATATTCTTTTCTATTATTTAGGAACTCATTACTACAGTTTTTGACCTCTTTGAGAAAAAGCTGAATAAAAGTTATTGTTTTGTTCATTCATTCACTCATTCACTTATTTTGAAAGTATGTACACATTTTTATGGGTCCTGCTTCTAGGAGGCATTCACTATGAACTTTGTCACAAAGTTCAAAACATTTCAAGTTAAAGAAAATCATGACTTTGGAAACATATTAAAGAGAGAACTTTTCTAATTCATTTTCAATTTTAAGAGACATATTATTACATTATATTTACAAATTCTTATTGTTTGAATTAAATTTGCATATGTTGTAAATTTAATAAGATTGATTCAAAAAAAGAATACTTAGGGATTTGGTATTACAAAGATTGCTTATTTTCAGCTTGGAATTTTTAACATAAGTATACAAACAAACACAAGCAATGTTTACACCAAGGCATTGCAATAGTTATTAAGCAGAAATAAATTGATTGCATTTTTGTACCCTACAGCTCAGCAGAAATATCATTAGATTGCAGTTAAAGATGAAATACATTGATTCATTTTAAAAGTAAAGAAGAAAATGTTGAATAAGAAAATTTAAAAATCGCCAACCATTTGATCTCTGTAAATAGTTTTTTGTTCCCAGTCTGCATTATAATAGCCGAAAGTTGGAAATACTCCAGATATAACAACAATGTGTAAATTTCCTATACATTTTAAATTTTAATAAATTTTAGCAATATATTTCAAAACTGAATGGTTTTGAAAATATTTGCTTTGGTTTGTTTTTATTCTCATTTTCCCTTCCTTTATATAAACTATTTTCCTACATTTAGTACCAGAGTAGAAACTATTTTTGTCATTTACTCTTAGAACTTTTCCTCTCCATGTAGAACAAGGTCCAGAAGGATTTTTCCAATGAATAAATGTAAAATTGGCAAATTACATTTGTTTTTGCTGTTGTCACAAAAAACTGAAAGCGAACAATAGGAGGCAAAAACTCCTACTTGCCAATATGAATTGCTTGACTCTCTTTTAGGACTTGTGGAGGAGGTTTATGGTCCTTAGACCCACACCCAATTATAAGACATAAAATATTTCAGCTAAGCCATTCAAATAAGAGTATAAATGAGTGTTATGTGGTTGTGTATGTGTGTTTGTATACACACTTACATTTTTGAAGCTTTGTGTGTATGTAATGCTTTGTGGTTTTTTTTTCTTCCTACTTTGTCTTCCATAAGAAGATGGTAGTGTCTAATTTTTATTAAAAATAATTTTATCGTTACACAGGAAAGGGGAGGAAAATACTTTTATTTTCAAACTGGAAACAATTCAATATAAAATATGGCTTACAATTTACAATGTAAACTGTAAAGCTTAAAACTTAAGCTTACAATGGCTTACAGTTGCTGGGACCAAGAGCATCCCTGGGTAAAAGAGCTGGGATGGTGCCTTGTAATTATCAAGTTGAGCGTGCTCAGATCACACAAGCTAAAACATAAGCACTATGTCCTTCCTCCACTAAACTTAAAGAATTGAGTGCCTGGATTTATCTATTGTTCTAGTTCCATTTTAGACCAATCGATGCAGACAGTATAAAGCCAACACTTGGCAAGGTAGCCATTGTAGAAGCTAATTACTTTGATATATGTTTTTTTTTTTTTTTCTAACCTGGGCCTCCTCTCTTCCCTAAAACTCTCATGCTTTGTCATGTGGAATCAAATCTTCATTAATATCAGCCAACCAGCCAACCAATCTATTAAACAAGGAAACAACAAAGCTCCCTTTATCACCTATGATCACATTCTCAGAGGGATCCCTCCATCCTCTTACTTTAGCTGAATTCTGACTTACCACTGTAGATGCCATTTCACTTTCACTGTTTCCAGATAGAGACTCTAAGTTCTCCTATCTCTTTCACCACCGAATCAAGAGGTAAGTCGTTATTTTCATTGTTTATTGTCGCCTTAAGTCAATTACTATTCTACAAGTTTTCTTTTTAATGTATGTAAAACAATGGCCAACAGAAACATGAAAAGATGCTCCATATCAATCAGATATGACCTTATGCCTATCAGAATGTCTAAAATAAAAAACCCGAGAAGTAACAAGTGTGGCGAGGATGTGGAGAAGAAGGAGATTTCATGCACTTTTTCATGGGAATGCAAATTGGTGCAGCCACTGTGGGAAACAGTATGGCAGTTCTTCAACAGTTTAAAAATAGAATTAAAAAAAATTAAAAATAAATAAATAAATAAATAAATAAATGAATAAATAAATAAAAATAGAATTCACATACAAACCAGTAATTCCACAACTAGGTATTTACCTAAGAAAATGAAAACACTAATTTGAAATGATAAACGCACCCCTATGTTTATTCCAGCATTCCTTACAATAGTTAGGCTATGGAAGCAACCTAAATGTCTCATTGATAGATGAATAGCTAAAGAAGACATGGCAAATTTATACACTGGAATATTACTCAACCATAAAAAAGAATGAGATCTTGCCACTTGTAACAACAAAGATGGACCTAAGGGTATAATGATAAGCCTAATAAATCAGAGGAAGATAAATATCATGTTTTCACACATATGTGGAATTTAAGAAACAAAACAAATTTTTAAAAAGACTTAAATAATAGACGTAAATACAGAGAACACCATAGTGTTGCCAGAGGGGAGGTGGATGGGTGAAATAGAAGATTAAGAGTACACTTATAGTGAGCGCTGAGAAATGTACAAATTTGTTGAATCATTATATTGTACATTTGAAACTAATATAACACTGTATGTTAATTTTGTTTCAATAAAAATCATAATAGAAGAAAAGAAACTCACCTCTCTAAAAATATGTATAAATAGCATTAAATGAACAAAAAATGTAGTAAAAGTAATGAAGCAATAAGTGAGCAAATAATAAACCAGCAAATGAAAAAGCATCCTTTTTTTTTTGCCAGAATCTTACCAGTTGACTCTATTATATTATTCTTCTCCATATTTTTATATGTTCATTTTGTAATGACTTGGCTTCTCACTTTCAACTGTAGTTTCTACTGAAATTCTTGATACTGTCTTGAGTAAACCTACCAGCATCTTGATCCTAGTTTCTTTGCCTGTTTTAACTATTTCAGTTTAAGTATCCTTATCCTTTATCCACTATATTTTGAAGCAAAAAATCATCTGACCTACAAAGCCACTCAATAAATCATTTAATTTTCTGCCCATAATCTATTGGCCTTTCAGCAAGCTCATTGAAACACTCTTATAGTTCAATGCTGCAAATATATATATAATATATTATAATAATATATAATTTATATTTATTATTATTTATTAGTATTAAATTATTTAATAATATCAAATTTAATATTTCAAATTATTATATTAAATTATTTATTTACTATTTAATTATATGTTTATATGTGTGAATATATACATTTGTATACATACACAAATATATAGATATATTTATTGTATATATGCATACATGTATGTATACATGATCTATATTATGTGTATATATATATACAAATTACAAAAATTTAAAATTTGTGTATATATAATAATCTTATGCATAATTATTCTTGCCAAATATCTTATTGTTTTGTCATTTTGTGGTTTATTCAATTCATTAGAACTCTAAGTCTAAATTAATCCATTTAGTCACTCTTTCTACAGTAAAGCTGCCAAAATGCAATCATGCCAAAAGATAAATTCAAGGTACTACACATTTACTGAATTCAACTCTGTTTCAAAAAAGTGTGAAGGTTTCATCCATTGCTATAATCATTATAAAACGTCCCCAGCCTGCTCAATATCTGCACCATTCCTATAACTTTCCTTTTACTTTAACACTTTCATACTCTACCTACTGAGAAAATAGAACACATGAAGACGTGGTTTTTGCTGCTGTAAATGAACATGCATCTAAATTTTATTCATTTTCTCTTAGTTTCTTCCAGTTTCAGTGAAGAAAATGTAATTTCTCCATTCCCTACTTCTACGACGACCCTTGTACAATTACTCCTCCTCACACCTTCGAAGGATCATTTGCTATCAATGATCCTACCTATCAAAACATGAACAGGATTAAATATCTAGTATAAATGCAGTCAGAATAGAGGCAAAAGCAGCAAAAAATTGTCATCATATCAATTTTCCATTTAACAATAATATCTCCCTTCACGTTCACAGACAAATTTTAAAAATACTTGTTTACACTGAAATTTCTCAAAATGCGTTCATCTGCTCACTCATGAATCCTTTCCAAGGCGGTTACTTCCTTCATCAATATATGTATTCAGGTTTGGTAAGTGTATCTATATTATTCATGTCAATAAAGCCAACATACTTTCTTTTTTATGTTATTTGATTTTTCAGCAGCATTTGAAACTGCAGTTCTCCTTTATGAAATACTCATAATACTTGGCTTGCTTGATATTATTATTCTGTTGGTTTTACCTTTTCTCTTCACTTGACTGTCTCTGTAGAGAGATGGTGGGTGGGGAGGGCAGATGCACACTCAAGCTATATGACCTGTGGTGTTGCTAATACTGCATCAGTTTTTAGTCACTCCTATTCCTAGTGAAATAATATCCAGAAATGAGGATGAACAGCAGGGCATGAGTTATCTAGGCAACTATTGTGAAGATCAAGGAATGGAGGAAAGACAAAGAGAAAATATTATTAGAGAAAAGCATCTTAGGACGTAAAGAAGATAATGAAGTCCCTCAATTGATTTCATGTGCATCTCTTCTATCTTTATTACAATTCAGAGTTGCCCACACATAATACTCTAGAAGTAAATTTGCAATTACCTGGGAAGCTGGCTAAAAATGGTTGATGACTATATCCTGCCTTGGAGCTTTTTTTTTTTTTTTTTTTTTTCTTGAGTAAATTTGGAATAAATCTAAGAATAGATATTTTAAACTAGTTCTATGGGTGATTTTCATGAAAATGGTTTGGAGACTCTAGTTTGAAAACTAAGTTTATGTTTATGTTAAACTTGCAGAAGATTATTGGAATGTTGTGATACCTTCTCAGTTACTTGAAACTCGTGTTAAGGGGAAAATAATAGTCTAATCATGTATTTCTAGGATATTGGAGCAAATCTTAGTAGTAAGGGAAAGGCAGATTTTGAGATTATTATAAGAAAAAGGCTTCTAAAATCAGAGACATAATACATTGAAACTAGTTTTTTTTTTTTAATAGAGATTCACATTCCCTAATATATTAGGGTAGACATAAAGAAATAGAAGGACATGATTATAGTCAAAATAGTGTTTGCATTTGGAGACAAGAGGGGCTGTCATTAGGATGGAGCACTAGGCATAGATTTAGAGGTGGCTGTCATAGCTTTATTTCTTGGTCTAGGTAGTGCTTACAAGGGTAACAATCTTTGTCTTTTCCCTGTAATAATTCTTTAAGTTTTATATTTTATATAGTTAGTTGCATATTAAAAATATTTATATAAAGACTTAATGGTTGACCATGGGTAAGAGCTTATAGTAGAGAAATCCATAATGCATCTCCAAGGAAATATCTAACTCAAATCTTGTAATCCTAAAAAAAAAAAAAAAAAAAAAAAAAAAAAACAAATCTTGTAATCTTGATAATCAAAATGCATGCTTAAACTTTTGCAGCTTGATGATTTTTCTAAACTGTAATGTACTTTGAAAGAAACATATTGCCTAAAGACAGAAGGTCTCCCCAAATCATCATTCTTTTTTCTTAAGATTTTATTTATTTATTCAAGGGATATATATATATATATATATATATATATATATATATAGAGAGAGAGAGAGAGAGAGAGAGAGAGAGGGTGGGGGGAGGCAAAGACGTAGGCAGAGGGAGAAGCAGACTCCCTGTGTGGAGCCCAGTGCAGGACTCAATCCCAGGACTCTGGGATCACACCTTGAGCTGAATGCAGATGCTCAACCACTGAGCCACCCAGTCATCCCTCAAATCGTTATCCTGTTGTGCTTTTAGTTCTGGTCGGGTTTGATTTCATAAATTTTATTTTCTTGTATGCAGGTTTTTGTTTTTTGAGGACTACATTCTGTCTTCATAATCAACAGGTTCTACTGAAAGGGATTTTAAAAGTCTCTTTACATTTTCAATAATTTATGAATGAGAATGAAAAAATAATATTTTAAATTATCAAAATCCATAAACAAACAAAAATTCATAAATAATAAAGGAAATGATCTGAGGAGAACCATCACTAGAAATACAAGTTATCACATGAGTTCAAAATCAGTAATGAGAAATATTTTATAAATGTCAGCAATGAGCAAGTTTATTAATAGTCATTAACTCTAGGAAACATATTCAGACTGGTAATTAATGTGTATTTACTCTTAAAAATTACTCAAGAAATGTTACACTGTGTGTGGAACTAGAAGTTAAATAAAAGATTAGAATCAAACAAATCTTAATGTTGAGAACCCTTTTGAGTAAGTGAGAAACTTTATATATTCATTCCGAAGCCAATTAAAACACTATGAAGAGATAAATTCCTTTAATACAGTGTATTCCCAGTTTTAGCATTCTTTGAACTTCATAATTGTCTTCATTATATTGTGCATTGCTTTACAGAGTCTAGTATCAGAAATAAAGCAAATTGTGTTGAATTCTGAAGCATTTTCCTCGTAGACTTAAAGATTAAATTTCTCTCTTATGGCTGCAGAATGAGTATTGCATTTTTCAGCCGGTTAATCCTTACAATCTATTGCCCAATCTCAATTCCCACAAAAAATAAAAAGCTTGTTAAAAGAAGATAAGAAGTTATCACCTCACTGAGGACTAATTCTTAGTTTCTGGAAAAAATCATATTCCAGTGAAATTCTCATGTAAATTAAATTAAAGGTAAAAATGCACTTAATAAACACAAGATAGTTCTAAAGAGATTAGTACTGCATTGAGATCACTACCATGTACCAGTTAACTCAGTTGGAGAATGTCGTTTATGAGGCCAAGACATTGGCCTCATACAGTCGCAGCACCCCATGGGCTAATTAATTTTGCTCAGAAGAAAGTTGTTTCCTCTTAACTGACTTCGATAGAGCAAACAGTTGCACAAACATGAGTCGTTTGTTGCAAATAAGGGGTGAAATATTTTAATATATTTGTATACGTCTGTGATTGTTAAGTCTTTTGGGCTATAGAGGTCAAAATATGATCTAACAAATGCTATACTCTTCTGCCTAGAAAATCAACTTACACTAAACAATGCACACAATTTCTTTCTTTCTTTTTTTTTTTTTTCACAATTTCATATAATCCACAGAGCCCTGGAGTCCATCCATAGGTTGCCTGCTGCTTAAGGTTCAGAGTAAAAATACCTGGAAAAAAAAATTCACTCAATAGAGGGAAAAAGTCAAAATTAGAACATCTATTAAGCTTGGAGTAGTTTTATTTTCATGTATAGAAAAGGCATATTAATTCATATTATTTCTTTTAAAACTATCACAAAGGTTATTGAAGAGTTACAACACTTCCGTGACGATCAATTGAAAAGCTACCCAAGGTGGCGATTTATTCATTTTGATTTATTTAATTCAGCAATTTCCCTTAGGCTTTAACACTTGAACAGATCTTAATAAGAAATGACTTTCTTGAAATTAAACAGTAGGAAACCAAAGCAGTGATAGAAATCCCCCAAGTATCCTCACAAAGAGTGGTCTCCTGACCTATCTGTCACTTATCTCATGAGAGTGTTAAATATGAAAACAAGGAGCATTATTATGAACAAACCTGTCTGCAATTTGTTCTCTGCTATCCAAACATCACCTTGCCTCTGGTCATCTACCAAAAATTTCTATCAGGAAATTAACTATTAATCAAGAGTGCTTTTCATTTCGTAATTAATACTTCAGTTTCCTAATTAGCAGGTAGATGTGGTGGGATGGCACGCCACAGTCTATTTTGACCTCCAAATCTACTCTCGTGGACTCCGAAGCCTAGAAATCCACAAGCTGTACTGTCACACTTCTTGCATCTGGGGTTTAAATGATCTCCTTCAAGAAATAAATAAATAAATAAATAAAAATAAATAAATAAATAAATAATGAAAAAAAATAAATGATCTCCTTGGAACTCGGGTTCTGGGTGCTCTTTGATGATCAGGACAATTATATGACCCCCGAGTTCAGAATCTAGGTAAAGACTATTTCAAATCTGGGCCTCCAGATTGCTACTAAGAATCTTAGGAGTTCCAGCGTAGTTTGGGAGCCAAAAGAATTCAACAAGGAATCTGGGACATCCTGAAGGGAGAGAGATCTTAGAGTCAACAGCCTTCATTGCTCTTGTGAGTCAGCAGTTTCCAGATTCTTTGGTGTCTAAACGGCTCAAAAATGCAGCTTCCCCAGGCAAAACACACAAGTGGCTCAAGCCCGCATCGGTATTCTCTGTTTGCTAACATTTTACTGAGCGTACCCTATGTATCAGGCTCTGTTGCTAAAGTTATGAGTGTGTTGGGGAAGAAAAATAATTTTTCCTCTCTCCTTCTGGGCTCTTAGCTGAGACATCTGTAATAAAAGATGTATTAACAAGAAAAAAAATAGCAGCTCCTTTGGCAGGACAATTCTAGATGCTGTTCAGAGAGAGAGTATCCATACGGTCAAGCTTGGAGCCTGTCTTCTCCAGCTATTCCAATATTTATGTAAGAACCTAAATCCCTGCATTAACTTCACATCCTCTAACTTTACCACTTTATTTTCTCTTGTGCGCATCAAACACTAACTGATCACAGGACAGAGAAGCAAAAGAGAATAAACTAGTGATGGTGTAACACAGAATGTTGAGGTTGTGTGTTGTCTTCTCAGGCTGCCGTCACAGGATGCGTACATAACAGGACTGTATGGTCTAGACAACGTTTTATTGTCCCACAGCTCTGAAAGCTGGAGGTCCCAGATCAAGGAGCTTGCAGGGTTGGCTTCTGGGGAGACATCTCTTCCTGGCTTGCAAAAGACTGTCTTTTCTCTACCTTCTGTTCTCACATTTCCTTTGTGCATCTGCAGGGGAAAGAGGTTTCCGACGTCTCTTCCTCTTCTTAGGATTTCATTTAATCTTGTTTATCAACATAAAGGCCCTATTCTAAATATAGCCACATTGGAGATTAGGGCATCAATCTATGAATTTGGGGGGAGGAGAGCAATTGGACAACTTGTTTTCATACGATACACCATGTTTTTTTTTTTTTTTTAACTGAAGATTTAATTGGCTTATTGGGTGATTTACAATTGAGCAGCATCTTATCTAACATGTAGAGGGGAGCTCCACTGATCAAAATAAAACAGAGGTTTTGGTTTTGGGGATGCCTTGGTGGTTCAGTGATTGAGTGTCTACCTTTGGCTCAGGTTGGGATCCTGGGACCAAGATCCACATCAGGCTTCCCATGGGAGTTTTTTGCTTTGTTTTGTTTTGTTTTTTGGTAAGAATTAGGCCTTTCACAATTGTGGGAGGAGCTGGGGATGCAAAGGTCTGGGAGGGGCTGTGGAAGACCAGAGGAGTCACCAGCCAGCCCATCTGAGAAGTCAGGCACATCTAGCTGGTGAGGTGGGGCTGTAGAGGGAAAGCAGGTGGAGGGATCTTTGGGAGGCTGTTGTCTAACCTGCCAGGTGTCTAGAAGATGGAGGACAGCTGTTGGTCAGCAGGGCTGGCAGTTGGGATGACAGCTGGATGATAAGTTAGGGAGAGTGAGGGTGAGCACAGCCTCTGCCTGTGTCTCTGCCTCTCTCTGTGTCACTCATGGATAAATAAATAAAATTTTTTTAAAAAGTTGTTTTAAAAGTTTAAATTCAAGTTAGTTAACATATATGTATTATTAGTTCCAGGGGTAGACAACATGTGGTGTTTTAAACACACACACACACACACACACACACACACACACCCTGTCAACCTGAGGTGTGCAAGAATAGAGAATGCTATCATAACTTACCCTCTTCCATGAATGACAATCATTGCTGTCAGTACAGTTGATATCGGAGAGAGTTAATTTTCTCTCTATGGTTGATGGCTATAATCTCTGATGCCTGGAAAAGCACCTGGTACTGAATATATGTTGTAATATATTTGTCAATATTGATTGTCAAATCCTCATCTTCCTATGTAAATTATTTTCCTTCTATAGCCTTCGAGAGCTTCCCTGCCTTTTCTTCTTTTTAATAACCTGTCAACATCTTACTAGAGACATATTTAAAAATAAAGCCATCATATTAGATTCACTTTCATCATTGACACCTGTGGGATAAGTACCAAAATCTAACACTGTGTCTTTCTTTTTATTTAAGAACCTGACAGTCTGCCCACAAACTACAATATCATTCCTCCTTTCCAATTGCTTTCGGAGACAAAATGAAACAAAAACTGGAGTAACATTTAATCCACCCGAGAATTTTGTTGGCTCTACTTGGAAAATATATTTGTAATTTATCACTTCTAACTACTTCTATTTCCAACACCCTGTTTAAACCCCTATAACTTTCTCTTTGGTGACAACCTCCAAAAAAAGCTTTTCCTGATACAGCTTCTGTCCTCTTCTAATTTCCTCTTCAAGAATAATCCTGTTAAAATGAAGTCCAAACATGTTACACCTTTCCAAAAAAGCCACATGGATTTCCTTTCTCACTCCTGCTAAAAGCCAAAACCCTTATTAAGTTCTCCAAGACCTTTCATTATGTGGCCCCATTAACACCCTGAATCCAGCCGGATTTACTGCCTGGACCCTGTGTTCATTCCACTCAGTCATCAAGGTCTCCTTGCTCTTCTGAAAACAAGTCACAGATGTTGTATTTGCTGATTCCACTACTTAGCGTTATACACTTGGCTAGCAACTCCATGTTCTCCAGGTTTTGTTGAAAAGCCATCATTCATTAATAATCTTTGTCCTTGTAAGAGTTGTTTTCTATAAGGAAAACATTGCTTACTTCCTAGTTATTATCTATGTTATTTGAATGCTATTTAAGATGGTCCAACTATATCTGTGCCTCCATTTGTTCTAAGTAAAATTCTAAATATCTAAAATGATAACTTTAATGCTAATTTTCTTTTACATGTTTACAAAATGTGTTAAAATTATGCAAAGAACCCAGGACTTACTTTCCATTTACCTTCTAGAGAAAACTCTATGCCAAGCTGACATAAGTATGTTAAGTTTAGACTTTGTTGGGACGCCTGGGTGGCTCAGTGGTTGAGGGTCTGCCTTCGGCTCAGGGTGTGACCCTGGGTCCTGGGATGGAGTCCTGCATTGGGCTCCCCGGAGGGAGTCTGCTTCTCCCTCTGCCAGTGTCTCTGCCTCTCTCCTCTCTCTCTCTCTCTCTTTCTCTCTCTCTCTGTCTCTCAGGAATAAATAAATAAAATCTTAAAAAAAAAGAAGTTTAGATTTTGTTTTTTGGTTAAAGCCTGTATTTTTTCTTTTAAAATATATTAGGCCTACTTTACATTTTGCTCTATTTCTCATCATGGGTCATAAAATGTGTTAATTTAATTATAGCCCATTAAAAAGGAGAATAAAACAAGTTTGGGATGAAGCATGTGGAAAAAAATGACTACAGAAACTCAAAATGCCAATAAATCTAACATAGATACAAATATTCACTAGATAAAAGCATATGGAGAATGGTATCTTTGTTTTAAAGAATTTAAGCACTATTTCTCTGTAATTAGAATGTCCAATGGGATATGAGAGACTTAGGAAGAATCCAGTATTAATGAATGTCACTTAAATGTTTGTGTCTCTTATATATAGCTATTTGATATCTCTGATCACTTGTTTTGTTATTGTTGAATATGTGGTGTTTTTACACCAGTTAAATAAAATTCAGCATCTATAGCTACATGGACGTTGATTTCTGGAAGAGGGTTTTCTGACTTGCTCTTTACCATTTATATGCTTTGAAGGCTATGTAAGCTTGAGTAATTCTTTATAATTAACAAAGATTACCTTGGGTTTTGCAAAATTTTAGTTATGCAATGTACAAGAGGACTAGAGTGGTTAGAATAGGCATGTTGATAAAAAAAATACTTGCATCAATATTTGACAGTCTACATTTTAGCAAGGAGCTCTGGGCAAGAAAAGAATAAAATGATTCTGATTTTGTTATAATGGCAACAACTATAAAAATTAAAGCAGAGTTACTATCAGGTGAATTTTTTTTCCACTCGGGTATATATATGTTATGGAAATAATGCCATAGTATCTGCTAAAAATGGCTTAGCATTCTAATGAGATTTTAAAATCTTGTATGCTAATTTCCCTATATAACTTTGCATTTCTGTTTAGCCAAATAACACTTTGAACCCTTTAGTAAAAGAACATATTACATTAATCAGATTATTATCCATGATTTTTTTTCCTATTCCAACACTTAACAATTACATAGCATGTCCGTCTCTCATCTAGGGCCTAGAGTTGAAAAAAGATCAGATAACAGATGGGGAATAACTTTTGGTGTTGCAGCTCAAAACAGAAGAAGGAATAGAAATATCATTAATGGGAAATTTGCCAAGAGGAAATCAGTCTTGAAGAACTTACAAGATTTTATTGTGTTATAGTTACTTGACATTAGGGAATTTATATACATATACATTATTAAATATATAATTATATAACCCTAAACCTATCTATATCTATACATACATATCTCTATCTCTATCTATCTATATCTATCTATCTATCTATCTATCTATCTATCTATCTATCTATGGTTTGTCTATTTGCCAATGATTTACTGCCAGTCTGAAATGTCCACCTGGAGAGAATACCATAACTGGTAATATACATCAAAGACCGAAGAAAAAATAGTAAGGAAGAATTGGGATACCAGAGCACTGAAATGTTTGAAGATCATTAAAGATGGGAGAAGACAGGGTTCTAAAAAACCAAACTGATGTCCTACCAATATGAGGAAAATTCACCCCTGGGAGTGAGGACCTGGGAGAAAAAAAAAAAAAAAAATCCCTACTTACTTAGGAGTCAGGAAAGCTTGGACTAAGCCAGTGGACCAATCCAATATACTGACTCTAATTTGAAAATTTGTGTTTTAGAAAATGTAATTCACGCCAATAGAAAGAGGTTTATTGTATACAATTTCTGGATTCTATCTATGTGGAATCAGCTAACAGCAAGTGCCAGTAATTTTAGTATCTCATCCTCTTGTGCTATAACCAAAGAGTGATTCTCATGAAACAGAGCTCCCCATCAATCAAGGTAAAATCCCTCAGGAGTGTTTCTTCTGACACTCAAGTTAGTGGAGGAAGTTTATTCTACCTAAAAGAGATTGGAGAGCATGGGATAATAGAGATAGATTTAACGGACTATGAGCATAATTTCTATTATTTAATTAGATAGATTTAACGGACTTTGAGCATAAGTTCTATTATTTAATTAGCAAACTGTTTTATTATATTCTGAGGAATCTGACTCCCTTTGCCTTTAGTTCCTAAAAGTTGATTATGATTAAGGCAAACTGACTTCTAACTCCAAATCACTTCCTCTGCTGACTGCCTACGGGGCAGCCATATTACAGTTTAATCCTAACCTTTCAACAAGAATCTTATTTCAATTTGATAGTCACACAGTTCATCACTATTTCATTTACCACTTGTGTAGAAGCATAATCACTCACTGGTATAGATGACTAAAATTATTCATGCTATTCCCTTGAAATTCCTACTTAAAAATATAGAGAAATAATCAGTGCACATGTTTTATTGGCATAACCCTAAACCTATGTTTAATAAACATTTTAGCAAATCTAAAAATATCATGGTAGATAAGTTTGACACTTTTACATCCCTTTAAACTTGCAACCAAGCTTTCTTTTAAAAATGATTAAGAAAACAAATTAAAAGAGAAAAAAGAAGTCTCCTCTCAACTGAAGCGTTCTGGTTTACAGTTTATACAAGAAGCCACATTTAAACTCAATAAAAACCTGTAAGAAAAGCTCTGGAGATTAATCCTTAAACTATATCTATTGTATTAACAGATAAAAATAACTTCAAAATAGAGACTCTTCAGTAAGGGTTTCATAGATATGTAGAGCCCCTCACAGATGAGACACCAGAAAACAAACTCCTTTAGCTCTGCTATCAAAGATCTGAAGGACGCAGCCAGAGGAGAAGTCTATCTCAACAAACCTACCACAGGTATCTTTCAAAGAAAAATCAGTATCTTAAAATGGAAAGAAAACCCTCATTTTAGATACTAAAATATGGCCTCTATACTTCAAACAGAAATATTTTATTTCTTTTCAGTTATATACAAATCCTTGGCTATTTCTACAAAAACGAACTAACTGTTCAAGAATTAGGGTCAGAGTATGATGGTTGCATTTTTATGGGAACTACCAAGAGGATGTCACAGTGCTTGTCTGAGCCTGATTCTATAATTCAAAGATTAAGCCAAGAAAAATTCTACCTAGGATGGAAAATCAAACCATCAAGAGATATCTAGGGATTCAGATAGTTTTCTTAGGAAGATGGAAAAATTATTATTTATTGGACCTAATAATAAAACTTGCAACTATTATTTTTATTTACTGGTGGGTAAAATTATGCCTTGTTTTATTTTTTTTTTTAAATTTTTTTTTTAATTTTTAATTTTTATTTATATATGATAGTCACACAGAGAGAAAGAGAGAGAGGCAGAGACACAGGCAGAGGGAGAAGCAGGCTCCATGCACCAGGAGCCCGATGTGGGATTCGATCCCGGGTCTCCAGGATCGCGCCCTGGGCCAAAGGCAGGCGCCAAACCGCTGCGCCACCCAGGGATCCCATGCCTTGTTTTATAATTAAAATCGTACATACCCTGATGTGCAAGTGCCTATCATATATTTCCCTGTCTATGCTTGCTAATGTCTCAATGACCAAAGCTTTTTTTTTACACAAAATATTCTAAGTAGGTATGGAATTACAATTTGTAAATACTGTGTAAAATAATTAATAATAAATACTGTGTAAAATAATTAATAATAGTTTGTTTTGTCCCAGTCATGTGAAAAAATATTTAAATCAATTTGGTTTATACCTTAGGAAAGAAGGTAAAACCACGAACTGGATGATGGATATGGAAAAAAAAGGCCTGAATAGAACTGATTCTAGAATAAAGGGCTAATGTGCCTGAGGTAACAAGCAAAGTTCTTTAGAGCAGGAGCCAACTTCCAGTAAGAATTTCTGTTTGTCACCTGTTGATGTTGTACCAAATCAATGTGAAATGCAGTTGCTTACAACAAGTGTCAGAAAACTACAACCTGAAAGCCAAATTAGATGCAAGGCCTAATTTGGTCTACCGCTGCACCAAGACAGGTGTTCTGATTCTTAAATAGTTATAACACAGAATATTTTATATGTGTGACATGTGCAAATGATATAAAACTAAACTTCTCGTAAAAAAAAAAAAAAAAAAAACAAAACTAAACTTCTCGTGCCCATTAATAAAGTTTTATTAAAACACAACTATGTTCATTCGCTTACTGTCCATGGCCTCTTGTTAAAAGAGGAAAGAATAGAATAAAAGATTAAAAGATAGAATTGAGTTATTGGAACAGAAATTATATGACCCACAAAGCCTAAAACATTTGCCACCCTTAGAGAAAAAGTTTGTCTACCCCAGCTGTAAAATAATATTGGTATATTAATTTTTTGTGACACGTGCCATAGTTAAGGTCATCCACACGGCTACACTCATCCAGATGCTTGGCTGGTGCTAGTACATCTGTGATGGTCTCTCGAACTCCCTGACTCTGTGTTTTCTCTCTTGATATAGTAGTATTTCCTAAGATATTTGGTAGCATGAAGGCTAATTTCTAAAAGGGAACGTTTCTAGAGAACATGCCCCAATGTGCATGCGCTTATCGCATATTTACCTTTATGCTTGCCATTTTTCTATCCATCAAAGCAAAAAAAAAAAAAAAATTGCCAAACTCAGAGTCAATGTGGGAGATGGCTAAACAAGGCCTGGATACTGTGAAGTATGGTCTAGAGGGACAAGCAATGTATGAGTCTCTAGTGCTACTTAATTGTAATGTATTCATGTTTCTATTACTTTCTGTTACTTATAAATAGTAAAAATATTTAACTAAAATTCAGTTTTAAAAATTCAATTTCAGGTCTCTTTTTTGAGTGCTATTCAATGTCCCATTGTTTCTACTGTCTTTCACTTATTTCCTTGTGTGTTTTGTGATTTTTTAACTATAAGCTTATTTTCCATGGAACTTTACCCATGGGGATTGTGTTGAGTATGTAGACTTCCTTCAAATGACTTGTATTTGTTTTGGACATGATTATTTTTTCAACCAACCATATTGTCTGATTTCAGAATGAAAAACTCTTAAGGCTAGCTTATCATTATTAATTCTCAGGGAAAGCTTTTTCTTCCCACTTTGCTCTTCATTTTGAAGGAAATTGGTTTTTGTTATTATTATTATTTTTTGCTTTTTTAATTCAGCAAGAGTTGAGAGAAAGTGACCTGATGTTTAGTGCACACTTACCCTAAAGTTATAGTCATTTGAAGTCCCAATTGTATTTAGAAGTTCCACTAGAAGGCTTACCACCTTGAGCCAGTCCCAGAAATACATAAACAATGAAGTTCAATTTCCGTAGGTTTTATTTTACAATGTCCTTAGGGCAAGTAGCTTGTTCTTAAAATGCTATTTACCTCTCTTTCTTCTTTCTTGTTTTAAATTAGTTTTTGGTCTCAGGAATATTTATTTATTTATTTATGTATTTATTTATTTATTTAGTTAGTTAGTTAGTTATTTTTAGCTCCTTAATGCAATTACAAAGTTGGTTTACTTTTATTTATTTGTTCTTATTTATTTAATTTTTAAGATTCTATACAGGTTTTTAAAATACTTTTCAGTAGGAGATGGTCATGTATATATCCCAGCCTTATGCTGGAAACAGGAGAAGATTACTTCTTTTAAAAATGTTTCTAAATCAAATTTTATTTTAAGGGCTTATATAAAAGAAAAAAGAATAATTTCAACAGAGTATTTACTTAGATTCAATTGTTATAAAGATTTTACAACATTACTTGAGGTATTTTAAAGAAAATCCCTGACTTTATATCACTTTACCCTATATATTTTTATAAGCGTCTTGTAAAACTATGGAGCTTTCCTTGCATCACCACAGTATCCTTTCCATGCATCACAGTATTAAAACTGTTTCAGGGATCCCTGGGTGGCGCAGCGGTTTAGCGCCTGCCTTTGGCCCAGGGCGCGATCCTGGAGACCCAGGATCGAATCCCACGTCGGGCTCCCGGTGCATGGAGCCTGCTTCTCCCTCTGCCTGTGTCTCTGCCTCTCTCTCTCACTGTGTGCCTATCATAAATAAATAATAAAAAAAAAAAAATTAAAAAAATAAATAAATAAAACTGTTTCATATCATCTAATATCATGTTCATTTGAAAATGAACATGTCATCTCAAAAACTGACTTTTTGTAGCTTATTTGAAACAGAATCAATGTTCATATTTCTTTTTTTATTTTTTATTTTTTAATGTTCATATTTCTATGTATTATATCTCTTATGTCTCTTTCAATCTAAAATTGCCTCCATTTATTCCTGCTTGCTTGTTGAAGATAATTTTTTCTATTAAAAAATATATTTTTTTCATGCACTTTTAAACGACTTCAATCCTGCTTTTGTGTTTCTCCATATCTGTTCTTATAGAAATCACCATGGAGGTTCACCTGGGTGGCTCAGTGGTGAAGTGCCTGCCTTCAGCCCAGGGCATGATCCTGGGGTCCCGGGATCGAGACCCACATTGAGCTCCCTGTGAAGAGCCTGTGTCTCCCTCTGCCTGTGTCTCTGCGTCTCTTTCTGTGTATCTCATCAATCAATAAATAGAACCTTAAAGAGAGAGAGAGAGAGAGAGAGAGAGAGAGAGAGAAATCACCATGGAATACATTTTGCCAGTCCCATGGGGATTTCTAATTTCCCATCTTGCCTGACCTCTCAATAGTAAATGTGCATTTATATAGAGACTGATCAACAATCATCCAATCATCCAACAATCAATTGATACTGAGTGAAAAGCATGAGGTGAGTATAAAGATCAGAAATCACAAAGCAGAAAATATATTGAAAACAAGGAATAAAGTATCCTCAGGTAAATATATTGTTGTGCAAACATACAACACCCCATGAAATAAATTTAAAGTGCATATTTAATATAAAAGTTTGATATTTTAAGAAAATCACCTTTTTGAATGTGGACTTTTTGTTTTAATATGTGTGAAAGATACCATATTACATAACTGTGAGGCATTGGTAGTAGCTAAATCATTTGTGGTATTTATAAAAGGCTTATTATGTACACAATACTTAGTACTGATAATAGAAGTCACATTTATTGAAAAGTACTAATGGATTCACTCATACTTATGAATAATCCAACAGTTAATAACTATTTCCTCCTTTCCAGGGTCCAAAATGTTAATGAATATATGGATGGTTGCACAGGTATTGAGTGGAGGAGATAGCATTTGAGCCCTGGCTGGACTGTAGCATGTCTTCTTTCTGGGGAATCTTAGCTTGTAAAAACACTTCTAATTAGAAGAAAATATCAATAATTCCTTGCAGTATAGAACCATTTTTTTTTCTTACTTGAAAAGGAGCTAATTTCCAGAAAACCTTTCTAATTTACCCAGGGTTTCTTAAATGGCTATTGAAGAGAAAAGTTTTTCATCTTCTGGTATCAGCTCTGCATCCTGGCAGATAAAATAAACTAGTTAGGTTTGAGTAAATTAGTCTTGGAGCAGAACCATTCTTAAAGAATATTAAGATAATGCACAACGATTTTTGCTTAGATGTGATTCTTTGATAACATTAAATTTAACTATCACACACACGCACAAAAAATGACTCCAAATCACTTAACTATTTCCACACAAAGTCTTCTTCCAAATTGAGCTAAGAGATAAGAACTTTGTTCTTTGTATTGATGACTTTATGAACACAATGTAAGCCTCATGTGTTCCATTCTTTCAATTACCACTGCCTTTCTTCCTCCTGATTTCTTCCCCAGTGAAAGGAAAATGTAATACAACAATGAACATGTTCAAAATTTAACTGCCTTTACATCCTTTGAACCAAAAGTGATTTGAGGAATAAAGAGTTTTTGACATGCAATTTAAATCTACCCTAGATAAGTGAATTGACTAGGGAGAAATTGTTTTAGGAAAAACCAAGGTCAATGAAAATGGGAAGCACATTAGAAATATTTGAAAGGAACGTTCTCCATTATTTGTTCTATATTATTGTGATTTGTTAAATGCATTTCTTACTTTTATTTTTTAATGCAAATACATTTTATTTGAAATAAAAAAAATGCTTCCACAGCTCAAGGGTCACTTGGAAACCAAATTGCTTGACTATATTACTGAACAAAAACAAAGCTGAAGCACAAACCTCTTCTTTTTTTTTTTTTTTTTCATTTATTTATGATAGTCACACAGAGAGAGAGAGAGAGGCAGAGACACAGGCAGAGGGAGAAGCAGGCTCCATGCACCGGGAGCCTGACATGGGATTCGATCCCGGGTCTCCAGGATCGCGCCCTGGGCCAAAGGCAGGTGCTAAACCGCTGCGCCACCCAGGGATCCCAAACCTCTTCTTTTTTGACATGTATTTGGAGATAGGTAGGAAGACACTGTTGTTGTTTTTTTTTTTATAGTTTTGTTTTATTCTTTGCTTTTTTGTTTTAAACTGACCTTCCCTTAAGGCCTGCTCATGGAAATGTAAACAATATAAATAAATTGACCATTAGCAGTTATCATATCATAACTCTGTCGCCTGTGTATGCTGAGATCACACATATACCTGCCAATATACCTGGGAAGAATTGCTACATCAGAGCTACATTTGAGTTTTCGGCAGGCAGGCCTGAGGAAGAGTGGTCTGGAACAAGTTTTATATCCTACTTAGAACAAACCACTAGTATTCCCTAAAATAACAGGTTACCGTACAAAGATATGGCCTGGAATGTACCCCTTTCACTTCGGTTCATCTTCAGTTTTAGTTTGTAATTTACAGCTATTTGATTCATTTGCTTATAGCACAATCCCACCACAACATATTAAAACACGAGATACCTATTATTGCTTCAACATCTGCATTTTTCAAATTTCATACTCTACTATATCCCTAGTATGTCAGTAGTTCTTGGATAATAAAAACATAATAATAATAAATGGGTAAAACTCTTATACCAATACAGCTCGAGATCTATAAGTGTAATGGTACTCGATGGGAAAGAGACAATGAGAAAAGAGAAGAAAGCAAACACTTTCATGTACAGGGAATGTGGTTTAAGGCCCTGGATTTTTGAATATAAATTCCCCAGAGAAGTTTGCTGTAATGGAATTTCCAGAAAACTTCCTTTGTTCCCATAAATGGACTTGAGAAGCTCAATCTAAACTTTTGAAAACTATAGTTATGAGATGTCTATTTTTTTTTTGAGAGAGAGAGAGAGACATAGAGGGAGGGAGAGAGAGAGAGAGGGTGCATGTGCAAGGGGAGAGGCAGAGGGAGAGGGAGAGAGAGAGAAAGGTAAGCAGGCTCCTTGCCACCCATCACAGAGCTCCACACGGGGCTCCATCTCACGACCCTCAGGTCATGACCTGAGCTGAAATCAAGAGTCAGTCATTTAACCGACTGTGTGACCCAGATGCCACCAGTTATGAGAGGTTATAAATGATGATCAAAGCCATTGGAGGGAGAAGGATGAGTGTGTCTTCCATTCAGCTAGTTTATAGAGTAGCTTCTTTAGTGGTTGATGTTGAGTAAAAATCACTGACATACCACAAGCACCCTGAAGGACAGGGTAAAAGAGTACTGAGCATGTTAACCACCTATATGGTAACAGGACTTCGAGGCGAGGAAAGTTTTTTGACAGTAAAACAACTCAGGATAATACATCTCTCTCTTCATCATTAAATGTAGCAGAATTTTTAAAAAGTAACAAGTAGATATAGTGAAAACAGAAAATTACAAGGCAGAGAACACAAGAGAACCAAGGCAGTGCTACCGGATTCCATGAGGTGGGATAGAGTATTCCATGAGGCTAGAAAATCTGTTAACAAAAACCCTGGAAAACTATCGCTATTGTTTATAAATCACTTGCTCATCATATGACCACATGTTGAATCCTTTTATCCCACGTACTGAAGAGTCCTTACATTCATACTTATTCTGCATTTCTTCACCAGTCTTGTTTCAGTCGATATGGCCCAAAGCCTTGAATATAGTGTCTGACAGTTTGATAGTTGTCACTAGTCACTGTCCGGTACTCATTTTCTGCGTGCTCTATGATTTTCATCAACTCCTTGGCAGTTTGGACTTCATTCGAAACAGTCACTGAATCCCCTACATCTTTCTGACTAATCAACTGAACATTGCCATCTTCACACCGGAGAATCTGTCAGGTGCTCCAGTGATCTAGGCTGTCGGTGCTGTGAGGGTGAACTTCCATGCTGATGACCAGCAACCATTCCAGAAATCTTTAGACCGAAACTAGTGGCTTTCAAAAAAAAAAAAAAAAAAAAAGAAACTAGTGGCTTTCGATACAGCCGACAATGGTCTGTTGCCCATCTAGAGTTTTAGCATCAAGAGTACAGAAGCCATTGAAGTAATGACCTTTCACAGAGACCCTTAAATCACGGTCACAGGACTCTCTCTAAGACTTCCTACCTCCATCCATGCCCCCCGGCTGCGTGGGTGTCTTTTGCTTCTTTCATAACTGATCAAACTTAAAGGAAATGTTTCTTGGATCTCAAAACCTGCTAGTACTCAGGTCACTGTGTTCTCTAAGTAAGACTTGATCTTCATATCCTTCTATCTTCTCAGCCATGAACTGGTGCAAATGCATGTGCTGCCCTTTCACTAAGTAGACTGTCATTTTGAAGTAGTAGCCGGACATCCTCGAACACATCATTAAATTCCCCTGGGGATGCATGAGTGAGGATTTCAGCAGCTTTGTGCACCTTCTTTTCCTACGACACCAGATTTTCCAAGTTGGTGGGATTGGGCTGCTCTTGAATTTCTTACTTTTAGAAAGAAAGTGCTTACTCCTTAAGGATATTAACCTCATTGTATAGTATATGTGTCAATAGTTAACTTAATAATAGACACTTAACTGAGTATCTATTACTTTCCCCAGAATAGGCTACACTCTGAGGGTAGAGAGATGAGTAAAGGACAGTGTCTGTCATGACTTAATTTACTTAAGTTCAAATAAACTTTACGGACAATGATGCCTTAGCAAAAGGCTTCTTGAACATTTACTAAATGCTTGAATAAATCAAGAATAAGGGAAAAGTATTCAGTCTAATATTAATGTTTGCAGTAAAGTTTATTTCTTTATTTCAGGAGAGAAGATATATTCCTCAAAAATAATCTTGGTTTTATTTGCTCCAATAGCCTCTGTAAAACATCTATTATTATATTTGTGTTCAGTTGCTCATCATCCTCATTCTCCTTAACTATAATTTTACCCATTATCCTAAAATCTCTAGAATATATTTCCTGTCTGTATTTGAACCATTGTGTGTGTGTATGTGTAAGACAGAGAGAAAGAAGTTGACTGATTAATTCTATATATATGATAATTGTATCCAGAGAAATGGGGAAAACTTATAAAGAGCCCTTGAATAATAAAGTCAACATTTGAAGCAAAGCAAGCCCCAGTTAGAATTCCTTTAGGGAAGATAAACGTCTTCTAAGATACTATTTTCAGACAAAACTGCAATTAAATGGCACCAATATTTCAAAGAATCAGGCATAGCATCTCCTATATTGTAAATGGACTTAAAATCAATCTAAAATCCAAAAAAGTCTTGATGAAGCTAGTTCAAGTTAGGGGAAGGAAGGAAATAGAAAAGTAACACTCTAGTCTTATATTTCATATTTTTATTGTCCTAATCTTCTATATTTAGGATATTTTTATGTCACCTTTTTTATGTCCCTGAATTCTAATCCAAACTTTATAATGTATTATCATTTATCTCATAGGATTATGATAAAATGATAAATATCATGTATAGTCTGTTTCAAGAATTAGAATCAATGTTATAACATTTTTAAAAAATTGAATAAATAAGGAATATTTTTGCAAATAGCAAGTTTGAATTTTTAAAAGGTTTTATTTATTTATACGAGAGAGAAGAGGTAGTGACAGAGAGCATGAGCAGGGAGGACAGGGAGAAGCAGCCTCCCTACCCAGCAGGGAGCGCAACATGGGGTCTGATCCCAGGATCCTGGGATCATATCCCAAGCCGAAGGCAGACACTCAACCGATGGAGCCACCCCAGTGCCTCCTGAATTTTTATGCCCAAGGTTTTAAATATTTAAAGCCATTTATGTCTAAATGCTTTTAAAAGTTTTTAATGTTTCTTAATCCTAAAAGTATCCTGTAATTACCTTTAAAATATTATATAACAATATTTTTTAAAATAATGAGATGGAAACAGCTTCTTTTACTCTTCTTGAAGAATGGTTTTTTTATATTGTTGTAACTATGAACCATACACACAAAAATACAAAAATCCCTTTTTAACAATCCCCATTGGCATTTCACATTATTTGGTTTTTAGAAAATTATCATCATAATGAATACATTTCTAGTCAAAAACATCTGAACAGTGTTTAATGAGGGAAGACGCTCTGTATTCCACTGTTGAGTTTATACACAAAGGACATGCTGTGCTCTCACATGGAAAGGAGAATACCATGACAAAATATCCTCTCATATCTTAAATTTCCAAATTCCTGGAACTTCTTGTGGTTTTTGCTTTTACAGATTTTTTTTTTTGCTTTTATAGATTGATATTTTGAATATTTGAGATGAGTGGTGTGAGAGAAGCACAGAGATTGATGCCTTTAGAGCTAATTTTACATAAAGATGCAAGAAAAGAAATCAAGAGGTATTTGTTCCACTTAAAATTTAAAATAAATGAGTGAATGGATGAGTAAATAAGAATACGTGCATAATGAATAAATAAATAAACGGATAAAAGAGAACTGTCTTGACATTAACCACACCGGGTGCGTGGTAGACAGTAGCTTTAGGCCGGCCGAAGCAGGACACTGATGAGACACCTAAAGTTGGGATCATTCAAACAGAATGTATTGCAAAAGACTTTTTTTTTTTTTTTTTACAAAGAGTCATGTGATCATGTGATCAAGAGGCTGCCACTACTCCCAGGCCCAAGGGAACAAGGTAGAGAAAGTCACACAAGGAAGCCCCCTTTGAGTGGAGCTGGATACATGGGTCAAGAATAGAGCCACAAAGAGGCAACCTCAAGTGGTGGTGGGTAGGGACACTCTGCTCTCACTCCGCTTTCTCCCCGGGATCCTCTGCCAGGGAGATCAAATGACAAAGCAACAGATACACAGCAAGGGCGTAGCCCATATAGGTCAGCTTCCTGGGCCAGAGAGCTGAGTTTACAAACGTGGGGTGTGGATCTGGGACGGCCAACAACAAATACGTAGCTCAGAACACACTAGTATATTTTGAATGGACAGATAAGGGATGGCGAGTTCTCATTTGTTGTAGACAGTGTGTTACCAAATATTGGGGAGAAACTAGTCATTTATTTTTCAAGGTAAATAAATGTATGAGATGTTTTATTTCTGTATAGGAAATTATCTTGATCAATATTTTAGTGGAATGTTATCACTATTAACATTAAAGCATTTTTAGGATTATAAATAAATTCTATGTTTATAAATTAAGGGATATATATCATATATATCATATATATATATCACACATATATATATGATTTTCTTGAGGTTTCTAAGCTAATTTCACATATATTTCTATTTCTTTTGACGAAACTGCAAGATCCTTTACCCATTGTTTTAAGATAATAACATTAAAATTGCTACACAAGGCAAGGACGTTTGCCATAGCAGTGCTGATTAGAAATAATGTTTTTAAAATTGTCAAACGATGAACAATGTGACTTCCAAAATTCAGTGAGGGGACTCCTGAGTGGCTCAGTGCATTAAGAATCAAGTCGTGATTCCGGCTCAGGTCATGACCTCAGGGTTGTGAGACTGAGCCCCATGGCTGGCTCCCAGCTCTTCAGGGAGGCTGCTTCTCTAACTCTCTCTCTGCCCCTAACCTCATTCATGCTCCCTCTCTCTCTCTTTCTCAAATAAGTAAATAAATAAATAAATCCTTAAAAATCAATGAGGTATTTTGTACATGTATAAAAATTTGTAGCAATTTGTTTTTCCTGAGTCTGTCAATATTGGTCCAACTTGCCAAAGTGTAGCACACTTTAATATACAGCTAATTATAATCACAACAGAGCTTAAAGTGAACCAATCAAGGAAATAAATGTGTTCTGTAAATTAATGGAAAATGGAAAAATTATTATTGAACACGTTGCAAAATTCTCAAATTTATGTAATTATGTTTTCAGATAAATAGTATTTGTGAGAGGCAGATATCATTGGATAAATTCAATATGCATGATCAAACACCTATAGATGATTCTCTAAGATACAGGATCAAATTTGAAGTGATAGACTATACAAAATAAGATTATATTATAAAACAGTTACTAAACTGGTATATGTCTGGCGTGTAGTATATATACACATTTGGCTTTCCAAAAGCATATTCTGGACTACTTTTAAATGACACAAATATTAAATAAAATGGAAAGTTGCACTATACTTTTTATCTTTTATTAATAGAGGCAGGGATTTTTTTACATTTCTAAGAGATTCTCAAACCAGGAAGAGGACCTTAATTTGAATTATATTCTGTGGAGTGCATCGAAACTTTTCAATGAAATTTGTTCCATTTGAAGTCAAGAAAGTAGTTTCTTGGGTAGCATTAATAATACTGGCTGTTCTTCAGCTCCTACCTTACGGGCCAATTCTTTCAATTGTACAAGCAGAAAGATTTTGTTAAGTGTCACTCTAAATTACTCAGGATATTTTAAGTTAAATTAGCTCCTGATCCTTTTCAAAGTTTGCTTAGCCTCATGCATTTTACCCATTCTAAAAGTCATCCTCTCTGTTATTGAATATTATACAAGTCATTTAGGTAACAAATTCAGTAATATGTTGGCAAAATATGGAATTCCAGGTTTATTAACTTTTTAATTGAACAAGAGAAGTTTGTAATGAATGAAATCAGAATGGCCGGTATTTTTTTATACCCAAAAGAACTGAAAAGTATATTTCTTTAAACTCTGCTGCTTATATCCAACAGTTTGATAACTTGAGTACTAAACAATGAATATTTTTAAATAAATTATTTTAGTGTTATATTTCCATTAAGTTTTGCTTATACACTTATATATTTCTTTTTATAATCATCTATATCTTGCTCAAATTAAAATAAAAGTGAACTTCTAAGTGTAAAAGGGGTGAATGTACAAAATTCTATTTTAATAGCCCAGTAACAAATTGGTAGAAAATATTATCAAGGATGCAGTTAAAATGGTTTAGCTTGATAAATAAACAAATACAGAAACATTCACACTTCTCTGAATATTTTGATTCAATTTTCATCTTTACATAGGAGAACGGAAATGTTGAATAACAATTGCTTATTACCACACCATGACTGCTGGATTTATTACATGTGCTTTCACCTAAGGCCAATCAAGTTTGCTGGAAACTTCTATATCAACAGCATCGTATAAACCTCTGCTCTCTGAGCTTAGACTCTAAGCCATTTAAGATTTTTCGTAGTGGCAGGCTGCATTGGCAGTTCGTACTTCTCAATGCTTGCTTTTATCCTATTCCGTTACCATTGCTAACGCTATTCTTCTTTGGTTCCACTTGTGATTGCACCGTATTCCTTTAAAAAATCATTTGTGGACTCTACAGATTGCAATTTTGAAGTGTCTTTGAGATTATGTTTCTAAAGAGTCCTGGGATCCATTTCCTTTAAATGACAGAATTTTAAGTGTGACTGACATATGAGACCAAGAATTAAGTAAATGAAAGCCTGCAGGAAGCAGTCCAGGCAGGAGGCCTTGCGCTGTAATGGAGGGAGATCAACCAAAAGGAAAGCATGATGCTGGAGGATGGGAAAGAGGAGGCTGAAGGGGTCTGAGAGGGTAGAGAACGTAGTACAGTAAACAGCTCTGTCTTTATAAGCAGGAAAATACGAAGCCCTGGAGGAGTTTCCAGCAGGAAGGTGACATGGTCTGGTTTGCATTTTAAAGTATCAATGATTAGATTATGTAGAGCAGATTACTGGGAACAACAACAAAAATGCCTATAAATTGAACAAAAATGATAGATTATTAAAAAAATGATAGATTATTACAAAAAAAAAACCATAAGCACAGTTTGGGAATCTAGACAAATAAATTATTTCTTGGTTTCTAGTGCTTAAACTCGATAATCAATTAAAAAATACTATACATTTTCCTCACTAAGAGGAATGGGGTTATATATACAGACCTACTTTAAGAATATTTTCATTCATTCTGGATAGCTTGAATTGACAGAAAATAGTAATTTGTTTAAGGAGATCAATTTAGGTAGTGGTGGCTAAAACTTTGGGGGACAGACCTGAAATGGAGAATTTTGACTAAGAACATGATTCAATGTGCAAAAGTAATTTATGATGTGGAGAAATTAAATTCAATACATTGGAAAGTCTAAATCCAAATATAGGCTATGGGAAAACCATTTTAAAGTAGTAAAGAAAAACAATCCATTTCTGAAAAAAAATAGTTTTTGTAGGGAATACTTTAAAAATATATATTGCAAATAAAATAAAATAAAATAAAAGAGTGTAATGAGCTCCTATGGATCCACCACTCCGCTTTAATAATATTCAACCCACGGCCGGTATTATTGTATCTACACACCACTTACTCCTGGGTAAATTTGAGGCAAATGGTAACAGCATATTAATTTGTTGTGAATATTTCAGTGTGCCTGAAATATTCACAAATGGCAAGAATCCCTCTTTTCCAACATAGGTAGCATCAGAAACTTACTCTCCCCCAAATCCCCAGGAATTCCTTGATCTAATATTACATGTCCAATCATGTTCATGTTGTTTCTCTAATTAAAACATAAATATTCATTTTCTTGGCTAGTCTCCATCTTAGTTTGAATTTGAACCCCAAAACTTCCATACTCTAGTCTAGATGCTTCCAGGAACTTTTACTTTTACTTCAAGTCTAAGTATTTTACTTGAATGTGTCTTCGTGCTGGAAACACTAGTGTAACCTCCCAAGAAACGCATAGTGCTCTGTCATTATGTAGTTTCACATCTTTTTATTTGTTGTTGATTCCAGGAATTTTCTTGGATTATACTTTTTAGTATTTGTTCTATTCCATTTATTTCATTTTCTTCTTCAGAGAGGTATATTATGTGTATTTGGTTTTATCTTCATTCTAATTCCTTTTTTTTAAAGTAGGCTCCATGCCCAATGCAGAATTTGAACTCACAACCCTAAGATCAAGACCTGTGGTCAAGAGTGGGATGCTCTACCAACTTAGCCACCCAGGTGTCTCCCTTCTAATTTTTACCTAAGTTCATTTACTTCTGTTTTCATGTTTTTATTTTCTCTGATTTTTATTGTATACTTCTGATCTATGTTGTTGGCTCATGACTTCTGTCATTTCCTTTATTTCTCTTCATTCATTTCAAAATATGAGGCTGTATTTTTCACGTGCTTGTTAACATGAATTTCTAATGCACCTTTTTCATTTGTAAGAGGCTAATCTCTTCCTTCTTTTTCTTTTTTTCTGTAGCTTTTAAAGGACAAAGCCATAATCTTTTTTCACTGCTCTGGGATGCATGAGATGAATTTCAAGTACTTCTAAGAGAAAGGAATGGACCAATATCACTTTTCTAGGGTCACCACCCTCAGGTTCCCTGTCTTCTCCTTTCCCGTGGATTAAAACAGTAGGATTCACCTTCTGGAGGTATTAACCATCTCATCTGAACTATCCTAATTCTTTGCTCACTATGTGGTCCAATTGGGGATATTCTCCTCCTCAGCTTGACTTGGGAGAGCTCTGGGGTTCCTTAGTTTCTAGGGTTCATGCCCATAAATACCTCCACTACTTGAGCACTAGCGACTTTCCTTTATCTTACTGCATTCATTGGGCATTGGAAGCGTCAAGTGCTATCAACCTCCACAACCACCAGTTTCAGGTGCTATGTTAGGATTACTCCCTGAGTCTTACAGTTGTACATGATGATGATGTTCACTGCTCAGCCATTAAGAGCTATCCCATGATTTTCTTCCATGTGACTTTTTTATAACAATTGTTCTTAAAGCTATTTGTGTTTATCTCAAACCATTTATGTTTGGGGACCAATGGGAATGAAAATATGTCAGCCACTTTGGATGTAGGATTTATCTTACTTATTGTTCACTTTTTTTTTTAATAATGAAATTTTTTTTTAAGATTTTATTTATTTATTCATGAGAGACACAGAGAGAGAGAGAGAGAGAGAGAGAGGCAGAGGGAGAAGCAGGCTCCATGCAGGGAGCCTGATACGAGGCTCAATCCCAGGACCTCTGGATCAGGCCCTGGGCGGAAGGCGGCGCTAAACCGCTGAGCCACCCGGGCTGCCCTAAATAATGAAATTCTAATATATTAACAAAATATACCACTATCAGTGCAGTCTTCTCAGAATAACTTATTTAAAAGAGTGTCTTAATTTTAAATTAGGTGCAATTTAGTAGCTCATTTATATAAGGATCTGCAGATGAAATTATTATAGTAAAAAAATCATATGTAAGTCCTTTTATTCTCAGCCTTGGTTAGATATTTGTAAGACCAATAGATGCTTTCGATTCAGTGTAATATGCATTGTTGAGCCACTACTACACTGCCAAACTCCTTTTGGGCAGAATAAATGTTAGCATAATCAAACATGCTTATTTAAAGACTTGTGAGAAATGAAACACTATGCAACCAATACAAAAGTATAGATTAATATTCCTTAACCTAGAAATATATCAACTATATTTTTTTAAAAAAGGATTTTATTCATTTATTCATGAGAGACACAGAGATAGGCAGAGACACAGGCAGAGGGAGAAGCAGGCTCCCCGTAGGGAGCCCGACATGAGACTCAATCCCAGGACTCCAGGATCACAACCAGTGCCAAAGGCAGACGCTCAACCATAGGAACCACCCAGGTGCGCCTCCACTGTATTTCTAAGGAAAAACAAAATCTGTACAAAACACTGTATAAAGAATGATCTCATTTTAACAATAAAAAATGGATGAATATAAAGATGAGTGTTTGCCAAAATAGTAAATAGCAATAATCTCTGAATAATGGGATTAGCATTTTTAAGATTTTATCACATTTATGGGGATCCCTGGGTGGCCCAGTGGTTTTAGCACCTGCCTTTGGCCCAGGGCGAGATCCTGGAGTCCCGGGATCAAGTCTACATCGGGCTCCCTGCATGGAGCCTACTTCTTCCTCTGCCTGTGTGGCTCTCATGAATAAATAAAATAAAATCTTTAAATAAAAAGACTTTTATCACATTTTTATAGTATTTTGTTACATTTTGTTGACTAGTTTTTTTACAATGAGCAAGCATCACTTTATTTATTTATTTATTTATTTATTTATTTATTTATTTATTTATTCATGAGAGACACAGAGAGAGAAAGAGGCAGAGACACAGGCAGAGGGAGAAGCAGGATCCCTGCAGGGAGCCTGATGCGGGATTCAATCCCAGGACCTAGGGATCACAACCACAGCCGAAGGCAGATGCTCAACCACCCAGGACTCCCAAGCATCACATTTAAACTAAAATTAGCCTCTTTCTATTTTTACAGATAGACTAGGAAACATTGGAAAGTCAGTGAAAAATCTTTTTGCATCTCTAACAAACTATGTAGGATTAATTTGTGACCAAGATACTATAGATAGTTCAAGATAAATAAGAATCATGAAAAAAAAAAAAAGAAATAGAAGAGTGGATTATTTGTCTATGGATACATTTGGGTCCCATTGTAAGTAAGAAGGAGAAGGAGGGACACCAGGGTGGCTCAGTGGTTGAGCATCTGCCTTTGGCTCAGGGCGTGACCCTGGGGTCCAGGGATCAAGTGCCACACTGGACTTTCTGCATGGAGCCTGCTTTTCCCTCTGCCTGTGTCTCTGCCTCTCTGTGTCTCTCATGAATAAATAAATAAAAGTATTAAATACAACAAGGAGAAAGAAGAAGAGAAAAAGGAGGGGGAAATAAGGCAACGTAAGTCACCTGTTCAAGCTCTAGTCCTACTACCACACACACATGAGTCTGCACTAAAAGTTATGATCCTACAACCCAACTATCTTGCTGCCTCCTGCTGTTCCTGATAAAGTTAAATTAAGTTTTTATTTTGGGTGATATTACTGTTACTTTTTCTTCCAGTTAAGATTTGTGTCACTGGCTAGTCATCATTGAAGGGCCCATTGATCCTGTTAGGCTTGAATGTGTATTCCTTTCCGACTGGTATTTCAGTGTTGCCAAGATGGGCTACTGGCTCCCCAAGCCCTTCCTGGGCTTACATCTAAACTCATCCACACTGACATCCTTACAGGACTTTTAACTATTTCTCATGATTGGGGTGTGAGTAGAAAATGTCACTACCATTCTGGGGCAATTTAAGAGAGAGTGTGTCTTCATCTCCCCCACTCCCCAACCCCCTCCTGCTCTCTACTCAGCCACTAGAGGATGCAGATGCAGGACTGATCTCAAAGTTTTCTGATAAACATAGAAGAGTCACAGCATAACATGAGATCCTGGATGACTCCATGAAGCGAATCCTACCTGCCAACTTCCCGGGACTCTGCTAGGTTAGAGCAACTATGTAAGCCACTGAGTTTTGGGGATTTATCTGCTAAACAGTTAGGAATGGTTATTTTGAAAATCGTTTTCAGAAACCTGGTTGCATTTTTCTTATGTTTAATAAAAAATAATTCCTTTAGCAGCATAAGATGTGAATCAGGGATCCCTGGGTGGCGCAGCGGTTTGGCGCCTGCCTTTGGCCCAGGGCACGATCCTGGAGACCCGGGATTGAATCCCACGTCGGGCTCCCGGTGCATGGAGCCTGCTTCTCCCTCTGCCTGTGTCTCTGCGCCTCTCTCTCTCTGTGACTATCATAAATAAATAAAAAATTAAAAAAAAAAAGATGTGAATCAACCATTGCTTTCTGTTTCTCATTGACTGAGCTAATTATTTCACCTTAATAAGGCTTGCTTCCAAGGAGTGCATTCTTTAAAGAAAATGGAAAGAATATATGTTTAGTTTCCATAACATTTTCACGGATTCAATAATTTTCTCGAAGTTACTTTTCTTACTCTCCCATAGGGTTACAATCCAACTGTGAATTTTCACCTTTCAGTCTTTCAGTAAATTCTGGACAAATTCTTCACTTCTAACTAATTGGAACGAGGGTAAAATACTGAGTTAAGGGTGTTGGAAGATATTTACATATAGTCTATGCTTTACATAAATTTAGAAGGTAGATGTGGCCTATCTTGCTTCACGTGGTTATTTTAATTCAGAGATTAAAATGGTGATTTGAAAAGTCCTTTAGTTGAGAAAAACCCTAAATCTGCCAGCTAAAAATTACTCTGTCATATTTTTTTTGGAAACGAATTAATTTTTCAGCCTAAGAGGTTCTGGCAAGTTAATTTTCAAAGTGTTTGCAGTGTCCTGAGAAAATATCAATTTATATTAAAAACCAACAGAAATACTGTATTTTCTCTGCTACCATAATAAGAAGCACTCCAAGTAATTCCTTTTAAAATAAGCTTATTTTGGTATCGCACTTTTTGAATTTTTGGCTTCTCTCCATTTCTTATTTTAATAAATAAGGACACTTGGAAATTAAAAAAAAACTCATAATGGATATGATTAGACTTGTGAGAAGCATCAAATAATTTAACATGAGTTTGTTCTGCTCTGAAGTTTTATTTGCTTAAAAGTATTAAAAATACACTCATATCAGTTTCAGAATTCTGTTAATATCAAGATAATTTTCCTACAGAGGGCAGTACTGGTGGAAATACACTGGCCGTTTTAACTACTCAAAGAAAAAATTTATATAGCACATCTGCTATGATCAAGGCACCGTTAGCACAGGATCCCAACAACAGACTGCTGGGAAAGGGAGGAGAACCAGGCATTTGTGTTTGTATTTGAGCTCATTATCCAACTGGGTTCTTATGTAAATTCAATTTCAAACAAATTGTTAACTTGAAAATATGAGCACCTAACATCCCATGTAGAAAACTATCAATTTCTATAGCTAGTTTTTCTTTTTCTTCTCACCAGTTATGAGGATTAATTTTATATTTCAACTTAACTGAGCTATGAGGTGCCCAGATATTTCACCTAACATTTCCCTAGGTATGTCTGTGAGTGCATTTTTTGGGATGAGATTAGCGTTTGAATCGGCAGACATTTGAATGGTAGTAAAGTAGATTGGCTTCCCCCATATCTGTGGCTTTCATCCAGTCAATTGAAGCTTGAACAGAAAAATTGGCTGACTTCTTCCAAAGAGAGGGGAACTCCTTCTGCCTGCTACTGTGACATTGTTTGTATGTTTTCCCATTTTTAAGACTATTTCTTTTTTTTTTTAACAGTAGTTTTAGTTTCATAGCAAAATTGAGCAGGTTGAGAGATTTCCTATATACCGCTGTCCCTCCCTTCACATCCATAGTTTCCCACATTGCCGGTATCTCCAACCAGATGGTCCATTTGTTACAATCAATGAACGTACATTAACACATCATAATCACCCAAAGGTTATAGTTTGGATTACAAGTCACTCTTGGTGTTGCACATTCCGTGTGTTTGGACAAATGTATAATGATATGTACCCATCACTATAGAGTACCCATCACTATGGAGTAGTCTCACTGTTGTAAAAATCCAATGTACTCCACCTAACTATCCCCACTTCTCTGCTTACAACCCCTGGCAACCAAACCACTGACCTATTTACTGCCACCATAATTTTGCCTTATTTAGGATATCATATAGTTGGAATCATGCAGAATGTCATACTTTACTTTGACTTTTTTTTTCACTTAGTAATATGCATTTAAGTTTCCACCATGTCTTTCCAGGGCTTGATACTTCTATTTTAGTATGCATGAGGAATTATAGGTCTTTTGGTTCTTCAAATACACTTTAGAATCAATTTGTTGATATCCACACAAAAGCTTACTGGGATTTGGAGCAGGATTGCATTTAATTTATAAAGTAAGTTGATGGGCACCTGGGTGGCTCAGTGATTGAGCATCTGCCTTCAGCTCAGGTCATGATCCTGGGGTCCTGGGATCAAGCCCCATACCAGGTTCCCCACAAGGAGTCTGCTTCTCCCTCTGCCTATTTCTTTGTCTCTCTCAAATAAATAAATAAAATCTTTAAAAAATGTATAAAGTTTAGAAGAACTGACATCTTGACAATATTAAGTATTCCTATCTATGAACATGAAACACCTATTTAGTTATTCTTTAGTCAGTTCAGCAGAGTTTTGTACTTTTCCTCGCATAGATCTTGCACATATTTTCTTAGATTCATACCTAAACATTTTATTTTTAGGAGATGTCAATATAAATAATACTGTGGGATTTGTTTGTTTTGTTAATTCAATTTCTAATACATCTGGTTTCTGGTGGTATATAGGGAAGCAATTGACTTTTTAAAAAAATATTTTGTTTATTTATTCATGAGAGACACAGAGAGAGAGGTAGAGACATAGACAGCGGGCGAATCAGGCTCCCTTTGGGGAACCTGATGCGGGACTTGATCACAGGACCCTGGGATCACAATCTGAGTCAAAGGCAGACACTGAACCACTGAACCACCCAGGTGCCCCAGCAATTGACATTTAAATATTAACCTTTTATCCTGTCCCTTTCCGTAACTGCATCTTAGGGTTTTGTTTTTTTTTTTTTTGTTGTTGTTGTTGTTGTTGTTTTTTTTTTTTGTCAATTCTTTTTGATTTTCTACATGGATGATTATGTCATCTGTGGACAAAGATGGATTCATTTCTTCCTCTCAATCTATATGCTTTTATTTCCTTTCCTTGTCTTATTGCATTATCTCAAGCTTCCAGTACAATGTTAAAAGGAATGGTGAGAGGAGACATATCTGTTTCTCATGAAGCAGAATATTAGCCATAGGGTTTCTGTAGATATTCTTTCTCAAGTGGAGGTAGTTCCCTTTTATTTCTAGTTAATTGAGAGTTTTCATCACGAATGGGTGTTATATTTTCTCAAATACTTTTTTTTGGCATTTATTATATGACCATGCGATTTTTCTCTTTTAAACTATTGATGCGATGGATAATATTAATTGATTTTCAAATGTTGAACCAGCCTGGGATAAATCCCACTTATTCATGGTGCATAATTCTTTTTATACATTGCCAAGTATGAATTGTTAATATTTTGTTGAGAATTTTTGCATGTATATTAATTAGAGATAGTGACTTTCATTTTCTTTTCTTGTAGTGTCTTTGAATTTAGTACTAGGGTAATACTGGTCCCTTAAAACAAGTTAAAAAAAGTATTTCCTCTGTTTCTCTTTTTTTTTTTTTAATTTTATTTGTTCATTCATGAGAGACACAGGCAGAGGGAGAAGCAGGCTCCTCACAGGGAGCCTCATGTGGGACTTCATACCCAGACCCGGTGTCACAAGCTGAGCTGAAGGCAGACGCTCAGCCGCTGAGCCACCCAGGCCTTCCTTTCCTCTGTTTCTACCTTCTAAAAGAGATTGTAGATATCTGGCATAATTTATTCCTTAAATATTTGGTAAAATTCACCAGTAAATCCTCTGGATTTGGCACTTTCTATCTTGCAAGGTTATTAATTATTGACTCAATTTATTTAATAGATATAGATCTATTTAGATTGCTTATTTTTTCTTGTGTGAATTTGCAGGTGCATCTTTCAAGGAATTGGTTGTTTTCATCTAGGTTATGAAATTTGGCAACAGATAGTTTAATTTGTTAGATAATTTTAACAGTTAGTTAAAATTAATTTAACTAACAGTTAGTTAGTTTAATTTGTCAGATAAGTTTCTCTCCTTTGCTTTTGAGTGATAGTTTTGCAGTATACAGAATTCTATGTTGGTGTGTTTTTTTGTTTTTTTGTTTTTTTGTTTTTTTGTTTTTCTCTCAGCACTTCGCTCACTATTTACTTGCATGGTTTCTGGGGGGAAATCAGATCTAATTCTCATCTTTGTTCCTCTCTAGGTAAAGTGGTTCCCCAACCCCCCTTTGGCTTTTTTCCAAAATTTTTTCATTATCTTTTATTTTCTACAGTTTGAAAATAATATGCCTACATGCAATTTTTTGAGATTTACTTTGATTGGTATTCTCTGAGTTCTCTGAATCTATAGTTTGGTGTCTGACATAAATCTGGGGAAACTTTTACTCATTATTGTTTCAAATGTTCCTCTGTCCCTTTCCCTCTTTCTTGTCCTTATGGTTGGAAGGAAACATTGCTTGTATGCAGCACCTTTTGCAATGGTCCCACAGTCTTTGGACATTCTGTGGGTTTCTCTTCAGTCTTTATTCCCCTTGCTTTTTGATTTTTGAGGTCCAGTTCTGTCCTCTTGCTCAGAGATGCTTTCTCAGCCATATACAGTCTACAAATAAGCCTATCAGGAGGATTCTTCATTTATGTTACATTGTTTTTAATGTCTAGCGTTTATTTTTGGTCATTTCTTTGGATTTCTGTGTCTCTGCAGACATTCCATCCATCTGTGTCTTTGCTTTATCCATTAGAGCCCTTAGGATATTAATCATAGCTGTTTTAAATTTTTGCTGTGATAATTCCAGCATCCCTATTTTGTGGTTCTCATCCTTATCCTGATTCTTCAATTTATTTTTCTTTTAAGATTTTATTTATTTATTCATGAGAGATGCAGACAGAGAGGCAGAGACACAGGAAGAGGGGGAAGCAGGCTCCATGCAGGGAGCCCGATGTGGGACTCGATCCCAGGACTCCAGGATCACACCCTGGGCTAAAGGCTAAACCGCTGAGCCACCCAGGCTGCCCCTTCAATTTATTTTTAGTTTTAGTTTTTGCCTTTTGGGATTTCCTGTTATTTTTTCTAGATTACATGGCATGATGTACCTGGTAAAATGTTCTGCTTGTAATAATAGGCCTTTAGTAAAAGGGTACTGAAGTTTGAGGAAAGTTTTCCATAGTCTTATGATTAAGTCTCAATTTTTAAGTTAAAATTCGTGTCTGCATTGCAAAATTCACGAATACTTTTTACTTTTAAAAATATTTTATTTATTTATTCATTAGATATACAGAGAGGATGGTAGGGACATAGGCAGAGGGAGAAGCAGGCTCCCTGCAGGGAACATGATATGGGTGGAACTCGATCCCAGGACTCCCCGATCACAACCTGACCTAAAGGTAGATACTCAACCACTGAGCCACCCAGGTGCCTCTGTTGTTGTTGTTGTTGTTGTTGTTTCTCTCCCCTTAGGTGGCACAGGGTGTTGGGTATTGTCTTCCCCAGGTCAGTTAGTTTCTCCAGCAAATTAAGCCCTTGTTATTTGTTTCACATTTGTTTTTTTAAGAATTTATTTATTTATTCATGAGAGACACAGAGAGAGGCAGAGACACAGGCAGTGGGAGAAGCAGGCTCCATTCAGGAAGCCCGACGTGGGACTCGATCCCAGGATCACACCTTGAGCCAAAGGCAGATGCTCAACTGCTAAGCCACCCAGGCATCCCTGTTTCAAAATTTTATTTAAATTCTACTTAGCTAACACATAGTATTGATTCCAGGAGTACAATTTAATGCTTCATCACTTACATATAGCACTCAGTGCTCATCACAGCCAGTGCTCTCCTTAATATCCATTTAGCCCATCCTCCATCCTCAGTTTGTTCTCTACAGTTAAGAGTCTCATGGTTTGTGTCCCTCTCTTTCCCCCCTTTCCCTAAGTTCATCTGCTTTGTTTCTTAAATTCCACATGTGAGTGAAGTCATATGGTATTTACTTTCTCTGAATTGTTCTGCTTAGCATAATACACACTAGTTCCATCCACATTATTGGAAATGGCAAGATTTCATTTTTATCTGTGGCTGAGAATATATATATATATATATATATATATATATTTGCATTATATATATAATTTTATATATATACATATATGTATATATAAAACTTCTTATTTATCCATTCAGTAATCAATGGACATTTGGGCTCTTCTATAATTTGGCTCTTGTTGATAATGCTGCTATAATCAAGGTGTTCCTTTGAACCAGTGTTTTTGTATCTTTTGGGTAAATACCTAGCACTGCAATTGCTGGATCATAGGTTAATTCTATTTTTTACTTATTGAGGAACCTCCATACCATTTTCCAGAGAGCTCTACCAGTTTACATTCCCACCAGCTGAGTAAGAGGGCTTCCCTCTGTTGTCTCCTGTTTTGTTCATTTTAGGCATTCTGACAGATGTGAAGTGGTATCTCATTGTAGTTTGGATTTGCATTCCCTTGATGAAGAGTGATGTTGAGCATTTTTCCATGGGTCTGTTAGCCATCTCTATGTCTTCTTTGGAAAAATATTTATTCATGTCTTCTGCCCATTTCTTAACTGGATTATTTTGGGCCAGGGGGCGGTGGGGGCAGTGTTGAGTGTGATAAGTTCTTTATAGATTTTGGGTAGTATAAACATTTTCACAATATTTGTTCTTCCAATCCATGAACATGGAATGCTTTTCCATTTCTTTACATTATCTTCCATTTCTTTCATAAGTGTTCTGTAGTTTTCAAGGCTTTCACCTCTTTGGTTAGATTTATTCCTTATGGTTTTGGATGCAATTGTACATTGTTTCAATTCCTTGATCTTTCTTGTTGGTACTTCAATATTGAAGTATAGAAATGTCTTAGATTCTTGTATGTTGATTCTGTATCCTGTGAGTTTACTGAAATTGTATCAGTTCTAGCAATTTCTTGGTGGAGTCTTTTGGGTTTTCAGCACAGAGCGTCAGGTCCCTGGGAATAGTGAAGTTTGGGTTCTTCCTTCCTGATTTGGATGTTTTTATTTCTTTTTGTTGTCTGATTACCAAGATCAGGACTTCCAGTACTATGTTAAATAACAAAGATGAGCATGGACATCCCAGTCTTGTTTCCTGTGGAAGAGCTCTCAGGTTTTCACCATTGAGGGTATTAGCTGTGGTCTTTCACAGAAGCAGGGCCTTGTTAATTAGTTTTCCCTGAGGGCAGGCCTTGTTAAGAAGCCCTGAGTGCTCTGGCATATTGCAGAACTGTTTCTTTTGCACTCCCCCTGCTGGAAGCATGAGAGAATATTTTTTTTCTCCAATGCTGTGAACGTTGTAAATTTAACAACACCATGTGGGCTCCTGTATGAGTGGGTTCTCCTGACATTTTTAACTTTCAAACTTATTTTCATTGAGCCTCCAGCAATGTGTAAATTTTTTACTACACTGGCACTGGTCCTCGTGGCATTTTCCATATGTGAGTCTCTGCTGAAGGAAACTGTGACTCCCTGTATTCACTTGTCTGTCTCTCTAATTCTGGGAGCAGTGACCTACCTTAAGTCCTCTCCTTTCTTACAGATCCAAGAAGAGTTGATTTTCTTTCAGTTCCTTTTTTTTTTTTTTTTTTTTTTACTGGTTCTTAGGATGGAATGGCAAGTTCTAAGCTCCTTACATAAAGACACCAGAGGTCTGGAATGATTTTTCCCACCTTCAGAGTCAACGTGAAATGTCAGCTCTTCTTGGGACATAAGCCTATGGACTTCCAGGCTGGAACTTATACTCCCAGTTTTCCTGGCTGTCAGTCTTTGGACTTAGGCTGGAACTAGACCATCTTTCTCCCTTGAGTCTCCAGCTCACACACTGCAAACTTTGGGATTTCTTAGCCTCCATTATTACATGGCCTAATCCTTTATAATAAATCTCTTTGGAGCTATATCTCCAAAGATTATATCTATATCTATATCCATCTATATCTATATCTATATCTATATCTATATCTATATCTATATCTATATCTATCTATATCTATCTATAATCATCTATATCTATCTATATGTCCCATTGTTTCTGTTTCTTTGGAAAAACCTAATACAACAGTCTTTTTTTTAAATTATTTTTTCTAATACTACAGTCTTTCCCACTTTTCTTTCCTCTGATAGTTAATTGAAGATAAATGAACTCATTCCTTCTAAGTTCTAATTAAGAAAAAAAAACAAACAATCCTGAAATACCTGTAGCAGGTGTTAGAACAAAGCTTTCTTCAATACTTAGTGCAAATAGAGTCTCTCTCTATGTCTCTCTTGTTCTAAAGAAATGTGTCTCACTTTCTCACACACCAGGTGGCAAAAGAGTGAATGGAAAATATGTAAGAACAGCAAAGGTGTGCAGACAATAATAGTAATGCCTTCCCCTGCATTGTAATTTCCCAAAGCATTCCCACATAGACTTGAGTGACTCAAGATAACTAGAAGGTGGGGAGAGTAAATATTTTCATTCTTTACAGATGAGAAAATGGAAGCATTGCAGAGAAGAAGTCAATAGCAGAACTAAAATTTTCAGTCCGGATCTTCTGACAATAAATCAGTGTTCTCACAATTGAATGACTCTGCTTATAGACAGAACTGCGTTAATTATATCATTTGAGAGGGAGTTGACAGTCATTCAAAAGAGAAAGCACAAATAAGACTAGTGGATTTCCACCTGAAAAGGCAAGAGAATGATTTAAATTTAGAGAAACCAATAGCTACATAAAACAGTGTATAGCGGTGAGTTGTAGGTCATTGCAAAGTACTCACGTATGTTCTAAATAAAAGAAAGGGAGTTTAAACAAGTATATTAATGAAAAAATATTTAAAATAGTAAAAAATGGCAAACACATATTAAATCTGAAGACTCTTCCAGGAATTTCTGATAGTTTTAAAAAATATTTAGAAATGAAAAGTTAGGGGCACCTGGATGGCTCAGTTGGTTCAGCACCTGCCTTTGGCTCAGGCCATGATTTCAGGGTCCTGGGATCAAGCTAGCTCAGCTTCAGGTTTCCTGCTCAGTGGAGGGTCTGCTTCTCCCTCTGCCCCTCCCCCCTGCTCCTGTGTGCTTGCTCTTTCTCTCTCTCTCTCTTTCTTTTAAGATTTTATTCATTTATTCATAAGAGACACAGAGAAAGAGGCAGACACAGGCAGAGGGAGAAGTAGGCTCCCTGTGGGGAGCTCGATGCAGAACTCGATCCCAAGACTCCAGGATCATGATCTGAGGTGAAGGTAGACCCTCAACCACTGAGCCACACAGGTATCTCTCTCTCTCAAGTAAATTAAAATATTTTTAAAAGAGTATGCCATACCAGAGCCACTGAATTCTACTTCTGACCCCCCGCCAAAAAAAATATTGTATACCAAAAACCAAGAAGTATTCCTAAAATGAAAGGAAAACAAACCAGTAAAACTGTTTTATGTATGTATGTATGTATGTATGTATGTACGTATGTATGTTTGTATGAGAGAGAGAGAGAGAATGCACGTATCCACACATGAGGTGGGAGAAAGCAGGGGGAGGAGAGAAATCTTCAAGCTGATTCCTGATTAGCAAGGAGCCTGAAATGGTGCTTGATCCCAGGACCCTGAGATCATGACCTGAGTTGAAATTAAGAGGCAGTCACTTATCAACTGAGCCACACAGGCAACCCACAGCAAAACTTCTGGAAGGGTCTGGAACTATTAAACAAGTTAAAAAGGACTTAGTTTCTTTTTTCACTTATTATAAACATAGTGTTTATAGCTTAACAAATTAAATATCAGGAATTAACTAAATTATGTGCTACCATCACCAGGTGTCTTAGATTTTATTCTCCAGACCTTGAGATACGGAATTACATAAAAATGTATTCAATAAGAAGAATTCCCATGGACGTAACATTGGTCAAGTTGATGAAAAATAGGATTAGGGAGCAAAGAAACCAAGGAAGTCTAGCGAGGTCAGCAAGATAAGCTTGGTTCATTTTGATAGAGGAGATTTGGAGAAAACTTTAGTCGTATCTCAAGATTCTTCAATCAGGGAAGATTTATTTCCCTGTGCCCCTCATTCACTGGTTAGAAGCAAGAGTGCACATGCTGACGGGGTGAGGGGATCCTATTCTTCTAGACTGAAGGCCAAGAAGGTTGGGACAGCCTGAGGGCAACTCTGGAAAACAGATGCAGGTGTCAGTAATTGGAGGGAAGAGTCACCAGATGCCAGTTACTGATGTATGTGGACGTGAAAAAAACAGCCACGAGGATATGAGCAGAACACTGACACACAAATTAGTCAAGTGATTATTTGCTAATACTTGTATATGAAGCTTGTGAGCTTATGCATGGAAGCTTTTTGACTTCCTTCATTTACACTGAACCTCTACTTCTCTACTCACGCATCATGAGGCCAGTTATCAGAGGGGAAGGAGGGCATCTCTCCTGCTGCATTTTAATTTTCACAGTGGTTCAAATATCCTAAATTAAATGTAGGGATTTTAGAGAGTGTTTCCTGCCTACATGGCTCAAACCATATAAAATCAATATTCAAAAGTGCACCAGGCTGTTCCACTTGTGGCATCCAATTGAACATCTTGGGAAAAACCTTTCCACATTTTCTCTGGGCTTGACTCTGTGATTTGCTCCAGTGAATGGATATCAGCTAACAAACACACAGATACTTGGTTAAGTATTTACGTGTTGAGGTCTGTTGCTTTAAAAAAATTCCTCTTGGTATCATGATGCCAAATTATGAGAAATCACAGAACATCTTGCTGGGGTGGTGGGGTGGGTCGTGCCCATTGAGAGGCCTTGGGAGGAGACGCTATATAGAGTGAGAAATCTCAAGGAGGAGAAACAATGTGTCCCAGCTGATTTCCCAACTGAATGCAATCATACAGGCAATCATAACTAATGATGGAGAAGTAGAATCACTCAATCTCCAGAATTATAAAATATAACAAACCATACTTGCTTCAAATTAGTCCATGTGTTTGTTACACAGTAACATATAATTAATATGGTTTTAATCTGTGGGAATGGGAACTTCATAGGATTTAAACAAAAGTCATCCAAATATCTAGATCCTGCTTTGGTTAATGCACCATTAGTGTCATTCTGAGTTGGTCCCCCAGATAACCTATGACTGCCTAATCCCATTGCTGAGGAAATTGAGAGTCAGGGCGGTAAGTAGCCTAAGGCCACATAGTAATTTTCAGACTCATAATCTGAATCCATACTTGTCCGGCCTCGAAGTCTATTCTTTTCCCTAATTCTCTGCCCCAAATTGTACAAGGGCCCTTGGACATGACAACATATGTTGCCACGAGGCCTGTCAGTCTGTGAGAGCAAAATTAATACACATGAGTTATCTGCTTTTACAAGTCTGTCTTTGAAAATCTTTTACATCCAAAAAGAAAAAGAAGAAAAATATATTTACATTTAAGAAGAAAAAACTAATGAAAATGAACATTGATTCTTTTCAAACAAAACTGTTCTAAAAAAACCCCAAAAACCAAAAATGTTATCTTAAGGGTTAACAGTGAAACACACCCTCTGACTTTTAATGATGAGAAAATGCAAATGTATAACTTTCCCTAGGATAATGGCTGTAGCATAGTGTCAAAGGGTACAGGCTGTGGGGCCAGAGTGCCTCAAGTCAATCCTGGTCCTTTCTCTTACTCTTTCTATGACCCTGGGCAGGTTTTAAACTCTGAGTCCTCAGTTTCTTCATCTGTAAAATTGTGATATTAACTATCTATTTTATAACCTCCTAATGGGTGGGAATTAAAACAATTACTAAATGCCAGGTACTAAGAATAGTGCCTGACATAGAACATATCCTATGTGTTAGCTGTTATTACTACTATTATTGTTATTAATTTCCTTTTAGAATTCAAAATAACCTTACATGTATAGGTGCAATAGCTTATATTCATGCATACGAAAACACTCTTAAAAATGTTGTCAATTTACTTTCCAAACAACTAACATCGAGTACAACAGATTTGGCAGAATGATGGGCTATTTTATGTAAAAAGAATAATTTTAATGAAAATTTTATTGTATTAATAAATTTTAAGAAGATAATATTCACACTTACATTTATGTTCTATGTTTATGTCAATCGAGGGCATAATGGGACAAGATATTTTCTAAATAAAGAAGTAAAAATTAAGACAGAAAGAAAAAAGTGAAAACAGTAACAATGGAAGCCAAAAACAAGACTGCATGTGGCGTTGATGACTCTGGGCCATCATCCTCCACCATGAGTGGCCAATTCCTTATCTTCATTTCCCCAGGCCCTCTGCTCTCCTTTAATATACCACTGAGTGCATTTGACAGAAATTCATTGGCATGCACTTGACTCTTTAACTTGACTAGTTAGTTGCTCTTTGAATACAGAGACAACTCCCTCAACACTGTTAATTTTGTGCCAAGATGCCTATTGGGCACAAAGTGTCGATTCAGTGACTATTTGTTGAATGAGTGAGTAAACTATAAATTGTAGGATTCATCCCTCTTCAGGGTTCTTTTGGTTACTTCTGATTTTATCTAATGAATATTCCTCAAGATTTATAGTATAGTAATTGTCATAGGAGGTAATAAAAGATGGACTTGTGTAAATATATATACACTAAATTTAAGCATTTTCTTTCTTTGAATGGCCTTTGGAAACAGTTTTCCTTAATTGCTTGGGAACAAATGATGACAGAAATCCAGGGAACTGTAATGATGGAAGAGTCTCAGTTATTGATTTTCTAACATAATTTTAACATGATGGAAAACTCATCTAGGAATATGAGTCTTCTAAAACCATATGGACAACATTTCCCTAATCCTATGTGCAGCTTTAAGGTGAGGGGATTTTAGTAGATAGACACTGAGACACAAGGTAAAACAAAGAAAGTAACTGTCATGATTTGATTATTAATTTATCCAGATGATCAGGAGTACCATTTTTGATCTAAGAAATCTCCAATATGAATATAAAGTCAAATAGATGCCTTATTCATTACATCTTCCCCATATAATGCAGCGCTGTAAATCTCTTTCCAGTTTTGTTCTATTTCTACATCTCTTTTCAGCAATAAAAAAAATCTTTTTAATCGGGGTGCCTAGGTGGCTCAGCAGTTGAGCATCTGCCTTCAGCTCAGGACCTGTTCTCAGGGTCCTTGGATCCAGTCCCACATCGGGCTCCCCACAGGGAGCCTGCTTCTCCCTCTGCCTGTGTCTCTGCCTCCCCCTCTCTCTGTCTCTCTCATGAATAAATAAATAAAATCTTAAAAAAAAATCTCTTTAACATAAGTTAAGGCAGCTACCACTGTCATTCTGCCTTGGCATATCAGAGGTAATATCCTTCTGTGATAATAATGAAAATAAGTTTAAATCAATGTATATGGCTTTCTGTAATTCTCCAAGCAACTCACACCTTGGATGATGTTGCTGGGGCTGAAGTGAGGTTAAATACACAGCAAAGAACTTTAAGACTTATGACTTAGTACTTAGTTGATCTAATGAAGATGTTTTACATTTTTCCTTTCCCATTATTGAAGGCAATCAATAAAATAATTTCTCTTTAGAGAAATCACATCAGAAAATCAATGCAATTTAAATTAGAAAAAGCAACTGACCATGTGTTCTCCTGGAGGAAACACTGTCTCAGATCGGATTTGTTTGTTTTTTTTCCAGTTCTCCACTAGGTATGTGACTTTACACAACTTATATAGGCTTCCCGGACCTCAGTTGCCTTACTAATAAATGCATTCCTAGGGATGCCTGGGTAGCTCAGCATTTGAGCATCTGCTTTGGCTCAGGTTGTAATCCCGGGGTCCTGGGGTCAAGTCTTGCATTGGGCTCCCCAAGGAGAGTCTGCTCCTTCCTCTGTGTGTGTCTCTCCTTTCTCTGTGTCTCTCATGAATAATTAAATAAAATCATTTTAAAAGAATGTCTCCCTAGCCTGAAAGCAAAGAACTACACCTTAAAAACACAAGTTCACCTGCAGATTCAAATTGGTAGAATTTGAATTACACCAATGAAGTAGTTATACTAAGAACCACTTGTAATTTACCCCATCACTGTTATATTTATTATATTCCTTCCTCAACTTAATTTCCAAGAGAAACAAAAAAATATCAGTAAAGATATATCTGTTCATCAATTTCTCAGGCTCAGAATCTTATAGTTATTCTTGATTATCCTCCTCATCTCCCACTCTAGTTCCAAATCAATAGAAAATTTTGTCAACTCTATCTTCAAAATATCTACTGAATCAGATCATCTCTTACCACCTTCACTGCCACCTACCCATCCACACTCAAAACCATGTGGCATGCAGTATTACAGGGGCCTTTTTTTTTTAAATTATTTTTTTTAATTTTTATTTATTTATGATAGTCACAGAGAGAGAGAGAGAGAGAGAGAGAGAGAGGCAGAGACACAGGCAGAGGGAGAAGCAGGCTCCATGCACCGGGAGCCCGACGTGGGATTCGATCCCGGGACTCCAGGATCACGCCCTGGGCCAAAGGTAGGCACTAAACCGCTGCGCCACCCAGGGATCCCTACAGGGGCCTTTTGACCAGTCAACTTACACCCACTCTCGTCCCCTCCCAGTGTATTCACAGCATGGCAATCACAATGATTCATTGAAAAACAAATGAGGGGTGCCTGGGTGGCCTGGTTGGTTAAGCGTTGGACTCTAACGCTTGGTTGAGTTGTTGGTTATGATTCAGCTCAGGTCATAATGTCATGGTTTGTGGGATCTGCCAGTGTTGGGCTCTGTGCTCAGAGGGGGCTCTGCTTGAAGATTCTCTCCCTCTGCCTCTCCCCATCACTCTTCTTCTCTCTTTCTCAAATAATAAATAAATAAATAAATAAATAAATAAATAAATAAATAAATAAATAGATCTTTAAAAAAATAAAAACAAACATAAATGTGCTGATCTACGTACTCCATTGCCTTCCCCTATAACTCACAATGCAAGTCAAAATTTGTGCTTTGACTACCTAGCCCTGTATGTGCCATGTCATGGCATCCTCTAGCTCTTTTACCTTATTCCCTAGCACTCACCCTGTGTTCACTTCACTTCAGTCACATGGAGCCTCTTACTGGTCATCAAATAGCCACATTCTTATCTGAGGACCTTTACTCTCACTGTTGCTTCTGTGGATATCTGCAGACTTCACTCTTCCTTCCTTCTCTCCTCAAATATGTAATCTGAGAAGGTGTCTTTTGTCACTTCCTGTAAACTAGAGCAATGCCCATTATTCTTTTATATTGTGCACTTTTTATTGTATGCATGAACTTAATATTATACACATTCACCTACACACACATACATTTGTTTTCTGTCACCATCTCCCTCTTCCACTCCCATAGGAGCAGCAAATACATCTGTTTGGGTCTGTTTTATACTCAGCAGCTCAAGCACTTAAATAGAGCTTGTTGTCCAGTTGACATGAAATACACATTTTGCTGAAAGAACAATTAAATGAAATGACAAGAAGAGAAGAAAAGGAAAATGGGAGGGAAACAAACAAAAAGGAACCAGAAAGGGGTCAAGTAAGACACATTTGTTGGAAATTGGTATTAACAGATGGTGTTGGGAAATTTGATATCCACATGCAAAACATGAGGTTGGGCCCTTACCTTCTACCCTAGAAAAAAAGAACTAAAACATGGTTAAAGATATAAAAATAAGAGTGAAAGCTATAAATCTTTCAGAAGAAGACACAATAAAAAGATTATGACTAGGATTTGACAACAATTTCTTGGAGATGACCAAAGACAAGCAGAAAAAGAGAAAATAGACAAGTTGGATTTCATCAAAATTAAAGGATTTCGGGGCAAATGGGTGGCTCAGTGGTTAAGCATCTGCCTTCGGCTCAGGTCATGACCCCGGGATCCTGGGATTGAGTCCTACAACACGCTCCCTACAGGAAGCCTGCTTCTCCCTCTACCTGTCTCTACCTCTCTCTGTGTTTCTCATGAATAAATAAATACAATCTTAAGAGAAATAAAGGGTTTTGTGCATCCAAAAACCTTTTTTTCTTAAATCCTCTAACAACAAAACAAAAAGGCAGCTTACAGAATAGGATAAAATATTTGTCTAATCTATCTAATAATGGATTTTTACTCAGAGCATATAAAAAATTCCTAGAATTCAACAATAACAATAGCAAAGAAAACCAGAGAATTGAATTTTAAAAAATGAGAAAAGGACTTGAATGGCTACTCTTCTAAAGAAGATATAAAGAGGCACCTGCGTGGCTCAGTGGATTAAATGTTTGCCTTTGACTTAGGTCATGATCTTAGGGTCCTTGGATGGAGCTCCAGGTCTGGCTCTGTGCTCAGTGGGGAGTCTGTTTTTCCCTCTCCTTCTGCCTCTCCCCCAGCTCATAGCTTATGCTCTCTCTCTCTCTCTCTCTCTCAAATAAATAAAAATAATAAAAAAATGAAGAAGAAAAAAAAATAGCCAAAGAGTATGTGAAAAGATACTCAATACCACCAATTAGTAGGGAAGTACAAATCCAAACCACAAAGGGATACCACACAGTACCCATTAGATTGGCCATTATTAAATATATTCATATTTAAATAAATACATAAAGAAATTAACAAGTACTGGCAAAGATACTGACGAATTGGAATCCTTGTGCATTGTTGGTGGAAATGTAAACCATACAGCCACCATGGAAAACCATAAGACAATTCCTCAAGAAATGAATAAACAAACATTTTAAACATAAAATTACCAAATGATCCAACCTATCCTTTTCTAGATGTATATTCTGAATAAATGATATAAGAGACTCAAGCTAATATGTGTACACCCATTTTCATAGCAATATTATTGACGATAACCAAAAGGTAAAAGCAGTTCAAGTGTCTTATCAGTGGAAAGATGGATAAACAAAATGTGGTAAATATGTAACATAGAATCTACTGCAGCTCTAAAAGGGAAGGGGATTCGGACACCTGCTACAACATGGATGAACCCTGAGGACAAGGGATAAGACAAATAGGACTAAGATGCAATTTTCCCAGGTTACGTACATGTTATGAAAAGCCAATTCCACCCTAGATGTACCTTGGCTCCAAATTTCATGTTCATTATTCTCTCGTCTGAAATGATCAAGTAAGCAAAGACATTAAAAAAAAAAAAAAAAAACCTCTTTTTTAAATAACTATCTAATGTACTCCAGTTCCTATATGATTTTAAATTAATATGAGAAATATTATTTTTTTCTTTAATTGTGAGTGATTCTCCAAATGTGCTATATAATTTGATACAACAAATTTGTTCATGTGTAGAATCAAGAGTCTGAGAAATTGAAACTTGAGAAGATTGTGCTTTTTCATATTAATCCCCAAATAGTGTTTATAATAAAATGTATATGGTCTCAAATGTTAAGGATTATTTTAATGAAAATTTAAAAAAATAAAAGTTCCAAAGTGTATTAAAACATAAAAAAATGCTATAGTTAGAATATAGATATTTTATGTCTTAAAAATTGCCAACTGGATAGAGAAAGCAGATAAGCTTAGGATTAATCCTTTGTGAACCATTGAAGTAAGAAGGTATTTCTAAAAAATGTCACATACTGGAGTAACTCACAAATAACTGTAATATTTAATTTTATGTATTATATTTTGTGATTCCTATAATTTATTTTGTAATAGAAACTTTTCTATTAATATATAACATATTATAAAGCTTCATTTAGGGGCACCTGGGTGGTGTAGTTGGCTTAGTAACCGATTCTTGGTTTCTGCTCAGGTCATAATCTCAGGTGGTGAGATTGAGCCCATGTTGGGCCCAACACTCAGCACAGAGTCTGCTTAAGACTCTCTCTGCCCCTCCTCAATGAACATGCATGTACACATGAGTGCTCTTGCTCTCCCTAAAAAATAATTAAATAAATCTTTTTTCTTAAAGCTCCATTTAATTAAATATAATCATCCTTAGCCAAACAATATACTTCATGTTGGGAGTGGTATAAATTAAGAAACCCCAGACTGAAATTGTAGAGAGCCAATGTGGTTCTAGAAGACTTGAAACCTGGGAATCAAATTCAGCCAGGCAAATAAACGTTACAGGATGATTCACATATCAAAAATGTCTTCATTCCGTGGATTGCTCCAAATTTTTTATGTTAACCGCTCTCATTTCAGAGCTTCATTTTCCTTTCCCACATTGGCACCATGATTGACCGCTTCAATTTCTTAGTCATCAGTTTTTTCATCATCATCAACATCATTACCATCATCATCTCATCATCCTCATCCTCATTTTCAAAATGAGCCAACTTCTATGTGTCAAGAACTGCACTAAGTACCTTATACACGCCTAGGAGAAGGAAATAATCATTGCTTTTTGCTGTTGCAGAGAGCTTAAACAGCTTGTTTAAGGCTAGGCAGATGGTAAATAGTGGCACTGACATTTTAAATCCAGTTCTCATTGACTTATTACAATGTCCTCAGAAACTTCCATTCACTCATTTCCATGCTTATGGGTGTGACCTAATTACAAAACCAATTTACAATAGATGTTTGTGCAGCCATTTTTTTTTTCTCTCCTTTTCTTTTTCTTTTGGAATAAAAACATGTCCTCAATTTCATTCCTTCCTATGCTAAACACAACTCAGTGTCTACGAAAAGTATGTAATTCCAACTTCAGAAAGCTAATCTCCTGAAGTGAGTTCTTAGTCACATTCTTTCTACCTCTTCTGGGTCATTGCTCTGCTTGACTTCTTTCCTGTGTCTTCAGCTGCTGACTTCCACTGGTCTCTTTCTTGGTACCAGAGGACAGAGAGTTTCCTGATTAATATATCCCTGCTGACATTTCTTATACAGCCTATTGCAAAGACTTTCCTCTCAATTCCACCTAAATAGCTTTAGAAAAAATATCATGAATATATTCCTAATTTTCAAGACACTTGGCAGGGTTTTTGACTGTCGTATCTATTATTTCTATACATCATCACTTCTCTTAACCATTGGAACTTAATGGTTATCTTTCTTCTCTTGAAAGAACATTTCTTTGCTTTCCTTAATGTAATTACGTTCAGATTTTTTCTTTTTTTCTGTTTTTTTTTTTTTTAATAGTATACTTTTTTTGACATCAATAGTTTAAATGTTGTTGGACAATGTGGACTTCTACCCATTCTCTACATGCCCTACATGGAATTATTATCCATTTCTATGGCTTTTAGAATCCTATATAATGTAAGACAGTCAATGATAACAAAGTTAACTCTCCTGAAGAACTTCACATGCAGGAGTTACTATTATCTCCATGTTATAAATGGGAAATCTGAGGCATGGTGAGGATAAGTTACTGACATAAAACCAAAACACTATTAGGAGGTGGAGCCAAAGAGGCTTATAAACAAAACAAGACAAATGAAAGAACACAGAATGCCTGGTTCTAAACCCAATTTCCTCCATGTTCATTCACCTTAAATCATCCATTCCAAGACTGAAATTCTCATGTTTACTTCACTGCTTTTCTTTATCCAAAATGCCAAGAGTGATGATTATGACTAATTACTTATTTGCTGTCTCTTACCTCCATGTCCACCCTCGATATATTCCTTTTGGTTGCTGGGGCTGAACCTCTGAAGACTGAATTCCTAACACTCCTTTATCCTTAAATTCTTTTTAGGTCTGGTCAAATGGAAGCCATAGTGGATATGTCAAATAGGGAGAACAAACGTCTTATTTTAGAGCTCCTTGGCTTCCCTTCAATAGAAGCAGAAAGTAGACTCAGCCCCTGCCCCTGTCATCCTTGAACACTGTCGGGCATTAGATTTGCTGAGTCCCCTCAGATGGACTAGCAACAACTAGGGAGGACCCTCCTCAGAGGTCAAGTGTCAAGGTCTGCCCTAAAAGAGTGAATGCCAGGCCAGTAGGGTTTGTCATCAAAATCCTAGGTTCTGATTATTCATTCTACTATTTAACCATGGAGGTATAAGCTATTTCCTGCAACTATCAAATAGGGGTGACTTCAATATATTCCTTTTTCTCTTACAGCCTGCCGACCTCTAGTAACCAGGGACGGGTCTTAATTTCTTTTGACTTAAAATATTTACTATGTTTTCTGTTTTCCTGATTGAACCTTAACTGATACCTTAAGGGTGACATGGCCTTAGAATGATTCTCATTTCTACCATCGACTCACAATATCAAAGCCCTACCAACCACACCTGGATTGTTTCTCTTCAGTCTGTTCCACCCCCTAACTTTTTCAGTCATTGTCTTAGTTTATATCATTTCTGATCAATCATGTAGATTATATCAATCTTTTAATTGGAGATTTCCAACCATTATCTTCATATCACTTAAGAATATGCTTTATACTGTCCTCCATAATACTAAATAAAAAGGAAAAAATGAGAAAACCATAATTATAATTGACTTATCCTGATCCACAGCATAAATTTAAATCTTAATAGGGAATGTGAGGTCTTTTCCCACCAGCTGCATCTGATATCTATCCCTCTTACTGTACGTGCCAACCATACTAGGATTCTCTCTAAAATCCACTTCTATTTTTGGCTAGCATATATACTAATCCTTTGAGATCTAACAGCAATGTCCCATCAAAAGAGTAAGTCTCAAGATTCTCTCTGCTTCCACAGAACCATATGTCTACCTTTGCACTTATTACTTTTGTATTTTCCAATCCATATTTCACGACTGTCTGTGATAGGGATAGCTCGCATGTTCTTCTGTCTCTGTAAGCCTCAAACTTCACAGCAGACTTTAAGTACTAAAATATGTTCCATGAATAAGCTAATGACTGTCATGGTTATTTTATTAATTACTCAGGGATTGAAAAATAAAGAATAAATGAGGGAGATTGTGGTTTATATACGCCAGCGTTCACCTACTCTGGCTCTAAACACATTCTCAGAAATGGTAACCGCTGATACCTGGAAAATGTCAAAACTTTATTTGAACTAGGATCTTCCATCAAGTAGTACTGCTTCCTTTTCAGCTGTACTTTTAGCCACGCCAACTACAAGACCTTTACGCCAATAAAATGTCTTTCTTCTATTACATCTCTCTTGACTTTATATCTTTTTAGTGCCTATTATCTGTTTGGAATTGTGGGTTATGTTACATTAACTAATGGTTAAAATCAACAGAATGATCCTATAGACAGATTATGTCTCAAAAAAGGAGTGGTAGTTGCACAGTTCAGTTGCTGATCCACTCGTTCAAGACACAGAACAGTCATATGAGCATAACATAAAGTAAATGAATATTAGTGAGCTGAGGATCAGAAGAGTGACCAAAAACTATGAACGGAACTCATTACTTATTATGTTTTGTCAGATTTTTCCACTTGTACTGTCTTTATATCGCTCTGAAACTTTGAAGCAAAGTTAAACAAGAAAAGGAATGGTTTGCCTTTGACCATTTAGATGTAACGGCAAATTTTCTGCAACACTTAACACCTCCCTGAATATGAGAGTTGATTCAGTTGATGAGAGTTTCTAGAAGGAAATTTGTTCTTTCCTCATCACCCTTACCTGGGTTTGTTCTCCTAAGAGACCAAAAGGCAATTTCAGATTTGCATTTCATCACCATAACTTTAAGCCTGATTTAACTTTTTCCCCTCTAGGTTTGTTATCCCTAGTTAAAAATGTCAGATTCAATTTCATTTTTTTTAAAATTTTTGTCAGGCTGCCTTCAAAGTCTGTAGTTGCTCTGGTTAATAAATCACATAGTTGTGATTTTTAAAGTACTGTATTATAATGGAAAATAGGGAGATACAAACTATAACTGCAATGCCAAAAGAAAAGTCTAAAATAAGTAGTACACAGAAGCCTGCAGATGCCTAGATTTTATATAGAAGCACCCAGTTTTATCTGTATAAAATTATCATTACATCCTGAGAATTGTATCTCACGAAAAGTCTACTATTCAGTTTACCAGATAATTTAGTTACTTGAAATTATTCATTTCACTTTTCTTAAAAAATATTTTATTTATTTATTTAAGAGAGAGAGAGAGAGAGAGAATATGAGTGGAGAGAGGAGCAGAGAGAGGGACAAGCAGACTCCACACCGAGCATGGAGCCTGATGTGGGGCTTGATCCCACAACCTTGAGGTCCTGACCTGAACTGAAATCAAGAGTTGGAAGCTAAATCAATTGAGCCACCCAGGCACCCCTCATTATTTACTCTTATCATAAAAAAGACTTAGATGTTGAGTCTATAAATATATAAATTATTGGAATGTATTTATATGATTCATATTTTTTTACAAAATATCCTATGATGTCTGTACCCACCTAATAAAGATACTATTGTTCTTCTTAATGATGAATTTCATTGTAGAGTAATAAGTTGCAGCACATTCTAACATTTGTTAATTATAAAGATCTCAGTGGGGTCCCTGGGTGGCTCAGTGGTTTAGCATCTGCCTTTGGACCAGGGCTTGATCCAGGAGTCCTGGGATTGAGTCCCACATGGGGCTCCCTGTGTGAAGCCTGCTTCTCCCTTTGCAAGTCTCTGTCTCTTTCTCTGTGTCTCTCATAAATAAATAAATGAAATCTTTAAAAAAACAAAATAAAGATCTCAGAAAATTATCTGTGAAGTTATACATTATACCCCTGGGAGCAGAATTTATTACATTTAATCAGTGTGAGCAAAATAATTATATAAAATTATAAATATGGCAAAACTCCTTGACCATATAGATAGACTCTTTGGAACATCTGTAGTTGAGTATTTTAGTATATTTCAGACAATAAATAAATACGTTATCTTTAAGATAATTTGTTTTCTCCAAAACTTTAAGAATGCCAAAATATTACATATTTTAAAATTCTGATAAAGGAAAACTATAAATTTATATAGATGGATAGATGGATATGCATATATCTAAATACACACACATAAATTCTAATTCATTATTTGACAAGTTAAAGAGGACATATTTTCAAGGAGTTCACATGTAAGTTTTATCTTTGATATTTAATGTATAATGTATCATGAGGCCTTTGTGAATATTGAATCACTCTTACTTAACCACTTAAAGGGAGATTTGCAGGTTCCTGAAACTGAAAAAAATATGGGAGTTTCCAAACTTCCAATAATTTAACAAAGTCAACAGCCAGTTGATGGGGATATCTGGGTGGCTCAACAGTTTAGCACCTGCCTTCCGCCCAGGGTGTGACCCCGGGGTCCTGGGATCAAGTCCCACATCAGGCTCCCTACGTGGAGCCTGCTTCTCCCTCTGCCTGTGTCTCTGCCTCTCTCTCTCTCTTTCTGTGTCTCTCATGAATAAATAAATAAAATATTTTTTAAAAGTCAGTTGAAACCAGATGATTAGAAATGTGTTAAAACAGTACATAATATTGTACTGTTACAGGACAACATGGATATTTAGCTTTCTTCCTGGAAGATATGGTCATCTGTTAATCTTCTAAGTCAAGTGACAGATGAATACAAATCTGTTTACATGTGAAGTGAGAGACTGGCAAGCAGGGTGCTGTTTATAGGGTTTGTTTTGTTTGTTTTTGGATATAATTTTCCTTCCTGGTGTTTATCTCAACAATGTTATTTTGAGAGATCCCAGAATATATGTTCATAATAGATATTTACAGTGCTTAGCAATTTGCCAGATTATATTTTGAATTTTTACATCTATTAACTTTTGAAATAATTATAAATAACTATTAGACAGCAATCACCTTTATCTCTATTTTACAAACAAGAAACTGAAGCACAGACATGTGAAGTTGTCCTCTACAATCACACAGCTAATACGTGGGGGTGGAGGGGTGGCTAGGGGGCTGGTCTAGAAATTAAATACACTGATTCTAGGATCTTAGTTCTCAGACATTTTCTGTTCTCTCAATGAATATTAAATTTGTAGTTCTGGAAAAAATATATCAACTGTACCAACCCAGAGAAAAATAATTCTGACTCAAATCAGAGTCTTGTATACTTAAAAAACAGTAAAATGCCAACAGGTGGGTTTCAACATTCTATTTTTTATATGTTTCAATTCCTATTAAATAGAATTTGAACAAAAGATAATATTTCTACAAAAAAATCACCAGATGGAATATGCATGGAGCACTTGATCAGAATGTAAATGCAGGTTTGAATCCTATATTTCTTCATGATCTAAAGCATGGTTGGTTATTTACTCAATTCATAGGTACCTCATCCACAAAATCCTTGAATCACAGCATTAAAAAAAATAAAACTTATCTTATTTTTTTAATATTCTCAGTTATTTATTTGAGAGAGCACAAGGGGGAGGAAGGGACTGAGGGAGAGAGAGAAGCAGACTCCCTGCTGAGCAGGGAGCCCTATGTAGGGCCCAGGACCCTGAGGTCAAGACCTGAGCCAAAGGCAGGTGTTCAGTCAACTGAGCTACCCAGGTGCCCCCGAATTGCAGGACTTTTAAAGTCATCTGAAGTTTTGCCAAATTAACTTGAGGAAGCCATGCAAGTGTTCAGCAGCACCACACGTTGTGTATCTTAAGTGAGCCGTGTTTCTGTGCGGAAACAATGGTTTGATGGCACAATGTGAAAATGATAATCAGGATTCACTTACCCCAGCTTCAACTCCCTCGCAGTACAAAGCCTTTTTATAACCAGAACTTTCAGTAAATGAATACAACTTCATATATAATAAATCGAAATATCCGAAGGAAATAATCAAGTAGAAAATAATGGAATTTCCCACTAGTTCAAATTTTAAGTGTCGTACCAATACTCCTAAGAAGCTCAACCTTGCCAGATACCCTTGACATGAAAATTAAGACTCTAAAAGTTATCGTTGAAAGAAACAGAAAGTCTCCTAGTGCAAATACCACTCACAGTGGCAACGATCATGATTTTGTCCTAAGGCATGTAGCCAATCTTGCTATTTGCTATTGCTGAGTCCTGGGATTTTGGCATGACATTTAGTTCTGGCAACTATTAAAGCCAGAAAAACTGTATGAATGTTTAGAGAGCAAAATTTATCACATGTAGGATAAATGTATAAAGGGAATATTTAAATGCAAGATTAGAACATCAGCAACGGAGTTCTAGAACCAGATGACTTATTCACAAGATCTAAAGGAATACTTAATTTATTTTTCTAAAATGATGTCAAACGTTTCATGAAATTAAAAAAAAAAAAATCTTGAGACGTGTAGACCTTCTTGACTGTTTCCATGTAAACACATCACCCTTTGCCCTGTTTTTTAGTTAATGATAAGAATCAAGAAATTGGGATCTTTGAAAAACATCAGATTTTGAGGCGCAGTGAATTGAACATAAAGCTTTGGATCAGCAACCAGAATATAATTGCCATCTCTTTTGCTTACAAACTACGAATTTCAGAAATAATAAGTAACTTGAGTAGACGTATCCTTGACTGGATATTAAAAATTTCCCCAGCACTCCGCTCACATTCCAAAAGAACATGATAACACCTGCTTTATGTGACATGTCATGCAATATTCAGCATCTCAGGAAACATTGTAATTGAAAGTGCTTTGTAAACTAGTAAGTGCTATACAGATGCAGGTGATTATTATTACTCATTTATGGTATTTTATATTAAAAATGAAATTATACATACAGACAAGGGGCTCATGAGACTATAAAAGCACCGCTTTTCTCACGATCTGAAATGAAGTGCATTCATTATCATCATTTACCTCCATCTAATTGTATTAGATTTCAGGGCCACTGTAACAAGATCCCACGAACCGGGCGGCTTAAAAGCAGAAATTGATTGCCTCACAATTCTGGAGGCTAAGAATCAGAAATCAAGGTATCAGGAGACCCATATGCCCTGTGAAGCCTGCAGGTGAGAATCTTTTCTTGCTTCTAAGAGCTTCTGATATTTGTCAGCAATCCTTGGCTGTTCCCGGTTTGCACATGCATCGCCCCAGACTCTGCCTCTGCCCTTGCACGGCCTTCTTCTCCCTGTGTGCCTTTGCCTTTGCAGCGTGTTGTCTTCTTGTCATAAAGGATATTGTAAGGATTAGGGCCTGCTCTAATGACCTCATCTTAAGTTGATTATGTCTGAAGAATCCTATTTTTAAATAAGGTCATATCTACAGAGGCGGGGGTTAAGACTTCAATATACCTTATGACCGTATTTAAAAACAAGCGTTGGAAAGAACATTCAGGCAGGTGAAGGGCAATCCAATGAAATGGGAGAAAGCTTGGACTTGATTCCAAAAGTACTTGGGAAGTAATTATAGATAATACTGTAGGATGGTAGCATGATGCGAAAATATTTTGAGGGCACTGGATATAAATGTGCATTAGGAGTTAAAACTCAGACGCAGAAAGTGCAAGAAGGAGGCTACCGCATTAACCTAGGGATAGCATGTACCTGCGAACTGCGTGCTGTTTCCTGGATTCACACAGGGGAGTGCCCCAGGGTATTAGAAATATCAAATTAGAATTAGAATATCAAATTCTAAGCGAAACACAGGGACATCTGTAAGAAGCCCACCAATCTACTAAGCTTAGGATGTATAGACACATTTCTTTAGTGAACAGAGCTATTATGTTTTGGCTTTACGACTGCTGGAAAAAAAAATACTTAAACACTGGTATAGTGAATAAACCCAGACGGTTTAGAAATCTACAGCATATTAATTAGATTTTTAAAAATCTATCTTTACTTCTTGGTTTTTAGCTGAGTATAATTTTATGTATCTTCACTATCTTCTTCAGCATATAGATTATTCTTAATTGCAAATCCAGGGTGCCCTGGGCGACCCAGCCACTTAAGCGACCAACTCTTGATTCCAGCTCAGGTCATGAACTCAGGGTAGTGGGGTTGAGCCAGAACCAGGCGTTGGGCTACAAACTCAGCAGGGAGTCTGCTTCTCTCCTGATCCCTCCCCCCACATCCCTTCCCTGCTCGCTCTCTCATTCTCTCTCTCTCTTTCAAATAAATAAATAAATAAAAATTTAATTCTAAGTCCACATTGTTTTATGTTGCACTGGTATAAACTAGTCATCTCTCTCTTTTTTTCTTCTGGTGTTTTTTTTTTTTTTTTAAGATTTAATTTATTTATTTATTCATGAGACACAAAGAGAGAGAGGCAGAGACACAGGCAGAGGGAGAAGCAGGCTCCATGCAGGGAGCCCAACGTGGGACTAGATCCCGGGACTCCAGGATCATGCCTTGGGCCGAAGGCAGGTGCTCAACCACTGAGCCACCCAGGTGTTCCCTCTTCTGGTGTTTTTGATGATGAAGACTAGGGAAATGCCTTTTTGCCCATATTTGGTCATCTCTAGCTTTTATGAATTTTATTTCACTACCATCGGGTCTTTTTGGAATTTGTAAAGACCAGTTCCAATAGTATCATTGTTATTTTTCTATTTTAACTTTTCCCATTAGCTTTCAATTTTCTCATTCAATACACATACTGCATATTACTACAAGAACTACTTGATTGCTGGGTCAACTCTAACACACTTACCTATGTTAATAATGGACATCCACATGATAAATAGATGTTTGGTTATGATCTGTGCATCTTTACAACAAATCTAATGGATTAAATATATCTAAAATCTAAAAAAAAAAAGTTGTTGATTCCAAGATCAATAATGTCCCCATTATTTCCCTTTTCTTTCCCACTAGTAAGGTAACTAACCGATTATGGGTTCTCACAATGATTGCCCATAACATTTAAAATAGTTTCTTCTTTGAGCTTCCTATTTTTCCATGGATATTTGCAATGCTTGCCCATAGATACCTTTCTCTCCTGCCATCAGAGAAAACAACAATAATAGCAGAGCTGTCAACAGTGATCAAAAGAAATAGAATAACGAAAATCAGTAGTTTTATTTTACAGTCTTGCCCTTACATTTTTCCCATATATTTGCATACATTGCTACCATATACGGAGCTTTAACTGAAAATCGAGTCGCAGTATCTGTCTTTCCTAATACAAGGAAGCCTCAGTTGTTCCCTTGCACTTCTGCCTCTACTGTTTGCTATTTCTGGTTGGCACCACGTCTCTCCATCAGTGCCTCTTAACCAGGACCATCCTTACCCCTGGGCAAGAGTAATCCCGCTCTGAGCCCCCTGACTTGGGATCAGCTCTGGCACTCTTCCAGAAAGCACTTCTCATGATAGGATGAGGAGTCCAAGAAGCTACGGAGATGAATTCAGGATGGGTCTACACCATACATCTAGATCACATAGAATCTGACAGGACAACAGAAAGAATTAGGATACACCAAGGCCAAGAATTTGCCAAAGAAAAGGTCACTGAACTCTTTAAGAAAAAATTCTAATTGCACTTCATAAAAAGATACTAAACAAATATCATCATTAAGTCTGCATAAATTCATCTAATCCTCACAAAATCTCTGCGGTCTAGATACAGTTATTGTCCTCATTGTACAGAAGAAAATGGAATCACAAAATTTTATACAGCTTGCCAAAACCATACATGGATTTTCATTCAGCGAGTGTGGCTCTCTATCAACAGCTAAGCAATATGGTCTCTAGAAATAAGCCTTAGAAAAAAAGAAATGTCGTCTCTGTTTCCTCGTTTGACTGGAGCGTAAAGTAGCAGGAAAGGAAACAGAAGGAAATGTAACAAGAAACAAACGTAAGGAAAAGGAACAAGATCACTCTAAGGGACGAGGTACAAAAAAATTACATTTTTTAAAACTGAGATTAATTTGCCTATCTTGGTTCCCAAGAAGTATGGCAGTCTGTTTTTCAATAGTGTGCTTGTCAACTGTATAATTAAGAGCATGATTTCAGAAAAACATGGACTTAGCCTCCAGGTTTATTCCTTTAATAAAGAGCCTCACAAGTTACTAGAATTGTGCATTTTTCTGACACCTCTTTCAGCATTCTGATTTCCTTGGAGTCATTTATTGCTGAGTTTGACTTATTTTTAAATCTCACAAATAAAAATATAGCAAAGTAAATATGATTCCCTTTTTTGATAAGATGATGATGATGATGATGATGATGATGATGATGATGATGATTTCCCATAGATTTATTCTGGTTATTTAAGTAATTTATTTGAAAAAAACCCTGTTAATCAAGCTCCTTTGATGGCCATTTCATCAAAGCTCTATATTACATAATACTAGAAATCTCTCTTTTGTGATTTTTGGATTAGAAAGTTATGAGGTTAACCAAATTTTGTTTGAATGATAAAAATCATTATTCCAGAGAAGGATTTGCTTCTACTTTCATACTAAGTCTTTATTAAACAATGCACATTTTCTGTATCAGGTTCTGTTTCAAAATTGCAGAAGCTCCACTGTCACAGGAGATAAATTAAGGTGTCTTTTAACCAGGCCCTTATGACTTTCAGATTCTCTAAAATCTAGTTCCAATTTTGAACATATAAAATTACTTTGGCAGATAGTTCCCTCACTCTTGTTTCTAGAAATATAGGTCAAGTATTTAATCATCAGGCAACCACAGGTATTTAACAGGCTCATATTTTTCATGATAATAGAAAACCCTAGGGTTGTTTTGTTGCAGAACAGGTTATATTATACCTAGTTCAAGTAATTGTAAAATGCTATCATATTCAGAATATTTGAATTTGTGTTGGATAGGGGACCTTTATATCTCATACTGTTTTTATATTTTTATATTTTAAACCAAATAGCATGAATATGTAGCTAATGGATCTAGGAGTGTGCACCACTAATTTGGATTTTGGCTAGAGAAAATTCTGGTTTTCTTTTCCCTTTTTATTTTAAGTTTTCACTTATTACAAAATCAATTTGTACTGGATAAGCTATCATTAATATTGATTTGTTATTTTCTGCTAAATATATTCTATTCACATGCCTTTGGTTAAAACTTCGCTGACATAATGAAAAGCATTCTTTTTAATTAAAGAACAAGCAGTGCCTCCTTTTTTTTTTTTTTTTTTGATGAATGCTTCAAATTAGGATATAAAAGCTTGCCAAAAATTTTCCATTGTAAGTTAACTTTTTTTTTTCTAATTTGCAAGTTTGTTTTGTACTGACTATACAGCATTTATCGGGAAAATGGCAATGTTTCTGAATATTCTGTTGAGTCATAAACATTCATTCTAATGGATAAACATACATTCATTCGTGATACACTCTCCCTCTGATTTCACTCCCTTTCACTCTCTTCCGTGCTTCTTGCCCTCAGCCCCACAGTGTCCTTCCAGCTACTTCATAAGCATATGAAGTAAAGCTTTTGTATTAACAAGAAACCTTCTTTTTACTGAGAAGAAATCCTCCACTATTCGGAGAGCTCCTTTGCCACTTCCTTCAGGTCACTTTTCAAATGTCACCTCATCAGTGAAATCTTTCCGGAAAATACTATTATAATGCATGCCCAAAAATTCGTTATCTAAATCCTTACCTTATGCAATCTTTCCTTTGCAACTTTTGTCATCTCTTCTGACAAACTGTTTTTCACAACTAGAATTCAATCTCCCCTGAAAGAGAGTAATACTGACTCTGTTCCAATCACTGCTGTATTCTGACACCTAGGAAAAATGCCCAGTGTAGGGTTGTCTTAATAAATATTTGTTGAATAAATAGACACATACGAACCATCTTCTTCTTATGTAGGAAAATAGTAGATTAAAAGAGATAAGAAAAAAGAAAAAAATAAGAGATAAGATTTACATCGTATCTCAGCTATATTCATCAACATTGCCTCCACAACCACCACCACCACTACCTCTCATCCCAAACACACACAGAGATGCACATTGAAACCTTGCTGACCTCCAGAAACCGATAGGTTCACTACAGACCTAATAGTGGTGAATGAAGGATGGTAGAAAGGCGCTAGTTTTCCGTAAAGAGTGGTGAGCACATAGGAACGTGGAGTAGAGCGCTTTCTTCTCTCACAGAGAATTATGAAGGCAGTAGGGGTTCATTAGGGTTCCCTGTGATGGAAAGTGGCAGAGAAGCAGTAGCTATAAGACAGCATGCATTTGGTGTGGAAAGAATGAGTGAATTTCCATGGGCAAAACAGATGCTGACAGAAGCTGGCATGGCCTGAACTACCTTGAAACTCCACTGGGCGAGAATGTCTGATTTAGATGCAAAGGAGAAGGTTTTATACTGGAATGTAGTAGACTTGGAAATACCTGAAAGTAATTTGTTACTGCCATGAAGAAATCTTTTAATTGTAAATAAATACAAGAATATGGGATCTGTCCATGGTCCTGTCTGGCGGAAAGTCAGATGCCAGAAAATGGTTGTAGGAAGAGATGGGAGAAAAATAAAGGATTTGCGATCTTCTGGACTGAACAAACTCATTATTTTTTTTTATACCCATGTTGCATACCTTGCATCAAAAAGCATTTGAGTCTGAAATATGTCTATAAATGGTAAGTAATAGCAAATGTTAAAACAGCAAGATCTGCAGATACACACACACACAGGCCTTTGGAGAGCTAAAATCTGATACTCAAACGGATATTTTTACATTTATTCACACTACTAAATCAACTATTTTAAGTAAAAGTGTATAAAACAGTTGGAAATATCTGTCACTGTCATGAATAAGAACCAAATTATATTTGACAATCTGTGTTTCAGCTTCATAGTGATCTTGGGTGATTATTATAATCAAAAGCAAGTGAACGATATGTTAACTTTACTAATATATTGTTTGTTCAGATGAATCACTTCTATATTGATGTGATTTATGCCATAGATACACTGCAATTAGAACATTTAGCTCTTGATAGAGTTGCTGGAAGATTTTTCAAAAGTGAAGTAATTATCATTTTAAGGGAAATTCTCAGTTTAAGATCATAAAAAAATAAAGCTTTAAAAACAGACCTTCTAAAATCACTTCTTAAAAAATGGATCTTTTCTTATTGCTTAAATTAGACTCTTTAGTAAACCAAGAAATCAATATCAAACATATTACCATTTGTACCTCTTTAAACAACTGTAATAAATCATATATTGTTATAAAGGAGCAGTATTATTTGCTATCATAATCTAATAATATATTCAAGCTACTGAAAATATCTAGATTATTATGGTGGCACCAACAGAGGAGACAAATACAGGATATGAGTTTTACCAAACTAAAGTTATAGAGTTGGATTTTTTTTTCTTTTGGAATATGTAAAGAGTATGTGTTGAAATATATTTGGTAAGTTTACTTATTAGAAAATTATTTATATAGCTATGTATTTCCTACCTATATTTTATTCTTTTTATCCATTTTATAATGATTTGTTAGTAGAGTCCACTTCTATAGATGGGAATGAGAAAGGAGAAACATCACACAAATGTATTCTAAATTATATTAGTTATCAGGCAATTAGTTCAATAAGAAACCAACACAGTGAACTTTATTTTTTTTTTTCATTTTTAAATCAATCATTTAATCTCCATATTCAATGCACACAAAGTGAAATTCAGCAAGGAAAGATGCATGTTTCATGTTTATTTTTGAAAATAAATTAACCTAGGAAGTACTTATAAAACATGCAATACATAAAGATGCTGTAGTATATACTTTGCATATTATCAAAGGTTGAATCATTCTGGGGTGCTTCCCTAATAAATTTACAATATTAGCAGAGAGACAAGTTATTCACATACCAATTTAAAAAACACGATACCAATGAATGCCATATGAAAATATGAGAAGTCCCAAAAGTAGGGTAGTGACATTATATTTGCAAATACATTATAAGAAGAGATAGTGCAAATATTTCTAATATGTGCAAACGTCTTATTTCCCTTGAGACCTCCTAGGAAGAATGTCCTCTTTAAATGTCATTCCTCCCCCCACTTCAGATGATTCTGGTTGCCATTCTGTACTAGGTTGGTTTCTAACCACTTAGAGCATCTGTCTTTTAAATATTCAGCCTTCCTCACCATTAACAACTTGATGGTTTCCCTATAGCTTGAGAGTCTGCATGCCGAACATGAATGCATAAAATAAACATTTCCTTCATTCTTCACCCTCTTTAGGCACCACCATCTATCTTGTCTTTTCTCTTAAGAGTATTTTGCTTTTATATATGTAGCTCAAACTCCTCGCTTGCTGTTTAACTGCTGGCGCTCCTGTCCTCAAGACCCACTAAAACTATTCCACATAAATAACCAACCTGTCATTTTACAACTCGAGGTCTCCATATTCCCTCCCAACCTGCTCCACTGCTCTTCTATGTTCTCTGGTGCATCCCTCTCAGTCACTTTCCTGATTTTAACTGAATTACAGCCACCACATTTCTCCAAGCATGCACACACACACACTTTCTTCATTAGCCTCCTCTAATATACTTAAATTCTTATATTCGAGTCACTGTCTAGATGTAAGCAATTGTCAGTGTCTCCCTTACTCTGCTCCCCCCAGGGCCACGATTCTCTTACTCATTTCCTACTCTCTTGACTCAGCTACGTCCTACATATTTACCAGCTCCTCCCCTCATGTTCTCCTCCATTTTCATACAAATCAAACCCATGATTGGTAAGAACCAATCCCATTTTTGACAATACTGTCAACTTACTGGTTCTATTTTGCCCTTCCTCTCCTTTGCATGACCCTTGATGTAATCACTGTCCTATTTATGTGGCTCCTACCCCTGAGTTTTCTATTATAATTTATAAAAACCACACACATTCAGTGTCCATTAGCAAAGTTCTGTGTTGCAGCATCAATGCAACTCTTAAAACTGTGCTGAAATCTTTTATTTCTCTAGACAGCATTCTACCCAATTCAATTGTTCCCAGTATTTATTTCAAGCATTCTACTTTCCACAGTGTCCTAACCCAATGTGTGGTCACACATGCCCAGGATACGACTGAGCTCCTATTTCATGACATTAGAAGTTATTAGGTTGCAAGAATCGATTCCCACCCAACTCACACAAATTTAGCAATGTCTATTCCAACCTGGTTTCCTCCACTTTACGTCCTCTCTCCCATTGATCTTTCTACCATATTTTGAAACCTCTTCATTCACATCTCAGCGATATAAAAGAGCAATTGTTTTCTCCATTTCCTATATGCCAACCCCTTCTCCATTATGCTCTTTTTTTCTGAATGTTGAAACATATTCAGATTTCTTCCATCTAACTAAACAAGAAATCCAAAAACCTTTTAATCTTATTTTTCTCTCCAGTCTGTTCTTTCTTTGCCATAGGCATCACTCCTTCCATTTAGCTTTCATTTCACTCTTAACCCATTGAAATCTGGCTGAATAATCCTCACCATTCAGAAAACATTGGTTTTCTAAGATCAACAAATAATTTCTTTACACTGAGTCTAAACTATCAAGACATGTATTTTTTTTTAACTTTCTACAATAGTTGACAGTATTTTAAATTATTGTAAATAATCCCTCCTTGGCTTCAATATCGAAAATTCCTTTGTTTGGTTTTCTTCCTATCTTTTGGTTATTTCTTATTGATCTCTTCAGCTAACCCTGTCTCCAGCTCTCGCAAATGTCACACTATCTGCCCGCTTCTCCCTAAATATTTTCTTTTTTCTTTCTTTTTTTTTTAAATTTAAGTTCAACTAGCCAACATATAGCACATCATCAGTTTCAGATGCAGTTTTCTATAATTCATCTTCTATTAGCTAGAAATTTTTATGTTCAAATAGATGAAAAAGACTGTCGGTCCAGTGGCTGGTTTAATGAGTTGGTGTTCTTTTAAAATGCTCTTTTTCACAGTAACAGAAACTAGTCTTTCTCATCAATTGTGTAGCCACATGTCTGATGAAGGACATATATTTAAGGAGCTTAAGTTAGGTTAATTCATCTTTATATAAGATTCTAAGGATAGCCTGATAAATGGATAGCTGAATAGTTGAACAACAATCTTTATTCCAAATATGGAGGACTTTGTCTTTCAATGTCTTTGCCATAACAAGATAACAATGGGAATATGGCAGAGAATAAACCTGGGGCATATTACAAAGTTTGTCAAGAACCCAAAGCTTTAATTTTAGGTATGAATATATAAGGCCAGATTGCTGATTAAAAAGTTAACCCAGAAAAAAAAAAAAAAGTTAACCCAGAATTTATAATAATGTGTTATTTGTTGAAGACAGAAAAAGGTTATTATTATTGCAGCCTATTGTGGACTTTACATAAACCTCACCTAGAAAATTTAATGTTTTGTATCATTAAATATTCTCAATCACACATACACACACACACACACACACACACACACACACACACACAAATAATCCCAATCACCACAAAGTCCTACAGCCCTAAAGATATGTTCTAATTATAATTAGTGAATGGGGAAGATCTGCTCTCTAACCTCTTTCATTTAAGACCAAGGGTTATTTCAGCTAAAAGACAAGGCCAGGAACTAAACAATGTTTTCTTCATGATTGATGCTTTCTGATACCCTAAGAACATCTTTATTTTGGTCAATTAATAGATTTTCTTGAAATTATTATTTATTATTAAAATAGTTATTTTTTCTATTTCAGTAGCCACATTTTATTCCCTATCAAGACTATTTGAAGTTGTTAATATATCTGATGGGATCATCAGATTTACCAACAGTTACAATTGTAGCATTTTCATTTTCAATTTAGTGCTTTTTTTCTTTTTTTTCTTTCCAACTGTTTTTTTCTTTGGACTAGATTCTTTTTTTCTCCCTTAGTTATGTATATTTTTGTTTGGTTGTATTTCTGGGCAAGGATCCCAGACTGGTATAACTTTTGTTTGTTCCTTGCACAGTGTCCCAGATTCTGTTTTGAGAGGAGCATTATAAATTAATAATATGATTACAGTGTTACTTCCATGATTTATTTTCAGTAGAATCCAGCACATTAAGGTATATTATTATTCACAGAACTTAACTCTGAAAAAAGGATGCAGTTTGTTTAGTTTCTAGGCATTGCACTTATAAGCATCTTTTTTTTTTTTTTCTTTTTCTTTAGGATGTCAATTATACCATTATATCTTTAGGAAAGTGAAACAGAACTGGTGTGTTTTTCTAATCATATTAGGCCCTAAAGTTATGATCCAGGTCACATAATGTTCCTTCATTAGGAATAATACTTTCCATTCATGTCTCTGCTAATAATTGTAGGCGCATAACATGAAGCCCCTTGTGGATGAGTGTGGGACAAGGAGAGATCCACTGCACTCGAAATCAGGGCACCCGAGATATAGCTCTACATTATCCACCAAGGTACTAAAGGACTTAGGGAAATGGAATTGATAACTCTCAGCCTATAAAATACTGGTAACACTTTAAGAGATTTTCAGAATCCAATATTCCCTATTCCTTTGACACAACCTAAAATGACTTGAAATCTCTACTTCAGGTGCTAGCATAGATGGGCTTCCTAACATAGGGATTTATTGCTCCTTAAACCATCTTGAGGGTTACAAGCAAAAGTAAGCTCTAGTTTTCCATTAGTGACTGATAATCATCTTGTGTCACCTTGTAATCTGCTTAGCTATGATGAGGTCTTCTTTGGTGTGCTCACATATCCCATATATGCCTTCATTTAATATACTTCTGGGATGATGATGATGATGATGATGATGATGATGTTTTAATTGTGTTCTACTTGATTCTTCAGGTTTGTTCAACTTAACAAAATGAGTTTGATCATTCCAAGTCTTCTGGAGATTGATTGCTTTATTTTCTACTTCACACTGTGAACTGGAATCCCAAGGTTTCCAAAATTTGTCTCTTTTCTCTCAATAGAAAAGAAAAATACTCTTAGAAGCCTAGTGCTTTTTGAGAAATTATCCATCCTGATGACATAAATGTGATAAAAATGTACAGAGAAGGAAAAAGGAGATGAAAAATGTATGTCTTAAAATACTCTCATTCATGTGAAATGATTGTTCAATGCACTTAGCAAGAGATTCATAACAGAGGGCAGAACAACTATTTGGGCTGTGTTTCAGGTTTCTTAGCATCAGTAGGTCTGATAGTGAGCTCCGTCCATCCATGACTGCTACAGCCTTTTGGTTAAATCTCTCTTATATACAAAAACATCAGTTGTATACAAAACTTATAATCAAAATTGCACAATAAGTGAGGCATTTTAAAATTGAATAACTTAAAAAAAAAAAAAAAGTCAAAATTGAACTTTAGGGGGTTTAGTTCCCCCTAGTGGTAACTAAATAATCAGAATTCACTGAAATTCATAAAACCCTCAAAAAGCAGGTTCAAGTCACCTTAGGAATCACTTAATAATCCCATCAATTTAGAAATTGTTAAACAAGGCCTAGAGAATCAAAGTCTGAAAAGATTAAAAAGTTGCATAATAGCAGAAATAATTCTTCTTACTTTCAGTTAGTTCTTATTGAGAATAAATAAAAAATATTTTGGCTAATTTATTTCAGATTAAGACTAAATATTTTTTAATATCAAAATTTTAATATATTTGTTACTGTATTTTAAAAATTAAATTTATAGTAGTAAGAATTTTTAAGTCACATTGATTGATTTCTATTGTTAAAAAAGAGTAGGTACTAGAATGTCAAGAGTAAAATAATAATATGCTAGCTTAACAATAATAAACACTTAGGTGAACTCTTCTAAGACTTTGTTTTCCCTTAGGGCATCTGAGTGGCTCAACTGGTTGTCTGACTCTTGATTTCAGCTCAGGACATGATCCCAGGGTCCAAGGATAGAGCCCTTTGTCAGGCTCCTTGATCAACCAGGACTCTGCTTGAATTTTCTTTCTCTAAACCTCTGCCCCTCACCTCACTCATGGACACTCTTTCCTTCTCTCTCTTTCTCTCTCTAATAAATAAATAAATACATTTTATTTATTTATTTATTTATTTATTTATTTATTTATTTATTTATTATTTTTTAAGACTTTAGGGGCATCCAGGTGGCTCAGTTGTTTAAGTGTCTACCTTTAGCTCAGGTAATGCTCCCAGGGTCTTGGGATCAAGACCCACATCAGGCTCCTGGCTCAGTGAGGAGTATGCTTCTCCCTCTGCTCACCCCTTGCTCTCTTTCTCTCTCTCAAATAAATAAGTAAAATCTTTTAAAAAATAAATGTAATTTTAAAGACGACTTTGTTTTCCTAAACATGATCATAAAAATTTCACAATGTATAAGACTAACTGGCAAAATGAAAAAGAAAATGAGCAAAGCAATTCTAAAATGATTTCATTAAAATATTTGAGTCTTGGGATGCCTGGGTGGCTCAGTGGTTGAGCATCTGCCCTTGGCTCAGGGCGTGATCCCCGGGTCCTGGGTTTGAGTCTTACATCGGGCTCCTTGCAGGAAGCCTGCTTCTCCTTCTGATCTGTGCCTCTGCCTCTCTCTCTCTCTCTCTCTCATGAATGAATAAATAAAATCTTTAAAAAACTAAAAATAAAATATTTGAGTCTTTCAACTCTCACATCTTTCTTTTTCTTTTTTTATTTTTTTTTCTTAAAAAATACTCTTAGTACTTTTTGCTTTTTGATTGGGACTAGGACTAGTAGGCAATTTGAGAATTGAATTTGATGATTTTTCTTACTGTCACAAATGATCTATAGGTTTCATTATCACTTTATGAACTTAAATCCTCAGGCAATGGGTTCTTGAAGAGAGTACAACCTAAATATTTGAAATATAACTATGTTATGTTAGGTTTTATAACTATGATATATTGAAAAAAAAGAAAGAGAATCAGCATCTAATTAACTTTGAATTATAGTTATTGAGTTTTGTGGAAATTCCATTAAGGTTATTTTGTTTTGAGAGTTTAACATGCACACCCAAAATTATTTTGAAGTTGGCTATACATTAAGCAATTTCAACACTTCGGCACTCATTGCTGCTTTCACCACAAGACTTTTCTTTTCTTTTTTTTTTTTTTTTTTTTTTTCCTTTGTAACAACCACTATGCCAAATGGGATGTAGTTTCTGTTTCACCTGTTTATAAGTCCTATATGGAGACTAAGACATGAGACATGTTACATTTATATGTTTTATGTGGACATAAAAACAAATATTTTAGGAAGAAAGACATTAATAAAAATAAAGCTTTTACTTTAAAATTCTGTGTTTTATGTATATAATAGTTGAAAAGTAGTGTTCAGCCATAAATCTTACATTGGTTAAAAGATTCACTCTGAGGAAAACAAAACAATTAGTTAGGGAATATAAGGCTATTATATTTGTTATTTTGACTTTGATAAAGAGTACTATATTTTACTTGAGGAAGGCCATTTTTTATGGGTAATCAAATAACCAGCCAGATTCTCCAGCAGAGATTAGTATGTATTTTATAAATACCAATTTTAATTAAAAAAATGAAATTGGATTAATCAACCTGATTTTAAAAATCCTGAAACTAAATAATATCTCTATGTCTCTAAGAAAATTAGAGCATTTACGTCAAATCATCCTTATCAGTAGCTATGTTCTAAATTACATTTCCCTAATGAGATGAAATTTGGAGATAGGGTCGTTGGGAGATTTGATTTAGGTAAAGTTCTGAGGGTGGGGCCTTCTTGGTGAGATTAGTACCTTTGCAAGAAACTGTACCAGAGAGCTTGCTTGCTCTTTTCCTTCATGCCATGTGAGGACACAGCACAAAGATAGCCATTTGGAGAGCCAGGAAGAGAGCTTTCACTAGAAACTAACTAGTTAGCACCTTGATTTTTACTTCTAGCCTCCAGAATTGTGAGAAAATAAATGTCTGTTGCTTAAACTGCCTAGCCTATGATATTTTGTTATGGCATCCCAAGTTGACTAAGACACTAATCCTTCATATCACTATTACATAATATTTCAGTTCTGTCTTGTTTCCTCAACTATGTATGTGTGGGTATTTGTATATATTTGAAATCCAGGAAAAATGGAGATAGGGATTGGATTTTCCTTCCATCTGGAAAGAACTAGAAAATAGACAGAATTTAAGAAACAATACTTTTGAAAACACTAGACATCGCCAATGAACAACAGCAACCCCTAAAGTACTGAAAATAAGGTAAACACAAAAGTGTTCTTGAGAGAGTTTCCAAGAAACTGTTCAAGGAAGGGAAATAGAGAAGGCTGGAAGGCTCCCTAAATTGAGAAGACAACTGAGAAATCAAGGAGAGCAAAACCATTAAAGATTGCAGATCACAGTACTACCAGGGAGAGGACTCCACTAAAACAGAACTCCAGAAACCTGAAGTAGGCAATCTTGGAAAACTTAGTTGATTATTAATAAGCATGTGCACATAAGAAAATTTTCAGTGGGCAGGAACAGAAGCAGCAGTTATAATTAGAAGTGATGGTCATTGACATTCACACCAAGGATTTTTTTTTTTCCTACCAGCCACATTGGATATCTTGATAATTCAATGACATTGAACCAAAAGCTTATAAAGATGCTGCCCCAGTGGTGGGAAATAACAGCTATACACTAAATGCTATTGTGGGCCCACACAACATATCCTGAAAACCAGACAGAAAAAAAGAAAGAGAGAGAGAGAGAGAATCAAATAGTTTTCAGGTAATTTAGGTGAATTATAAAAACAAAAAGCTCAAGAATATTTATAGGACTACAAAAATATCAAACACACCAAAAAGTGAAATTTCTAATTTCTAGAATCCAATTAAAGATTACTAAGAATGTAAGAGGCAGGAAAATATGTTCCATAAATAAGCTGACTCATGAATCTCAAATATTAGAATTAGCAGAAAAAAATTTTAAAATGTAATAAAGTATAATGAAAATTCTACATGTTCAAAAATAAAGAATATATATGAATATATATTATGAAATACATATTTCATGATAAAAGCAGGATATAGTGATAAAAAAAATCTAAACAAAATACAAAAAGAAAAAAAAATAACTAGGCTCCATTCTCAGTGGGGAATCCAATGTGGGGCTTGAACTCAAATCTCCAAGATCAAACTGATCTGAAATCAAGAGTCAGATGCATAAATGACTGAGTCATGCAGGCACCTCCCAAGAAAACATTTTTTAAAAAAGTAACTGCAAACAACTTTAATCAGCTTACTGTACATGTAGTTGTTTCCATAAAATAAGGAAGGGACAAAAGAAAATAACACTTGAAGGAAAAAGATAGAAGTGTTGTAAATTTAATGAACATTATGATACCACAGATGAATCTTAACATATAGCAAGTACAAGAAACACGAAGAGCAGTACAACTTAGCAGAATTTCTAGTCCATGTTGCACTGTGGGGAAGAGCAATATAGAATAAACTTAGTGGACTTATATTATCAAGTTGCAAATAAATAAATAAATAAAAGTGAACATATTAATAGCAGTTAAATAAAATAAGTTAGGTCCATAGGAACAAAGATATAGATGAAAACATATTTTTTATCAGAAACTTTTCCAATATGAGACAGAAGAACTACTTTAAATTACTGAAATCTAACCCAAAAAGTCAACTGAGAATTTTATACTCAGAAACAGTATTTTTCAAAATGCAAAACAAAAGCAAGACTTTCTTGATACATATAGTTATACTGATAAGGGAAAAGAGACATAAATCCCAAATTGCCAAAATCATGAATAACAGAGGTGACATCACTAAAGTTTTAAAAGGATAATAAAGATATATTACAAATAATTTTATGCCAGTAAATTTGACAACTTAGATTAAATAAAGAAATTCCTTTAAAAATAAAAACCACCAAAAGATACTTAAAAAGAAACTGGGAAATTTAATAGACTGATGTCTATTAAAGAAACTTAATTAGTATTCTTAGAATATTAAAAGTAAATCTAAACTTTGATGCTTTCACTAGTAAATTCTTCCAAATAATTGAAAAAAAAAAAAAACAAATTATACACAAAACTCCATGAGGTTTTTGCCAGTGAGATAAAGGAAGAAAATGAATAAAGGGAAAGTAAGTTGGAAAAAAGAAAAAGAAAAAGAAGTGTAAGGTATTTCTTCACAGAGGAAATGATCCTCTATGTAGGTAATCTGAACGAGACTGCAAATGGTTATTGTACTTAATAACTTAGTTTATTAAGACTGCAAGTTATAAAAATGAAAACAAAGAAAGTCAATCTGTATACTATCAACAAAGAAAATTAAAACATATGGCCATTTATGACAAAAATTATGAAGGCTAAATCTGACAAAGTATATAAAATATCTGTACAATAGAAACTATAAAACAAAGATGAGAGGATTTCAAAAGACCAAAATAAAGTGAGAAAATTGCTATGTTCAGGGGTCACAGGATGCATTGTCTATTCTCTACAAATTCACCTATAGAATCAACATAATTCCAACTAAAATCTCAGTAAACTTTTGCATTGAAACTGACAAACTAAAATTAAAATTAAAATGGACATTTAAAAAACCTAGAGTAACCAAATCAATAATAAAAAGGACATATTAAGAAAACTAACACTGTCTGGTTTTAAGACATTATAAACCCCCAATAAATAAGATAATGTGGTCTAAACAGGTCAGTCGCACATCATAGAGAACCTAGAAATAGGTCCAATTAAATACAGGGTGCAGATTTTTGGCAGATGCACCAAGATAATTATAAGAAAAAAGCCATCCTTTGCAACAAAGAGTACTAGAAAAAAATATTGGGTCCACACCTTGCATCAAATAATAAAATCAACTCTACATAGATCATAGGTCTAAATGGAAAACCTACACCACCAAACCTTTTAGAATCAAGCATAAGACAAAATGTGATCTTGGGTAAAGCAAATATGTATGAGATATGCCATCAAAAGTATGTATGTATATCTATCTTTATTCATTTACCTATCTATATGAAATATGTGATAAGAGAATGAAAGGACAATTGACAAAAATATTATAAATTATTTATAAACCATGTTTCTCAAAAATAATTTTTCAGAATACATATAAAAATCTCAGACTCCATGGTAAGAAAACAGTCCAATACATACTGGGGAGACTTTTTAAATAGACATTTCACCAAAGAAGATATGTGGAGCCAAACAGTCACATAAAAAATATTCTCAGCAACATTAGTTATTAGGGAACTGTGAAATGAAACCGCAATGAGATGCTTAAACCCCCATTAAAATAGATGAAACCTAAAAAAAACAATCATACCAAGTGTTGACGAGGATGTGGAGAACTTCAACTCTCATAGCCTGCTGGTGGGAATGTAAAATTGTTCGACGATGTTGCCAAACGGTTACACCTACATCACCCTATGATGCAGTCATTCTGCTCCTTGGCATTTAGTCAAGAGAAAACAAAGCATATGTGTGTGCAAAGACTCAGTGAATGTTCGTCACAACTCTCATTTTTCATAGCCCAAATCTGGAGACATAAATGTCTCTCAACAGATAAATGGCTAAAAAAAATAACAACAACAGCACACACACAACAACCGCCACGACAGAAACACCAGCACTGTGGTATAGTCATACAAAGCAATAATACTTGGCAATAAAAAGTAATAAGTAAACTGTTGGTACATGCTCAGATATGGATAAACTGAAGGATAATTATGCTAGATGAAAGGAGCTAGACAAGAAACAGCACATATTAGACTATTCTATTGCCAAAATTGTAGATATACGAAGCAATCAATAATACCAGACATCAGATAAAGAGATGGAAGGCAGAGGAGACAGTTAAGGATGGATTACAAAACAGAAGGAGGAACCTTTTCCAGATACTGGTCATGTCCACTACCTTGATTTTGCCGATGATTGCATAGTATATTTTTATTTCAAACTATGCTAAATATTTTACTCTAAGTAGGTGTAGGATTTTATATGCCACTTATATTTTAATAACGGAGTTAGGTTATTTACAATTAAGTGAGAATATAAAGATACTTGATCATCTTTTAAAAAATGTCTAATTATTTATTTGGGCGGGGGGAGAGAGAGAGAGAGAGCAGGAGCAGGGGGAGGGGCAGAGGGAGAAGCCGACTCCCTGTGAGCAGGAAGCTGGATGTGGGGCTCCATCCCAGGACCCTGAGATCACGACCTGAGCCAAACACTTAACTGACTAAGCCTCCCAGGTGCTCTGGTAATCTTTTATAATATATCTTCTTCTATTACTTCCCATCATTCTTCCTGTGTCATTGTTTAAATAAGATCTCCTAGAAATCAGTTCTAAAAAAACTGGTATCTGTCTACAATGATGCACACATTTCACTAGTTAAACAGTTATTAAAGAAAAAGCATACAAAACAATGTCAACTTCCTGAAAGAAGAATTTGTGATGTGAATTAGCCTAAACTAAAGTGGCAAAATATATGTACTAGAAGAGCAGACATCATTTGATTTTTCTAAGTATGAATTTGAATACAAAAAAAGAAAAAAAAGACAATGATATGATTCGTAATACCAAAGAAAAGACCACACACACACACACACACACACACACACACAGACAACAATAGTGTATATTCAAGTGTGGATTTGATTTGTTATTATTGCAGGGTAATGATTTATTCTTTTATTCTATCATGCAAACAAAACAAAACAAAAAAACAACTTAAATTAAAAAAAGAGAATTCCACTTTTTATTCAAACTATGTGTAATAATCAGGGATAGCAGGGCGGCTCAGTGGTTGAGCGTCTGCGGTTGGCTCAAGTCATGACCCTGGAGTCCTGAGATCGAGTTCCATGTCGGGCTCCCTGTAGGGAGCCTGCTTCTCCCTCTGCCTGTGTCTCTGCCTCACTCTCTCCATGTCTCAAATGAATAAATAAATAAAATATTAAGAAAAAAGATACATCTTAATTGTGATATTTACATGTGCCAGTTGTAGCTTGCTTTATTTATTTATTTTATTTATTTATTTATTTATTTATTTATTTATTTATTTATTTTTGCATTACTTATTTATTGACTTCTCAAATCAAACAGTGTTGTTGGTGTTCTTGCTTGTTTTTTTGTTTGCTTTTTTTTGCAGATAACATTTAACTTCAATTCTCTCTTAATATTAATACTAATAAGTGCCAAGAACTGAGGTTTGAACCCAGGTTGCAGGTCTCTCTGAAACCAAAGCCCATGTTCAGGCATGTGCTGTTTGAGAGAGATTTAGGGAGGAAGCATTATAGGTGCTTTGATGGGAAAATTGAGGTATTATCTCCACAAAAACATTATTCTCAGCTCCACAGAGACGATTCTATGTTTTTTTTTAAATATATAAATCATGTTTATTCTGAGGCAACGTTTAAATTCTTAGCAAATATTTGTTATCCAAATTTGATTTCTGAAAAATTAGTTAGCAAGAAAGTGAAGCAAAGTAAGCAACAGACTGAGTCAAAGATTTATGTAGGATACGCAGGGGATATTCCATATTTAGAACTGTCTCAGTCTAATCCCTAACTGCAAAGGTAACTAATACATCGACACCCTGTTTGGGTCAATTCCCAGCATTAAACCTACACTAAGGAACGCTGGTGGAAAATTGCATTCTATCTATAATCTCACTTTAACAGTTATGAACGTTTTGGTATATATGCCTTATCTATATGTTTTAACTGCTTTATAGCAAATTCCATATAAAAAGAAAATTTCTTCTAAATAATACAGCAGGAAGCTCTAAAATATAAAGATACTTTCTTATGTGATGACAAATATATCATTATTTTAATTAATAAAATTATCAGTCATTATCATCTAAAACTTTGTCTAAACAGAAATATCTGTTTCCAAATATATTTTTACATTTTTTTTTGTTCCAACAGAATCTTAACAGAGCCCAAAACTCGAACTATATTGTGGTGGTCTCTTAAACTCTTAAGAAAAGACAATTTAACATTAAATAAATAATTGAATAAATAAGAATTCTTAAATGAAATAAATATATCATTAGAATAAACTCAGTAATTGTATTTACCACTATAGTCTGGATCAGAGAAATTTTTATGTCAGAAAGGGCCCAGTTCCAGAAGGCTTTAGGGAACCTCCATTCCACTCCCAGGCATATCAAATAATGAGTGTGAGGCCCAGAAAAGTTACATTAATTACTCAAGATCACATATCTGGAAGAGTCAAAAGGAGAAATTGCTAGTAAAGCTTAGACCTCTGGACCCTCAGTTGAAGATTTCTGACATTATCCAGTTATTGAAGCATGGGGCACTATGTAGTATCAAGGTATTTTGCTCAGAATATAAATAATCCAAATAAGTCAATTTCAACCTATGTTTGGGAAAATACATGAATAAATATAATTCACTAGCAACATACTATCCAATAACAACCTCTATTAAGGGTTGCTGAATCTCATGTTTGAAATTTCATTTTGCATGATCTAATTTAATCCAATATAGGAGTTTTTAAAATCAGAACATCAAGCAAAGCCATGACACATATGTGTGAACCAAGTATATTTTCTGTTAAAAAAGATATCAAATATGGTTAGGAGACATTCAATGTCCCCAGACCTACAGTCTACATTGGACTAGCTTCATCATTTTATGTAGAAAAGAAAAGTCAGAAGATGCTCAAATAAATTGCCTACTTCCTTCCACGATGATCAGAAAATCTCAATATTGATAGTTTTAAGAAGGGTTAGAAAATGAATTTAAGCATGAAAGATTGATATGATTTATGTGTTGGCCTGGGTAAAAACAAAAATGAAGTTTGCTTATGATAAATAGATGCAAATGTCATTTCTTGACACTTTATTATTGTCAGGACTTCTGAAAGCAGAAGAATTGATTGAATTCCTTTGAGTTGTAATGACTTTACACAATGTCCTATGTTATTATCAAAGAAATTTTGTCACTTGTAAGGTTTTTTTTCTCTGCATCCAATTTTTAAAAACATACATCAGTAGGATAAATGAAGACCCTAGCTAATCTCCCAAATCAAGGCCAAAAAAAGATAAACCATCTTTTCTTTCTTTTTATTTTTAATTTAGTCAACCTTTAAACAACAGATTTAATGTCTGAGTCTAACTGCATTAAGCAACAGTTTAACAGGAAACCTCAAAACGTAAAGATCTTATGTTTTGGTTTGGTGTTTCACTGGTTGATTTACCAGTGCCCAGGAGTTACATTAAATCAGAACTAAATGGCCATTTGTTAGCAGATATGTCTCCAGCTCTGCACGATGGCTTTTCTTGTCCTTGCAGAGCAGACTTAATAAATAAAGCCTGCACTCACACTAAAATCAGTCCCCAACTTTATTTTACCTTCTAACAAAACACTCTGGATACACCATTTTTGCAATAATATTGAAATAGATGGCATTATGTTGTAGTATATTCTAGTAAAACAAGGGAAGCTGTATCAAAAGAGGTTCTAAGACATTTTTATATCCCCATAAATATGCCTGGATTTGAATCCCAAAACAAATGTGACCAAAACCAATTTATTTTTTTCTGAGGCAAAATAGAAATCACAGCAATGGAGGAGGTAAAAATAGATGCCTAACAGGCCAGTTGTGACAAGAGAGGAAATTCCAAAATTATCGCCAGGAAGCCTAAGTGTGAACGTCCATTTGATCTACATTGAGTTGTTTAATATATTCTCTTAAGAAAATGGGGATGTTAATACCTATCTTAGAACATCAAAAACACTTAGCAAGGTGACTAATGTATGTTGCAGTGCCTTGTTCAGTGCCTGACGTTGTAAATATGCAAAAAGTACTCAGGAAGTTGAATAGCGTGATTTGAGATCAGTCATAAGCCCCTAGTGAAACATGCCAACCCACACATAAAAAACACATCCCCTAGAAAGCACACTGAAAACGTGATGGGCCTATTGTAGAACAGAACTCATCCGTAGTGGACTAGTCCCTTGATTCTGCATTTTAATTGCTACATGGAACCAGTTCAGGAGGGAGTAATAGGTCATTAATGTGTCAACAGCTAATGTGATCACCACTTTTGATTCACAGATGAAAAAACCTTAAGAAAAAAGGGACATGGTAATACTTGGATGTTACGATTGTTGGTGATGGTTGTTTTAAAGAAGGGTGGGTAGCTGATGATGAGCCCGACAATGACTATCAAAATTTAAGAAAGGTGGAAGAGCAGTATAGGGAATTACAGAAGATATCCATGAATTCATCGTAGTGGTGCTAAATATAAAAGGTGATAGGGCCAAAGGACAGGTGCTTCCTACATAGTTTGGCCTTGAGTTAATTGTATAAAATATCAGAATTAAACATATAGCAACTATGTCAGAAGATGTGAATAGAGGCCATATTATGTTTTCATATATCTGACTCATAAAAATGTCTTCTTGTATTTCACAAACTTTATTCAGGTGACTATTATTTTTGTATATCAATGATCACATACTGTATTTAGGAACCCACTTAGAAACACAGATGTGCTTTCCAAATGATTCATATTTCAGTATGATTTTTTTCTATCCCTTTGTTGTTGTTTTTATTTACTTAAAACACTTTTTAGTCATAGATCTATTGAGATTTTGATGAAAGGTATGCAAACTCCAGGCAGGAAAAAAAATGTATAAGGAAACAAAATTTTGCGCATGTTTTTGAAAAAAAAAAAAAACTGGAAATAGAGTTCTAGTATTTTACTTGAAGGAAAGCAGAAGTAAAAATGTGAAGGAGATAATCATAAATCCAGAATTAGAAAGAAACCAGCAATGCTAAATAGTAGCCAACCTCAACCACGGTACATGTCTGAGTGAATAACAGTATATGCTGTACAACCCTGTATGGCTGATTGTTAAGAGCAAAGTGTTAGTGCTAAAAGGACCCCAAACCAGTCCAGGTTTAGCTTCCTCATCAATAAAACAGACAAATAAAATTGCATTATTCTAAATATTCAATGAAATCGTGTATCCCAATCACTTAGTAGCTGGCTTAGAGAGGGCATGTAGTAATTTACATGCATAAAGTGAAAATATCCAGCAATTGGAAATTTCCGTGGTGGGATCTCCAAGCTGGCTCCACAACTGGGCGCTCAGCTTTTGTCTTGAGCTCAGCTCAGCTCTCGACATCCTTCCTGCTTTCTCCTTATCTGCTCATCCAGTGGAGCCACGTCAATCACAGTTCACTCCTTCACAGTCAGTGTCTTAGGCCCAAACATCCAGCCTAACATTTTCTTAATATAGCATATGAGTCCATGCTTAGGAGTTGAGTCAAGATGTTCCCTTCCACCTGTAACCAAGCCTCTACTCTCTGATACTCCTCTGTGTGTTTTAAGAGATGCAGTCTATTAAGGAAGCTCTTCTCTACTTTCATTCTTTTGTTTGATTCAATTAATGTTTACTAATCTGTCCTATGCCCAGTCATGTGCACATGTTTACCCACAGAAGAGAGTTTCAATCTTGGAGGCAGCAAAGTAGATTACAAAGAGTTAAAGGAACTCTCCTCAAAAGAGTTAACAGTTAGTTAACTAGAGTCCTGAAGATAACAGACTGTGGGAAGGAATTAGGATTCTCCAAAGATGGGTCAAAGACATAGTTTAGGGGAAAAGGCAAATTCTAGTAGGTTAAGGTATAGTATTTATGCATCGTGACTTCACAATAATAGGTAGAGGTTGGTAGATAATTAGGAAAAGGGACAATTTGAATTAAAATCAAGGAAACAACAAAATGTTTGAGAAAATTTGTAATTAACTCAAAGAACATACTATGAAAGATTCATTCATTTCTAATGAGTAGATAACTATTTCACTTTATATTCCAGGAAAACATAGTCATTTATTTATAAACACACACTAGATACTTTGACTTGTAAAGTAAATTTAATGTGTGATCACTGAATTACAAAATGTACATGAGGTTATTTTTTTAATTGAAGATTTTGATGGGATTTGAAATATTGAAGTGATAGATTGAATTCTGATTGTATGAAGGTTATTTCTTCAATGAGATATGTTTCATTTGGATGACACTGTTGAGTAAGAAAAGGAATAAAGATTTGACATTAAGTAACACAAATCATGCTATTAATCAACAGATGTACAGGAAACATGAAACTGCACGATCATATTCTTTCTCATAAACTGTCAGTCTGATTCTATCCCCCAGATGCTCATAAATCTACTGCAGTTAAGGACCAAGAGAACAACATTCATCCGTGAGCACAAACATTTCTTGCCATGAACTCCAACATCCAAACAAGTGGCAGCAGAAACAATCGACCTGTTGAGGGCCCCTTCTCTGGCACTGTAGTACCTGAGGGTCTTTTTCAGAATTAACTTATTTTGAAACACAATACCCACATCTCAACAACTGCAAATAGAAACCAGAGTTTTTACCAGTTCAAACCAAACACAGATAATCCTCAGTGACCTTCTTCAGGGAGAGACCCCATGCTGATTGTTAGGCATTTCTTGTTGATGTTTTACTCCTCTGCACTTAGAAATACAAGTGCAAGCAAATGTGAAACTTCACATAATCACATTGTGTCTTTGGTTTAGCTGACATTTTAAAACAACTGTCTAGAGTCCTATAAAATACATGTCATTTTGATTTTACCAACAGGTCTTCTGGAAAGTAATAATCATATCTATATCACAGGGTAATTGTGAAAAGTATTAAATAAGTTTACAAACACAAATTACTCAATATAAGTCATATTAATAAGCAAAAACTTATATAGTCCATTACATGCTGGCATGTAGAAAATTTTATACAATTTACTTGATTTCTTTTTTTTAAATATTCTATTTATTTATTTATTTATTCATAAGAGACACACAGAGAGAGGCAGAGACACAGGGAGAGGGAGAAGCAGGCTCCATGCAGGGAGCCCAATGTGGGACTCGACCCCAGGATCCTGGGATCATGACCTGGGTCGAAGGCAGATCCTAAACCACTGAGCCTACCAGGCATCCCTACAATTTACTTGATTTCTTTATATAATTATATCAAGGCTACTTATTAGACTAAGAAAGACACATGGGGACAAACAAACAAGAATTACTATTGGGTAAATACAGCAGATAGGTCATATCTTTTCTAACACAAATTGTATGAAATAGTATTTATTGAAATCTAGTGGATAGAAACATATTTGTACTCACATTTTTGAGATGAAAAAAGGGAAGGGTGAATATTAAATAATTTAATTCATTAAACATGTATTATGTAATTTTCCTATAATTATAAAAAATAATCATAATCTGTTGAAAATAATATGAGGTAAATTTTGAGTATCAATATGTATAAATTATGTACTCACATTCATTTCATCTAAAAACATAAAAATTGTTTATTTAATTGCTTATCCAAGTGAATCATTTTTCAAAATTAGGGGACAGCTATTAACTTTTGAATTATGAGAAAGCTATACAGTTTATGGTTCTACTCCATTAAACATTCAACAGGTATATTGTTCATTCTACTGTACAGACAATTCAATCATTAAAGTGGACATGTACCTTCATGAAAATTGTGTTTCTCAGAAATTTTTGATGAAAGATGTACCATTCAATATAAGTTACAGAAAAGAAGTGAAATGTGAATATTCTTCAAAAATGTAAGCTCTTTATGAAGGACACTGTTGTTTGGAAACTGCTTATTTACAAAAAAAAAAAAAAAAGATTTAAAAATTACAAATATAAACTCTATAACCTATGTAGTAACAAAAACTTCCTTTTACAAGGATATTAATCTCAAGTCTATCTTGATTAATTAAATACAAATATTGTCTTGACATTTAAACCTGTAATGTTATATATTATAATAGAGTTTCCAGAATACCTTATACGAATCAGAGATACAGAATGTATATAAAGGCATGGTTAGAATTTAATTAGCAAATAAAATCAATGTAAAATCTCTTCTTCTGGCTCCCTTTTTTCCTTTCTGTTATTTTTAAAAATATACGTTGCAAAAATGTTTGAACTGAAATATATTCTTAGATGAAATTCACTTGGTAAACAGAATCATGTCCCCCTTCTGTATATTGCACAGATCTGTGTTTGAATTTGGTCTAAAGCCATGGAAATTTGGGCTAATATTAAATGTCTAATTAGCCATTATCTTACAAGATGCTACAATTTAAGAGGTCCCACTCACTGTAATATAACCCTTTCTGAAAGTATGCTATGGTTCTTAGCTCTCACATTCAGTCTAAATGACTCAGTGTAAATATTATGTTCACAATACCCACAATTTTAAAGATGGGTAGTATAAAATAAAAACATAATAAATACTTTAATAAATTTTCCTATAATATTTTCATTTTCAAAGGTATTTACCTTTAATTACATCCTGGGGAATGAATGCTGTAAATTTTATACACCCATATACTCACATTCACACAAGCCCACTGTGTTTTTCTTGTAATAATGAAGTGTACTCATGATAAGCAGTCTTGCTTATTTATAATAGTTTATTTATTATTAAAATAACTAAGCTATGTATGCCACAAAGGCTTTCATAGCATTGTTTCTATATCTTATTTTTACTCCCACATGTTCTTGTACCGAAGAAGACATTTTCAAAAACAAATATTCGTTCAACACAAATACATTCCAAATCTATGTGATAAGAAAACTCATGGTTTGTAAGAGTTTCCAACATGATCGAGATTTCAGTATCCTGAGGGGACTTGGGCCACGTACAGGAGGTGGAGAATGAGGGAGGAGGGATCTAATATTCAAAAACTGTGTTGCCTTATACCCTGGCTTGAGTTGAATGGAATACAATTTGGTTTAGATTTTGTTTGTTTGCTGTTGTTGCTTTACATTTAACATATCATAACAAGATCATATCTGCATTTAGAGTTGTATTTGTAAAATAAAAAGCACATTATATAAAACAACAGGATTTGACTTTGAAAATATTGAGTGTTTTGATATGGCAGCGGTTTTTATCTCTTTTATTGGTATAAAAGAGCAAGAATATATATTAATTATTATATTAATTATATAATTCTAATTATATTAGAATTATTAGAATAATTATATTAATTCATATAATACTTTTGATATCATGACTTGTATCCTTACCTTTCAACTTTTCATAAGAAATTCAAGTATTCAAGGAGAAGTTCATCATAATGCAAGGCAGTTTCATATCAGATGTCATTAGTCATTCACCAACATGGTAGGTGTATTTTTATCTATTATTTATTAAATTTTTCAATACCTATACCTATTATACTTATTATTCAAATATAAGTATCATTGTTTTAGTAAACCCTACCTATAAGACAAACTTAATAGATAAGTGATAATTAATAGCCAGGACCAGTTATATCTTAAGAAACTGACATTCAAAGATGTTACAAAATGCAAATTCAATGTTCATTAGGAAAGAGATCTACATCTAGTGACAAGTCCAAATAATTAGTAAAACATAAATAATATGATTTCTCTATGTGTATTTCAAGCACATACGTTTACAAAATTACATTTTAAAAATAGTTCTTAAAATATGGAAATGTAGTAATATATTCATTGAGAGCTCTTTCCTGAGCTTCTACGTTTTTAAAAGAAAATTTAGAAACACTTATAAAAGTCAGCCTAATGTCAATGCACTTGAATGGTTCTATGACATTTGAAAAGTGTGCCTATTAGAAGGAGTTCCAAAATTCCTGAGAAAAAATAAGTTGATAGATAGATAATATTTTTAAAGTATAATTTGAAAACAGAAGAGAATTCCTAAGTCAAACCTTTTATAGCAAGATAGCTAGCTATAAAGATCTTTCAGAGAAACTGTATCTCAACAATTTTAACAGTTCTATAACATTTTTGATATAACAAAAATCATTGAAAAATTTACCTTATAATTCAATTCATGAATGTTAGGTGATATATTTTCTTATACACAGCTGTGATGAGGTCCTGAAGGAAAATGTAAAGAAAAATATATGAAAATCTTTTCAATATTCATATCGTATAAATCTATGAATAGTTATAAATAATGCAAAATATAGTTATTATACATTATTCCATACCACTCAAGAACCCAACTCATGAAAGCATGATGGGGAAAGTAGCAAATGTACCTTTTGAAGGGCTAAAATATTGAGAAGCTCAAACTTCCAGACTTTTTGTTTTGTTTTGTTTTGTTTTAGGGCATAGCCTTTGAGACAGACACCCCAATTAGAATCTCAATTCTCTCAGTTGTTAGCTGTGCAATTTTGGACAATTAAGCTATGTTCTCTGAAACATTAATACTTTAGCTGATTAATATAGATATAATATGCCCTTTGTAGGGTCCTCAGTATTAAGTATTACTATCCATTTGTGGTACCTAACATTTAGCCTAATACACAGTCAATATTTAATTTTAAAGTATTAGTAATACATAAAATAGAATAAATAATAAAATAAATTATTAGTGACTCTAAGTAACAATAAAATACTATTTATAAGAATAATAATTATTAGTATGTATTATAAATTCAATGATCAGTTTCCTTTGAAACTAATACAATATGAAAGATCAGAAAGGAAATGCAGAAAACAGAATCAAATATGAACTAAAATATAATATATAACGAGGGACTTTTGTAGATCCAAAAGAAGTATATTGTTCTAGAACTGTGATACTTAGATTTTAGAGGGAATTAATAGTATTTGCATATTTTGATAAGGTGAAAATATAATTTCAGTTGTATTGAAGAATTAATATTGAAAAGAAAGTATTAATATAAAAAAATAAAAGGTGAATATGTAAGCTCAGAGGATAATGAAGCCTTTCAGACCCTAAAACCAAATGGCTTAAGGATTCTTCTTATCCTTAGCCAAAATCAACTTAGCAATGATCTTAGGTGACCATGTGATTTGCTATGATTAAAATGATATTTATAGGGGCACCCGCGTGGCTTAGTCAGTTAAGTATCTGCCTTAGGTTCAGCCCATGATCTCTGGGTCCTGGGATGAGCCCCTGCATGAGACTCCTGCTTAGCAGGGAGTCTGCTTCTCCCTCTGCCCCATCTCCTCATGCACTCTTTCCAATAAATAAATAAATAAATAAATAAATAAATAAATAAATAAATAAATAAATAAATAAATTTTAAAATGACATTTACAAAATCAAATGGAAGCCTCAAATACTTTAGGAAAAAGTTAAGAGGAATAGATTATTCATTCTATAATGTAAACGATTATTTACTGAGTACCTATTAGGTACCAAGCACTATTATTCATATGGGGATAAAGCACTGAACAAAAGAGGCAAAAGCACCTCCCCTCATGGTGTTTATATTTTGGAGAGTAAATATATATACCAAAATAAATATATATTGTATATAATATTATCAAAAGTGCTAAAAAATTAGGCAGGAAGGGATTATGAATTAATGATATAAAGATCTTTTGATCTATCAAAGCAAAAAGTCTCAAATTCCTTTAGAACACATACTACTCAGGAGCTTCCCTCTCCCTAAGCTACCTACATGTGCTCTCTATCCTGATATATTTTAGAACTCTGACATTTTCAATATGGCCTTTCTGAAAATAAGAGTACATAGAACCCAATGTGCCTGATTTCTAAGTTTGATTTTAGGAGCTAGTTATGCTACAGTGTTAAGAGGCGCTGTTTCCAGGAACTGGAATCGCTCTCACAGTGCATGAAGCATAGCGCCATTCAACTCACATATGTATGATTTGCATAGAGGAGCAAGGATTTCCAAGGAACAGTTTTTAAGAACTGGGTTATTTGAATATTCCACAAGAGAGAAACTCATAGGTGAGCACAGAAGGACCTATTTATGTAGAACTTACATGTTTTCCTAAGGTTAACAGAGGCCTTTTGGAAATGAGGCCAATAGCATATGGCTGATAATTTCATCTCAGCTCCATTGCTAGCATAGAAGAAGCAGTAACTCTCTTCCATGTGTATGACCTAGTGCACAGCACTGACTCAAATTGTCACACGGCTCCCTGATTTAACTGTTTAAAATCTGGCAAAAGATTGCTATCCATTGGAAAATTACTCAGCCATAAAAACAAATGAAATCTTGCTACTTGCAACAACGTGGATGGAGTTAGAGTGTACTATGCTAAGATAAATAAGTCAGTCAGAGAAAGAAAAATACCATATAATTTCAAAAGTATGTGGAATTTAAAAAACAAAACAGATGAAGGAAATAAAAGGGAAGGAAGGAAAAAAAAAAAAAAAAAAAAAGATGAGATGAAGGGGAGGCCAACCGTAAGGGATTTTTAACTATGGAGAACAAATTGAGAGTTATTGGAAGGAAGGTGAGTGAGTGATGGTCTAAATGGGTGAAGAATATTAAGGGGGAAACCTGTAATGGGCACTGGGTGTTATATATAAGTGATGAATCACAAAATTCTACTCCTGAAACCAATATTACACTACATGTTAACTAACTAGAATTTAAATAAAAGCTTTCAACAAACAAAAATAATAAATAAAATAAATAACATAGCCTGGGAAAGGAAAATTTATTTATAATTGTCCTGAGTACATTGCAAACAACTACATCAAACAGGAAATTTCACCAGTGGAAAAGCAACCCCATCTTCTGTGTCATATACATTTATTCAAGTATAAGGGGACAATCCATTTAAATACTTTCTGGAAAGGATTTATTTATTTATTTAATTTATTTAATATTTTATTTATTCATGAGAGACTCAGAGAGAGAGAGAGAGAGAGAGAGAGAGAGAGAGACAGATACATGGGCAGGCTCCATGAGGGAACCTGATGTGGGACTCGATCTTGTGTCTCCAGGACCACACCCTGGGGCAAAGGTCGTGCTAAACCGCTGAGCCACCCGGGGTTGCCCCTGAAAAGGATTTATAATATTTTCCATTTATATATTAAAAAAATATTTCACTTGTTAATAAAGCACACTGTCTTGTCTTTACTTAGCTATTTCCATCAACCCAATATTTTTAAATGCAACAATTATTTTTGAGACAATTTCAATAAGTATTCATTTGCACTTCTTAGCTCTCCAAATAATGAAAAGTACATTTATAAGTATATTTTAAGAAAAAATATGTTTAAAAATATATGTATGTAGTTATATAAAAATGTATTCTAGCTATATATAGGTCATAGTATCAAAGCTATTCATGTTATGTTGCATTCCGCTTGATTTCAATTTATTCCCTAAATTACAGGCTTAGTATATATATTCACAAAACTAAAGCTTCTGAAGGTTGTCCATAAATAACAAAAGGAGAGACATAGCAGCAGAGTACAATAATGTATTCATTTAATACAATTTTGTTAAAGATTTCATTAATAGTTATTTTGGAGTAGTTTAAGGTTCAGAGGAAGATTGAAGGGAAGGTACAGAGATTTCTCATATACCCCCCATCCCCACACAATGCATAGCTTTCCTCCGTTATCAACATCCCCACCAAAGCCGTACATTTGTTGAAATTTATGAACCTACACTGGCACATCATAATCATCCAAAGTCCATGATTTATATATGGTTCACTCTTGGCTTTGTATATTCTATGGGTTTGGACTAATGTTTGACATGCATCTAACATTATGCTGCCATAACCCACACCAATTCATTGTTCCTCCTTATGAAAGCAGAAAAACCAGGCCTGGACCGTGACTTAGAGAAAGTATGAGATGAGAGGTGCTTTAACACACTGTGTTTGTGGTACTTGTTCACAGCAATAGAAAACTAATAAAACTACCTCAAAGTGATATTGAGAAGAAGTAAATTTCTAATTCAGCTTTTTGACTTATAGTTAAATGTAAATGCATTTATTTTAGCAACTCCAAAAGATGCTTTTCTTCTGCATTCTCCCCCCGAGAATGTTAATAATTAACAATAGAACATTGTTTTTAATTTCAGATATTTTTAAATGCGTCTTTCACATTAACAACAGGAAAAACAACTTTTTAGAAAAACGAAGGAAGTTGAACAAATAGAGCAGTCTGTATTTAAAAATAAGGCCATTTTACTTAGAAATGCTTTGATATGCCATATGCATTGATCATTATAATTCATCCCTTATTTTAACACTTGGAATGTTAAAAAAAAAATTAACACTGTTCCATAAATAAAGATTGCTAAAGAAAAATAGTCATATTCTGTATGGTTTGGTTTGTACTTCCAACATAACAACAATAAGACCAAACATTTTGACTAAATCACATTGGAAAGTCATCGGCAACAGGACTCCACTACATAATATAATTAGGAGTGCAATGTATAAATAATCCTTTGCTCCTTGATACAAGGTGCTGCTCGTTCATTAGTATAAGGGTCATTTGTAAGCCAATTTTGTTATTACCCTGAAACGACATTGTTGTTAAATTGTGATAAAGAGGAAACCATAAATTGGGAAAGAATTTTAATGGTCGTTATCTTCATTAGCTAATGAGATGTGCTAATTATGTCCTTAAATGACAATGATTTAGTAGTACTGGCAAAGAGGGCTCAGAGAGCAATAACTAGGCCAGTCCCCTTCAATGTGCTTTCACAATGTTGGAAGGGACATAATAACTAAGAGCCATAATTATGTTATGTGTAATACTATTCATTAAAAGTGTCTTAGTTATGTTAGATTTTATGTTGTTTTCCATGATATATTTGCATAAAATGTAGGGTACTGAAAATGCGACAGAGAAAATTGCATTAAGGTTGTATTTTTTTCAAGTGTGATTCCTAGACCCCTGGAGATCCCTGAGACCCTATCAGGAGATGCATGAGGTTTAAACCATTTCCATAGTAATTAAACATTATGCTCTTTTTACTGTGTTGACAGAAGGGGGGGGAAAAAAAAAAAACTCTAGGTAAAAATGCTGGTTCCTAAGCATAAATCAAAAAAGTGACTCCCAACTGTACTAAAACTTATTGTATTCTTCAACTCAATACAGTTTCAGGAAAAACAGAAAAGAAAGAAGAAAAGAAAGAAAGAAGGAAAGAAAGAAAGAAAGAAAGAAAGAAAGAAAGAAAGAAAGAAAGAAAGAAAGAAAAAGAAAGAAAGAAAGAAAGAAAGAAAGAAAGAAAGAAAGAAGAAAGAAAAAGAAAGTAAGAAAGAAAGAAAGAAAGAAAGAAAGAAAGAAAGAAAGAAAGAAAGAAAGAAATGGTAAGAGGGAGAGAAGGGGAAAATGTTAGTTTTTCCTTAAAAAAGAAAAATAAATAAATATAAATAAATGTGTGGCGTTCAGTACATATCATTTTATATTCTGTATGAAGAAACAGGAAATATATATGAGACTCTTCTGTTCTTATCTGAAGTATAATGGTAGCAACAGGAAAAGTATATGGGTAATTGAGTTGTGAGCTATGAGCTAAACTAGCCGTTTTATAATTTTTTTATTTCTATGGAATACCATTTTTGTTCGACATAGTGACAGCCAAATGTAGCTACTCAGATTTCACCATTTGTTAGACATTTCCTTGAATGTGAACAGAAGAAATTGCTACTTCAAAGAAGTCACAGTATTTGTTGCCAATGATTCATTATTTTAAGCAAAAATTTAAATTTGTGAAAATTTGTGCATATCCACTTGATTTTGACAGGTTTTCGAATCTAAAAGACTTTTCTATTAAGATTATTCACAATTTGGGCAAATTTGATTTTTTTCGTAATGAAACGTCAATATTTGGAAGTTCCGCATATCTCAGCAAACAATATTTCTCAAATGACCAAAGGATAATGTTACAGAATCATGCACAGGTTAAGGATTTTTCAATTGTTGAGGTGTCTTTTTTTTTTTTTTTTTTTTTTTAAGACTTTATGTGTTTATTTGACAGAGAGGGAAAGAAACACAAATAGGCAGAGTGGCAGGCAGAGAAAGTGAGAGAGGGAGAAAGAGAGAGAGAAAGAGAGAAAGAGGAAGAGAGAGAAGCAGGGTCTCTGATGAGCAGAGAACCCAATGCAGGGCCTGAAAGCAGGAACATGGGATCATGACCTGAGCTGAAGGCAGATGCTTAACTGACTGAGCCACCCAGGTGGCTCACCCAATTGTTGAGTTTTGAGGGTCCTGGTGGCTCAGTTGTTACAGCATCTGCCTTGGGGGCAAGTCATAATCCCAGGGTCCTGGGTTTTGTCTGCATTCAGCTCCCTCCCTGATAAAGCCTGCTTCTCCCTCTGCCTCTGCTTCCTGCCTTGCTCCTGCACTCATGCTCTCTCTCTCTCTCTCTCTCTCATGTGTGCACTTTCTCAAATAAATACAATCTTTAAAAACTGTTGATTTTAATGTATATCAAAAACATCACAGTTATCTGAAAAATATTAAAATGCTGCCATTTTCAAACACATATCAGAATGAGGCCATTTTTTTCTCATATACTTCAACTAAACAGCCTAGTGTAATAGATGAAGGAAGCAGATATGATAATTCATCTGCTTTCTATTAAACTGGACATCATTTTTTAAAAGTCAAATAATGCCAAAATTATTGTTAATTTTAAAAAATTCTTCAGCTTTTATTTCTAAAATATTAAATACTGACTTATATAATCATATAAGCAAAAGAACTTTGGGACTTCAATTTTAAGACTTTAAGGAGGTGCCTGGGTGGCTCAGTGGGTTAGGCATCTAACTCTTGGTGTCAGCTCAGGTCATGATCTCATGGGTTGTAGGATCCAACCTGGAGTGGGGCTCCAAGCTCAGAGGAAAGTCTGCTTGAAGGTCCTCTCCATCTGCCCCTCTCCCTGTGCACTCTCTGTCACTAAAATAAATAAATAAATCTTAGGGGGAAGAAAGACTTTAAGGGATATTTCTTCATCATAATTGAAAGTCAGTAGATATGCTGATAACTTGATGAAAAATGTATTGAAGAGTTAAATAACATAGTTGAATGTGATTTTAATCTACATTAAATTAAACAAATTTAATTCTGAAGGGCATGAATCATTAGAACTACAGTCCATACTTAGTGATATGGAAGAAACTGTATTTGCCTCTTTGCTGGAAGTTGATATCACTTGGATAGTAAGAATAAGATTGTGCTTTAAATTGTCCCTTCACAGTTGGCCATAAAAATCTTGCTGCAAAGGAAGGATTAGACTAATCTACAATATTTTAATCTGAATTTTAAAAAATTGTTTTAAGATAGAGAAAAAATAGTTTGTAATTAATATTCAAAATAATTACAAAAACTTTAGAAAAATTTAAATGAGAAGAGTATATTAATCACATAAGCAATTCCATCAAAACTGTATTGTTGTAAATACACCATAAGCAAAATCAAGGATCTTATGTGTGAGATCTAGAGACACATTTAATTATTTATAAAATAAGGAACATGTTTTCACCAAATTTTTGTCATGAAAATATTTTATTTTAAATGAAATGCAAGTGAGTAGGAAAAATAACTAGTGAGAAAATATCTCTAAGTATGCTTCAAGTATATGACTTTTTGCTATAAAAATTACAAGTCAGAATTGATTTTAATTTCAATTTCTGTCCTTAGGGAGAGGGAATGAGTGCACAAGCAGGGATGGAGTGACAGAGGGAGAAGAAGAGTGAATCTCAAGGAGACTCCCTGCTGAACACAGAGTCTGTATAAGACTGGATCCCACAACCCTGAGAACAACCTGAGCCCAAATCAAAAGTCAGATGCTAGCCAACTGAATCACCCAAGTGCCCCTAATTTTAAAGCAAAAAATACAATGGTTGCTGTATTGTCCAACAGTACTGTAAATATTCACAACTATGTCCAGAGGTAGAACTACTCTTCCAGAAATATGGCCAGCTAGATTCTCACAGAAAGCAATTCAAATGCTGACAAGAATATCACCATAAAATATCAAATGTACCCATGAGCTGATACCAAGGTATGAAATACTCAGACTGAAGGGTGAGCCACACAGGAATGCAGGAGGTATTTGCTGATCCCAATGCATCAGCACATTAATATGTGTGAACTTGTGATGATTCAGTCTCATGAGGAGAAACCCAATAAGAAGCAAACAGACAGACAACAAACATCCTACACACACATACACATCACAGAAGCTGGGATATATAAAGGGCTCTAGTTTTAGAATAATGTTGGATTAGAAATATAACAACTCTTTCTGCTCCTAAAACAGTGACAGTAAAATAGAGAAAAAAAATTCCAGTGAAAATTTGTAACAGCAAATATGCCCAAATTCACAATATTAACTGTGATATTTTTTTGTTAAATCCAGCATTAAATACTGTATATAATTAATCATCATAAATAAGAAGTAATTATTTAGCTAAATGGTGAAAGTTGTCCTATCAGAAAATGTGTAGTTGAAAACTGTTTAGAAGAGTCACCTAAAACATAAGATTGAGTAAAGGTCCAAAATAAAGCAAATATTGACAAAAAATAAGCAGATGTGTTGCTATATTTATACCACAATTTTTTTAGGACAAGAGAAGAAATAATTTCTTGATATTAAAAAAGCAAAAAAAAAAAAAAAGGAATTACCCATGATAAATGTTTCAATTTATAAGAAAGAAAATGGCAAGATTAAATTTGTACTTTTCTAAATATGTTTTTCTATCTTCTCATCTTTAAAAAAGGAAAGATTGAGTATTATAAAGATCTCCTTTCTCTCCTTTCTCTCCAAAATTCATCAATAGTTTCAACAAAATCACAAATTCAAAAATTAGATAAGCTACTTTTGAACTGTATATGGGAATATAAAGATTCAAATAGAGTCAAACCCATTTGGACAAGAGTAATAGGCCAAATTTCTTCTAGATAACAAAGATAATTTTAACACTACAATAGTTATTTCAGTGCGTTACTGACATCAAGGAAGACAAGTAGACTAACAGAAAAGAGAGCCAAGAAAGCAAAATTCAAGCATTTGTGCATACCTGATAGACGATAGGAATATTATTAGCAAAACAAGGTGAACTTTACAATAAATATTGTTTGGATAAACAATGTAGGAAAAGAATTAAAGGTTTCCTTATGTTGCACAACAGAAAGTAAGTTGGCAAGCCTGTGCGGATGAAATAAAATATTCTTGTTTGTGGCAAACAAGCGAGGTGAATATGCTTATGTTTTTGAAGTCCTAGTTGCAAACTGGTGCAGCCACTGTGAAAAACAGGATGGAGGTTTCTCAGAAAAAATTAAAGTAGAATTACTACTATATGACCCAGTAATTACAATACTGGGTATTTACCCAAAGAAAAGCACTAATTCAAAAAGATATATGCATCCCTATATTTTTCAGCATTATTTACGGTAGCTAAAATATGGAAGCAACCTAAATGTCCACCAATAGATAACTGGGTAAAGAAGATAAGGACTATAGAGGAATAGCATAAGCCATAAAAAGAATGAGATCTTATCATCTGCAACAACATGGATGGTCCTAGAGGGTATAATGCTAAGTGCAATAAGCCAATCAGAGAAAGACGACAGAAGATTTTACTCATATGTCCAATTTTAAAAAAAGAAAACAAATGGACAAAGAAAACAGAGATAAACAGATTCTTGAATATAGAGAACAAACTGGTGGTAGCCAGCGGGGAGGTGGGTAGGGTAGTGGTGAAATAGAGAGGTTCTAGAGCAGTTTCCTTGATGTGCACTGAGAAATGTATAGAATTGTTGAATCATCATATTGTACATTGAAACTAATATAATGCTGTATGCTAATTATATTTTAAGATATAAAATTAACTAAAAAGAAAACTTGCTAAAAACAAACTATAGGAATATATTCATGCTTTCAAATAGGTAAAATTTTTATGTATACCATAAACGTTCTCAAATCTAAAAAAAATGTAGGTAGATTCTAACATGAAGGTAAAAATTTGAGGGCACCTGAATGGCTCAGTGGTTGAGCTCAGGTCATGAACCTGGGGTCCTGGGGTGGAGTCCCACACTGGGCTCCTTGCATGGAGCCTGCTTCTCCCTCTGCCTGTCTCTGCTTCTCTGTCTGTGACTCTCATGAATAAATAAAATATATTTTTTAAAAAGTTAAAAATTGGCTTAGCAAAATTCACCGTTAAGTAAGTGAACACAAATTTCATATCATAGATGGTATTTTCAACACAAATAACTTATGATGGATCAAATTAAGTTCAAGAAAGAAAATTCTCAATCATTAAGCAAAAACAAAACCACAACAATCTCATTTTTAAAATGACAAAAATTATTCATCAGGCACTTCATAGGAGAGAAAATAACTACTTCTTAGAAAAACAATACATGATAATTCTCATTAGTGACTAGAAAGTTCAACTTGATACCTGACACAAACAAAAAACAGAGCTATCACAAGTTAGCAGACATGGGGACGGTGGCCTAATTATATACTACGGATGGGTTTAAAAATCCTTAGTTGTACTTTGAACAAAAACCTTTCATTTCATTTAGAAAATCTGGTACTTAGGAAAGAGACATATGCCAGTCCACCAAGATAGAATAAGAAAAGAGAGTCAGGCAGAAATAACCCATATGTCCACACCATGGAATATTTTTGTCGTTGTTATTTTTTTAATGTGGCACAGTCCTACAATTAATACTAGAGAGCAGTAAAGATGAATGAATTATAGCTATATGCATCAACTGCTATGATTTTGAGGGGTAAATCAATAAAGAAAATATATCAATTTACTTACATAAATTTAAATAAAAGTAGATTCCAGATACAATTTTGCAAACCTATAGAGAAAGGCAAAGGAATTGCTGACACAACATTCAGCTGGCCAGCAAATTACTATGCTTTAAAAAGTACTCATTTGTAAATATTAAATTTTTTCAAGTTAAAAAAGGAGTGACTGGATCATCTAGTTGAATCATTGATATGTATGTTCTGCGTGAATGTTAGACACTCGATGCGATACACTGGCAGTTCTCTTGTTCTGTGGTATAAGATGCCACAGAAATGGTAACAGGTCATCACAGAGGGTCGTGCTCCACTATTCTTCATTTCCACAATTGCATGTTCCTTCTTTAGCAGACAACACTGTATTGATTCCATTTTCTACTGAGAAGAAGAGCACAACCACTAATTTTTTTAACGGAGTTTCTATCATCTATAAAGGCAAAATTCCGTCAACTACTAAATGAAAATGAAGTCATGTGTTGTTCTTTTTTTATTTTTTATATATATTTTTGCATCATCAGAGAGGATGGCATAGTTATACAAAATCAGCTCACAATGTTCTCTGTGGAAATTTCCTCAGTTCTTAAAACCTATTGTAATTCCAAAATATTTGGGTCAAAGTGACTCAGTTTTCAGTGGAGAGATAAGGTAATTGAGATAAAGAACTTCAAGGCTGGGAAAATACGAAAATTTTATGTCATTATGTAGAGAAATACACTAGATATGTTCACGGTAGTCACTTAATCCAATTTTCCATTCTTATGTGAGTCTAACACAAGGACATAGATGGTAAGAAGAGTATACTCCATTAAATTTCTCCTCTATGTCACATTTAAGCAACATTCACATTTTTCCCTGGCTGTTCAGAGACAATAGAACCCTATGTATGAAAACTCTGCTCCTGAAAAAGAAAATAACCTAAAGGAAGAGAATCCATGTATTTGTTTGCCTGTTCTATTAATTCCCCAACATAAAGCTCTGTCTTTATCATCAAATGTTTTAATTATCTAGAAATTTCTTCCCAAATGATTTTTTTTAAAGAGTTACAAGTACCCCTTGTTCCCTCAGTTACTTCCTCTTAGTCTCTCTGTTTTGTAAATACTACCCGTTGGATTTGAATCTTAATCCCTGTTTTACTATGAATGTTAATATTTTTTCTGGATATTTTTCATGTTTCTACTGGGATCAAAATCTATGCATCTGCTTGTCCATATGCTGGAGAAGGGGACTTTAGAATTTTCTTGGATGCGAGTTCTGTCATTGTTTACTACTGTCTGAGGAAACGCTCATAATTCTTTTAATTTTCTTTACTTAACCATAAAAAATAAATATATTAACATTATGTAAAACAATTGTATATTGATCTTACTGATTCAGAAGCAAATCATTAAAATAGATCTTTTTAATCTAAATATTTCTAAAAAAGAATGGCAATTTAAAAATATTTAAATACAATCCTTTAAAATAATACTTTATAAAAGTTACATTATTTTTTTAATTTGATAGTTTGCCTGGACTACTTAAAAGACATAGTCCTAAGTACAGATACAATAATACTGAAGTTTAAATGCTACAACTAAACCATCAGTATTCAGTGAAATAGTGAATGCTATCAATGACGGTATTGATATTCTTGACAAAATTACTACTATACATATTGGGTCCGCAGAGGTTCTTAGTCAAAAAAGTACCTTAAAATTATCTAAAGAATGAAAAATTATAAATATTAACATAATTGTTACTTGGTAATTTCAGCAAATGATTTTTAGTTGTGAATGATGCCTTGTAAGAGAAAGTCAAATATGAGTCAAATATGAAAATACTTGACTTAAAAGGGCATTCATCAGTATAATATAAAAATTGCCATCAGCCTTTATTATGCTAATTTGCGAAGAAAGGTGTTGATCTCCCATAGATCCAGTAAACCTGACAAATGTAATATGCCTAGTTTAATTGTCTATAGAAAATCTCAAAAAAAAGAGACATAAAAAGAAATACTACAAAATAGGGAGCTCTTGTTAGCTATCTAAGGTTTTCTGAGTTAATCATTTCATTATTTAATAATTAGCTATTCTAAAAAAGCTCATGCATATAGCCTGAGCCCTATATTTTTAAATTTCATAATATTTGCTATTAAAAATGGGTGGCTTTACAGAGAGACACAGGATAAATGCTTCTTTGATGAGCAGGGGGATATTTGTATGCTCAGCAGGGATTCAGATGAGATATTCATCAGATAGAGCCTAAATTCTCCATTTCAACGGTTGACAAATCTATTGGGAGGTCTAGTTCTCCCAAGAATGATTTACTAGTGATAAGAAGAAAGATTTGAAGGAAAGAAGATTGATATCAGGATATGTTTGGCGAGTGCTAGAAGAGAAACCTGTGGGGACTTGAAAATATAAACTAAATGACTCAGTTCAGTCTGAACAAATGTCAATACCCCAAATTTACCTAAAAACACCACAATATCAGTCATTAACATTTGACGATATATAATAGGCAACCTTGAAATTAAATTTATTTTATATTGCCTCCTTAATTCTTATGCCCTTTTTTTCTAACCCTGTTCCTATCAGAGCCAATATTTCTCTACAAAGGCAATTTTTGTTGTTTTTTTGTTTTAGTTGTTGTCGTTTTTGTTAATATATAGAAGGGGGAGTTCATTCATTATTAGAATGAAGAGAAAAAAGTTAAAGAAAAAGAGACAAAACTTTTGTTTCCTCTATGCATACTAATTGTTTTCTTCCTTTTTTTGTGAAGAAAAACCAAATAGCCTAGGAAAACTATCTTCTAAAGAACAGATGTGCAGTTTTGCAATTGACTCAACATAGACTATTTCTCTTTGACAGAAGAAGCATTCAGAATGAAAATGCCAGTTTATTTCAGAATGCCCAGGGAAACAGGGTCCAGGAGAGATGAACTAGATTATAGGAAGCAAAATATATGGAATTAATATGGTACTGGAGTGGGTGTCAAATTAATATCTCAATAGATGACAGATGCGTCTCCAATATGTACAACATTAAGCTTATCTTTCTAATACACTTATGCTTTACAAGTCCTAGAAATTAAAACAACAAAAATAGATTTTGAGATACATTCTATTATTTGACCTTTGTACCTCAATAAGTTGACATGAGCAACTGCCAGAGCACGTGAATCCTTCCTTGACCACCACTGTTACGGGAAACAGAGAATGCTTTACACAGGGAAATAGTAAGAAGGGGTTTGTCATCTAAAATGTTCCCTTTGGTGATAATTTGAATTTAAGGGAATAAGAAATGAAGATAGGATGGGGCACCTGGGGGGCTCGGGCAGTTAAGCATCCAACTCTAGATTTTGCCTCAGGTCATGATCTCAGGGTAAGGAGATCAAGCCCCCACTGGGGTGTGCTCAGCGAGGAGTCTACGTGAGACCCTCTTCCTTGCCCCTCCCCCTGCTCACACTCTCTCTCTTTCTCATATAAAAATAAAAGAAATGGAGACAGGAGAATTAGATTTGACCATAGGTAGAAAACAACAACAACAACAACAACAAAAAGAGAGGAGGAGGAAGAGAAAAAGAAAAAGAAATCATTTCAATGAATTAATAGGAAAGGGAAAGCTTTCTTTGAGCTCTATTCAGAGGTACAATATAAAAAAAATTAAGTAAACCCATACAAGAAGACTTCTATTACTATCTTTCAGACTTTTGTCTTGTATAATTAAATAAGATAATTTTTATAAAACAGAATGAGAAAAGAAATGAGCTACATGATTAGGAGTGGGAAGGAAATCATAATATGCTATGTATAAGCTACCAGCCTTTTTTTTAAATTTTATTTATTTATTCATGAGAGACAAAGAGAGAGAGAGAGAGAGAGAAAGAGGCAGAGACACAGGCAGAGGAAGAAGCAAGCTCCATTCAGGGAGCCTGACGTGGGACTCGATACCAGGACCCCAGGGATCACGCCCTGGGCCCAAGGCAGATGCTCCACCACTGAGCAACCCAGGTGTCCTAAGAAACTAGTCTCACTTTCTCAGTATCTCAGAAGTAGAGGTGTTAGTGCAACAAATACAGGCATACCTTGTTTTATTGTGCTTTGCAGATATTGCGAATATTATTTTTATTTTGTTTTGTTTTGTTTACATATTTACATTTTGTTTTGTTTTGTTTACATATTGAGGTTTATGGCAACCCTGCATTGAGCACATTGTATCGGCACCATTTTTCTTTTTTTTTTTTTTATTTTTTTTTATTTTTTTTTTTCGGCACCATTTTTCAAAAAAAATTTTTTTTTGCTTACTTTCTGTCTCTGTGTCACATTTTGGTAATTCTTGCAGTCTTTCAAAGTTATTCATTATGGTGATCTGGGATCAGTGATGCTTAGCATATTTTAGCAATAAAGGATTCTTAAATTAAGGTATATGCAATTTTTAGACATAATATTGCACATATAAGACTATAGTATAGTATAAATATGACTTTCACAAAACATTCATTTGACTCATTTTATTATTATATTTGCTTTATTTTGGTGGTCTGGAACCCAAACCACAATATCTCCAAGATACACTTGTACCTTAAAATGTGGAAGCAATGCTGAAACTGAGTAAAGGGTAGAGGCTAGAAGAGTTTGAAGGTGCATGCAATAAACATCTTACATTTCCACAAACAGATTTCAAAATCAATTCTGATGAGAATTTTCCAGAAGATAAAGGGGAGATTTGGAGAAGACACTTCAGTCTTCTTAGAGATTACAAAAGTGCCCCTGGACTGAATACTGGTAGACATATGTACAGGAAAGTTCATTCTGGTGAGGTCTCAGATGGAAATGAGAACATGCTATTGGACAGTTAAGAAAAGGTCATCCTTGTTAAAAAGTAGCTGAAATTTTGCTGACTTGGGTCTATCCCCAGTGTTTTGTAGAAGGTAGAAATTCTAACAATAAAGTTGGGATACATGGTGGCTCAGGAACTATGTAAACAAAGTGTTGAAGGTTTGAGTTGGCTTCTCTTGAAACGTAATAGTAAAATGCAAGAAGAAAGAAGTGACCTAAAAATGGAATTGTTAATCTAAAAGTAAGCAGAACTTAAAAACTTTAAACATCCTTAGCCTATCCATATTGCAAAGGATGGAAAAGCACCTTAGAAAGAAAAGCCTGAGGGTGTGACCAAGTGGCCTTTTGATAAAGATATTAGTTTGGATGTGAACCAGGGACTTAATTAACCACTTCAGCATGAAAACAGCCCTTTTCCCGAAAGGGGAGGAGACAAGAAGGTTTCTGATTTCTTAGATTTTTCAGGATGGAACTATAGAGCTACTCCACCGTGAATGTGTGCTATTCAAGACCAGGGAAGACGGAACCCAACAGTGATTCAGAGATTAACAGGACTGCCTCCACGATTTCAAAACTTCATAGCAAAATAAATAATGAGCAAAACAAAAAAGCGACCCGTGGAATGGGAAAACATATCTGCAAAGCATATATCTGATAAAGGGTTAATATACAAAATATATAAAAATTCATGTAACTCATTAATAACAATAAAACCCAAAAAATTCAATTTAAAAATGAGCAAATGAACTGAATAGACATTTTATACCAAAGAAGACATACATGAAAAGCTGCTCAACATTGCCAATCAAAAAAATACAAATCTCACAAGAGTGAGATATCAACTCACACCTTTTGGAATGGCTATTATCAAAAAGACAAGAGATTTTAAAAAGTGTTGGCCAGGATGTGGAGAAAGGGAACCCTGCCCACTGTTAGTGGAAATGCAAATTGGTACAGCCACCATGGAAAGAGTATGGAGTTCCCTTACAAATTAAAAATAAAATTACCATATGATCTAGCAATTCTTTGGGTATATATCCAAAGAAGTTTTTTTGTTTTGTTTTTTAAATTTTTTAATAATAGATTTATTTTTTATTGGTGTTCAATTTGCCGACATACAGAATAACACCCAGTGTTCATCCCATCAAGTGCCCCCCTCAGTGCCCACTACCCAGTCACCCCCATCCCCTGCCCTCCTCCCCTTCCACCACCCCTAGTTCGTTTCTCAGAGTTAGGAGTCTTCCATGTTCTGTCTCCCCCTCCGATCTCAAAGAGATATTTGCATCCCCATGGTCCTCTCATGTTTCAGTATTATTCATAGTACTCAAGATATGGAAACATATATTCACCAATAGATAAAGAAGATTTTATATATATATAATATATATATATATATATTATATATATATATAACTGTACCTGACTTAAATAATGTTTAGATTAGATTTTGGGCCCAGAATTTTGAGTTTTGCTAAAATAAGTTAAGACTTTTGGGGCTAGTGGGCAGAAGACATGCATTTTGGGTGTGAGAAAGACATGAGTTTTGAGTTTTTTGGAGGGGGCAAGGGCATAATGCTGTGATCTGAATGTTTGGGTCTCCCCTAAATCCATGTGTTGAAAACCTAATGCTCAAGACAATAGTATTAGGAGGTAGGGCCTTTGGGAGGTGATTAGGTAAGAGAGGAGTCCCCAAGAATGGGATGAGTGTCTTCATGGAAAGGACCCTAACAAGATCCTTTGATCCTCCCACCATAAGAGGAGACAAGGAGAAGGTCTGTGACTGGAAAAGGGCCCTTGCTTGACCATGTGGATATTCTCATCTTGGAATTACAGACTCCAGAACTATTAGACATAAATTTCTATTATTTATAGGCCATCTAGGCCATCTAACAAATGGTATTTTGTTATTATTAGCCCAACTAGAGAAAGACAATTATAAATTTTTTTTCAGTTGTTTTCTTTGTTTTACATTGAATGATTTTGATAGGAAGAAAGGCTTTTATGGAGTGTCTCAATGAAGAGGATGGGTTTTTCTTTTTGTTTCCTTAGGTGAGAGGAAAAAACATTATATGTTTCAAGTAGAGTCATTATAAGGGATGCCTGAGTGGTTCAGCAGTTGAGTGTCTGCCTTTGGCTCAGGCTGTGATCCCGAAGTCCCGGGATTGAGTCCCACATCAGGATTCCTACATGGAGCCTGTTTCTCCCTCTGCCTGTGTCTCTGCCTCTCTCTCTCTCTGTGTGTGTCTCTCATGAATAAATAAGTAAATAAAATCTTAAAAAAAAAAGTCACTATAGAAGAAGGTAATGAAAACACAGAAAAGGAGAAAATCACTAGGCAGCATGCAATTTCGTGGGAGTGGAGTCAAATGGAATACTATGATAATAACATAAAGCATATAATATTTTTAAACTGAAGTATAATTGACATATTGTATTAGTTTCGGGTGTACAACATGATCCTACATCTGTATACGTTGTGAAGTGATCACCACAATAAGTCTAGGTAACATCCATCACCATCCATAGTTCTAGAACTTTTTCTTATAATGAGAATATATAATATTATTTTCTTTATAGAGAATATAAAACTGAAGCTGAAATGTAAAATAATTCTATTAAGGTAACATACTAGCAAACAACAGTGGGTCTGTCTGATTCCAAAGCCCCATTTTTTCAACTGCATCATTCTACCTCTGCGCATTCTGTACCCCATTTAAAAACACTAACATGTATAGGAAGTAAACAAACATTAAACTAAATACTACAATTTTGCTAATGTAGAAACTGCAAGGATTTCCAAAAAGTATGAATGGCGACTATTATCCTCTGTCATAAATATTTCTGTGCATAATACCTGCTACCAACTTTTTTCAATGTGGTGGCTAAAGTCTATGAAAATGAAACAAAGTGAATGTACCTGGATGAATATTGAGAATAAGCTAATGAATAGATTTAACTATTCAGAATCAAACAATTTACTAGATACTGATAACCACTTAGGGTTGTGGAAAAGTACATTGTATTTAGAAAAGCAAGTACTGAAATAGAATAGAAGTCGGCATCTCTACTCCTGTATTTGCGACTGTTCAGTACCCATCTAGGAAGACCTTGCTAATTATGTTATTAAGATGTGAGACACCACAGTTCAATGCTTTATTTATGAGTAAACACCCCTCCAATTAACAAATAATAGACTCTATGAGAGACAATATGTAGTCTATAATAATTAATATAACATAAACTTCCTGATTAAGTGACTTTTGTTCTTTTTTATACTGGTTTTTTAAAGTTGTTCTGATATTCAAATAGCTCAAGGAGTTAGTACAGTCCATGATAAAGGCATAGACTTATAAGACAAAAGCAGATAATACAGGAAAACAAAGTGGATGTGGTTTGAGAAGCAACATGAATGAAGAGGAAAAAAATAGTAAGTTGGTACTATTTTTTGTAAAATAAATAGCACCACCAAAAATAGTAAATTGGTACCAATTCTGAGTATATGGAACCGCCAGTCACTATTGCTTTCAATTAATTGATGGATGCAATGAGGTAATGAAGAACCACTGTTGCCCAGTTACTGACATCTACTTTTTATGTGAACTCTTCAAATTCTCAAATCTCAAGAAGATTTGTCACTTATCTAATTACGGTATCAGTTGTCCATCATTTGTGCTATCAGTAGATAGGTGACCACCATCACGGGCACCTAAACATGGAAATCGTGCTAACTTCAAAATTATACTAGGGTATGATATATACAATGGATTAAATTAAGCATCTGTAGAAGTCAGCTGTTATACATTGAACTATACTGAAGATATGTTAAAGTCTCATCTCTCTGATAAACTGAGGTTATTCATATGGGCTCTAATCCAATATGGCTGGTGTCTTTATCACAAGAGAGGGACAGAGATGGAGACAACATCAACAATACCATGTGACTAAGGAGACAGAGATGTTCAGCCAAGTAACCCTAATACTGCTGGCACCACCAGAACCTAAGAGAAAATAATGAAAACAATTCCTCCCTGGAGCCTTCAGAGAAAGAAGAGCCTTGTTGATACCCTAATCTTAAATTTCTAGCCCCTAGAACTCTGAGAAAATAAAGTTCTGTTAAGTTATCTAGCTGGTGTACTTGATTATGGCAGAGCTAGAAAATTAGTACATCTCTTTCTAATCCAGAACACTTCCTGTGTATATCTGGGATAAGAGTAATAAAGAGGAAAACCAACAGCTTGGTATAGTGAAAGGTTGAAGGCCTCCCTATTAAAATCACAACTCACGCACGCATGTTTGTTTTTCCTGCTTTTGTTAAGCATTGCCCTATAGATTCTAGTTGGTAAAATAAGGCAAGAAACGTAAAACATCCATATTGGAAAGGAAGAACTGGGATTGTTTTTATTTGTAAACAACATGATTTCTATGTAGAAAACATAATACAGAGTGCTACAGAAACTAATAAGAAAGTTTAACAAGATGCAGGACATAAAATCAACATATAAATATGCATCATATTATACATTCTAGTTATGCACAATTGAAACTGAAAATAAAAAAAAGCATAATACCATTAACTGTAGCATCAAAAAATGTGAAATACTTTGGGAAAATTATGATGATGCAAATGGCTTTCACAATAAAAGCTACAAACATTGCTGCAAGAAATTGAAATCTTAAGTAAATGGAGAAATAAATTATGCTTATTTGTAAGAAGATAGTATTTGTAAGATACCAACTTTCTCAGATTGGTCTATAGATTTGACGACAATCAATATTCCAGTTGGTTTCATTTTTGTAGAAAGTGACAAAATGATTCTAAAATTTATATGAAAAGGTAAAATTACCACTAGTAGGAAAACACTTTGAAACAGAAAACATTTGAAATATGAACATAGCCTATTTCAAGTGTTATAATAAAGCTACAGTAATCAAAACAATGTAGTATTTACATAGAAAAGCAAAGTAGATCTCTGTGATGAAAGAGTCCAGAAATAGAAGAGCAACTGATTATCAACAAAAATTCACAGGCAATTCAGTTTGAAAAAGGTAGTCATTTCAGCAATTGGTGCTGAAAATTTTGAATATTTGCAAAAAAATAATGTCATTCCACATCTTGAACTGTATACACAAATCAACCCAAAATGCACTAATGTAAGTAAAGGTAAATGCTAAAAGTGTAACATTTCTAGAAGAAAAAATAAGAGAAAACATTTATGACTTTTGGTTATAAATGCATATATTTATCCATCTAAGGTAAAGCGCCAACAAAACAATCTATAAAATAATGCATTCATAACTTGGAACCTATCAAAATTAAAAAAAAAACAAAAACAAAAACAAAAAAACAACTTCCCTTCAAAAGACATTCTGGGATCCCCGAGTGGCTCAGTGGTTTAGCGCCTGCCTTTGGCCCAGGGCGTGATCCTGGAGACCCAGGATCGAGTCCCATGTCGGGCTCCAGGCATGGAGCCTGCTTCTCTCTCCTCCTGTGTCTCTGCCTCTCTCTCTCTCTCTCTCTCTCTCTCTCTCTATGTCTATCATAAATAAATAAATCTTTAAAACAAAACAAAACAAAGACATTCTAATAAAATGGAAAAACAAACCACAGATTTGGAGAAAATATTTGCAAAGCATAAAACTGAAGAAGAACTTGTACCCCAATGTGCAAAGAACTCACAAAACCCCCAATGTGCAAAGAACTCACAAAACTTAATAAGAAAAAAAAAAAACTCATACCCCCATCAAATGACCACAATATTTGAACAGACACTTCCCAAAAGTAGATATACAAATGAAAAAAATCACAGGCAACGATAAACAACCACATCAATCTTTCAGAAAATGTGAGGAGTTTTTTGAAAGTCAGCTTTCCTATGACTCTCTTGAGGAGAAATGATAATTTGCATCTGAAAATGTATATTCCTTTTGACAGTTACATCAGACAAGTGCTCCTTTATAACATTTTCCATCAAGATTACTCAATTAATTGCCTTGTTCTGAGCCCATTAAGGATCATTAAAATTATAATTTGGGCTTATCATAATAGATTTTTTTAAGAGATGGAAAACATGCTGATCAATCAACAATGTTGAGCTATTTTTTTCCCCATTGAAACGGGAAGGACTGCCATTTAAGGTTGAGTCTTATTCTTCTTGTGAGATAGGTCAATCACCCCACTGAAGCCAATCAATTTACAGTCTGAGAAAACACTGAATTTTGTTCTGCATCCTCCATACTTAGTACCAGGCCACAAACAGACTTGACCCCAGCAGCCAACGACCTTCTCGGAGACCCTGCTCATGTAGCCAGGGAATTCTCTTTTTTAAATAACATTTTTAACTAACACCTTTAGGAATTCAATTATCAGAGACTAATTATCATAGAATCTCCCATAACCGGGTATGAATTAGAAGTCAAGTCACATTTGGGGCCAGTGAACTGTATTCTGTTCCTTAGCCATAGTGTGCAGAATTCCTTCTCAGGGATAGCAGAGTTTGTAATGTGCTTGTAGTGGAGCCCTGATGCTTGTTTCTTTGCTTTTTTGTATTGCAAGTTCCTGAACTTGAGCTTTGATTGCTGAAGCATCAAAAGAAAGAAGCATCCACTTCAAAGAAGGTTCTTTGGAAAAACACATTGGGGACGCCTGGATGGCTCAGAGGTTGAGCTTTCTGCCTTTGGCTCAGGGTGTGATCCCAGAGTTCCAGGATCAGGTCCCACATTGGGTTCCTCGCATGAAGCCTGCTTCTTCCTCTGCCTGCGTCTCTGTCTCTGTCACTGTGTCTCTCATGAATACATAAATAAAATCTTAAAAAAAAAAACAAACACATTGCCAGCCATAGGTCTAAAGAGCCAGGCCACCTGCCCACACTGAGGTGCTTAAAGATCTTGTCTAAAGATCTTGCCTTATCTAAAGATCTTGATAGATTTAGATAAGTGACCATTGGTCCACTTGCATTTTTCTCTTCCCCTGCTTTTAGGTCCCACTGCTATGTTTTAAATTCACCAATAAGGAGTGAACCCTTGAAACTCCAGGCCCCCATCCTTGACCTCAATAAAAGCAGAACCCCAGGGCCATGTGCTCCTTCTCTCTCTACCTGCAACCTCACTGCGTGGCCCCATGTGGGCTGTGTAATTTCCAAGTGCTCTAAGTAATAAACTTTTTTTTTTTTTTTTTTTTTTTAGTTTCTTGATAGTTGTCACTAAAGGGCACCTTGCAATCGTAAGAACTACAAGGTCAGATCCAACCTCAGCATTGGTTACTCATAGGCATAGACCAGCACAAAATATATTACAATTTATTTGCGTGGATTCCTTGAGAAAACACTTCTAAGGAATAGCAAGCATGAATTTTGGTATCTTTTATGTTTGAGAGCTAATTCATCCCAGAACTTCTTTCTGGAAAAAACGTGTTTCGGCACAATAGCCAATACTTCTCAGAAAAAATAGAGCACCCTTTTTGCATTGATTTGGATTTCTGGTATAGTTACTACAGAAATAATTTTTTTTGTAGATCCCATCATAATTATGTGTACCAATCTCAGTGATAACCGAAAACTTCAATTATACACTTTCTCTAGAGAATTGAATTTCCTGAACACTAACCTTGGTTATTAAGATGAAGAAAATTTACCTTATCTTTTAATTCTCCAACTGAATCAGCACACTTAATGATATTGTTTTTAATACTATTATATGAAATTATATCAATATATTTATTTTATTTCCCCTCGTATATTCACGTTTGCTACTTTTGATATATATTTACTTTTTATTACTTAGCACGTACCACAAATTGTATGTGATACTAGAAATACAGATATTAATTACATATCATCTGTGGACTGAGCACAACATCTAATGAAAAGAAGAGATATATAAGCAAGCAATTATAAGCAATGCATATTATATGCCTTGTAAGAAAAATATAAACATGGTGTCTGAGCTAATATCTCTAAAATGCCATTGTTTACTTTGCCATAATTGTCAGTAAAGCAAGTATTTTAAAATTGAAATCTCAATATTAATAGAGACAGATGGGTTCAACATCTACTGAAGTCATTTGTTTTACATAGTAGTCATAGTTTTTAATAAGATATATGTATATATATAGTTCAGCTGCCATTTATAATAGTAACTAAGTACCAATAACTGTTATTATGCTAAACAGAAAATAATGGTTTCTATTGTGAGAAAAAAGGGCAATAACACCAGTCCTCTGAATTGTCAACATATACATTTCAATCTCAGAAAGCACATGTGAGATTTAAATGAGAAAAAAAAAAAAGATCAATAACTATAAACTATGCTATTTGGGTATATTTCATGTTAGAAAAAGTTGTACTTATTTTCTTGGGGATTCTTGGTTAAGAAAATATTCAAAATCATGGTATGCATTAACCTTTCCTAATCTACCTGATGTGAACTGTCCACATGTACGGCATTTTCGTGTAGTCATCGTCGACAGCCCTGGTATCCTGGAGCAGGATGTGGCATACAGACCAGCTCGCACAGTGTTTCTGTGTTCCCTGCCTTCCTTTCTGGTGACCAAGTTCATAATCCAGCTCATTCAAACTGTGCAGTGGGCCCTGGGAATACCCCAAACACATACTTCAGCATCTCTGCACTGAGGATGTTGACTCTGTGATGGGGAAACTGAAGGACTCTGTAAAATCTGCTTTTTGCTCCTTTTTTCTGTTTCTATTCTCGCCAGGACCTGTACCCCCACTTTACACATGTCTTGTAATGCAAATAGCATGTGTGGTTCTTGTCAGGGACAAAGAATCAATGGTTTCTCTAGAATAGATAACATTGAAGGAAGGACCTGGTGACAAAGACCTGACGAAGCTACCATATGCATATTCCAGAACACCTGAGCTAGACATCTCAACGACAGGACCCCTTGACTCCAAGGAAGAGCAGTTGGGTCTTCACCTTTGTTCTCATTGGTTCCTGGAAACCCAGGAGACCCATAAACCTGATCACCGCCCTCCATAAAACCCCCAGACCCTGAACAAAGACAAGACTCATGCTCCTTTCCTCCTGAGTCTCCCAGAAGCTCCGTCCGTATCTACTCTCTCTTTCCTTCAATAAACTCTTCTCTCACTTCTTGCTGACTCACAGTTGATTTCCATTCTATGTGAAGCCAAGGATTCTCTTGGTTGGTCCCGTGGTACCCCCTCCGGGCCCCCAGAGCCTGCCTGCCTGCCAGTACAGTTGGATAAAATAAAACTCACTCCCATGCATCACAGTGTCTATCACGAAGTTGCAACCCCCATTAATTCGTTAATAGTTTCTACAGCCTAGACGGTACTTATTTTTGAGACATTTTTCTTCTGCACTTGAGTTGCCTATGTTCCTTTCAAAAGTAAGTGAGCAAAATCTCATCCTGATATTTCATTGCTAATACGGACTACATTTTCACCCAATTTTCATTTTTGGAGAAATTCTCTACAAGTTATAGTACATGAACTATGATTCTGTGCCTCTATTAGGCACAATAATTCAAATAGGGGTGTGACTGCTGAAATTTGTATAAAATTTCACAAACTTTACCCTGAAGTAATATGTAAAAATAAAGTTTAATTTACTTTTCTTATAACCTGTCATCACCAGGTCAAAACTGGTCAGTCTCGGAGTCACATGCTTTAGAATATTAGACATATATAAGGATATAAAAAATATTTATTCAAATTTGAGTTGAAGAATAAAACTGTGTCTCATTCCCCACAGGTGCCTCTGATCATAATACTTGATGGCTTTTATTTATTATAAGTTTTAAAAATAAACTAAAACTTTCCTCCTTCCGTTTGAAACCTACGTATTTTCTCAATTAAAGTATTGCAAATATCCCAAACATACAGGAATATTAAAAACTCACACCTTCAGAATTGTGTTGAGGTTTACAACATTCAGATACTTGGACTTTCAACTCAAACAATACATGATTTCACATACATGCTCACACAGACACATGCACACGTATTCTGAATTATGACGAGCAGATAACAATAATAGAAACAATAGTCTGTAAATCTGATTGTAAATATTAGCTGATTTGATAGCTTGAATAAATTTCTTAATGCTATAGAGCAAGAAGCATTCACATGAAACAATCAGCATTATAGTGATGAAACTTCTTTTTACCCCATTACTTATTTAAAATGTAATAAAATGCATCACGCATTTCTCCTGCCATCAGATAACGGAAGAAAAATGGCATTGGTGAGACTGACCTGAACAACATTTGTTTTCAGGAAATGTATTCTTGAACAAGCAGCTGAAGCCCTTGCAGCAGTTTGCGTACTTGATGTATAAAGCATTGAATACGCAAGAAAGCATTTCGCGGGGTCAGAAATGAAACACATTTGAACCTGCTGTTAACATTCAGCAAAATATACTGCAGATATTCTGGAATCTTTTTTTTTTTTTAATTTCCTGTCACTGTGGATCAGATGCCGTGCAACCTACATAGAAAATGATGGCATAAACTCCGTTTCCATAAGAATCTACTTTGCAATAGAAGAAGAATGGACTGTTACCAACTCAGCTGCAGAATCTCACTGCACTGCATCTTCTCAGACTACTGAAATCTTTAGCTCTAATAGAAATTATTTATAAGGATTTGAGCGTGTCCGTGAAAGTGACATACAAGTTAAAAATATGATAGAGAAGATTTAGTTGGAATCAAACTCCTTCATAAAAGACAAGTATTTCCCTTCTAAATTCAAAGTAAAAATATGTGACCAGTGATGCAAAATAATGGGCGTTATGCCAGTTTTTCCCTTTGATCAGATCGTTTTGTTATTCTTATGCACTCTAATATCATGGCACATAAGTTGGTGTGTCATGAGATCAAAGTAATGTGGCTATCAAGAAAGAAACAAATACAAAACAAAGGGTGGTAAGAGGTGAAATATTTAATTATATCTCAAGAGTCTTTTATCCTGGCAGTAAATTACACACACACACACACACACCCACATACATACAAATGGTATATCCCTTTAATATTTAAAAACCAAGTAATCTGGATTGTATTTCAGAAAAATGGAAATTTGTGCAACTTTCATATTTTAAAATAACTATAGTTGGGGCACCTGGGTGGCTCAGTTGGTTGAGCTTCTGACTCTTGGCCTCAACTCAAGTCCTAATCTAAGGGTCGTGGGATAGAGCACCAATAGAGCCCTGCATCCAGCTCTGTGCTGAGCAAGGAGTCTACTTGAGACTCTATCTCCCTCTTCCCCATCCTTCCCCACCACTGTCTCTCTCTCAAATAAATAAATTGTAAAAAAAAACTACAGTTAAAATATATTTTATTTGTTTTTTTATTTTTATTTATTTATTTTTTAAGATTTTATTCATTTATTCACGAGAGACACACAGAGAGAGTCAGAGACACAGGCAGAGGGAAAAGCAGGCTCCCTTGAAGGAGCCAGATCTGGGACTCGATCCCAGGACCCCGGGGTCATGACCTGAGCCAAAGGCAGATGCTCAGTCACTGAGCCACCCAGGTGCTCCAAGATATATTTTAATAGAATCATTCTTCACATTTCTTAAACTCAATTCAACTGTTCCAGAAATTAACCATTTTTCATGTTTATTAAATTGTGGTATTATTTTTATCAATATCATAAAAATTCTGTTGGATGTCTTGTCATGATACCTGTATCATGTCAAATTTCCCCAATATTCTAACTAATCAGTGGCATCAGACACAGTCTCAATTAATTGGCATTCTCTACTCATAATGCCTCTTTTTGGCTAATGTTTCTTCTTCACTAAAGCCATATAGTCCAGGATCCAATGTCTGTATAGTAACTAATTTAATATTCATAATAACTATTTTCTCCTTACGAATGATATTTTCAAGATGATGATCATGAGCTAATTATGAAATGTTAACTTACTCTCCTAATGGCATACAGTCAGTAGCAAATTGTTGAGCTAGAATCTAAGTTAGAGAAGTCTAGCTACAAAAGCTCTACACAGCTACAGACATTGTCGCTGAAGGCGATGGTGTCAGAAGATCCTGTGGCCACTTTGATCCACATAAATATTCATGAACAGCCATTATGTCTGATGAGTGGTGCATTCAAAAGCCCACTATACGAGGTGACACTCTACCAATTTAATACCAACTTTGGGATTTTCTAATTACGGGAACATAGTCAACATCATTGACTCTATGAGTTTCTATTTCCTGCTTGCAAAATGAGCATAAATCTATCTAATTCATTAAACCTTGTAGTTTATAGTGACATCGAATGAGATTTAGAAGAAAAAATATTTTTAAACACATACTTGAAAATTTAAAATTATAGTCATAGCAGTAGAACAACCAAAGAACACACTATAGACCAGATAAACACTGACTATAGATTCAATAAAGATCTAACAATAAGTAAGGACAGCAAATGAAAAAAAAAAAAAAAGATTACAACACATTTAAAATAGGCAAAGGTAGGGGCGCCTGGGTGGCTTGGTCAGTTAGATGGTCAAGTATCTGCCTTTGGCTCAGGTCATTATCCCAGGGGCCTCAGATCAGGCCCTGCATCTAGCTTCCTGCTTAGAGGGAAACTGCTTCACCTTTTCCCTCTACTATTCCCTCTGCTTATGCTCTCTGGCTCACTCTCTCTGTGTCAAATAAATAAATAAAATCTTTTTTAAAAAATAGGCAAAGGGAAACCTATGGAAAATAATAAGTAGGCAGCTTTTCTATTTTCTTATCCTCATCACCTAACCCTGTTGCTAATGTTACTACTGTAGCCATAAGACTATTGGAATAAAAAAAAATCTAATTCTCAAATTTTAATGATGATAACAAGTCACATAACTGCACAAATGGACTTCAGGTCTCCTGCTTGACTATTTATCAAAGGCAGGGAGAAAATAATCTTTTCCTTCCGTCTCCACTGTGTTATCCACTATTGTTCTCAGAATTATCCTGGTCACCAGAAGCAGAAGCATCTGTGAGCATGTTAGGACCTCATGGACCCCACCTTGACCTACTGAATCAAAATCTCTAGGGATGAGTCCCAGTTAACAACATTCATAAACTCTCTAGGTGATTCTTATATATGCTACTGTTTGAGAATCACTGCTCGACACCAAAGAAATCATCATTCTTGTGCACTTGAACAAGAAATATATCGACAGTGCTTATGCAACTCTCCAGCTGGATTTGTGTAGAAAGATCCAAGCCAGGAAGAAAGGACCTATTTATTCAGTGAACATTTGGATGTCTTATCTAGGCATGGACCCGGGATGAATTCTGAGGTCAAAACAGTGAATAAAGCATAGCTCTTGCCTTTGCATAACTCAAATAAATAACTGTAAGAATTAGTAGAAACTCCCAAATCAAGACACCTCATCAAATCTAGAGGGATTAAAATAACTACCAAGAAGGTGATATTTGAGCAGCTTGTTGACAAGCATATCAGTTTTAGGAAATAATCTAAAGAACAATGCTTGATTGGAAAGCCAGAGATAACATGTTCAAAGCCGTGGTGACATGAGGAAGTCTGGCCAATTTGGAAAACTGACAACAGGAGTCCTGTAGCCAACAACTAAAACACAGATACAAAGGTTGTAACAGGGAGAGAGAGAGAGAGAGAAGAATTGTGAGACGGGAATCAGAGATGTAGACTCAGTTCAGAACAACGCTGCAGTGTATGTCATCCTGTGAAATGAAATTGGACTTGATCCCATCTTGCTTATGAGACTCACTGAGAAGTTTCAAGAAGGGTGATGATGTGCTAAGATTCTGGTTTTGGGAGCAGGATGTCAGTTGATTTAGAGGGCAGGGATAGATGCCAAGGACCCAACTAAGAAGATATTGGAGTTGATAAGAGAAATAAAAATGCATCCTAAATTATGAGAACGGCAGCAAGGATGAAGAAGAAGGTATGATTTCCAGAGACGTGTGTGCGTGCTACGAATAAAATCTGCAATACAAGAAAAGGTGTATTTGTGATAGAAGGCAAGTTTAGTTCGGAGCGTGCCACTTTGAAGTTGCTGGGGAAACACTGAATCAAAGATGTTTTAGCAGAGGAACATTCTGGGTTAGAGATACTATTAGCATGCAAGTGACAGCTGATCCCAGAGGAACGGATGAGAACTCTGAGAGAGACAGAGAAGAAGACCAAGAGAGTCAGACGGGGGAATGAGAAAGGAAGGGAGCGTGTTAAGGCCAACGAGGGTCGGTTGCTACACTGAGTTGGACAACATAGAGACCATTGAATGATCAGGAGAAAATCAGTTCAGTAGAGCAAAGGAAGCTGAACAAATATTTTGAAATGTTGAGGACTACAAGGAAACCACGTGGCTGGATAGTGAAGGCACAGTTTAGAAAGGACATGGGGTTGTTGAGTTTTGCTTTTATTTCTTGTGAAAGAATACTTTTTAAATTTTTTTAAAAGATGGGGGAGGAGGGGCACCTGGGTGGCTCAGTGGTTGAGTTTCCGCCCTGGGCCCAGGCTGTGACTCTAAGGTCCTGGGATCGAGTCTCACATCGGGCTCCCTGCAGGAGCCTGCTTTTCCCTCTGCCTGGGTCTCTGCCTCTCTCTGTGTGTCTCTTGTGAATAAATAAATAAAATATTCTTAAAAAATGATATAAAAGATGGGAGGTTTTCAAGTAGGTTTGTTCCAAGTCAATAGGATCCGGCAGAAAAGAAAAAAACGTTGAGTTTCCCGAAAGAGGAAATAATTAAAGACATAAGGCAAGCCATCAAAGTATCAAGCTTTGATTTTCTGTGATAGTAGGTCCCCAAAGCCACACAGTCCAAAGCAATTTGTCAAGGTGCCCACTGATTCCAAGCAGCCTTTATTTTATTCATTTTACCACAGGGCAAATTTTTAAATTCAGAACATGTCCTCTGGCCCTACTGGCTTCTCCAGTCTTATTGCTTACCCTGATTCACTTCAGTGAGTTGACCTCCATTCTCCAGTAATTTCTTTCATGGCTTCCTCTCTGCCATTTTATCATATCCAATTTTGAGAACTTTTTGATTCAGTAACTCTCCAAAGACCTCAAATGCCCTCAGCTGAAGCATACTGAGGCCAGTACTGATCCTTCCACAAGGGTCAGGATTTGGATACTGATACTGTTGTAAAAATCATACTCAGAACATGGAGGCATTAGCTTTTCATGTAGAATGAGACTTCATTTGTTTGTTTTTTTGCTTTTTTTTTTTTTTTTTTTTCCCCTTTCAAGTTGAGAGAATGAAAGGTAAGAATGAATCTGAGCAGTCCAGGAGGCAGTAAGTCCTCACTCCATGGCTCAATTCCTGACTTCTGAGATTGGAAAGATTATTGATGCTACAGGTAACGAGTCAAGGAGAGAAAGTTGCAGAAGTTAAACAAACAAACAAACAAACAAACAAATAAATAAGAGAAATGGCTGTAGAAAGCAAGAGAATGATCAGCAAGGGCCTAGGTTTCTTGTCCTAAGGTTGTGGTGGGCTTATCTTCAATGTCATTTGCCATTGTTTTTGTAAGGGCTCCGTATTATTTTGGGTCTAGCTTTTGAGTAGGCCAATGGCAGTGACGTTAATCTCTTACGGCTGCCATGACAATGATCCACACACTAGGCAGCTTAAAACAATAACCATTCACTGCCTCACAGTTCTGGAGGGTAGAAGTCTGAAATCAAAGTGTCAGGGGGCCATGCTCCCTCTGAAGTATCTGGAGGGAATCTGGCCCCTGACTTTATCTAAGCCTGGTGTTGCTGGCAATTGTCGGAATTCTTTGTCTTGTAGAAGTATCTCCCTATACTCGTCTTCCATCATCATATGGCATCCTCCCTGCATGACTTTGCATTATCTGTGATATATCCCTTTGTGTGTCTGACTCTATGTTTCTTCCTTTTTAAAAAAAGATTTTAAAGAAAGAGAGAGAGAGAGAGAGAGAGAGAGGCAGAGACACAGGCAGAGGGAGAAGCAGGCTCCCTGCAGGGAGCCTGATGTGGGACTCGATCCCAGGTCTCCAGGATCACACCCTGGGCTGAAGGCAGGTGCTAAACTGCTGAGCCACCCAGGCTGCCCTATGTTTCTTCCTCTTATAAGGGTGCCAGCAATACTGGATTAGCACCCAGGCTATGACCTCATCCTAAATTGATTCGGCCAGCAAAGACCTCAGTTCCAAATAAGGTCATAGTCAGAGGGACTAGGAGTCACAATTTCAATATATCTGTTCAGAGAAACAAACGAAACAGTAACATCTGTAATGATTGAGCTGCAATGATGCAGGGTGGCAGCAGGAAGGGTACAGAAAAAACTACAGAAAAAAGACAATGGCCAGAAATTGTCCAAAAGAGCATATCAATGAGCCGATGAGGAAGAGATATGTGCTGAACAAAGAAGAGAGGAAATTACCGGAATGTTACTAGATAAGAATTGCCCAAGTTATAAAATACGCTGTTTGACTAAAAATCAGGGTAATTACTCTTCTCATGGTGTATTTTAAATTTAAATTTCTGTGGCAAAGGGAATTCTCATTTTTTAGTCAGTAAGAAACATAAAGAGAAATAAATAAATCTTAAACTATACATTAATTCATAACCAATTTTATTATATTATTTTATTTTATTATTTTTTAAAGATTATATTTATTTATTCATGATACTCACACAGAGACAGAGAGGCAGAGACACAGGCAGAGGGAGAAGCAGGCTCCATGCACCTGGAGCCCGACATGGGATTCGATCCCGGGTCTCCAGGATCACGCCCTGGGCCAAAGGCAGGTGCCAAATCGCTGTGCCACCCAGGGATCCCCATAAGCAATTTTAGATATGAATTGAAATATTTAAGTAAATGAATAAAAATGGAATGAACAAAAATGAAAAATGAATAAAAATTGAAATATTTAAGTAAATGAATAAAAATTAAAATAAAAATATTTAAGTAATGAATAAAAATAGTATTGCTTTTTAACATGAAAAAAATTTTTGAGTAATTAATTGATATAAGCCACTTACTTTGATGGATTATATATTATGCAAATACTATATTATAACATCTGAAGCTCAATGTGTCAAAGCCGCAGGAGATACCAAAATCTAAAATAATTATCAACAGGATAGAAATTACTGTTGATTGGTTTATGGTGTCTTGGCGGACACTCAATTTCAATAATGTACCTACCCACTTTTGAATCTTTTCCATAGACTGTCTCCTAATGTAATGGTAAGTGATAAAATAATCTCAGGAAATATTATTAACGATGCATATTAATTATTAAATAATGTCACAGGGAACTTATATGTACTCTGAATCACTGCAATACCCATTGCTTTAGGGTCAAGTAGTTACCACCTTTAATCTTACATAAGTCAGTTTTTGGTTAAAAAGTGTATATAGGTAAAAAAGCACTTGAATGCTCATTGTTGACCTTCTTATGTATCCTGGAGAGCTATTTGTCTAAAAAATAAGCTCATTTACAACAGACCATAAAAGTTAATATCAAATTTGGTTTTTATTTTCCCTATGCATGGTTAAGACAGAAAGGTGAATTAATGTATCCTGCCAGCCCATGACAGAAAAGCAATAATGCATATCAACCAAGCACTGTGTACCACAAACACATACTGCCTGTTTTTAACGTGGTTCCTAAATTTTGATTTGGTTTCCTCGGACATGAGAGATGATAAGATGGAATGTCAAGGAATAGTCTCCTTGCCTTAGAGCTAGCTGAAATGGTAAACCTCTATTTATGTGTGATGACAACATCTCAGGGACAAGGAAAGCAGATTAGCAATCACTATGAAATTTATACTATTTTACTTAATTTAAGGTAGTAGCAATATTCAAATTATGTTTCACCCAACTTTTTTATCTTCTATCTCCATTCTTGTTTTCCATGTCTCTTAATCTTATTTTAAAATTTTCTACTCTATATATTTGTAGACCGAATTACATCCTTTTACAAAGAATGGTTTAGACATTAAAGATGTGTCAAAATGTCTTAGCTAAAAAAAAAAAAAAGTCTTAGCTTAAATATGCATAATCTAGATAGATTGACTAGTTGCTTCTACCTATTTATTTATCTGTCTATCTATGTATCCTTCTATCATCTACCTATCATCTCTCCGTCTATATCCAACATCTCAAAAAAAATTTATGGGGAATATCAAGTAAGCATACTAACTTAAAGGCTGTGATTTCAGATTGCCTACTATAGATGATTAATATGTGAAATATGCAACATGAATTTTGAACTCTGTGTATGTCATTTTACTTGAAATTTTTTTCATTAGAGAAAATATAATATTTTAGATGTCCACTAATTAAAGTTGTCACAGGGCAAATTTCCTTCACTGTTAGGATTTTAAAAAAATGATATGTACCGTGAAAGGTACCTTAAGCATTGTATGTAATTATCTTAGAACAACATGAATAATATCAATAAAAACAACGATGTGGGGGGATCCCTGGGTGGCTCAGCAGTTTCGCGCCTGCCTTTGGCCCAGGGCACGATCCTGGAGACCCGGGATCTAATCCCACGTCGGGCTCCCGGTGCATGGAGCCTGCTTCTCCCTCTGCCTGTGTCTCTGCCTCTCTCTCTCTCTCTCTCATAAATAAATAAAAATAAATCTTTAAAAAAAACAACGATGTGTTTCATAATTTCATATTATTTTGTATCACTTTTTATATTGAATTCTAAGGTCATGGGCTTTTAGATCTCTGAAAAGGAGTTATAATATCAGCTTACAATTCATGATGAGGCTAAAAATGAAAGATTTTTGGTTGAAAGGAAGGCAGTGGACCCTTAAAAGACAATAGAAAAAAATTCACTTTTCAGAAGATGACCAATTATTAAAGATTAGAAAGTGGACTAAGCTTGAGAAAATTTCTAAACATCATATATATTCAATCGATATATATACATATATATATATATATTCATTGAGATTCACAGTGAAAAATATTCTCTATATTTATTATCACACTTGACAGGAGTAGATCAATCTGCTGAAAAATTTCCATAATAGATTGTCACTAAATTCACAGTACTCCCACCATTTTTTTTTTAAGATTCTATTTATTTATTCATGAGAGATGCAGAGAGAGAGGCAAAGACACTGGCAGAGGGAGAAGCAGGCTCCATGCAGGAAGCCTGACGTGGGACTTGATCCCAGGACCCTGGGGTTCATGACTTGAGCCAAAGGCAGACGCTCAACCACCGAACCACCAGGCATCCCTATTTTAAACGTTTTGAACACAGGATCTGATTACAGAAGGCACAGTTATTCTCTCCTCTGATTTGAAAAATAATCATATTGCTATATTATTTAGATAATCACCACCTTGCTTAAAGTGAGATAAATGAATAAACTCTTCAAATTATTAATACAAAGACATAAATGTATGCAAATCCAGATTGCATTAAACAAGCATCTAATTGCTCTTAACTTAAAGTTGTTCTTAACTGAAACTCTTTAAATTAAGTATGTATACATATTCCATTTTTTATATTGAGATACACAGATGATGAAGAGACAGATCCATTTGTATCTACTTCCTTATGTCCATTTATCTCTCTCTTGTCTTACCAGAATGAATCAAAGTGTGCCTTTTAACAAAAATGAATCACTACATAAATAAATATATAAAACACTTAGGATAAGAAACTACTTTGGAAAAGTAAATGAAGGAAACAGGGCAAAGTGAAAATAGAACAGCAATATTTATAGAAATTAAAGATGTTAGCACACGGAATTCATGACCATGACCCCATAGGTATTTTCCCCCACCCTTCTATTTTGTGGATTATGATTCTAAGCACTTTCAAGAATTGCCATATATAATCATAACAAGTTCCCCCTGAGAGAAGAGCTATGCTCCCGTAGCATGAGAAAGCTGACACAGAGAGGTTGAGTCACCAGCTAAGGTCATGCTGCTGGCAGGTGGCTGCTTTCACATTCAGAAGTCGAACTCCAAAGTATGATCTCAACCATTACAGAGGGCTTCACACTTTTTTCCTAGAGGAAGACTATGATCTTGGCTTTAATTTTCATCTCAACCAAAGAAACAGAATCCAAAGAACGAACCAGAGTGTCCATAATATAAACACAGGTCAGTTGTACCGATCATGAGTCTCCATAGGAGAGACTAAGGTAAAAATTCTCAAAAGCATTGTCAAGATGAATATAAATAGTATCCTATTCCTTTTTCTTATAACTTTATAAAAATTCTAAAAAAGCATTGCCAAGGTGAATATAACTAGTATCCCATCCCTTTTCTGTGTAAGCAATGACAAATCACAGTTCTAAGAAAAAATTGGGAGGAGTTTGAGTTAGATTGTGGATACGGGTTTGTGTAATCCAAATAAATATCTGCCTGGAGCACTTGTTGAAGTCATGGTTAACTTTACAGGGCAAAATAAAGAACAAAAAGATTCCCTAAAGGGACGACTGGGTGGCTCAGCAGTTGAGCACTGGCCTTTGGCTCAGGGTGTGATCCCGGGGTCCTGGGATCAAGTTCCACATTGGGCTTCCTGTGTGGAACCTGCTTCTTCCCCTCTCTGTGTCTCTGCCTCTCTCCCTGTGTCTCTCATGAATAAATAAATAAAATCTTTTTTTAAAAAGGTTCCCATAGTCTGTCCTCTGAACTAGACATTGGAAAAAAAATGGGTAGAGTTAAGATGACTCTCTTTGACAATATCTATTTTATTCTAGTGAGGAACTAGAAGGCATCGATCTTGCCAAATTCCTGTAGCCCCCATTTGGTCTCTCTCTCTCTCTCTCTTCTTTTTATTTATTTATTTTTTTAGCATCAGAGCTAATTAGCTATAGTGGTTTTTGGTTTTGTTTTCTTTTCCCAAATAAAATGGAACAGAAGGAATCTTGCCTGGTTAGAAAACCAGCTGATCTCTGCAGAGAGGTGTACTGCGGGCAGGGCTGAGACCCTCTTTTAAGAAGATTTAAAGTTACCATATAAATAACTATGTTCAAAAGAGCCATAATTGAGTTCTATGGGGAGAAAAGGTAAGCTGTCTTTTTTGTAAAACCTCTCGGTTAAAGAAACTTAACAAGCAAACCAGCACTATTGGAGATTTAATCTCAAAAATATGCTTTTGTTGTTTCATACCCCATCCAGTAACTGAATGAAATATATTCACTTTTGTAACTGATACGTCATAAAGAATGATCAAAGAAAAGGCAAGGTAATTTTTAGGAACTGATATAAAAAATGGAATATTCTAGGAGAGTCTAGAAGATTGAGGTTCCAGAAGAACAGATGGATAATCCTTCCTTAGGGTACACTGTCTACTCATTGCAGCAACTTGTCTTGATCTATATAATAAACTCATCAAAAATAACATAAAGACATTAGATTTTTCTTTTTTTAAAGACTTTATGTATTTATTCATGATAGACACAGAGAGAAAGGGAGAGAGAGGCAGAGACACAGGTAGAGGGAGAAGCAGGCTCCATGCAGGGAGCCCGATGCGGGACTCGATCCTGGGACTCCAGGATCACTATACCATTGAATCATCCAGGGATCCCGACATTAGATTTTTCATGTAAAAGACAGAACAGAGATGTACATGCTCACAAACTTGACTCTCAAAAATTGCATTAAAATGTGAATAAGAAGTATTATCCATTCCACATATATTACTGAGTGTATACTCTCTGCTGGGCACTGTTTGAAAGATACAACCATAACAAATGAAGATCTTTCACCTTAGACTCTGGTGAGGAAGACAAACAATAAAATTAAATGATATGTAAATTATGAAGTATGATAACTTGCTAGAATAAAACATAATAAAACATGAAAAGAGGAATAGAAAATGCCAGTGAAGACACAATGTTAGATATGATGGATTCTGAAGGAATATATATATTTCCCTGTAGGAAATCAAATATTTAATCCTTTCCTATCTACTCCTGCTATCTTTCTTCACATTAACAAGGGCAGCATATATATTTTTTTAACCAGAAGCTCTAGTCACACAAGGCTTTGGGAAGACAATTTTTAACACATCTTTAGGGCAGGTTAGGGCTAAGACAGGTTTCCAGCCGCTATCGACAGGCAGCGAGAGAAAGATCATTTTCATGTAGCCCTTAGATGCTGAGAGTTTGCATATCCTCAAGGATAAATGGGTCAATCATCAAAAAAATAAAATCAAATCTCCACAGACTGTCTTCATTTTCACAACAGGCTAGCCTCCCCAATTAATAGAACAACAATAGATTAAAAAAAAAAACAAAAACAAAGAAAACAAACCAACAAGAACATACATAGAATCCATCAGATGGCTGTGCTTTTGAACTCTATCAGGTCCTAACATTTTACTAATCTGAGGTTTATGTCATGTACTACCATTCCACAAGATTCTTCTCCATTAAAATATATTATTTTAAACAAGTGAGTTTATTTTAAAACAGATTATTACCTCCAACTTGGACGTACAGCCACAAAAAGAATTAATGCTTCCTTGGAATATGGAATATGTAGAACAAATAAGCGTTAAGACTTCTACTGTATTAATCTGAACACCCATCATTCACCTTAAAAAAGGAAACCAAGAACCAAGGGAGATACATTAGAAGGGTTTTTTTTTTTTTTTTTCTTTTTTTTTTTTGGAGTCTGACCAAGAGAGGTAGAAAACACAGAAATGGCTCATTGGATACAGGCTGCTATTGTTCTTATAGCCTGATCGGGAACTTTCAACTGTCCTGTGTCTCCTTCCATGAGCATCTTTGAGAAGCATGATACTTGCTTTTTCACAAAGGTAAGAGCACAGTCATCAGTCAAGTTTCTGAATTGGGCTGAGCACAACAGGGGAGGCTAAAATTTCCCACTGGTGTTCCGGGAAATTATTAGAAATATAAAGGAACTTGGATTCATTTCTACTGTGGTCTACACTGTATAATTTGCGTACTACGTTAGTGTAGCAGTGGATATGTATGACTTATCATTGCACAAATACAAGTATTGGGGAGCATGCTGAGTCCCTCGTTGATTAAGTAAGATTGAGCACAGTCGAGAAGATTTGGAGACCACGACTTGGAACCTTGGTTCTTGAAAGTCTGTCCCAACAAATGCTATTTCTGGTTGCATTTATATTTCTCTGGTCTGTGGGGGTGGAGAAGTAAAGGAAAACAGGAGAAACATGCTTCAATGCGAAGCTCTCTTTTAAAGTTAGATTTTTGACTTTATGACTCTGGGGTATAAGTATTTGACCGATGAGATCACGGTCATATTGTATGGCAATTATTTTTTTCATATTTTCAATTCCACTTGTACCAAAATCCTTACTGTTAATGTTATTATTACTAGTAGTAGGATCAAGCGCAGCCAGAGGAGGAGAAGGAGGAAGAGTATCGCAAAGTTCCTTAGAAATTACTTGGCTTGTAAAATCCTCAAAGCAAGGAACCATTGGCACACAGATATCTTTTTGTTTTTTTTTTTTTTTTCTGTTCTGTTTTCCTAATCTGCCATCCTTTCCCACACTCCTGGCTTTTGATTCTCAGCTGCTATCATTTGCCTCATCTAATTGCTATATATGTAAAAGACCATGCACTTTAACTCAACACTAAATTAGTTTGAGACTTGAATGATTTGAAATGTCAAGAAGCTGTATCATTCCAGTAAATCAAATACACTGCCTGTATTAAGAGAATTCTAATTGGAGAGACAGCTAAACTGTGGATCCCTCAAACTCTCTAGTATGGAGGGCTTTCTATTGCCATGCCTAAGAGGACTGGGGGCGAAGCACAGAGGTGTGTTTTGACACTGGGGATAAATGATACCTTAAACCTCTTTTGCTTAATGTACTATTTTTCCCTACATGTAGAGCCTAAAGCTCAGTGTGTGATGTGTTAACTGTTTATATTTCAAAGCACTTACATAGATATGATATAATTGAATTGTTTAAGTTGCTCCAAATGAGAATTATTTGAGGATCAGCATGATTCACAACTCAGACTCATTTGCATACGCTTTTCTGCACGAATGCAATGCAAAATGCATATGCAAGGCCAGGGACAGAAGTGGAGAGGATCCTTGGCATCTCCCTTTGTTCTTAACAAAAGAACACTAAGGTGCATTAGTATTCTAAGGTCCAAGTAGCTCTAGTGTCTAAAGTCTTGAGTTGTGAGTTTGTTACCTTTAGAGAGTGTTAGCTAAGGAGAGGCTGTAAAAGCACTTAATGTAAAACATTAGAAAAAAAAAAAACATTGTTAAATATACAGTTCTCTCCAACTTGCACTGCTTATTGGAGTCTATTGCAGGTCTTAATGCATCAGGTGGGGCCACGGATACCAAATACTCAGGTAACCTGTTCCAGAAGGAGCCACGTGACTTTGGCCCTCGTCTCTTCTCAGACTTCTCAGAACAGGGCATACCCTGCTCAGGCACCCAGTGATAGCTCCATTTTTCTGTGTGATATCAACATGTTCACCTGGATAAAAAGTCCAGGTCTAGCCAAGGCAGGAGAGACAATCCTTTAAAAGAAATGCAATGTGACAGTGCAATTACACCTCCATAATGACCTCTGGCATTGTCATATTACCATGTCTAAAATATAGTTATTACAGATTTGTAAAAGATAATTACTAAATCACACTGAGAATATAATTTATGGTGGACATGATGCATTATCTAGCTTTTGTATGATTGTTTAATATTATTTCCTCTGCTCCTAATGGCTCCCACCAACACTCAGGTGAGGCTTTCTCTTCCCAACATGTCATAATTGTCATAATATTATCTAATAAGCCTTTCCTAAAAGTCTAAGTATGTCCTAACTTTTTCTATTTCTTTTTTTTTTTTTTTAAGATTTTATTTATGTATTCATGAGAGGCACAGTGAGTGAGAGGCAGAGACACAGGCAGAGGGAGAAACAGGCTCCATGCAGGGAGCCCGATGTGGGACTTGATCCCAGGACCCCGGGATTGTGACCTGAGCCGAAGGCAGACACTCAACCGCTGAGCCACCCAGGGATCCCTAACTTTTTCAGTTTCTTTTGGAATCACTTAGCTTTTTGAAAAGGCCATATAAAATATCAGTAATACAGAAAAAGAAAATTCAAAGAACATGTATTTTTAAAAATATTAAAAAAAAAAAGTTCGGTGAGTTCAAGTCCCAAGAGATACATTCTTTACAAATCTGTTTAGAAACATACAACACAGAGTCTAATGCTGTGCACATATGTAAGACTCACTAATTTAAGAAAGAGTCCTTATTATTTATCCATAATTTGCTTGGCATTGGGAATGAAAGGATGAGCAAAAAAAATAAAAATAAAAAATAAGATCATTGCCTTCACTCAGCTTACAGTCTGGTTGTAGCAAAGAATGACTCAAGTTATCAAATTATTACTCGAATGACTCAAATTACGTAAGTCTTTATTTTTTTTTTTTCCAACTCTGATTCTTATGAGGAAAATACAGGATGCGGTGAGAACCTGTGACACAGAGCTCAATTCTAGCCAGAGGGTCAGGGACGAATTTCCTGAAAAAATGACATCAAATTACATAATGGAATAAATTCTAAAGCAGGGGATGCATGACAACTTAAAAGCATCCAAAGGAAGGAATCCAGCGTGGCTGAAGGGCAAGTTCAAGGAGAGTTTGGAATTACGCAGAGACTAAGAGCAATGGAAAAATCCATTGAAGGATTTGGGTAGGAGAGTCACATGAATGAATTTATGTTTGAAAATGATCTTTTGGGCTTTTGTGTTGAGAACAGATCTCAGGGGACAGTGAAGGTGTAGGGAGATCTGTTAGTCTATTGAGTAGTTCAAGGAGGATTTGATAGTACCTTGTGTCAGATAATTTATCAAGGAGACATCCAGCACACAATATAATTTTTGCCAATGTCCTCTCACATCAGAGAAAACAAAGCCCTGAACGGCCATATAGATTAAACTTAGAACCGCACCAGAGAGGGCATTATCTAATTCACACACGTTAAAGATAAGAAAGGAGTCGTGTTTTCAGAGAGTACAGTGAATGGCTTGCGTTGTACTTCTGCACACGCGTTGCTTACGGATCGATCCAGGGTAAAAATTATTTGTGCAATGCAAGCCAAAGAGGAACTAAATAACATTTCCTTTCTCCTGATATTTCCTTACTTTCTCATTAAGCAACAGATACCCCAAGCCATAACCAAGAGTGTGATCATTATTCAAGAAGTCTCCCTCCTACTCAGTACTCCTCCCCGTGACACTCTCCATGGACACAATCCAACACTCTCTGGTCTTTATTTTTACACAATGATCAGTTCAGGTTGACATTAAACATTCACAGTTTTGTGTCTATAAACATCAGTGAAATCAGATCTATTTAATTTGGAAGTAAAAACACTTATTTTTATGGCCCTTTAGCTAAATTGGGTTTTTTTTTTTTTTTTTTTTTTTTTTTTTTAGTTGAAAAATGAACATTAAGATGAAAAAGTGCTTTTTTTTTCTTTCAAAGCAGTATACATCACAAATGCCTGGAGTTGTTTATTTGCGTCTTTGAAGACCACTGCTTTTGTGGAATGCTTTTCAAACAACCTTTCACAGCAAACTGTTTAGAGTTTAAATCTGTTAAATTTGTATGGCTGGGGAGTCAAAAGAGGTTTTCTGTTCTATTTTGAAAGTATTTTTTCATGTATGGAAATGAAAATAGGAAGGGGACGTGGTTGCACTCATTTAATAAGCTTCAAAAAACCCAGGAATAACTAAGGTATGATGAAAGCAAATACTTAAATAAACAAGCGTTAAAAGCAGCAGCGAAGTTGCCAATAAAGTCATATTTTTTATTGTTTTTTTTTTTCTAAATCATAAAGGTCAAGAAAAAAATAAAGGTCCAAGTATAGGATGTGCCAAATCTCTATCCCTTGACTAGTGAGAGAGCTGTTGTACCTCAACCATAAAAATCCATGGACAAATGTAGCCAAAAATAGATAATTATATACCTTTCTCTCCATGATGTAGCATTTTGTTGTACATAAAAGTCAATGATCGCAGAGATCACAAAAACCCTGTAAATCGCATGAAGTTGTTGCAATCACGCATAGGATCAGTACATTAGGGGCTGATTTAGTTTATGATATAGATAGAGGGTTGGCTCTAATCTAAAATGCTAAGTGAAAAAAAAAATAAAATGCTAAGTGAAATGCCACAGCATAAGGGGTATTTATAAGCAAATTAAACACACGTGCACACACACACACACACACAGCAACTGCTCAGGGCCACACCTCTTAGGGTACATATTATAATAGGTTGGCTTGCTTGATGATGTTCTAGCTCATATAATTTGTAAAGGGAACTGTCTGGTTGAAATATTAAAAGAGAGAAGAAAGAGAAAAGAGAACATGGGATCTTGCCTTAGGCAAACAGATGGGTGCCCTCTTTCCCTTCAAACTGTCTCTCCACCTTTCACCGGGCTAGGTCAAAATAACAATTTTCTAAAATAGGTAAGACATATTCATGCCCTAGTTCATATGGTGTGATGCCAAACGGAGGAAAACCTGCAAAAGTGCCACAAATTAAATTGCCATACTGATAAAACCAACAATTGTGACAACAGCAAAAATCTTAAGGAAAAAATTGTACAGAATCAGAACACAGGTCTGACTTGACGATTTAATTGTGACTATGATTCCTAGAAAGGTTTTCTTTTTTTTTTTTCCAATGGGACAATAACTGAAAAGAGTAATACTGCTGCCCAAGTGATAGAAAAAAAATATATATGTTTATATATATAAAGGTTAATTTATCATCACATATGTTTTTATATATATATATTTACATATATTAATATATAAATATGTATTTATATATTTATATATATTTAATATTTATATATAAACATATATATGTGTGTGTGTATATATATATATATGTTAATCTATCACCACATGTGTGACATGCAGCCGAGTTAAGCACAGCAGAAATGTCTCCTGTCACTTCTTGAGAGTAATTTTACTCAACTTACACTGAACTTTCCTCACAAACTTTGAGAAACCATAGTGAGGTAGCAACAGGTTTGAAACATGCATTCAGTGTTTAACCTCAGCTATGAATTTAGCTTGCATCCTTATATAACTACGGCCATTTGGGCAAATCATTAGTCCCATAGCCTTGGTGTCTTTACTTTCAGTTTCAGGAAAAAAAATTAAAAAAAAAAAAAAAGAAAAATTGTCTTTCATTGCGTTGAATTCTATTATTTCTATCTACCTCCTCTTTTTCCACATAAATATGTTCATTCTCTCTAGTTGTCTTTGCTTGTTTTGTCTTCAAGTCTGTGTCCTCTCGTGTGACATAGTAAAAGGCACATGGGCACAGAAGCCAAAGGAACCTGGATGTGAACTGTGATGCTGTCTCCTAACACTGTGCAAAATGAATTGAATGAGGAAACACATTAATGCCTTGTGAAATATATTATAAATAGTGGAAGTTTCACTTTTCTCCCTTTTTGTTATTTGTGTTTAGGTGCCTTCTTTTCTAAAAACAAACCAGGTCAAAAACCCTTGACCTTTACCCACGTAGTTTATTCAACATAAATTCCCTGTCCTTTCATCCTTAAACTCTTCGGGCACATGCTGTCCTTGTGTTTCTATGCCTCACTGACCGTCACAACTACTAGTTCGTTATCCAGATTTTATTCGTCTGCTTTATTTGGGGTGGGGGGACTCAGAGCAAAAACATTTAGGATTCATGGTCATATTAAGAAATCCTGTGCCAATGGTGCTTCTACAAATTTAGGGAGCCACATAATGAGAGCCTCCTCCAAACTGATATTTTTTTTTATTATCACACATCTTTCTCGATATATCAAGTCAAATTCTGCAAACTAATATTTAGTAGCATTAAGCAGTCCGTAAACTTTATAAATGATCGTTAAAATCTAATGATTTCTCGACAGATGTGCAGAAAAATGTTGAGAAGCTTATTGAAAAAGTATTTCACAGGGTCTTCTTCATGAGTAATGCCTATTCCCTTCACAAACTAACATGAAACAGGAGAATGTGTAACTATGAAAACAGCCCATTTGTAAGTGGATGCAATGTGTGCTTATTTGATAAAAACAAAACATATCAGTATGCATATATACAATGATTTTAATATGTTCAGGAAAAAACCTAAAATGTAAAAGTCTTGAATCTTGATTTCTGCTTTACTGTTTTTTTTTTGTTGTTGTTTTGTTTTGTTTTGTTTTGTTTTGTTTTGTTACTTGCATACCTCTCCACACCCAACTCTCTATTAAACACTACCGGGAACCCAGGGTCTCAAGCCAAGCACCCAGCAGGTGCTCACCTCTCTTGCTGTCACGGATTGTGCTGGCTTCACTCCCGAGCTCTATCTCCTTCTAGCATACTCTACGCCATGCCCCACTAGGCCATATCTTATTTCTCCAGAATAACACACCCCTCTCATGCCCCGCCTTGCAGATTCTGCATGAGATTCCCTGTGTTTGTAACCCTCACATCCCAGATCCAACACCTTTTCATACTTCACTTTTTTGTTGTTTTTGGATATAGAAAGCTTTGCCTCATACACTTTATTAATTATTTAAATTCAATTGAATTTAAAGTCATGCTTCACTTCTAAAGCAACTATCAGGGTGTCTGGCTGGCTCCTTGAGTTAAGGACACGACTCTTGATTTCTGCTTGGGTCATGACCCCAGTGTTGTGAGATCGAGCCCCAGGCCGGGGCTCCTGTAGGCGTCTGCTTCTCTCCCTCTGCCCCTCACCTGCTCATGCACCTGCCCACGCGTGTGTATGCACACCTTCTCTCTCCCTCTCCCTCAAATAAATAAATAAATCTTTGAGCAACTATCATTTCCTCACCGAGATTCCCCTGTTGTCACAGCTCCATCTTGCAAGCCTGTCCTTGTAGGCTCAGGACTTAGGCCTCTCAACATTCTCTTATTTTTTGGCCTGTTTACTATCTCCACTCCTGATAAGAATGTAATCTTCAATGCAGAAGTTTGGGGGGCTTTTGTTTGTTTTCTTTTGTTTCTTTGATTTTTGGTAAAGACTATTCCCAGAGCTAAGAATATTGACTGACATATATTGGAGTCTTAATAAATATTTGCTGAATGAATAAATAACACACAGACAAGCATGACACGATTAAAAAAAACTTTAGAATGGAAGTCAATCAATGCTGACTCTTCTTCCAACCAGCAGTGTGAAATTTGAGAAGACACATAAACCCGCAAGGAATTCGGTTTTGTTTCTAATAAAACAGGGTGGTTGAGTTAGACATTTTCAAGTTGTAATACATCTTCAATATATTATGATGGCCCTTTTTCTTTGTGAAAATTATTTATTCTTTTAGCTCCAATATTATTTGATTTTTATTTAATTGGGAATCTGTGGATTTACGCAAACAGCATCAGTGAGATGAATTCATGCAAAGGATCTTTTAAAAAGCTAGAAAATAATGATGTTAAGAAACAGCTGAAAGTAGCAATTTGTGATTATGACATCGTGGTTGTAAATAAGTATCACAAAATCACAGTACTCGGATTATTCTAATGATGGCTAGTGTTATTTCATTGAAAAAAAAACACATTTTATTTTGTGGAATGCACATAATTACTTGAATTTAATGAAAAACATGGTGCTAATTTGAAGCAGTTCTTGCTCTGAGTAGAAGCTGTCAAGTTTATTAAATTTGAATTATTTGGAAATTCCTTGGCTTTGTAATGAGAAAAGGCACTAATTAGAGCCCTACATTTAACTTGGAGATGTATACCTATTTTGACCTTGCAGATGAGAGAAGAGAAAGTTGGTGACAGAAAAGTAATATGACAGCAAATAGAGGCAGGGGGCGGGGAAGAGAGAGAGAGAAGAGTAGAGAAAGAAAGACAGAGAAGACATTGAAACAGAAGACATTGATCATATTCCTTATTTTTTACTTTTAAATTTTTTTAGCATTTTATTTTGATTATGTGCTTGTTCTCTGCCTGAAAAGAACATTTATCAGTTTATGCTATTCTATGCTTCTATTGCTGGATGTTTTCTGTACTGATTTCTTTTTCCTATTAAAGATTTGGTAAACATTTTTCTTTTCTGAAGGGTAGAGAGTTTTTATAGAGAAAAAACATACTTTATGGTAGACATCAGCATGCAGCCACACATTTAATAACAAAGAATGAAAACAGTGCTTAAACAGCAAAATTAATTTTCTATTAATGGTAGAAAACAATAAATTATCAACTCACTATTTTTGTCAGAGATATACCATCTTAAATCAATTAAACTTTTATTTTCACTTTTAGAATTTCATTATCTTTTTCTCTTTCTTTTTTTTTCTTTCATTATCTTTTTCTGAGAAGCATGTAATCATACAATAAATGTCCAGGAACATCTTTAAATTTCAGTAAATGTCAGAGCAGAATAAATTCTAAGTGAAGCATAAGTCCTTGCTGACGGCTGTGTAAAGAAGCATTTATTTAAATGCAATTTCATATTCCTTGATTTGGAAGTACAATTGAGATTATTCCAAAATGAAGACACCTCAACTTAAAAGTTTATCTTAGAGGATAAATCTTGTTATTGTCCCTCTATCTTAAAAAGGCATGATTTCTAAGTTTTGGCTTTTACAAAAGAACAATTTAAGAGGTTACATTCAACAGTTAAATGTTAAATATTATACTTCACTAGTACAAATATCTGTGAGTGCAAAATGATCTTCATTGTGTTGTATAAATAGTCCTCAAGAGAATGTAATTGATTGAGATAGGCATGGGCCTCAAATGACAAGGCCAACAAATTAAGTTCTTTCTTATGCACACATCAAAATGATATTTTTAGACGACAATAACATTTTATTTACAATAAAATATTATAAAATATTATATACTATATATTATGTATTATATAGTATATATTATATAGTTGGGTGATCTTGTTGACATATTCTGAATTTTATAATTGATCATCATCTAGTTACTCACTAATAAAAATATCTTTTCTGTATAAGGATGATGGGAATGCCAGCAAGTATCCAATGTAGTATTTCAAAAAATGTTCTGAGAATTTGTAGCCCCATGAAATGTTCTACTTAAAAATAAAACAAGATTATGTTTATGGTCAAATAATTTTGGCAAATGCTACCCGGTATGTTCTCTGCTCAGACCATAAAATGCAAAGTAGTTGATGGAATTTTTTTTTTTTAACTCACAATTATCACACCTTTATTGACCATGTAGGTGTTATCATTGCTGTAGTCATTGTTCTGTTGGACGCATTTTATTTTGTGACACCGTTCAGTACCTGGTGGCATAGTAATCGATGTCTGGGAAATGCTGGTCAGACTTTCAGAGAGAAGATGGAAAATCCAAGCTTACCAAACACAACAGAGGGCAAGTTGCAGGGTCTTTATCTGTATTATTTTTATCCTTTCTTGTTTATTCAACCGAAATGGAAGTTTGGAAGTTTATTTTCATGGTCCCCACAAAAATCACTGGCACTTCTTCATACAAGTCTGAATAAAAAAGAGCATCATCCAAGGGTCCCAGGCGAGAGTGTAAAGCAAGAAAATGCACCTGCAGTGCCTTTCTGCAGACTTTCTGCCTATTTCCTCAGCTTCCTCCCCACACGCTGCCGAGGGGCCCTTGGGAATCTCTCTGTGGTCTTTAAGCCACTTTGGTTGGAATAGCACCTCCCGTCCTAAATACCTCTCTACTTGCTCATCTCACAAAAACTTCCCAGGTCAGTTTTGTCACTTCCTCTCCCCCCATCCTGCTCTGTTCCTCTGATTTCTAGCTGTCTTGTCTACTTCATCCTGTATTAGGGTACATAGTTCTTATTCAGTCATGCCTCTGCTAGAGATGCTCCAATCTCTCTCCTCTCTCTCTCTCTCTCTCTCTCTCTCTCTCTCTCTCACCACAAGAAGTGCACATGTCTAAACCTGGATTTTGAAGCCCTCCATGTTTTACAAATGTTCTACTATTTGACTTTGGGGATCCATAGTCAAGCTAAAACCAAAGTATGACTCTTCTTAATACATCTTGTGCGTTTTCTTTTCTCTGTTCTTTGTTGATTCAATTTCAAACCCGTGTTTGCTGCATCCAACACCACCCACGCTCCCAGACTCGGGATGGATGCTCACTCTTCTGTAAGCTTCTCCGTATTCACTACTTCTAGATCGTGTTATATTTTCTTCTATTTTGGGGTTTGCCCATGAATAAATAAAAGTCAATACACTGCTTTAGACATAATTGCATTTTTGGGGGATTTGGCCAGCCTAGAGGTAAAATACCTTGATGTTAAAGATGAACTATGATATAGCCCCCAAAGAAGAATGGGGTTAATATTTGAGGTTTAGATGACTCCTTAGCATCTTTCAGATCTTCCACCCAAATCTATACAGTGGACTTTCTCAAAAATAGTCCACAAAATGGCACATCCACCTTCATGGTATAGAAGGTCCATATGATGCTGGGAACAAACAAAAAACATTTTATAGGAACAAAGGCAGAGAACTAATTACTGTGGATACAGTCAATGTATATAACTCTCTCTCACTTCTGGTGTGATGTTCTAATCCCTTACCTCATTCTCCATCTTAATCCTACATTTTAAATAACCTTGATAAAGACATGACAAACATGACTCGATATATATAAGTATGACTGTTATAGTCTCTCTAATTCCAAAGCCACTTACTAGTAGTTCTTTGCATTAAATACATGAAGATACCAGGGAGACAGTACCTCTCTGTGTTATTGTGAATTTGTGTCATATCAATAGTGCCCCTTTTTGTTGTTGTTATTTCATGGTACGTTGTTAGTTTGGCCTCACATAAAGATCTGAATGTGGTTATTGGTAGTGGGTGTCGATGGAGAACGATATAGGGAGAGGAGTCATAAACTAAAATCCTGACCCAGGCCGACTTTAAAATTCTTTAGTCCTTTTCTTTCTTCTTTCTTTCTTTCTTTCTTTCTTTCTTTCTTTCTTTCTTTCTTTCTTTCTTTCTTTTTTTCTTTCTTTCTTTCTTTTTCTTTCTTTCTTTCTTTCTTTCTTTCTTTCTTTCTTTCTTTCTTTCTCTCCTTCTTTCTTTCTTTCTTTCTTTCTTTCTTTCTTTCTTTCTTTCTTCTTTCTTTCTTTCTTTCTTTCTTTCTTTCTTTCTTTCTTCTTTCTCTTTATTTCTTTCTTCTTCTTCTTTTCTTTCTTTCTTTCTTTCTTTCTTTCTTTCTTTCTTTCTTTCTTCTTTCTTTCTTTCTTTCTTTCTTTCTTTCTTTCTTTCTTTCTTTCTTTCTTTCTTCTTTCTTTCTTTTTTTTTTTTTACCTATAGGTGCTTTAACTTAAACAGACCTTGGTTTCCTCTCAGTGGAAGTCAAAGAATATGATCATTTCTGCATTCTCACATGAAAAGCACCATGTAGGCTGTCCCTAAAGTGAGCCCAAAAGAAGTGATTGTGCATAAATGTAACAGAGATGGAGATGATGTGCATGGTCGGAAACCGAAAGCGTGAAACCTAAAACTCCAATAAAAAATAAATTTATAGGGATCCCTGGGTGGTGCAGTGGTTTAGCGCCTGCCTTTGGCCCAGGGTGTGATCCTGGAGACCCGGGATCGAATCCCACGTCGGGCTCCCGGTGCATGGAGCCTGCTTCTCCCTCTGCCTGTGTCTCTGCCTCTCTCTCTCTCTCTCTCTCTCTCTCTCTGTGACTATCATAAATAAATAAAAATTAAAAAAAATAAAAAATAAATTTATGTAAAAAATAAAATAAAATAAAATATTCTAAAAACAAAACAAAACAAAACAACTAAAACTCTATTTCCTTAATGGGATCTAATCCTCTTTGTGAAGCTCTGCTTCTGTCTGCTTGAGGAAAACTTCCTGTTGCTGTTTTACAATATCCTAGCCACTCTCGGGTTGAGACAGTTTCAGTCAGGTCAATAGTCTTCCAGTTTCAAGTATCTTTATCTCACTTCCTCTCCCAAGGTTTCTCTCTGGGATCCTCCTCCCTGGGGTCATTCTCTCCCTAAAGTGAGTGCTGGCCAGCGAAAGGGCAGGTGCGCCTGTCCCATCTCTCTAGGGTCTCTAACTGAAGGCATCGCTCACCTCTCTTCCTCTGTCCTCTGAGGCTGGCTTTCCTGTCCCCCTAGGCCATCTCTGCTGCAGACAGCACCTGTGGCCAATGTGTCACAAAGCAGGGCAGGGGAATGTCCTTGGGCCTTGACTGGGCTCATGGAGCTGTTTGGGGCCATGTGGAGCCACAAGGGGTTTCCACGTACCTGTGGAATCTCCCTGATGCTCGGTATAGATTTCATGGACATCTAGGCTGGGTTGGTTTCTTTGCTTTTTTGTTTGTTTGCTTGTTTTTTTTTCTTTTCCCATCACCACCCTCTCCCTCCTGGGCTGTCTTTCACCCCAGACGTGCTAAACATATTCTCCAGGTTCTATAGCTTAGCAGCCTTACCAAATGGGCAGGAGTTACTTATGTTTAGAATCACATTCCAGTGTAACAGCAAGATTTCACGTGGAGGCTTCTCCTACTCGGGACCAGAGAAGGAGGGAATTTTGCCTGGAATTATGAAGAGCCTTTTCAAACACAATTCCCTAAACTTCCTCTTCTCCAGACTCAAAATCTCTTTGGTCTTTCACCATTGTCTGCTTCCCTTGGAATCCTGGATGGAATTAGCTTGTCAGACATCAGGGACAAGTTGATTGGAGATTCAGGGTCTTTGTCCTCAGTTGTAACCCGCCTTTAGCTTAACCACTACATTGTAGCTTGGGATAAATGAGAAGAAAAGCCAAGCGGAAATTCTGGGTGCAGGAAAATGTCCCTTCAGATGGAAATGTCACTGTATTTATTAAAGTAAAAGGCCTTGATTGCTATAATGAAAAGTAGAACCCTCCCTGTACTCTTCTCTCTTATGGTATTTCTATTAATTTTAAGGTTTACTTTTCAAAGTTCATTCCTCTCTTAAAACTATGTTGTTCCTTTCTTCCATTCCTCCTTCCTTTTCTTTCTCTCTGTTTTCTTTTCCTTTATGTACTTCTTTTTTTGCTTTCTATCTTTTCTTTTAGACATCATCAAATCATAGCTATTGTTTCCTATGCATCTAGAAAAAGCATAGAAAAGAAGGAAGATGGTTGCACTCAGAGAATGCAACACTCATTCCTGAACATCTTCCCATCTCCCCAACATGGCTAAAATAAATCCGTTTTCACAAATTTATCCAAAGTTTATTTTTTAAAAATATTTTAGTTATTTATTCATGAGAGACACACAGAGACAGAAACATAGGCAGAGGGAGAAGCAGGTTCCCTGCAGGGAGCCTGATGCAGGACTCCATCCCAGGACTCCAGGATCACGACCTGAGCTAAAGACAGATGCTCAGCCACTGAGCCACCCAAGAGCCCCATGTCTATTTTTTCATACAATTACCTTTCAAGACTCACCTGATATATATTCCAAAGTTCCCCCCCTCCCCAGTACAGAGATGCTGTGACTTATGAGGAAGTCTCCATGATAACAGGCTGTAACTGAGAAGCTGCATCCATGGCTGAACGGCATTTTATGCAGGAAAAAAAAAAAATGGTTGGAGGGTAAATTTTATCTTCCTAATGATGGTGTATCTTGCACCACTGAATAGAAACCCCAATGATTTCAGTTAAGTCCATATGAAGAGACTGAATTAAACAAATACAATTCAAAAGACCAATTTTTCATATTAATCGCTGTTATAACTATTCCTACCCACAATAGAAAATCGAAATTAAAGTTCCCTAGAAAATAGATGTAAATAGCTCACATAATGTTGTATAACTTATTATATGTAAAAGTCCAGTCTGTGTTGTTCCAGCAGGTAGGACAAGAGCCTCAGCAATGTGACTTCAAAATTGTATGACTTTGGGAAAGTCCCCAAAGTCTTGAAGCTTCAGTTTCTTTCTCCTCAGAACACAGGTTAACACTTTGTCATAGTATCATGGTCAAGAGTAAATGGAATTGCTTCTATAGAGTGCTAAGCATTGCCCTGCACAAACATGCTCAGCAAATTTCAACTATTTTCAACAAGACTCCCTTGTAAAATTACAGCTAAGCTATTAATTAGAGATTCCAAACTGAGACAGAGGCAAAAAATAAGTCTTCAAAGAACACGATGAATTGAGAAAAAGTGGCATGACGGTCATTCTAACTGTTCTGTTTCGGTTTTTATAGTGACCCTTTGAATTTATAATCTTCATAAAGAACTATGTTTTGCTAACTATCTAAAGTAAACAGAATGATCGAGACAATTTGTAAGACATTTGCCCATGACTTTGATTCCTTTTGTAACATCGTATGTCAAAACATTAAAAGTACGCTCTTATTTTAATTAATATAAAAATTGAGAAAGAACAGCCTTTGGTACAACAAAGAATATGTGATTGATGGAATAGGTCAAAAAGAAAAGTGGGCTGAAATGATACAACACAGATGATCTTTGTCATATGTTCAGTCTCAGATGTGAATAAGTACTTAAAAGTAATTCATGTGGTGAATGAAAAGGATCAAGAACTTGAAACAACCCAAGCATGGGAAATATTAACATATTTTAAAACGGGCTACAATCACTAAGATGACATATCTTAAATCCTGTGTTTGTGCAATGGGATATAACTAGGCTCCACAGCCTGTAGTATATTATACTAATATTGGGCCCCTGGTCTGTAACCCTAAAATGATGTGAAAAGGTACTCTTTGTGAGTGCAATTTCCGGATTTATTTTTTTTCTTTAGTCCTTAACTTTGGTCCTTCATTTATAATTCACATGAATGGCACAGTATTTGCCTTAAGAAACAATATTATACATTTTTAAAAGCCAACAATTCCATTCTGTTCCACAAGAATGCACTTGGCATTAAACAGTGCATGGGCTACTTTTCCAGGAATAGGGTTTTGTTTGTTTTATACGCTTGAAATTCAGTACTGTACACAGATAGGAAGATATATAATATACATATATATATATATTATATATTATATATCGTACCTAACTGACCACCTTCTCACCCTTTGGCTTTTTGGTATGCATTGCATCCAGAGAGGAATCCTTTTTTTTTTTTCTCCCCCCCAAAAAAAAATCCAGTAGATATCATGGCAATAGACTAACAATTCTTTTGCATTTCATGCATTATTTTTTTTTCCTCCAAGACATATAGTTTGCAACTGCTATTCTAAATACCTTTTGTTGTAATTATTTGCAAGTACTGAGGACTCTAGGAAATATGTGTAACACAGAAAAAATGAAAAATTCATTTTTCTTTCACAGTATCTACAGTCCTGGTGCTCAATATCTTAATTCACATTTATAATAGAAAGTTTTGTGGAAGTGCTTATATAGCTAAATTCAAAGAAAGAAAGTCAATGAGTGCCATTGGCATAACATGCAAATAAAATAAGGTGGCATCATCTCCTCTGATTGTGGCCTATTTGCTTTGTGGTGCCGAAAGTTCTCCGGCAAAAAGACTGCACATTTAAAACCAACTAGTTACTCTCCACATGCATATCATTCATTTCCAAAAAGAAATCCAGTCCCCCACCCTGCAATGCAATGAGTGGATCAGTTCAAATCCAAGTACGAATCCGTAGATTTTAAAATTTTAGATGACATGTTCAAATCTTCTCTGAAGCCTCAACAATTCCCTTGCAGGGGAAAAAAAATGTGAGCTTCTAAATAAACTGAAATATCACTGGAGTTCTCCAATGCAAAAGTAAGCATTGCCCAGCACTGTTGGCCAGTGATCTGATTCTGCCTGGCACGGGGTAGGCAGTCTATGCCATTCAAAGTCCAGACGTGTACAAATTCTACTTGGCGGAGGGACAATCAATCTTCCACCAAAAAAGGCGATTTTGCAAAAACAAAACAAACAAAGGCAATTTAGCATCTATGAAGACATTTATTTCAGTATTCTTTATCTATGTATATGTGTGAAAAAATTGATTTCTTTTTGAACCAGTTGTAATATCTTACCAGATTCCTCATTAAGAGAGCACAGTGAATCTTCACCTGGCAATTATTTTTATATTTGTGTGAGAATCAACATTTACCTTTCAAAACTATGTCCTTTAATTATTATCTTCTATGAGCCCAAGCTTCCTTTATCTGTAACTTGGGAATGATAATCCCCACACCTCATGGCATTCAAGGAACTGAGTGCTTGTTAGTTTTATGAAGTTCCTAGTTCCCTGTTGGCAGTGACCAGACATTAAAAAATTGTTGGTCATATATTTGTTCTCTCTGATGAATATTTTTATTCTATTTCTTTCTCCATTAATTCAGTCTTTAAGACTCTTCTGTGTGGCCATTCTGGGCACCTCCTAGAATTGAGTCCTTTTGTCCTTTGGGGTTTTTTATAGCCTCTATTATATCACAGTAATTTGTTCAGGGATCTGTATATGATCCCGCTTGAGGACTGGCACATGACAACATCTCATTTTTCTTTTTATTTGTCCCTAGTTTAGCTACAATCTGTCATATCTTAGATGTTCAATGAATGGAACACTAAAATGGCAATAAATAATGATCATAGCAAAATAACTATTTTTATTCCCTCACCTTTATCCACCACAACAACATGGCCCTCTGCTTTCTTTTCTTTTTTTTTTTTTTTTTTGTTTAAGATTTTATTAATTTATTCATGAGAGACACACAGAGAGAGGCAGAGACACAGGCAGAGGGAGAAGCAGGCTCCATGCAGGTTCCCCGATGTGGGACTGGATCCCAGGACCCTGGGGTCATGACTTGAGCCCAAGGCAGATGCTCAACCACTGAGCCGCCCAGGGTCCCTGCGCCTCTGCTTTCTTAAAAACTGTTGCACAATTGTGTTTGCCTTCCCTCTCCTGTATCTGTTAGATCACTGAGTTCAACCTTTAAACACACTTGTCTTTTCTTTGTTGTAAAACTTTATTTCAGAGAGAGAGACAGACAGACAGAGTGAGGGCACACATTGGGAGGAGGAGCAGAGGGAAAAGTTGAAAGGCAAGCGGAGTGCACTCTGCTCCTCACAGAGTCTCAACCAGGACTTGATCTCAGGACCCATGAGATCAGGACCTGAGCTGAAACCAAGAGTTGGATCCTTAACCTACAGCGCCACCCAGGCGTGCCTTGTCTTTTCTACCTTAAAGAGAGAAATCATCTTTCTTAAGACAATTCTACTTCTTCAGCTGCCTACAGTTTGTCTCCTTCCTGGTCTTTACAGTTGACCTTCTCCATTGTCCACATTCGCTCTTTATCGCTGTTTATGTCCTTTGCAATCTGGATTTTGCTTCCAACAATACAATTATCCCAGGCCATCTACTGGTTCCATGTTAGCTCTCATGTTAATGGAGTCCCTGGCAGTATTTAACAGCACTGGACATGGGAAATACTCTCTTCTTGGTTCCTAAAGGCTGTTCTCAAGGATTTCCTCCTACCTTGTAGAAATCTCTTCTTTGGCCTTAGAACTGCTCATTCATCTCCATCCAACTTTAAGTACTAGGCACATTCCTAAGATCCTCTTCCCTTTCTACTCTAGATGCTCTTCTTAAGGGATCACACTCTGAGTTGTAGCTCCAATTATCATGCATAATCTCATCTATCTCATTGGTTCTCATCTTTACACATTAGACCCATTTGGGATATTTTTATAGGGGCATTGGGATATTTTAAGAGGGGCAACTTATGCAACTTATGCAATCTCTTCAAGTCCAATTACTTCATGAACCTATGATATAGGGTATCTATTTTTTTAAGATTTATTTTATTTATTTGAAAGAGAGAGAGCTTGCGGGCATGTGCAAGCAGGAGGAGGGGCAGATGGAGAGGGAGAGAATTTCAAGCAGATTCCTGCTGAGCAGGTGGCCAGATGCAAGGCTTGATCTCACAACTCTGAGGTCAGGACTCCAGCAGAAACCAAGAGTTGAAAGCCCAACCTACTGAGCTGCACAGGCACCCTTGAGTACCTTTCTTTTTATAAAGTGCTCCCAAGTGATTCTAATCTGGAAACAGATTTGAGAATCCCTAGTCTAAGTGATCAACTACTCTGAAGGCTTGAGTTACCATTTTATAAAGAGTCACATTTGTCATTTATAAATTAAACAATCTCCAATAGTCTTTCAATTTACTCTTGGACACCACGCTTAACTTTCCAAATCGAAATTTATCTTAAGCTGCAAATAAATGTGCTAGAACAAAGATACAAGATCAAAGAAAGAAAATCTGAATGATCAAATCATTTCAGGATGCAAATAAACACACACATTATGCAGTAAAAACCACATTTGCATTATTTGGTTTTGCAATTGAACATAAAAGTATGCTGTTGTTTTAAAATAAATTGTGTGCTCGAGTTAACTATTGCTCTCTGTGTATCTGGGACAATGAATGAGGTAAAATATCCTGACCCATATGGACATATTGTGTCCTGTGGACACTTAATTACATGTATGAATGATATTATTTGTGCAGATATGTAGTGACAGTTGCTTTTTAAAATAAAAATCCAGAAAGCTATGAATATGCATGGTGTATTTATATTTTTAGTAAAAATAGGTCATATTAAATTTTAGAGTTATGACAAATTAATAATATTAGCATTTACTTCTAACCTCTACATCATGTATATACATGTAACCATATATTGCTTAAATAACCACTACTCCATCCCCCAAAAAGGAGCTAATAGCCAAAAACACATTCCTTAGGGCTATAGTGAAGATTGGCAAATGCACTGGGCCCTGAACAACGCATATCAGAGAAACAGCGGATGCAGGAACACAGTGAATGAACAAAGGCACACAAATAACAGATCATTATTAAGCTATTTCTTTTGAAGTCACATTGAATTTTAGGTGGTTCCAATACCTGCATTTTAAAACTTTCTTCTGAAAGTTTCTGTTTGATCAAACTGTATATATGCGCCCAAAATATAAAGAGAACATTAAAAGGAACAAAACTGTTCCTGAATTAAACAAATATTGTTTTAAAAATTCTGAGAATCATTTATAGGAAAAAATGCTGATATAGAGTAAACCTTGAGGGGATGCTTGGGTGGCTCAGTGGTTGAGCATCTGTCTTTGGCCCAGGGCATGATCCTGGAGACCCAGGATCGAGTCCTTCATGGGGCTCCCTGCATGGAGCCTGCTTCTCCCTCTGCCTGTGTCTCTGCCTCTCTCTCTCTCTTTGTGTCTCTCATGAATAAATAAATAAAATCTTAAAGAAAAAAAGAATAAGCCTTGAATTTTAGTCTGCTTAGACGGTAATATTTTCAGAGAGGTGAAATAATACTTCAAAGAGGTGGTTAATAATACTTCGTAAAACTAATATATTCGTATTTCAGATGCCACATGCCATTGAAGCTACAGTAGATTCTGGATATTTTAGTGCAGCGATGTTTGCTGAGATTTATATAATTTCTTGTAATAGGAAAATTAAAACTAAAATTCGGTTACAAATAATAAAAAAACAGCTTTGTCTTAGGGATCCTCAAATCAAAAAGAATTTAAAGTGACAAAGAGATCTTTTGTCATACAAGAATTTTTTGACACTGTATCATTATTGAATTACCTCTATGTAAATTAAATAATTGTTTCTAACGGTTGCCTACATTAATTATCAGACTTTCCCAAAGGAGACCTGCTGCTGAAGCAACTATCTGGGGTAGTACAGTTAAATAATCAGAAAGTAAATTTTTTGAGGACTGTCAATACATTGTAACAGAAATGGCAATCAATTCATGAGTGAAATATTAATTTTCTACAGAATTTTCCACAAGCTGTTTTGTGAGAAGGTATTGTTCATTTTACATATCATAAAGCTCACATTCTACAAAGTACACTTTGGAAATTCTGGCCCAGTGTTATAAAAGTTTGTACTAAGGCTAAAGGTGAGGAGTAGAGATAAAGTAAAGATAGTATTTTTTTTTTTTTAACATTTTTTACCCTTTGGAAAATTCAGATACAGCAGAAAGAAGATCTGGAACTCTCTCATTTGAACAATCCTTGTATTTATTTGTCCTTTTATATATAATAAAATGGAGTCTTATATGGTAAGTGTAGTAAAGGAAAATAATTTTTCCTCTCCCTTCTAGGTTTTTGGCTACAACTCTGTCTCTTGTTATAAAAGACAAATTAGGAAGACAAAAATGAACAGAAGCTTAATCATATGTATACTTCCTGCATACATGGTAAAACACAGGAAAACCTGTGTAACTCCCCCAAATGGCCCTCCTTCCTACTGGAGGAGCTGTAGCTGACCGCACTTTCCCCCAGTCTCATGGTCCTATGCTTCTGATATTTTTAATAACACATCTAAAGACTTAATATCCCAGTTCAAGCTATATGGTGCCTAAATGCATATTGTTTTTATTTTGCTTCTGAGAACACTCTCAAACTTGCCCTATAAGAATAAAAATAGGAAGTATCTCTGCTGGAAGAGAAGCCTGCAGAGCACCTAGCCCTTCAATGTTTCTAATTATGCTGCAGATCATGCACGTACCCCCGCAGGGGCTCTAGAGCATGAGGATCACAGGCCTTTGCAACCCTTCCGCCCATGAATTCTGGTCTGCAATGGAGGGAGATTGCTTTTGTTCAGTCAGAAGCATTTGACTTTACTTGGCATTATTATTATTGGAGTTTTTTTTTTTCCAAACATGACTATTTGACTTGTACTCAACAGATTTGATCTCCATCGTCTCTAGAACTATGCTATATTAAGTTAGAATGTTTAACTTGGATTCTTATTCAAAGGTGATATGCTTTGTCAAATTTGGTCCTAGTAACATTTCAAACTGCAGGTCTTTGCTATTTTTTTGCTCAGAATTAATGCAGCTGTTTCTATCTTCCCCAAGTATACCAACTGTATCATCTACTTTGTTTTTTCACCATCCTTCAATGGGCTTATTGATTTTTTATTCCTTTTAGAGTAGGTATGTAGTGATAAGAATCGACACTTAAAATAATTCTTGCAACAAAAAGTCATTCCTGGGAAACACTTAGGTATATGCTACCCCTTGACCATGGAGCTCATTACCTAAAGAAAATAAGCCACCAATCAAATTGGCTTTATAAATAGTACGGGCTTTTGTCTCCAGACATGTATCCAAAACAACACGAATAGGAAATTTATTGTTGTATGTATACAAATCCAAATGCATGGGAGTAAAATATCCTCCCTGGATTTTTATTAAGTTTTATGTATTTATTTGGGAGAGAGAGTACATGGGTGAATGGTGGGAGGGCCAGAGGGAGAGAATATCAAGCAGACTCTCCACTGAGCTAAGAACCCTATGTGGCTCGATCTCAGGACCCTGAGATCATGACCTGAGCCAAAATCACAAGCTGGATGCTTAATCAACTGAGTCACCCAGATGCCCAATATCTTGCCTATTTTTAAAGGTAATCCTTTTCTTGTCGATATTATGGAGCAATTTTATTTCTTCAATTTGAAGGAGATAAGCAAGATTAAAAGACAAATGCATTCCATATTTTAAGAATGTCATCACTTCACTGGTATTATTGCACCAGCCCTAAGGGCCATTACACTATAGTGTCAGGCAGCAATTTGTATACATTCACTCTTAAAGGGTCCATCTCTACCTGGAAGGGTTGTCTTTTCTAGACAAGTAAGATCTTCTCTGGAAGAATCACTTTGCAAAAAAGGACACAATCTAAACTTATAAATTAGATTTATAAAACTTATAATTAGACATAAATTTACTTTGAAAAATAAACTTAAAAATTAGAGTTTGAGTACAGATCAATCATTCCCCATTGCTGGTGGGCATCAAGAATGTCTTTAGTGAGAGAGAATCAGAATTATATCTTAGTGAAAAGGGGTTGGTCAAATGAATGTAGGTTGAAGGGTTTGTCAGTCATTCCTGTCATAACGAATGATGTAATTTGCAGAATTATAACTTATTACGAGCAAAGATGTCAAATAAATTTACAATACGTTAATAAATTTAAAAGATGAAAGTTTGCAGTCAGATTTTGGAATATCTTAAACACCAGGATAGGAAATGGGTGGAGAGAGAAGGGTAGCCTTTGAACATTTAGGGGATGGATAGTGACATAATTGCTACCGCATTTCAAGAGTATTAATCTGACTCCAGTCCTTGAGAGGCCTTGGATAGAATAATGATGAGCAGCAGAGAGGGGATTCAGAGACTGTTTTAATAACTCAGCCAAGGACTTAAGAGTATGCTAGTCAATGAGACAAGGAAGGAGACATGAATTCCAGAGAGATGACAAATGCAGAATCACAAAAAGCTGACAAATAAGTATTAATGGGGTGATGGAAGACAGCAGTCTAGATTATAGAATTTGATTTGATCTAATAATTATAATAAATGTATCTTTGTTTTAGAGAGAGAGAGTGAGAGTGAGAATGGGCACAGGGTGGGGAGGGGAAGAAGGAGAGGGCGAGAGAGAATCTTAAGCAGGCTCCAGGTCTAGCACCTAGCCCCATGCAGGACTAGATCTCACCTCCTGAGCTAAAATCAAGAGTCACATTATGCTTAATGGACTAAGCCACCCAGGTGCCCCAATAAATTTGTCAGTAAAAGAAACTCTACCAATCTTCCTTCCCCCAACACACACGTATCACCATCGCCATACTCACAAGTAGCTTCTCCTACATCTCAGTGAAAGACAAATCCAATCTTCCATCTTTTCAGACTTAAAGCCTTGTAGACATTCCAGGGTCCTCTCATCAATGTTAAATCCAGCGGTACATATTGTGCTCTCCATCTTAGAAACACATTGAAAATGTTCCATTCTCACAACTGCCATATGATTGATGTCATCATCCTGATAGAGTTGGCAGTTGGCTACATATTATCAGGGAATGGGTATTTTCCAAATGATGAAAGGGCAGAAGCCACGCTCCAAACAGCTGGGAGGACCCCAGGGGATATCATGCTTCCCTCCCTATGACCACTGTCTTGCAATAACCTAGAGCTTCACTATAATACCTTTACATTGTGATTTTAACTCTCCTCCTCCAATGCAGAGGACGGCTGCCATGACAGTTCTGAGGAGGACCATAGAGGGTCCCGCCAAAACTCCCCTCATATCTGGTAGGAGGAGTCTTTGAGATGACTGGCTGCAACCTCAGTGAGACACCAACCATAACTTCTCCAAACATAAAAATAAATGACAACCCTGACCTTTTGGTGCACCTGCCATTCCGGGCCTGCCCACTCAACCATCCCGAGAGTGTACTTTATCTTAAACTGCTGTTAAACCCTTGCTTGCTGAAGAATTTGGCTCTGAATTCTCTCTTGGCCAAACTCAAGGACACAGGCCTGGGAACAGGACCTGGCTGATGGGCGACATTTTCCTACCTGGTCTTCTCAATTCCTTCTGTTCCTCTTTTACTTTATCTTACAAAGGTGGAGTGAACCTTGTTCCAGGGTTTCCCATCCTATCACAGAGTCACGGCCCAAATCCCACAGAGCCCCTACATGATTCTCCCATTACACCTTCCAACCTTCCATGCTCCATTACTCTCCCCTTTAGCAAAAGTGGCCTTCTTATGTTTCTTTGGGGGGTGCCCAGTACCATATTGCCTCAGGATATTTGCATTTGCTGTTTCATTTGCCTGGTATAATTTATCTCAGACATTCACATAGTTATCGCCCTTAATTCAGACCTTTATTTTCTGGCCATTTTCCCCATAAGAACTTTTCTGATCTTATTAAAAATTGAAAATGCTATCTCATCACTCCCTAAACCTCAGAGCCACTTCCTTATTATTTCTCTTATCATTATTTGATAGATGCATGCTTCAACTTATTTAATTTTTTTTCTGAGTCTTATGATAAAATAAACAGGATTATTTCTTATATTTGTTGTCCACTACTATATTCCCAATACCAGAAGAGTCTCTGGAACATTGTAGAATATCGGTAAACATTTGTTCAGCAAACATATGAGAATTAAAGTACATAACTAAGCAATTAAAATATGTAGGAAAACATTAAAGCAGACTTGCAAAAATATATTAACAGTGGTTTTCATTCACATATTACTTTATATTATGAAATAATATTTTAAAAAGTGATTACATTAACTTTTAATAAACTCCCCTCTTAGAAATGAGAAAGCTGGAGGCACACTGCTTACAAGACCTGTATTAGGGGAGCTTTTTAAGGAAGAAAATTAGACATAATATCCAAAATAATGTGGGGTATAATGAATAGGCTTATGCATTACCAATTGTTTTCCTGAACAAAACACACTGCTGGCAAATGACAGAAGAAGGGTCCCTTCTCATTCAGTGTTGATCTTTTGATAAAATGTGTGACTATGAGCACGTTATATAATCCTTCCTCTTGATCTATCTTCTCTCTCACACATGCTTAGATATGAAGTGAGATCACATAGTATGGAGCAACACACTCATTAACAACCCCAGACATCTATTAATTGCTTAATTGCAATGTTCAAAGACAAACATGTAGGCAATCTTTGCCTCATAGACAATTACAATTTAGGAAAAAATACATTGTAAAATGTAGGAGGTCGGCAGGAAGACATCAGAATAAAATCATCAGACTAATTTAATGAAAGATGAATGAGATCTTAGTGTCTATGAGCAATAAAACACGACATTTTTCCCTTTCCTCATCAGTTTATGCTGGCTGTTGGCAGTGACACTGCTTGCCATGTGTCCGGCGGCAGGGGGTAGGGGTGGGGGATCATTTGCTGCTGTTAAAAGAACAGAAAACCCTGACGTCAAATGAGCCCAGGAGAGAAGCTTTGAACAGGTGACTGGAATAGACTGAGAGAAATGAGGGAATTTGTATCATACTGACAAAACAGTTTTTAAAAAGTAAGAATTCACAATGGAAGCTAAGGGAGTGCAACCTGGGTGGAAAAGATGAGACATTGCTAGCCTCCATATGGTTGAAAAACAACATTGAACTGAATAAATTGTAATAAACTTAATACATTGGCTTTATTAAACAATTCACAAATTGGCCAGTATACCATCTAGCAAATAGAAGGAAGCTCTGAGAAGCTGTATAAACTGTCAGCAACAGCTTAAGTATGGAAAGGGCCCAGATGTCCATGGGCAGATGAATGGTAAAGAAGATGTGGTATGATACAATTGAATACTACTCAGCCATAAAAAAAAAAAAAAAGAAAAAGAAAAAGAAAAAGAAAAAGAAAAAAAAGAAATCTTGCCATTTGTAATCATGTGGATGAAACTAGAGGATATTACGCTAAGCAGAATAAGTCAATCAGAAAAAGACAATTATCATATAATCTCACTCACAAAATTTAAGAGAACAGCTGATCGTAGGGGAAGAGAGGAAAAAAAATAAAACAAGTCAAAATCAGTGAAGGAGACAAACCATAAGAGACTCTTAATCATAGGAACAAACTGAGGGTCCCTGGAGTGGGGTGGGGAATAGGGTAACTCAATGATAGACGTTAAGGAGGACATGTGATGTAATGAGCACTGGGTGTTATATAAGACTGATGAATCACTGACCTCTACCTCTGAAATTAATAATGCATTATATGTTAATTCACTGAATTTAAATAAAATAAAAATAAATAAAATGGGAGATTTCTATGGGGGGGGGGTGGGTCAAGAAAGTTATTAACAAAAGAAAGGGATTGTTCAGGCAGGAATGCCTTCCGTTAGAGGGAGGAGCCTTGGGTCCCATCATGCAGATGACCTCATCTTCCTTTGGGGGACGTGTGACACATAAACTTATTGGTGCTGACCAGAAAATTCCTGACTGACCAGTTAGGACATTTGCAGAGGAGGCTGAAACTGCAAGTAGATTAGATAACAAGTCTCAGGTTTTAGAACGTGGCTTGAGTGACACTATTTTTGGTCTGCGGTTTTCTTCTTTAATAAGACTAAAAGACTATTTATAGGAAAAATTAAATCTGACTTACTTTTTCAGACCCTCTTTCCTCTGGAAGAAAGAATGAAAAACATTCTTCCTGGCCCTTGGTCCTCAAAAAACAAAAACAGAACAACTCACTTACACCCTAAAGCTTTTACTTTTTCTGATATAGTGTCCACAAATTGTATATATTTTTTTCCTTAAATTAGATGAACTATTTTCCAGAAGATATTTGATCTCTACTAACGTTAGATTCGGTTTTGGCCTTTGGACTAGCATTTTAAAGGACAGTGATGTTCACTGAAATTAGACAACACGTAATTATAGCCAGCACCCAGGGGCCTAAGAGCATGTAGCTCCAGAGTCCCAAACCAACCAGGTTCAGCCACTCACCTCTGACAAAGTCCAAAGGCAGAGAAAATGAGTGGTGGTGAAACAAGAAAGGAATTTATTTCAATGAGGCCAACATGGGAAGACAACAGACTAGCGTCTCAAAGGGGGTCTCCAATGTGTTGAAAACACTTTCCAGGTTTATGTAAGGAAACTGAGAGTTGGGCAAACAGGGGGATGGGCAGTGAAGGTCAAATCCATCCTGGTCTTGGATTCAGCCATGGGCGGAGGGCCTTGCTGGCTCAGGGTGGCCCTTACTGCTGGAGGAGGTGGTTTGGGGTTCCTTCAGGGGATGCTTTGCCCTTAAGGTCTCCTACCTTAGCCAAGAGACAAGCAGGAAAGAACAACCCAACTTGAAAGTTTGAGGTCAAAATGGAGGCAATTGAAGTCTTCTTCCATAATTATCAGAAATGAATAGTACCTATAGTCTATTTTTATAGACTATGATTTCATAATTCATGTCACACATAATAGGATGGAAATAAGGGTTTGGCAGTGTCATAAAGAGCAAAAGTAAATTCTTCTTTTATTTTTTTCTTTTTCTGCAAAAGAAAATTCTAAAGGTCACCTTGAATTTCTTTTCTTTTACTCCCATAATATCACTAAACTTTTAGATGTCTGCACCAATCAGCACTACTTATTCTGGGGATACGTTTATTTATTTATTTATTTTTAAAATTTTTTTCCCTACATCCTATTCTGTATTTCTCAAGACAAAAGGTCTTGAAAAATTTTAGTGTAATGTGATTCAAGCTCATATGCACTATACATCCCTGATAAATATGCAAAACTCATTGAATACACTGGAATCTCGGCCGTTTCCCGCCTTTAATCTTCAGAATATACTGGCTTATTTTTTTTTTAAATTGAGAATAATACATGGAAAATCTTTTCATCTTATTGATGAAAGAAAGCGTTTGATCCGGCAGGCATTGGAGTTCAAATGCACAGATAAAAGATAAAACAGCAGATTACTGAAGAGAAGTTCTTGGGCTATGTATTCATAATAAGTAAAGACATGAAAAGGATGTAATATCAGTATATCAAGCGTCGAGAATACACAAAGATTACAAGATACAATGTTTTTGCTGCTCATCTATAAATTTAATGGATGTTATTCTTTTATATGTAACACTCCATTGCAGATGTCCAATTTTCAAAAGATATGTCAGAACCCATTTTCTCAAAGCTAGGAAGAAATCATTTTAGATGACTATTAGCATAGAACAAATAGTAGGGCATATTTTCAACTCAATCTCTGATCCTTTACGAAGATATGAGCTAGAGCCGATATAATAAGCCTTGAAATTGTGGTATGGAAAAACTCACATTTTTAGACCAACACCAGGAACAATAGTTTCCATAGTTTTAAGGAAAGTGCCACAGTTGGCCAAGGTCAAGCCTGACATATCCTCGCAATATAGACCACGCAGCTGGGGAGTTGAAATGGTCTGGCTCCAAAGGGAGATTGAGCTCTTAAGTAAAGTTGTTATAGTTAGAGAAGTGATTTTCAGAGAGTAAGACAAGGACCCACTAAGGTTCTTTTTGGTCAGTGATGGTTTCTAATGTTGAGTCTTCTATTAGTATACACAGTGAAATGCCAACAAACATACAAACAAACAAACAAAAGATAAGAATCAGTGAATCAGGACATAAATTTTCTGATATGTTTCATTTAATTTGGTCCATGGAAATCAAAGACCCAGAGATCTTTATCCCCAACAATATTATTGATAGTAAATTATAAAAACAGAAGAAAACATTCAATTTTCCCATCTGAAATATATTTTACTTTCTGGTCATCAAGGCCAACGAAATCATTACCCATAATATCACTTGATAAAGTTACTTGTATTTTGTCAAATTATCATCCCCACTTTGGGGAGCCTGGGCGGCTTCCAGTGAAGCATCTGACTCTTGATTTCGGCTCAGGTCATGATCTCGGGGTCCCCTCATGAGCCTCGTGTAGGGCTCCACGTTCAGCATGGAATCTGCTTAAAAGATTCCATCTCTTTCCCTCTGCCCCTCCCCACCACACTTGTGAGCATATGTACACACTTTCTCTCTCTCTCTCTCTCTCTCTCTCTCTCTCTCTCTCAAATAAGTAAGTAAATCTGAAAAAAATCCATCCCCAGCTGGCTGATATATACAGACCCAATCATGGATCAAGTGTCATATGCTGCTTTCATGTCATGGGTATTCTTTGTGCATTGATGAGTTGGCATTATCAAATTTCATGACTTCCGTGGGTTTAGCTATATAAGGAGATTACCTTAAGAATCTATATGATTATTTATGGGCCCTCTGGAGACAGATGTTTCAAAACTCTGACAGAAGAATAATATATAAGGATATAGCTTAGAATTTGGAAAAAAAGAAAAAAAAAAGGAAAAGAAGGGGAAGAATGAATAGTTTTAAAAACTAAACTACCTACCTGAACCATTCAGAGTACTATTGGGCTCAGAGGTACTCTTTCTTTGCAAAATTTTAGCATCTTTATAATAAAAGAGAATAAAAGAACAGGAAAAAGAATTAGACTATCTCAAAGGACTGCTAAATCTTTTCATTTAGGCAAAGTAACAAAGGAGAGTCTTCAGGATCATTTCTCTCAGGATTATACTATCTTTGCTCAAATGTCAACTTAATGAGACTCCCCCTAACCATTGTATTTATAGATTGCAACTCTCAATGCAAACTCTACCCTAACCACCTTTTTATTTTCTGATATACCTGCCCTGCAACATGTGAAATCTTTATATTAGTGTCTGTGTGATTGTATTTGTGCCTTTTTGTCTCCTGCTGCTAGAACATAAACTCCATGAGCACAGAGGTCTTGTCTGTGTTGTTCACTGACGCACCATGTACTGAGGCCTAGTGCTTTGCACACTGGCCATATCCGATATAGATTTACCAAGTGAATTTGTAAAAGTGTACAAAATGCTCTCCTAGCAGATATTTTATCTTCAGTATTTGCAACATCAACAGCAGTCTGTTGTTTATTTAAGGGTTAAAGATATTCAAAGACTGATCCTTCATCTACTAATGTTTCTGAGCTCTTCGTATAGCTGTATCACTAATATGACATCTGGCTTTTGGGAAATATAATTTCTATTTGAAGTGCCTGAAGGATGGAAGCAGAGACCAAAAGGTTTGGCTTTTTTAGCACATCTAATTATTGCTTTGTATCTTTTTTTATTTTATTTTATTTTTTTTTTTGTCAATATTGCAAGCTTTATGAGATCTATGTTGTCTGGATGATATCACTATGAAATGGCTCAAACTATTATTTTTGACCAATTGATAACATAAAAATACAGCATTGGCATCTGAAAGATAAGATTTAGTAATGTCAACATATTATGGTCATGATATCAAAGTCCATTGTGAAAATGTAGGACTCAGGGACCACGGCCTGCCATTTGGTTATACTGCCAGGAGGTGGCTGTTAGTGAGCTAGAATCTTTATTTATTAATTAATTAATTAATTAATTAATTAATTAATTTATTTATTTAGTGTTATTTTGCTATGGCATTTCAATTTATTATGCAGCATGAGAAAATATGAATAGAGCAAGTCTAGTAAAGCAAACTCTCCTAAAGAAGCTAAACTGGCAGTGATAGGGGAAGAAATCAGAATTCCTTACTGCTCTCAGAAAGCTGAAGCTCTGCCGCTAACGTTGAATAATTCTAATAGAGCTTACAGAGGAGCACGTAAACCATATCGAGGGGAAAAGATGCCAAGTTCTTAATACATGATTCCGTATTTTCAAAAATTGGCCTGAATTTCAACTCGATTTTTACAATAATAGTATAATTATTCCCAGAGCATAGATGGGCATGTAGAAACTCAGATAGAAAAATGGTAATTTGGGGGGCATCTGGGTGGCTCAGTCGATTAAGTGTCTGCTTTTGGCTCAACTGATGATCTCAAGATCCTGGAATTGAGCCCTGAATTGGGTTCCCTGCTCAGTGTAGAGCCTACTGCTCTCTCTCTCCTGCCCCCGCTCACGCTCTCTGTCTCAACATATAAATAAATAAAATATAAACAAACAAACAAACGGAAACCTTGGAAAAGATCTAGATTAAAAATATATGGTCAATAGAGGACTTCACTCTACATCGGTGTTATTTCAACACCCATGCTCTTTCTACAGCATCCCGGTGCATTCAGTTACCAGAAATACACAATAGGAATCTGTAGTAATCATTCATTCAAGTGAGTAGCTGCATGTACTTATCTTGTTGAGTATCACAGTTTTTATATACAAATAGGACCCTTTTGTTCCTTATATATTTCTTTAAAGATTTTATTTATTTATTCATGAGAGAGAGAGAGAGAGGGAGAGAGAGAGAGAGGGAGGGAGGCAGAGACACAGGCAGAGAGAAAAGCAGGCTCCATGCAAGGAGCCCGACCTGGGATTCAATCCCGGGACCCCGGGGTCACACCCCAGGCTGGAGGTGGCGCTAAACTGCTGAGCCACCTGGGCTGCCCTTGTTTCTTATATTGATTCTATAGATGCAACTCATACTTTTGCATTACTTAGACTTTTTAAAGAATTTATTTATTTATTTATTTATTTATTTATTTATTTATTTATTTATTTTTTATTATTTTTTATTGGTGTTCAATTTACTAACATACAGAATAACACCCAGTGCCCGTCACCCATTCACTCCCACCCCCCGCCCTCCTCCCCTTCTACCACCCCTAGTTCATTTCCCAGAGTTAGCAGTCAGAATTTATTTATTTATTCATGAGACACAGAGAGAGGAGGAGACACAGGCAGAGGGAGAAGCAGGCTCCCTGTGGGGAGCCTGAGGTGGCACTTGATCCCAGGACTCCAGGTAAAGACCTGAGCCAAAGGTAGACTGAGCCACCCAGGGGCCACCCAGGGGCCTCGTGGTCAGACATTTTTCTTGCAGTGCGTCTTCTTATAACACTAGCTGGAATTAGCAAGTTGGATAATGGTAACAGAACTCCATTTATGACCACCTGATAAGAAGGAATCTTCTTATGAAAGCATTCATGGCTTTTTTTTTTTTCTACCTAAATTTACCACTTTATGAGGTTATTTTTCACTTTGATTATTTTTTTTCTACCTTAATCATTGAAGGAAGATCATATGCACATAAACAAAAATAATATGATTTATCCTGTCCTCGTATGTCTCCAGTGGAACACGTTCAGCTATGTTAGTAAGAGTTTCTGCGTTGCTTCTCCATTCAGCAATTTAGGTTTGATTTTCCTCTTTCACTCTTGGCAGTCCCCTTCCAAGCACCCAAATATATATGCTCAAGATCCCAGTGTGCAAACACCTGTTTGTTATTCAGCGATTGCTTTTTGGTAAGACAGATAACTGACCTTGTCAGATTTTAAGTTATTAAAAGAGTGTTATACACCATTTATTCTATTTTAATTAAAATATATTAACGTATTAAGGGAACTCAATAAAAAACAACGACAATAACTCCCTCTAGAACAAGCTTAATAAGGAAATACCAATACATATGCAGCATATTAGTTTTAAATCCTATTTAACTGGCCATCCTAATTGTGCAGTCTTTTATTAGAACACTCTCTTCTGACTCACCTGAAATCCAGGCTGTCAGTCAGACATTCTTCCTGGAGCTTTGTCCTCACCCTTCAGGCTATTGGCAACAAAGTCTCTCTAGAATTGCTTATCCCGCAGCAATCAGCCATTACCACCTTAGCAAGGGTGATTCATTTCTGTGACTATTTCCCAGCTCTTCAAAGCTATAATTTGTCTTTTCTGGCACTCTGGATCAGCTGTGCCCCAAGAGCTCCTGCATCCTTTCATCCTTTCTCCCACAGGGCTGAAGAATGGGGACAGAACTAGACAGGCTTTCCTATACTGGAAGCTTAAAGAGTCCCTTGCCCACCATGATTAGAACTCCCTAGTTCTTTAGGTTTCTCGGTCAATTTGCTTTAAAAAAAAAATTCATTCTTTTTCAGAAGCACTTTTCATTTTCTGCTTCCATCAGCTATAAAGTTGAGTTCTTATTCTTTTTTTTTCTTTTAAGTGCAACTACATTATTGTTATCAGAACTTAAAACGGATCATCTACAATGGACACAGAATTTCCCGAAGCGTTTTTGAGATCCTTAATAAAGAATAAAAATTACAAATAACACATTAAAAATAAGCATTTTAAAACTTAACCTATAAATGATTGGTGATACTTTGCTATCCAATTATATAAAGAGCTTTTACATTTAAATTTCTCATTAAAATTTTTTAAAAAATAAATTAATTAAATAAATTTCACATTAGCTGATTTATATGGAGGGGATCCTCCTAGTTGGAATTCTTTTACACATCTGTGTCAAATTAATCCGAACTATATATTGTACTTATTCGCCCCGTGGATACACTTTAGTCATATAAGATCACATATCCATTCTCTCACTTGGCTCCTGAACTTCTTAATATGTCCTTTAGTAAAGAATCAGAAAGTCGGAACAGAAGAGACTTAGTGGTGGCATCCTGGCTGGAACGACAAACTAGAAAGTCAGATGATTTGGTTGCCCTGACGAAACACATCACACCTTCAACATAATTGTCTAGTGGCCTCAGTCGCTGCCCTATGAGATGCAGAATCCATGGACATGGAAGCTAAGCTTCCCACAGCTGCTCCTAGACAATGACTGAGCATGGCAGGTGTATGGCAGGTGTACTAAGATGGGCCATTTCCTGGGGGGGGGGGGGACTACTCTAAGTGGCAATGGTGACTCAAGGACTGCCTGATAGCCTTGCTAGAATTTTTTTACAACCATGTGGCACTTCCTTCCTCTCCTCCCTTCTGTAAGAGGTCAGACTTCCATCATGATCTAAAAGCTCTCCCAGATTTCCCCAATTCCTTGCCCTTTTTCCCGAATAAATGTCCTTCCCATGTAATTCCTTATCAATGTCTATGTCTTATATACTCCAGGCTCATACAAATGAAACCGTCCTCTGTCACAAATGAGGGAGTGCAGCCTGTCTCTCCCCCACAACACGCTGGAAGCTTCACTGGCATTCTCTGTGAAAGCAACAATATGCCCTTGATCATTTCATTTTTGTTGTCTGCGCTTTTCCAAACCTTACATATCTCCTTTGAAACGTCGCACACAACAACAAGCAGCATTTCAAGTGGGGATTCAACACAGCCTATATGAATGAGAGGTTATTTTCTCTTTCACTTATAATACCCTTCCTTGAAAAAATATGGGTTGGCCATACAAGTCTTACACTTGTTTGGTTTGACATGACATTATTTTGTAAGATTCCTTAGTCTGGGACTGATATAGAAGGCTTTGGGAAGTGCATATATCTCATTAACTATGGTAAGGATTACTTTCACTGTGTGGAAAAAAAAATCTACTTGTGATACATTTTCTTAATTGGAAAACAATATCTTAAGGGGAAATATTTTTAAATATTTGTAGCTAAATGTTCATGCATCTGAAAAAAAAAAACTAAACTAAACTAAAACTAAATGTTCATGCATCTGAAATTTTACCTAAATATATGTGGATGTGCAGTAAGCCTAATAATTATATATGATGTACTGCTAATGTGTCTTTAATTATAATGTAGTTTGCACACAGGAAACTGAAGAAAGCACAAGAGCAATAGTGGCCTCACAGCATCCTGGATCTATCTCCATCCAAATAGTAAAACTTGAGTAACGCTCCAGGTTCACTAGCTCAACAATATGGAGTTAATGCAAATACACTTTATTTGCAAAAATGTGTCCTACATGGATTTAAAATAGGAACATCAACACAGGGACGCCTGGGTGGCTCAGTGGTCGAGTACCTGCCTTTGGCTCAGGTCGTGATCCCAGGGTCCTAGGATCGAGTCCCTCATCGGGCTCCCTGCAGGGAGCCTGCTTCTCCCTCTGCCTGTGTCTCTGACTCACTCTCTGTGTCTCTCATGAATACATGAATAAAATATTTATTTTTTTGAATAAAACCTTAAAAAAAAAAGGAATATCAACACATTCAGTTTCTAACCAAAGCATTACAATTTGTTTAAAAAATGAGTAAGGGATTAAAAATGCTCCTTCCAAAATAAATCTCTAATGCATATGGAAGAAACGGTGGTTAGGATGGCATATTTAATGATAAATAAAGTGTGTAATTCATTTATAATGAATGTTTATTATACATTTTAATAATTTAGATATCATGTGATTAAAATCGAGATAAACAGAATTTTTCTTTATCAGGTACTGCAATATATTATCAGTTGAATTAAAAACATACTGGCCATGTCAACAGAACAGAGCAAGAGCTGGAGAAATGGATCCAAACACACTTAGATATGCAACATTATATAATAAATTGTTAACTCAATTTCAGAAAAAAATGTGCTAATTCATAGTGTTAAGACAACAAGTTAGAAATTAAGAAAAAAAATGCAACCATTTACCTAAACTCCTCTAAGAAAAACAAAATTCCAGAAGGAATTAAATATGTATATTCATATGAAAAGATGACTGGTTGATAAGCCAAAGAAAAGGTGATAACCTTAAGGAAAACTATAGATTTTTAAGCATGAGTCCAATGGTAGGAATAATCCATATGATTAAGTTATTTAACTGTATGCAGTTAAAAAACAAAAATTAGAAAGGAAAGGAAGGAGCAGGAAAAATGCTATACACACATTTCAGGTGATTGATAAAGAATAGTGCTGGATTTTTACGACAGACAATGGGTTAACAAACTTACAGTTAAAAAAAAAAAGCCAAAAACCAACCACACAAATCAACATAGGCGTATATTAAATACCCAGAAAGAAAAATGTACAAAGAAGAAGAAATAGCAATCCCCCAAATTGTAGTTTTACATAAAACACTTGAAGATAAGGGCCTCCTCCTACGTCACGAAATCGTTCTAGGTACTGGGGTAAAAATCGAACAAAACAAAATAAACTGTTACCATTGGAGCTTACACCCAAATATAGAATTCACATAATATAAATTTGTTCCATGAAATACAGGCCAAGTAATTCAAATTCATTTAAAACCAGAAGAAAAAAAATATTTCAAATGACTTTTGAGTTATCTCTTATCAAATGGTAAATGATGAAGAAGTTCTAATTATAGCCAGCATTTTTTGTTTACTAAGAGAACTCATCCTCCTACATGGTTGGTAGGAGTTTTTACTAGAATGAACTTTCCGGAAGGCATTAGAAAATGACTGGAAGAATGTGTGACGTTTGGCCAGGTAATAGCACTTACAGGGTTACAACGTGTGAGACAACATTCAGCTGTGCCCCAAGCTATATACTATGGAATTTACACAGGGTTGTTACTGTTGTTATTGTTGTTGGTTAAGGTGCAATTGTTTATGCAAACACTTTAATGTCCTAGAATGATAGTGTTAATTTGAAATGGATGCAATAGATGCATTTTTTATTACAAGATGATCACAATATATACTTAAGTGAAAAAAGCAGATCTCATATATACAAATGCATAAACATATATACAAATAAAATATAAATAAAATATTTGTATTTTTAAGCCTGATATTAGATTTGGAGTGATTTGTTAGCAATTATTTTAGTGTACATTTGTACTGCCTAATAGTTCTATATGCTTGCTTTACTTATTTAATAAAATCATAAAGGATTTCTTAAGAATTGTATCTTATGCCAAGACAATCTTGTCATACAAACTAGAGGTTAGGAATTGGATTTATATGGAATTCTAGAGCCTTTGGAAGCTTTATTTTCCTAGCATTTGTATCTTTTGAGAGCTCATGTTGTTCTCACACTGGAAATAGCTAAAAGAATGATCTTCCTCTCAGTATTCCTTAGTACACATTGGCTTTGAAAACTGTGGCCTTCAACAAGCACATGAGAAAATGCTCCACATCACTGGCCATCAGGGAAACAAAAATCAAAACCACAATAAGATACCACCTCACCCCAGTGAGAATGGGGAAAATTAACAAGAATTCCTGTCTTGTTAATTTGTCTCCAACAAAGGTTGGAGAGGATGTGGAGAAAGGGGAACCCTCCTGCACTGTTGGTGGGAATGTGAACTGGCGCAGCCTCTCTGGAAAACTGTGTGGAGGCTCCTCAAACAGTTAAAAATAGATCTGCCCTATGACCCAGCAATTGCACTGCTGGGGATTTACCCCAAAGATGCAGTGAAACGCCGGGACACCTGCACCCTGATGTTCACAGCAGCAATGTCCACAATAGCCAAACTGTGGAAGGAGCCTCAGTGTCCATCGAAAGATGATGGATAAAGATGTGGTTTATGGATACAATGGGATATTCCTCAGCCATTAGAAACGACAAATACCCACCATTTGCCTCGACGTGGATGGAACTGGAGGGTATGAGGCTGAGTGAAACAAGTCAGTCAGAGAAAGACAATTATCATATGGTTTCACTCATATATGGAATATAAGAAATAGTGAGAGGGACTGTAAGGGGGAGGGGGGAACTGAGTGGGGAAAAGTGAGAGAGGAAGACAAACCAGGAGAGACTCCTAACCCTGGGAAAGGAACAAGGGGAAGTGGAAGGGGAGGTGGGTGGGGGTGGGGGTGACTGGGGACGGGCACTGAGGGGGGCACTTGATGGGATGAGCCCTGGGGGTTATACTATATGTTGGCAAATTGAACTCCAATACAAAAATATACAAAGAAAGTAAAAAAAAATAAAATAAAATAAAAAAGTAAAAAAAAAAAAACAAAACCTGTGGCCTTTAAATGCTTAACATTCCCTGGAGTTTGTACCTCTGTCATTTACTAAATTATGTGACAAGAATACCAGCATCTATTTTAACTACTTTTGTGAACCAGACTCAGCTTCAGCAGGTTTTATGATATATCCATTAAATTTCAATGAGGGATACATATTAGTCCATTTTAGTAAACACAATAATAGTTTTCCAATAGTTTTCTCTGAAACATTTCCTAGCTGCAAATTTTTAAAAAAGTAACCTCAAATCTTTCAAGAATCATAATAATGAGTCTCTCAACAAAACATCTGCAACTTATTTTTTCACACTTTTTCACCAAAATCACCAGTGGTTGGAATGACCCAATAACATACTCATTTTTACAATCTTGTAAGGTTCCAATGTATGCTATTATTTATATTCTTATTTACAGCTTTTGGTAAATATTGTTGGAGTATTGAGGAAATCAGTAATCACCACCTTTAAAAATCCACCCTATAATGTTCGACTAATTTGTCATCAATAAACAATCGTTTAAAAAACAAAAACCCAATAATTTAGCATGAATGAATTCAATCAATATAAAATTTTGGATTAATGGTTTTTAAATTGTTGTGACTACCACAAACCACTGGGTAAACAACAGAGCAAGGATTGGACAATTAAATGTATAAACCCCAAATTACCGATTCTTTCTCCAGCTTTGAATGATAACAGACCTCTGTGGCTAAGGTGCATCTCTAACACTGAATTCAAGGTTAATCCTTGCTCTAGGTGGATTAAAGGCAGGGCGACATCCTCATGTTGGCACAATTTTCTGAACATGTTTGAAGATTTATAACTGGGAATCCTGCCCTAAGTAAACACATTTGATATGTGAACATGGACTCTTGGCTCTGGCGCCTTCTGCTCATCTGTTAGGCTGGCATCATTCCTGCTTACAATTTGATTGGAATTCCGCCTCAGGGCTTAGGTGCCAAGTGGCAAGATTTTAAATAAGACACGGTCTAAATGCCTCCCTGCTCTAGGTGGAATGTCCCTTATAACTGGATCCGAGCAAAAGCATAAAACCTGGTTTGATCTTTTATCACGACAGTTGGGCATGGTTCAAGATGACACAATTAGCAGATTAAATATGCTAACATCATATTTCTATGTCTCAATAAAATTTGCCTTTACAGAGACAACTGTTTAGAAAGTTATGTTATTGTCAATCCCCTTTTTTATTTATTTTTATTTTTTAAAATTTATTTTTTTAATTTATTTTTTATTGGTGTTCAATTTACCAACATACAGAACTTAACCGTGATAAGCACTGATAAAGGGGATTGAGAGTACACTCAACGTGATGAGAATTGTTGAATCATTGTTTTGTACATCTGAAACTAACATAACAGTGTGTGTTAACTATACTTAAATTACAAAATTAAAATAAAATAAAAAAAATAAAAAAATAAAGTTATGTTATTCTTATTCCCGTTGTCATTATTTTATATTTCCTATAGCTACAGCTTCTACATAGATCTATGTAGGGTTTTTTGTTCATTTGGTTGGTTTTGGTTTTTGGTTAGGAAATACACAAGTATTGTGAAGATTTCACATACAAGAATTTTAAATCTAAGAGACATATTCAAAGGCAGAATGTTTGTAAATTGTAACCAAGCATTTAACCAAAAATGAAGTTATTTGAATATGTGAGCACACAATGAAATATTATGAGACTTTAAAGAGTGTATATAGGTAGAAAATATATTTAAAGAGGAACGAAAAGTATTAATGGACTAGAGAAATTGCTTCAAATTTTAGGTCTGTCATTCTCTTCATCAGTATAACTTAGATTACAAATTGCTCATTTATTTTTTTCTGTCTTAAAACAAATGTGTCTCAGTTATCAATGCTATTGATTCAAAAGAAAAGTGTTAGTATAAAATTGAATGTTTAGTAGTGCTTAGTGAGAAACTCCAGAGATGTTTTGTGCTAGTGCAACATACAAGACATAAATTTATATGTTGAACTTGGAAATGAAAAGCCAGCACATTAGTTAATTACCAAAGATCAATGTATCAGAAAGAAGTCATTTTAAATAAAAAAAAAATGCCAATAAGTATCATCCTGCATTAAGTAGGATATGATAAAATTCAATGTCCTCAACTACATTATTGTTATAACTGCTTTAAAAAATATTAAACTAATTACAGTTTATAAATACATTCTACTGGGAACCAAGAAAACCATAAATGAATCTATTGAGGGTGCCTATCCTTGCTAAGAATGTGATTTGATCTGGAAATATCTTGCCATTCGTATACTGAGAAAAGATAACTAAATCAACTTGATTTCATATTAGCTTCATAAAACTGGCTAATTGGGAAAGCAAATATATTGAAAAAAAGACCTAGGTCGGTATATTTTGGCTTTTAATACTGGATCTATATTGCCTAATCTATTATTAGGCCTCTCACTGTGTAGTTGTTGTTGTTATTTCCTTCCGTTAGCAAAGCCTTTTTTTTTAAGATTTTATTTATTTATTCATGAGAGAGAGAGAGAGAGGCAGAGACACAGGCAGAGGGAGAAGCAGGCTCCATGCAGGGAGCCCGACGTGGGACTAGATCCTGGGTCTCCAGGACCACACTTCGGGCCAAAGGCAATGCTAAACTGCTGAGCCAGCCAGGCTGCCCTAGCAAAGCCTTTTATTTATTTTTATTTTTAAAAGCCTTTTAAATTATCTTAAAGTGTATTATTTTAGGCTATTTATGTGTGATCAAGCTAGTTTAAACAAGAAAATTTTTAAATATGGCACAGGGTATATGTTCAATAAACATTAATAGAATTAATAAATCAGAAAATCAGAATAAGAAAAAGTACCACCAAAATGTTTACCCAGTGCCGATATAGCTCAAACAATGACAATTTTAATTGACTACAAACCAATAATATGAGGAAAATAAATTACCGTTTGGACTCATGTCAAAGCCAATCATGCATATAAGATAATCTAAAACTGAGGGAAATATACCAATCTATTCTTCCTTAAAGGTAAATTAGCAAATATCAAGGAGTATGACTGAATTAGACAAAAATCATAAACATTTATATTAACTTCATTTTTTTGTTTGGTCTATAGACACCATTCCCTCTATAGGAATATACAGGTAACTCATAGTATTATACAAAACAAGAATATAAATAAACAAACCAGAATATGTCGTATGCTCTGCGCAATTTCTACCATTAAATGGGATTGAGAAAAGAAAAAGAAAAAAAAATGGGATTGAGGACAATGGAAAGGAACTTTTCGGTGAGAAATTACCAAGAGGGAAAACTAATCAGAGATACTATTGATACAGTGCTAGGGAAGGATTTAGGTCAAATACTCAGCTACAAAATTATTCTCCTCTTTCCCTCTTTCTCAAACTTTCCCCAATAGTAAACCTTCGTCATTTCCTATCTGTTCTCTGGCCCTATCTCAATAAGTGACATCAAATTGCATGTGAAAGCTACACATTGAAGGTGGCCCATTGCTTTCAATTTAGGTTAGGTGGATGGATACATCATTCGCATGAGATAAACAAGGAAAATTATGTTTCGGGAGGAAAGATAATTAGTTCCTTTAAGTCACATTGAGTCCGGCACATCTATGGGATGGTCAATAGTGATTCCTGGCAAGAAATATAGATCTGAGGAAGAAATATAGATCTGAAGATATATTTCTTCCCTCTTCTAATCAACTACCAAGTCTACATGCGGGATTGTAAATGTTTAGCTCTGACCCAAAATGTTCTCTTGAACCCAGATGTTCCTTTTTATTCTACACTCTCTGCACAGGACTGGGGGAAAAATATTGCTGTGTTGAATCCAGATTGGACTTTAGTAAGATGTACAAGGCAAAAAAGAACAGAGTGTGAAGGGACCCTGGAGTACTATGAAGGGGTTACTAGACTACCAGACCGTGTGGTTGTAAGATGGAAATGTGATGGAGCAAAAACTTTATTCTGTGTTCCAAATCCCTGTGCCTATGTCACCGTTTATTTGCTCCTAACGCTATCCCCATGGTTAAGGCCATTATCCTTTCTCGTCTAGATTACTATTTCCGTTGTCTTCTATTCCAACACTTCCAACTGATCTCAGTGCCACTGTGAAAATAAATTCAAATGCATTTATATTGTATCACTGTCTTGCATAAAAATCTGCACTGTCTCTTACTTAACAGATCAATGCCAAAAATTCACCTTTTCTGGTATCATCCTCTGCCCTCTCTCAGTCCTTCTGCGTCTTAGCCCTCTGCCCTGTCTGCTGAACTCTGACTAATTCAAGACAGATTCATATTTATCCTAGTCAGATATAAATGTTTTCTCTGCCCCCCCCCCCCAGTTTCTGAAGTATTGGTTGAGTATCTATATTGCCCCACTCATTCTATATGGTCAACATCTGTAATACATTCAATAGGACTGACTTTCTGCTTACCAATTACTGGGTTGGGCACTTGAAAAATCATCTTGAGTTAGGCATTACCATTTCCATTTTGCAAATTAGAACACTAACATTCAAAAAAATAAGTAAAGGCAATTAAACTCCTAGTTGACAGTACTGAAGGCAGGACTCTGCTTTGCCAAAGTCTTTCAAGATTCCATTCTCTTGTCCTATTCTTTTAGAATAAAGAGGTAGAGTCCATTAAATTCAGGAGCTACTTTTTGGGCTTTTTTTAAGTATTTTTCTTAAAATATTCATTTATTTATTTTGAGAGAGAGAGACAGACAGACAGACAGCAGGAGGATCAAAGGGAAAGGGAAAAAAACAACTCACTGATAAGCACAGAGCCAATGATCTCCGGATCCTGAGATTATGACCTGAGCCAAAATCAAGAGTCTGACACTTAACTGACGGAACCACTCAGATGCTCCTTTTTATTTAGTATTTCTTATAACCAACAAAATCATCTATTTTGGGGCCTCAGTGGATAGTTGCTGAATTGACCTAATCAGCTAATCTGATCATTCCCCAACCCAATGAAATAATAAATACTAATTAGACCTAGAAAGATTTCTGTAGATCATCTCGTTCAACTGTTCAACTCTTGACCTTTAAAAATAATTAAAAATAGAATAAAGACATTGGGGAAGGATGCACAATTTAGATATGGGAGTACATATTGTAAAGAATGGTTGAGCATCTTATGGAGTTTGTGAAGGAAGAAAAATTAATGAGACAGTGGTTTTTCCTAAGGCACTTAAGCGTTATTCTAGACATTAGAACATAGGTTTTCACATCCTCAATTCGCTGTCTTTTAAACACCAAATATTAGACAATGTTTATGTTGACATCCCGTGATTATGTCTATACCACATCCATATCCATTTGTCTAGATCTTCCTCCTGTAGTGAATAACATACACTATGTAACTAGTGTTAATGAACAGTTTATAATATGCACAAGTAGAATGTTATCTGGGGAGACCTACTGTTACATGAAACCCAAACATTAAATGTTTGGCAAAGAATAAACAGGTAGCTATTTAATGAGTCAAGGGCACATGGGAGTGTTTTCTGAGGCTAACGTAGGCAGATATTTAGATAAGTATCTAGAACAGAATGAGGTTTATAAAATTTATTCAAGGATATCTGCAGTGACCCTACTAATTCTGGTTAGGAGTGAAGAGAAATTGATACTTGAACTCCCATGGAAAGGCCTAACACATTACCTCCAAAAACTTATACTATTTCTTTTCCTAATCCTAGTTTTAGATATATTAAAATGATCAGACCATAGATATATGTTTAGCTGCCTGTGCTTCTTGTCATAGTTAATCGTCAATAGCAGTTGATTCTCCTTGATAAAAGAAGTAAAAATAAATGGTTCCTACTAATCAAGTCAAAATTAATCTTCCTCAACCCCTTAGGTTACAAAATTCACAATCACTTCCATACTGCTTCCTAAAACAGCCAGACTATAAATCATGTTGGTATCTTTGAATTCTGTATTGAGGTCTAGCCCCAATCTTAGCAATGATCAAACTTTTTGCTTATTTAATCTTTCATTTCTCTGTATTATCGAAAATACAGGGCAGCCTGGGTGGCTCAGCAGTTTAGCGCCTGCCTTCAGCCCAGGGCTTGATCCTGGAGTCCCGGGATCAAGTCCCACCTCGGGCTCCCTGAGGTGTCTCCCTCTGCCTGTGTCTCTGCCTCTCTCTCTCTCTCATGAATAAATAAATTCTTTAAAAAATACATTTTGCATTTCTTCCATCTCAGTTGCATATGAGATTCCCTAATTCTCAGCATCATTTTGCTACTATGGTAGACCATCTTCTCAATATGAGCTGTGGGTTGCCCTTCCATTGCCTGGGTTCTAAATGATAAGTCACATCGGATGTTCCCTGAACAGATTTTCTCAATTTTCCTTTTCCTGTAAATTATTTGCCTCCCATAGATTTGCTGAATACCCAGTTCAAAACTCCAGTCAAAGCAACTTCTTTTATCATGACCTTCAAGGAAAATATGAATAATATATAAAATACTCTATTTGATTACTCCAATGGAAATAGTTTTTGCCACATTTACCATGTCCAAAGGTAAATTAGTGATCTTCCAGACACACCTCCCGATCTCTAGTGCTTATTTCCCTTTCACAAGATAGAAAACCAAGAATAGTCATTAATAAGTCTTTATTGCCTACCCACTGCAATCACTCAGTCACCAACTTTTGCTAATTCAATCCCCCTAAATATCCCTTGAATCGTCCACTTTTATTTTCATATTCCAATGACATATCATCATCAAGGTCACATCAACTATTGCAATAACATCCTAACTAATTTATACATTGTTATTAATGATCCTTGACAATTCATTGTCCACAGAATGTAGTCCAATCATGCGTGGAACAAGCAGTGGTGGGAAGTTTGGATCCAAACTGCATAATTTGAAATCAAAGTCAACCATTTACTAGTCTCATAATCTTTCGCTAATGACTTAACCCCCATGCTTCGATCCCCTCCTCTAAAAAATGGGACAATCATCATAACGTTTTCATGGGGATGTTGTAAAGAATAAAGAATCAAATGGAAACACTTGGAATGGTTTCCAACTCATATGAAGTGCTCAAAAGATATTGGCTAACATTATTTCATTGAATCCATGTATTTTAATTTAATGTCTGCCAGGTAGAAGGTATTGAACTAGTATCTATGGCTGAGCAAGTGATATAAAATGGGTCCCCTTTCCTGTAGATGATTTGGGATCCCTGGAATTGGCAGGACACTTGGAGCATGTCTGTAGGTACTGACTTGCCTAGAAGAACACCTTTGTAATACTTTATAGACCTGATGACTCATGTCCATGGGCTTTTCATAAAAATTACTCAGTTTTATCAGTCTCAGGTATGTATGGTTTGCACCAACAATGTCAGATATGGGTTACTTTCACAATGGGTATGATGCTGGCCTTTAAATGAGAGGAGTAGACTGAGTGATAGTGTTAGCTTGTTCAAGATTAAACTTCTACTGGTCAGCCTCCCAGGGAAATATTTGGCCACTAGTAAAGCCCTGGGGCAAAATAGCCATTGCCTCTGGTTTTAATGCAATCAATCTTGGCCAAGGTTCAAAAATCCCAGGCCCTATAACACCAGAGATGAGGCTTGGGCATCTCTTCATCATGAATGCTGATATAGCCAATGCTGCCATTTAGCTTGCCATATCACATAAGTGTGATCCGAAGGAAGGATTAATATTATACCCCACTCCCAATGCTGGGCTCTCAGGATAGATTTAGAGCCAAGCTGCTACTATGGCCTATCCCTCTGTTCCGTAGCATGATCAGAGAAGAAGCCCAACTCACTACTTGTGCATTTTCCCACTCCCACGGCTCAAGGGAAGGCTATAAGATCCCATAGTCAGAAATGGCTGTAAGATCTCCCTGTGCTGTTTCAGAAAGGGCAATGGGGCGCCACACTCCTGTTATTGTTTCCCCTATGGATATTTCTCTAGCAAACCTCAAGGGAGCGCTGTCTCCCATTTGCCCTTGTTGGTACAACAGGGAGCGGAGGTATTTTCCAGTCCATTTCTGAGTAGCAAAGTCACTGTGAACAGAGCTTATAGCACAATATCCACACTTGCACATTCCCTTTCCACCCCCAAATAACTCCCATCCTCTTAACGTTCTTTATAATGTTCCTAAGGGAAAAATATGCATAAAGGAAATGCAAAGTAAAATTACAACAAAATCTGGTGATTTTCCTATAGCATCCTTAATTCTCATCTTGAAAAATTGGCAAATAACTAGAAAGGGGCTGTATATTCTTTTCTTTTAGGGTCACTAATTACACCGCTTCTCGGCCTTTTGGCCAAGATCAAGTGTAGGATCACGGATTTAAGAATACTCTTAACTTGGCTGTACTTCCTCAATACATCCTTGCTTTGCTTTCATAAAGACACAGAATATTCCTTAAGATAAAAGAGTGTTCACGACTCTAACTATATATTAGATTCAACTGGGGAGCTTTAAAAAGCATTGACGTTTAAGCCCTACTTGTCGAGATTCTGATTTAATTGGTCTGGGATGGGACTAGGGCAAAGGTAGGTTTTATATTATTCCTTTGATAATTCTATGGTAGAAAAAGGGATGAGAACTGCTGACACAGAGTTTAGGGTTTCAGGAGCACAATATGAAGCGCTTCATAAGCATTTCTTATTACAGAGAATGTTGGAAGTTTCTATGGCCTTTCATATTAAGAGCATGATGTATCGAGAAAAAGGATGTGTAAGAGGTTCAGTATTATAAAATAAGAAGGATTTGTGCCCCCAAGATGAAATGGAATAGTGAGCCGTGGCTTATAATAGAATCACATTTTTTTTTTAATTGGCGGGGGACTATTTCATTAAATATAGTCGTTTTCATTTATTTGGAAGAATTTTTATTTGTGTTTAAACAGTTCTTAAGATCAAGAGATATGACTACTGTCTAGGACTGAGAAAAGATACATCATCTAAATCTAAAAGCCAGAAGAAATTGGCACAAGTCCATACTATCCAGTGGAAAACAGAAGTAGAGAGAAAAAGCTTTCCAGCATCTTTTAGATGAGCTCATTGACAAGGAAATGTTTCATATCTGAAGTATTTGAGGAGAGTGAATTTATTTTAATGCAACAGTTCTACTTTTAAATTGAAGTAAAAAAAAAAGTACCTTTTTATACCATTATCATTTGGCTTTGGAGAGACAGTGCTAAAACTTGATAAATTTTAGCTTTCAAATCTGAGCATCTAACTTTGGCACCAAAAGCAGAGTGTGAGCATTCAGTACTGGCATTAGAGCAAACAAAACCCCAATTCTAGTGCCAACAGCAAGTGCACATTTCAAGCCCTATCCTGGGAGTTGGCGCATAATTCCAGAAATTCATTGCCCTCCATCTGTATATTGTCACTCAGCTCCCTAGTCAAGCAGTAGATAGAGCTTCAATGACACAGATGATGTCCTATGTTCTCTTATAATTTATTACTCTTTGGATTTTCAGAACAAAGGTCATATTCAGTATGGACCTATAAGAGTTTGCTTTCTTTTACTTTCCCTTTTTCTCATTATGCTTGGCTTCTTCTTTTATCTTGGGACTCAGCTTTCGCTGGAGTTGGAAATAAATCTTTTTTTTTTTTTTTCTCCTTCTTCTTAGCTTGCCCTTGACTGCTATGGAAACCAAAAAAGAGCTATAGAAATCCCAGAAAATTGATTTTTTTTTCCTTTGGAAGGAGGTGGGGGAGTTACTGAAGGTCTTTTAAATCCTAACATAGGCTTAGATGGCTTAAAAAAAAAAAAAAAAAAAAGGAGCCTCTATTGAATTGAAACCAAATTATTTTGGCTGTTATCCACAGAGGGGAAAAAAAGAGCAAGGGAAGCTGACAACATTTGTCTCTCAAATGTCAGTATAAATAACCTACACTAATTGCAGCCAGCAAAAAGAAAGAAAGAAAATTTAGAAAGAGAAAAGATGTTATCTCATTAAAAAAGAACCGTGCACTGGACATATTTGCAAAGGTAGATAGTTTCGTTTTCAGAAAACGCTAGCTTTCAGAGTCAGACATGAGCTTCTTTCTTCATTTGTTTCGCTTACTATGAAATTCTGTGTGACTAAGCCATATTTTCTGACGGTTAACACCACCACGCACATGCACCTACTCCACTGTGGAAAGGAGTGCAGTGCAGAGGAATTACTGGGGGAGATAGATAATAAAAAAATTAAAAAAAAAAAAAAACTCAAGAAGCAAAAAAAAAAAAAAAACGTTTCTGTTTTGTTTGTTTTGTTTTTTTTTGTTTGTTTGTTTGTTTTGAGAGTCTCTCACCCAGTGCTCCAGTTCGCCACTCTCGGCCACATGTGAACTGCTGAGAGCTTCTTGTACTGCCTACTTGTCTGGTGAATGAACAGTGTGGTCACCACTGATTTGGAAATCATTTGGTGTTAGAAGAAGACAAAAAAAAGTGCATTAGAGCCATTGATGAAAAATGAAATATTCCTTTAATATTGAAACTCCATTTTTTATAAATGCCTTTTATGTCTAGACCTGTATAGGCCTCAAAAATTCCCCCCATATGTAATCAGTGCTCTTTTAAGGGAAAAATGGATAAAAGTTGAATATTTAGAGAAATTAGTTGATCAGCATCATCAATATCACTATCACCATCATCATATGTAACGAGCATGCTTCTAATGGATTTGTGCCTCCTAACACATTTAATTCTTTTATCAGCCCCACGCTGTAGCTACTAATAGTTACTTTAGAGATTAGGAAACTGAAGGCCAGAGAACTGAACCAATTAGTAGGTAGAGGCGGTGGGATTTATTTCTAGCATTCTGGGACCACCGCACAGTCTTACTTTTAATGGCATGGTAAAATAATTGAAACTATTCATTCACTTGCTCATAAATTATCTACTTGTATTAGATGCTATACTAAGTGTTGAGTGTGAAATGTTGAAAAGTCATATGTGAAAATTACACAAATTGTTGTTATAACAGATATAAGAGAATGATATGCCCAAATGCATATTTTCAGAAGATCACTCTTGTGACTTTATGGAGAATGTTTGGAAGGTCAGTAAAACTCGTGGCAAATCAGAAGATTATATTATCAGGCCATTCAGCGGACGATGCTGATCTAGAAGAAGATGGAAGTAGTGATCAGAAGAGGTTTGAGCTCTGGGAAGCAGACAGGGAGAAGGAAACTGTATTTTACAAAGTAGCACAAGGACTAAGCTCCTCACATATTTCACAGAGGAATCAATGAAGAGTCTCCTGAGTTTTCTAGCTCCTTACAGCATTCCTTAGACCAGTTCAGTATAAACGAACCTTTTCATAACCAAGAATCATCAATGTGGATGATATTAAACAGAAAAAACCTCCAGGGAAAGAGGAGACTCTATGCAAAATTAACTTCTGGATGTTCCCGCATAAATCATAGTAATAATAACAGTAATAGAAATGGCAATCGATACAAAAACCTACCCAAAGCAAACCAGATGACAATGTGGTGATCTGAAATAAGAATTAAATTAATTTTACAGATTATTTTATTCATTAAATATCCTAAAATAGGGTAAATTTAGTAAATAGCACCAGCTTTGAGGTAAACTTCTTATATGGTTATTTTTTTTTAAAGATTTTATTTATTCATGAGAGACACGGAGAGAGGGGCAGAGACACGGGCAGAGGAAGAAGCAGGCCCCATGCAGGGAGCCCGATGTGGGACTCGATCCCATGACCCCTGGGTCACGCCCTGGGCCAAAGGCAGGCTCCAAACTGCTGAGCCCCCCAGGCATCCCTTCTTAGATGGTTATGACTAATAATTGCTCTTCTTGGTATCAGCACCAACTGCATACAATGGGGCCAATGTCCCTGAGAAACTTAATTTTAAGCGTCGCTTAATTAAATCAATCTTATTTTCATGAGCTGTACGAGACTTAGGCTTGCCATATCAGACAGAGCAGGTCAATACTGAGCTTTGTGGTGTCTTCAATTTTGTAGATAGATATTCATATCTTGACCCTCTTTCTTAGCTTTCACGCACCTCATGGGGACTGTCTGGATTCAACTGATGTTGTCTGGCAAGCAGAGTTGAGATGAGACATGCAATAAAACTGACAACTCGTCATAGTAAGCTAAAGGATTTCCATGCTCTCCTTACTCTCCTAGACTACTATGACTTAGAAAATGAAATAAAAATGGTTTGCAACATGCTAGAGACCACCAACAAAACGAGCACTAGTTTATCAGAGGGTCCCTGGCGCTGTGATCTATGTACATCTGAAAAAAATTCTCTACAAACAGAATCACCTTGGCCTCCACTAGAGACTCTGTCATTCATGTCCATTTCCTAAGGCAAAGAAATTGTTAGTGTTTTGGTCCATAGACCCTAATTTTCTTCTTACCAGATATAAATAAGGATAATTATTCTTAAGCTTTCCTCTCTTCCTTCCTTTTCCTTCCCCTTCCTCCTTCCCCCTTCCCCCTTCCCTTCCCTTCCCTTCCCTTCCTTTCCTTTCTCTTTCCTTCCCTCCTCCTCCTCTTCCTCCTCTTCCTCCTCCCCCTCCTCCTCCTTCTTCTTCTTCATCTTCGTCTTCGTCTTCTTTTTTATTTATTTATTTATTTATTTATTTATTTATTTATTTAATTATTATTTTTTTTTAAATTTTGAGCCAGTCTAGATATTTTAGGATTTCCGTGGAAACACACCTCATGAGGGGGTGTTCTACACTGAGCTGGGAGCTATCTGCCTTGAGGAAAAAAGAGAGGGTCCTCTCCTGGTTTTAGCGCAATGTGGAAATAGGTATTAACATCAACATCTATAACCACATTCATAAATGGCTTGTAAAATTCATATTGTAATTCGTTCAACAATATTATCTAAATATCCACAGGGATTCAATGTGACAGGTACCATGTATAAAGTGGTGATTAAAACAGGCAGGAACTTATATTCTAACCTAATGAATCATATTGTAAACAATTTAAAAAGAAACTAATTCACACATTTTTTTGCTCTCTCTCTCTCCTCCCCTTCTTCTTTCTTTCTTTTGCTATAATTTTAGGGTTTTTTTTTTCTGATTTCCTTTTTTACCTTTTTTTTCCTTTCTATTGAGATGTCTTCAGTACTCTGTTTAAAAGCCTTCGTTTAAACATCTATTATCCCTTATACCTTCAAACAGCGAGAATGTGATAAACATTGTGTCTGAGATCACAAACTTTTTTCACCCCTTTGCAGAAAGTTAATGCACACCTCAGTTAAGTTCACTAATAGACGATAGTCCTTATATATTAATATTTAAATTAATTTAAATGAACTAAAGTTAAAAATTCAGTTTCTTAGTTGCACCAACCAGCCACATTTTAAGTATTCAATAGACACACACGCCTTACAAGCAGCCTTGTAAGGCGCAAGCACCGACTTAGGTAGATGTTATGCTATTCAGCATATATTCTTCTTTTGCTTTTTCATAGCAGTCTTATCAGTTCTGCATCTTTACGTCAATTTTGTAAACAGGAGAGCGATTGTGTACACTGTTCTGTTAATGTTTGCAGAGCCATAAAATATACTGGGAATTAAATCCACGTGTGTAATTCTAAAACTTTCTGACAGGCGTGACACCAAAACACACATGCTGTGGGTCTGGTACTGAGGTCTTCACCACCGTTGAACTGAACTGGAATCAGCATCAATCACGGGCAGTTATCAGACCTTAGCACAGGAGCAGAGCTCGGAATGGACACCACTCTGCTCTCAGTACCTGGGGTCTTATTCAGCCTGAGGCTGTCCTAGGCAAAATCCAATAAATAAGGGGCTGAGATAACCTTGTAATACCCATAAAAGCAATAGAACTTTCTTCTCAGCTTAATTCCCTTACAATGTCCACAAATATTAACCTATGAAGAACTTCCTAGACCAGACTCTGAATATTGAAAGTGGCTGAGTGCCAAGAATGTTTACTTAGGCAAATGAGTATGTGGTTATATATATGGTATATATATATACCATAGTCCACAGTTTGGGGATATTCTACGTAACTGGCTAGTATTAAATGCCATTAACCCTGGGGTCATACCTCGTAATTTTGTGGGGTGCCTGGCTGGCTCGGTCAGTAGAGAAAATGAGTCTTGATCTTAGGGTTGTAAGTTCAAGCTCCACATTGGGTATAGGGATTACTTAAAAATACAATCTTAAAAAAATGCAGTGTTTATTTCTTCAATAAAAACTAAAGAACTATAAAATATAAAACATCTGTCAACCATAGGGTGGTGGTGACTACTACTCTAGTTTTCTTATACTATATATATATATAGCTTATTAAAAGTAATCACCATGTATGGATTTCCTTTGATATTGTTAGAGCTCATGATTATAGATGCCCCTGATTTATTCTGTGATAGAAAATATGTTACAAAGCCATATGGCAGTAATTTTAAATGGAGTCGTTTCTAATACTGATAAACATCAACTTCAGTTTCTGCTGAGCAGCTACTACATTATCAACATATCTGTCTATCCATCTATCTCCACAACAGAATGAACACACCAAAAAGCTATAAAACATTTCTGTCTTATTTCACCTAATGCTAGCACTTGGATAATATAACAGCCATATAAACCAAATATATACTCAGCAAAAGCATGAGTAGATACGTTCATTTAATATTTAATCGGAATGAAAACACGATCCATTGTATGCATAAATATGTCTTTAAAATAAATAAATAAATAAATAAATAAATAAATAAATAAATAAGTCTTTGAAGAGATTATTTTGATGGATCTCGAAAATTACTTTCATGCCTGCATTTAGGATTTCATCTTAAAGACCAGAGGCAGCACATAGCTGTTAAAACTTAGTGAATAAAAGATGTTGAAGTTGGATTATTAATGGCATTTATAAGTGACAAATATCTGGAAATCAGCACTAAATTATCCCTGACTACTGAAAAATCAGCATCAGAGATGTAGAGAGAAAAAAAGGGGAACCAGCCAGTCCTGGGTGGTGACCCCAATCACTGAGGCAAAATTGGCATCCGGAAATAATACTGAAGAAAACAAGGTGATACGATGGTGCAATTGCAAAATGTTCCAACATCTGAATTCCATAAAGTATCTCAAGTGTTTTATTTTTTGTCTTTCTGTGAAAGATGGACTGTAGCTTCTAATGATTGATAGCCAAAGGCACAAAATGGATATCTTTACAAAATGAAGGAAGAGATAACACGAAGGGAATAGCCAGATCTAAAATGTTGCATCTCTTAAAAATATATTTGTCAATTAAATAGCATCTTGATGGATGCATTGAAATTGTGTTAGAAATTAATCTTTGAACTCATTTTTGCATCGAAGTATTGAGGCTCTAGAGTAAGGCAAATATGGGTTCAAATTCATTTCCAAGAATCTAAAGTTAAAATACTTTGGGGATGTATTTAAACATCCTAAACTTCACTTCCCTCTTTTTTATTTTTTTTAATTTTTCTTTTATTTATTTATTATAGTCACACAGAGAGAGAGAGAGAGAGGCAGAGACACAGGCAGAGGGAGAAGCAGGCTCCATGCACCGGGAGCCCGATGTGGGATTCGATCCCGGGTCTCCAGGATCACACGCCCTGGGCCAAAGGCAGGCGCTAAACTGCTGCACCACTCAGGGATCCCCTCACATACTCTTTAAACTGGAATAATAACATAGATACCAGTGGGCTATTTGATACATAAATAACATTCACTTAAAAATAATTCTTACAGTTATAGTGAAAACTAAAACTATTTACATGCACATTATTACACATCTATTCATATTCTTAATTACAATATTTAGAATTTAATTTTTATCTAATATTATAGTAGCCTAATTTTTACCCAAAGCATGAAAACAGCCTTCAAGATAGAAACAATGAGTTAATTGTACCCATTCAATATATAATCATTATTAGTTGAGAAGCTAAGTTTGTATTTATTTATTTTAAATCATAATGTTTTTCTTCTATCTGGATGGTATCATTTCTAATCCTCCACCCAATTTTTGGTGCCTTGGCACAAATTCATCCATTTTCTAAGATAAGAGAAAAAATGGTTTTTAACAAAACTCAAAATGGGATAAAAAGACATAATATTTTAGCTCAGAAAGTCAGAGGGATTATGCTGATTTTCATGTAAATAATTAACTCTGAGCAATTAATTTACATTAGCCAAGATAAATTCTCTATGGCTATATGCTAAAGGGACGTGTTATGGGCTAAATTGTATTCGTTCAAAATTCATGTTAAAGATCTAACCACCAGGACCTCAAAGAATGACTGTATTTGGAGACAGGGCCTTTAAAGAGGTGATGACATTAGAATGAAGGCATTAGGACAAGTCTTGAATCAATCTGATTGACGTCTTTATAAGAAGAGAAAATTGAGACACACAAAGGGACCTTAGGGATTGGCACACACAGAGGAAAAACCACATAAGGCCAGTGAGATGGAGACCACGTACAAGCCAAGGAGACAGGCCTCAGAGGAAGCTTAACCTGCTGACACCTTCATCTCCAATGTCCAACTTCCAGAACTGTGAGAAAATAAATTTCAGTTGTTGAAGCCACCCAGTCTGTGGTATTTTCTTCTAGAAACTCAAGCAAACTAATACACAACCCATCCAAATAATTACAGTGGATCAGAAGAAGAAAGAGATGGAATCTCCTGGGGCAGAAGCCGAGCATGTTGGGAAGAACAGGAATGTGTTGCTGTGCAGGTGGGAGTAGAGGTTTGAAAGATGGAAGGGTCACTGAATCCACAAATTTAAACCGTACCCCTTCTGTCTGTGTGATGCTCCTAGGTCTCTTCTCTCTGTTATGCCTTTTCTACACCATTGACCCCTTCCGACTGCCAACTTATTTTCATCTTTATTGTTGTCCCGATCCCAATAACAGGGAGCGTCTGCTTTTATGTTGCTTTTCTAATTCCCTTTTCCATGGTATATGCTCAGCTTCCAGAAGAGTGTCTGGGACTTAGTAGAAGATCAGAAATATAAGACAACAAGACAACTTCATGGGTGCTCCTAAAAGGCAGAAATAATTTGATTGAACTGTAGAGTTTGGAAGAAACACTTCCCATTCAACAAAGATAGAATCAAAATCAAATGTAACAAAGAGTGGCTTGTTCTGAAATAAACAATGATTCTGCAGATTATTTCTCCTGATTAGCTAGCAGAAAGAAATTTCTTTCTCTTACTTTTTCTGATGTTAAGGATTTATACGGGAATTTGTATTAAAATAATAAAAAGTAATAATAATAAAAATAAAATAATAAAAATTAAAATAATAAAAATAATAGACAATGAAATAAAAAGATTATCAACTAAAACAATATTTTAATAGTTTGCAAGTTGATACATTTTAATATTGAGAACCTAAGCTATGCTAGGATGAAATACATCATTATGCATGCTCACTCATTTTCAGTTAAGAGGACAAAAAGAGCAAACTTGAATTTACTAGGGTCTCAACAAGTAATTAGCCAATTATGTGATAGTGTAAAAGTGTTTGTAGGCAACAGAAAATTTCAAAGACTGTCTCATCGGAGACAATATCTTCTGTATCATCAGAGATGTGAGAATGAAGGATTTTCTTTACACCAGAAAAGAGGAAGCACTCTTGGGACAAAAACCATAGAAGACCGAATCGACACGCAGTATATGTAGCAAACTGATCGCAGGGTTTTTAATTGGAGAATAGTGGTACGAAATGCGGGAGAGTAACTGGTCAAGTCAAGGAAGACACTGGCTTTCACAGTAAAGAGCGGGAATCATGGTGGACTTTTATTTAAAGGATGCCAATCATGGCAGTTTATTGTAGGAACATCAACATCACGCATTGTGTGACCAACAGAAAGAGTTAGTACAGAGGAAATAGGTAAGAACATAAATCATCCTCACCTATGGGGAGGTGAATGGGAGGAACAGACTTTGATGGATAAAATCAGGAACACCTCGTGAGAGAAACAATAACAGCAATGACCTAGCGTGTTGTCCAGATCAAATGCTGAAAACGTTATCAACACACTAGCAGATAGTTCTCGTTCACTTCCCATTCTCCTCCAAGTCAGTTCAGCCCCCTTCTATGCTACAGTGACCATTGAACTCACCATCTAAACAGGGACATTTAAAAAAAATAATTATAATAATATAATAATTTTTAATAATTGCATGGATCCAGCAGGTATAAATTGGATGATCCCATCCAAAGTAGGAGGTGTTTTTTTTTTTTTTTTTTTCTACCTCTCATTCTGGGCATCAGCTGCCATTTGCCTCCCTGTAAAAACCACTTGTTCAACATACAAATGTGGTTAATGACATTTCTTCTTCTATATTCGGTTGCATTAATCCTTCTTCACATTATAGCCAATAGTCTCAAGTGGACTTGGGTTTTAAGTGTTGTTTTAGGACAAAAAATATTTTATACTTGTGCTATCTTTATGTCTGGATAGCCCGCATTAGCTGTTCTGAGTCTACCTAGAGGTTAACATCTTCAAACCAAAATTGTATCTACACATCAGCCATCTAGGTACTTTAAAGATTAAAATTTCACCATATTTGTAACTTTCCATATGTTGTGGGAACATCATGAGTATACATCAAATAAACAGTTTTTTTCCGGCAATGTTTTTCAGAGATTAACAGAATCTCTGTTTTACTTGGAAATTGCTGAAGAGATCCCCTGGAACTACTGAAATACGCATTATATGGCTTTGGTGTTTTCTGTGGAGTTTTTTTGTTTTGTTTTGTTTTGTCTCAGCTTTCCAGATGTGTTTAGTAAATGCATGAATGGAGAATAGTTCTAGCTAATCAACTGACTTAAAATGCTTTGCTTAATTTGTAATTGTACTGCCATGCTATTTTGGAAATATTTTTAATTTGCTGTTGTATTTCAATGCTCTTTTGGATCTATTTTTTTTTTCCCTGGCAACCAATGAAAGGTGACAAGTTATTGAAAATAGGTTGGTAAGCCACATCATTACAGAATGCAATTTGTAATAACAAATACACTTTCAAGCAGAGAAAATAATATGAAAATCTTAAGTACTATGTAGAAATGGCAATGGCTTTTTATGATCAGATAGAGTAATCATAATGATAATATCATTATCATAGGATTATGTTACTGAAGTTAATATGTAAGTGATAGTATCACAATCTGGCAAGAGTGGCCTATGAAATAATAGACCTACAATTTAAATGATAGTTAATTGAAAATTTAAATAACAATTATACAGAGAGAATATTGTATGATTTAGAATGTTTGACAACTGATATTTTTTTAATTTTAGAAGCTTTAAGAATTTTTTTTAAACCTACTCTTAACGAGGGGAACTGATAGATTTTGCATATATTTTTTTTTATTTAAAGATTTATTTATTTGAGAGAGAGAGAGAGAGCGAGCATGAGTGGAGGCAAAGGGAAAGGCAGAGGGAGAAGCAGACTCCACGCTGATCAGGGAGCCCGATGCGGGGCTCGATCCCAGGACCTGGGGGTCATGACCTGAGCTGAAGGCAGACGCTTCACTCTGACTGAGCCACCCAGACTCCCTGAATATATTTTTATTTTGCTTATCTGACCATGCTTAATGGTGGTATGCTTGACTGTTTGTAATTTAATACACACTCTAGTAAGATCTCTTTTGGATTGTAAATGGAAATCCAGAAAACACCATAAGTCTTATTATACATGATATGCTACTGGCATTTATAAACGAGAGCGTTCCCCTAGATCAGGGTTGTCACAGACAAACCTGATAAATGGAAAATATGCACAGATCCTTCTGATTATCCGTGATGGTTCGGAATAATTCTGATCTACGGGGTCTGAGTTCCAGCAACCACCTCTCTCCCCCAAAGGCTGAGGTTAAATAATTTCCAAAACCTTCATAACAAGCATTGTGTCAGCATGAGGGTCTTGGGGCCTCTTTAGGCTAAGCTGGCGGGCTTTTGAGGATCCCGATGCTAACTAGGATCTTGGGCTTTGCAGAATGAGCAACAAAATGATTTGTGTTTTCACTCTCTCTGCTAACATAGAGGGGAAAATTCCATGGCTCACCAGGTTTTGCAAACTTTGACTTGCTGACAATCACCTGATCAAACTAGTGATAACTGAAAGATCAAGAGTGGGCTATTTTAGATGAATGTAGAGAGGAATCCTTTTAATTTTCTCTCTCACTTTCTCTCTGGTGTGTGTGTGTGTGTGTGTGTGTGTGTATTATTTCCCATAGAGTAAAATAAGGATGTTCCGTAAATTTTGTAAAAATATAAATGTGATGATAGCTATGCAATAGATACTGTAACTGTGTGCATATCTCAGTATACCTGATTTGTGCAATTTTTTTCCAAAGTAGGAGCTGTGTTTTTTATTTCAATTATAAAAATAGCACATCTTATTAATTTGAAAAGACATTAAATATTGAAGGTAAAATAAAAATCTTACTTCCATAATTGTTGTCTTTATACATGATTTAAAAAGCATTTTACATATATGTTTGTGTGTTCCCAGATCTATCATGTTCCCTTGATAAGAAGAGTGCTCCATTTGTATAAGATTCCTGTACTTCGTTTGCTCCTCATCCATCCATCCCCCAAGTGAGGAGAGTGTGACTCGATTTGACTGGGGAGTTGGAATTAAAAAAACAAAAACAAAGCAAGGTAGGTTGGTCTATACCTCACTCTTCCTTCTTGGAGCCAGCTGACCTGCAGTGAGCATATGCTTAATCCCAGCAGGTAGGCTGTTAGTTCAGGGGTGACTGACCTGTTTCCATTTGGGAAAATATTGATATTTACCACTTGACTGGGAGGCCTCTCTAAATGGGAAAGTCGACTACAGAAATAAGCCACATTTCTGCGATGCCACCTTTAGCAGAGATAAACTGGATATTTTGGCTTCAGTTTTGCCTTCCACGTATGTGGCAAGTGGTTTACATTCTGAAGAAGAATGAGAAGTATTATTTTTGAATCACAAAAGCCATATGATGAACTTACTAATATATCCACCCACCCCTCTTTACAGCTGAAAAAAATGAGGCAGAGAGAGCTTCAATATATCCATACAGGTAATAAGTGGAAGAAATGGGATTCAATTTGGTTGGATATAACCTACTACATATAACCAATCTCTTTTTTTTACAGTATTCAATCTTTTTGTATAATTTGATAATATAGATGATAGATATATGCGAGCTGAAGATAGTTACCGAAGTCTTCCTTACACTTTGACATCTTATGCATTACTGAGAACTATAGCTGTTCCAGCAGTTTTTCTTACTTACAGAGAAAACAAAAATTCTAGATTGTGTATTTTTTAGGGCATGCCTACTACTATCATATATACATATATTAACCTTACTCATCCATTACATGTTTTGGTATGTCCGAGGTTTTATCTCTTTTTCAATAGTTAGTGGCTTAATTGCTCTTACTTTGAATCTCCCAGTTTAGAAAGCAACAAACTTCCTCTGTGAGGGGCCATATAGTAATTGGGGTACGGCCTCAGTGGTAGCCATCAAAGGCAGCCACAGCCATAAGTAAACGGATGCATGAGAATTTGGCCCACTGGGCCTCGTTCACCAGGCCTGCCATAATTCTGCAACGAACCCAGCTCACATGTAATCAAGAAGCTCTCACATTGCAGGCAGATCAAAATCATGGGGTGGAAGTTAGGTAAATAGACTTTGGTGCCTGAGTGTCTGTGATTACCTTCTGGCTTCATCTAAAAAATGAAAATACTAATTGCCTGTACCTTGTAAAATTGTGGTGAGGATAAAAATGAACCTGAATCTATGAAATAATTATAGTAGCTTAGACACATGAATGAACTATGTGAGTGCATGCAGCGATACATATTATTTTAATCAATTATCATTTATGTTTAAATTTCAGGCTTAATATGCTGTTAATATCAAGTAAAACGAGCTGTTGAATTTCCACTGTCAAATTTCATAGACTTAATCATCTTGTATCAATTCATAGAACCTTGCTTATTTATTTATTTATTTATTTATTTATTTATTTATTTATTTATTTATTTTAAAGGTTTTTATTTATTTATTTAAGAAAGAGAGGATAGGTTGGGGAAGCGGGAGGCGGGGAGGGAGTAGCAGGCTCCTCCTTGCTGAGCAGGGATAGTTTCCAGGACCCTGCCTGAGCTGAAGGCAGATGCTTAACTGAGCCACCCAGACACCCCTTTTTTTGCATTATTTAAATTGGTTTACATTGTAGGAGGACAAGCGCATTTAAATCCATCATGGATAATAATTGCACAGTTTGGTCTGTTAGCTCTCCTCTCCTTATTCACAGTAGGAACAAACTTGAATTTATAAACTTTCCATCATTGAGCCATTTTTTATGGCCAATCTTTCTTGAATGTGAAGTACTTTCATTTATACTGACTATCTTTTTAAAGCCCCACAGTGATGCAGAACTGCATCAATTTCCAGAGACAGAGAGTAACAAAACTATTAATTATGACCATAGTAATGAACAGTCAAATATCCCATGTATTTGCTTACAAATAAAAGTGCCACGATTATATAAAATCTAAAACTCTTAATCCATTTATTTTTCGGAAGTATAGTGACAAAATTTATTGTAGAGGAATGTGATACTCCTATTTGCCAGAACATTTTTATGGAAAAAAAAACTAAAAAAAAAAAAAAAAAAAAAACTCTCCTAAGAGCAGAAAATAATACCATCATATACAGAAATTGTGCTTTATATTCATTGTTTCCTTTTCTATACTTCATTCAATACAACCCAGCGATGGTACAGTGGTATTAAACCAGTAGCTGTTGATTTATTGATTAATTAGAAAAGTTGAAAAAAAGTTAAAGACAAAGTAAAGAAAATGTAACCATGACTTTTCAAGACAGTTGGCCTTACACAGAACAGGGTTATACAGGCTGAATTTTCTAAGAAAAATAGTATTTATTTTTCACATTGAAATAATTATCTACTATTTCATAATATGGCTTATCTATCCCTCACATACCAAGAATTTTTATCTTCTTTTGTATTTTATAAGCTTGGAAACTCATTTCATGCAGATTTATATTCTATAGGTAGAATTTCCTCAGATCTCAGTATTCTTTGCATATAAATGAAGAGATAGTGAAGATTATTATTATTTTTATAGGTGAAGATGCTAAAATCTAGACAAAGTAAGTAACATGCTCAAGGAGAACATGTGTCTTATAGGTGACAAAGGCAGGATGTGAAATAGGTATTTGATTCTAATGTGCCAGCTTTTAACTATTACACTGAATTTATTCTTAGAGAAAAATAGAGATACCATATAGTATTTCAAAGGAAAACTTTGCACAATGATAATTATGAGTAAAAAAAAATCATCATAATTGTAAACCACTGGATTTACTCAATTTTGGTTCAGGATCTTTCTGATTTCTATTTGTGATTTCACGTTTAATGTCTAAACAAAATTTACTATATTGTTATGGAAGAGATTACACACAAAGCAGCAACATATACCCAGTATTTGACGTGTGCTTCTCCAACAAATTTACCTATAGAAGTAAGACATTTATTATGTCAGTCGTAATAACCATCAACAATGATATTCATGCAGTCATGGCACTGAAAACTTTAATAAGCAAACGTTCACCCACATAAACATAAATTCACACATATTAGATCTAGTATGTGCCTCTGCAGATGCCTCATCATTGTTTGCTAATGTAATCAAGAAATTGAATAAACATGATTTATGAAGGGCATGGAATAAAGTTTGGCAAGGTAGTTGTTTGGCGACTCATGTACATGTAAACTTCTAAAATTGAAGGCTTTTTCAAGGAGTAAAATTGAAAAGCACTAATCTTTGTCCTATTCAACGATTCATCCATAAAACTTAGCAATACATTTTAGAAAAGTGCACATAAATTAAAATGAGGTGCACTGTGGCCAGTCACAGGCCTATCATGTATCACATGAAAGGTCTTTACAACCGGAGGGGGTCTAGGTACAGGTCTAGCTGAGCCCTCCTGTCTTCCTTCTTCTCAGCTCCTTGCAGTTCACGGAATTCCTGAAGTAGTAAACAAGTTGATTTATGGTCACAGTAAGTAACTGAATTGTCAATTTGAAAATCTGGTAGATTGTCAGGTTTACTCATCATTGCATGTAAAAATTAAATATGATTTGTTATATTAAAGTTATAATCTGTCAATTTGAAACTTAGGGTTAAAGAATATTTATCAAGACTACTAAGCTTTCACTGTTTTAAGGTGAAATGATTTGTATAGTCATGTTCATACAGCCAAAAAAAAAAAAAAAATTTGCTTCCTACATGCAATCGCCACAATGATAATTAATTAATGAAGTTACTACTTACAAAAACAAATCATAATAAATTGTGATTCACGTCAGGGTATGAATCTATAAATGCTATTATCTCACTAACAATTTGTAGAAATGGCAATGAAATCAGGCATATTAATTATTTTACCTACAAATATATTTAAGAAGATAAGACTAATGAGTTGCTTTACCTTACATATTCATTAAACATCATTGAGATGCCCTGGCTTTTCTTAAAAAATGATTATAAAGCCATCATAATCTATTTAAAAATAATTTCACAGATGCCTGGGTAGCTCAGCAGTTGAGCGTCTGCCTTAGGCTCAGGGCACAATCCCAGATTGGGGGATCGAGTCCCACATTGGACTCCCTGCATGGAGTCTATTTCTCCCTCTCCTGTGTCTCTGCCTCTCTCTGTGTGTTTCTCATGAATAAATAAATAAACTTTTATGAACAAACAAACAAATAATAACTAAATGAATAATTTCAAGCTTGAGTATAACTTTTCTTTCTTTCCATGTATAGCAATACCATTTTACACTTAATTTGGATAAAAATATGTTCTGAAACACTTAGAACTGTTTGTCCCTGACATTTCAATGAATGTATGCACACAATTATTTTTCACTACTAAGCTTTAAAGGTTTGTTAATTACTCAAATTAAAAAGTTATCCAACCTTGATATCCATGGGTTGCCTGTGTTTCTAGACGTGGACACCTGCTGATACTAATGAACATGACACTTAGCTCATGTTGACATTATTCAAGCAAAGTTGGAGGCAAAGACTCAAACCACATGACAAAGGACATATTTATTAGTATGTACTTTTTTATTTGACTATAGGCTTTTGATTTTTTCACTAAATTACTAGCAGAGGAAGGGGCCAAAAGATAATTTTCAAATATTACATTTATTTTCTTATAAATGTACAGCCTTAAAAAGTCCAACTAAGGCAAGGTGAGGAATCAATACTCTCTTGATACCAATGATATCTTCCAGATAGAAAGATAATGCAAATCATATGTGCAATTTTTAATTCCCTAGCAGCTACACTGAAAAAATATGAGAGTAAAATTAATCATGATACTACAGTCTAATAATTATATAGAAAACAGATCATTTCAACATACAATCAATGAAAAAAAATCTTCACAAGGGTTGTCATTCTGTTTTTCATACTTGGAATTGCAAATCCATGTATATTTTAAATTTACAGCACATTTCAATTTGAACATTATTTTCTCAACAGAGTGAAATATAGTCTCACCAAAACAATACAATTGTCTTCAATGGAAAAATTATACTTTACTTTAGCTTATAAATTAATATTTAAACTAATTTAAAAGAACTAAAGTTAAAAATTCTGTTTCTTAGTAGCACTAGCCACAATTTAAGAATTCAATAGGCACATGTCTATTATGCTATATGCTATCATACAGGGCAGCATAGTTTTCAGGTTCTTCAGGTAACTAACCAGAAAACTTGCCTATTTTTTTTTTTAAGATTTATTTATTTATTTGAGGGAGAGAGAGAACGCACATGCATGCACAACCTCCTGCATGAGTAGAGGGGAAAGGAGAGGAAGAATGAGACGAGACTTTCAAGCAGATACTCACTGAACATGGAGTCCAACTTGGAGCTGACCCTGGGATCATGACCTGAGCCGAGGTCAAGAGTCATATGGCTAACTGACTGAATCACCCAAGCACCCAGAACCTATATCTTGAATAATTTATCATTTTTAATAAAACACAGCCATAAGTATAAGGTTTTTAAGTTTATGAAAATATGATGTTTCTGTCATGTTAGTCTCTAAAAATGCATTAATATTCACCATAAACCCTAATGATAATCCTGGGATAACCACATAAACTTTTATTCTGTCTTAAATTATAGAGATACATAATTATCATTTTTGAAGTGATTGATTTAGTTAGCTCCAAAAGAATTTAGTTTTATTTTATTAATCTAATATTTTTTTAGAGCTTCATTGTATAAAATGGTCACATATAATGAACAAGACAACACAATTTCAATCCTGCTATGTGACAGAAGCAGAGAACATAAGCAAGAGCCTTGCTTTGTATAACAAGAAGATTAGTGGATTCTCAGAAGGGAAAAGCATGGCAGCTAGCATGAAAAGCAATTAAACAAACCACACAAATCTCATTGATCATAGCATCCCTGATTCACCCACACAGTACAGCCATCTCATATAAACTCTGCAGTTGAAGGAACAATGAATTTGAAAATCCAGGAAATAAAAAATTAATAATCAAAAATGAAGGTTAAATATTTCTGTTTGCCCTCTATTATTAACTGTTGTTCTTTTCTGAATTCAGTATAACTTATCAAAAGACATGGAATTGATGATAAATATAAAATTAATTTAAGGCCACATTAAAAATATACTAAGGAAAGAGAAGTTGGAAACAGCAATACAAGGGGGAAAAAAAGTAAGTTTCTGGAGGAAGTAATGGGGATGGATTTCTCAAGACCAAGTAAGAATCAATAAAAATGTGAAAGAATACATGCGGATCTACTGCTGTCAGTGGATTAAATTACATGGAAGACAGAACAATTCTGCAGTTCAAATCAAAGACTGATTTGAGTACGACTTCATATAGCTACTGAAAAGCTGTTCCATCTCTCTCAACCTCGATGTCTTCTTTGGCAAAATGGGGTTAATTGAAGGTCAAGATGCTAGAAACGGAAACAATATAAGGCCAATCATTCAGAGCCATTCAATAGATGGTAGGTCTTGTTAATAGTAAGTAACAATAAGTACCAATGATTGAGCTCTGATTACATATCTTTGCATGCTCTCTGTGTCTCCCTATATCCTTTCACAGCGCTCATGAAAATGAAATCATTGTCCACATTTAAGACATGGAAATCTACCTTCAGTAATATTAAGCGTCAAGCAAAATTACCTAACTAGTATGTTGTGGAGCAAAGGTTCGAACACAGGGAATCCAGAAACCCTGCTCTGAAATGAAAGTCATGGTGTCATTTAGTGCAAACTCATACTCATAAATCAGGAGAAATGTTTAATCTAAAATTTTAACGATTGAATCTTCCTAGCCATAGTGTACACTGAATCTGTCATGGAACACCTTCTCTGTAGTACTCAGGTAAAGCAGGAGTTGGTGGTTACCATTTTTGATATTGTAATAATATCCATTTATATTTTAAGTACATTAATATAGGTATTATATCTATGATGTAGGATTATAATGCCAGTAACAAGTGATATTTACCAAGTAAATTCTATATTAACAGTAATTTCAGAAAGAGATGCATTGCGTTTGCATAAGTTTCTTGTCAATTTAAGAAATTTTTTTTCCCCTTACAGAATCTTCATCAAATTACTTGTATTCATGATAAAACTCTTACATTGCAGTGACTCGTTCTGGAAAACATTGGTTTCTAAAAGCATAAAGCTTCCTGAGAAGAGTCAATAAAGCTATTTTTGTTTATCAGGTTATAAAGACAGAAATATATGTGAAATATTTCTTTATAAAAACAGAAATTTATGTGAAAGTACAGGTACTCATTTTCTGTAAAGCTTCTACTAGTTTCCAATCTTTCAGCTGTAGCGTCAGTAATGCCATACAAATTTCATATTTTAACAAATTGCAAAACGATGGCAAGAGTAGGGGAGCTAAAATTAAGTAGATATAAAAGGTTATTGGAGTTTAGAAAGGCAAAGAATGGAGACAGTGATTTGTGGGTCATTTGAAATTCATTAATTTAGTCATTTAACTTAGGTAAATATCAAACAACTTCTCTTTGATAGGTACTGGGGTAGTTTTACTGTAAGGCACAAAACAGATAAGGTCGCTGTCCAGAAAAAAGACTGCATTTCTGGTTCTAAGAGGTCATGGGGTGTAGAGGAATGATCACAGTCCATTAGACAGAGGGAATGATAACTTTGTAAGGACACTAATGGAGAATGAGTAATTAAAAATGGAGCCCAGTTTATATTAGAAAAGCCTTGGGAGGAGAATTTAGCAACAAATATAGTATACAGGCGAGTGATTGTTTCCTTCATTTGTATTGACTGAAGAACCCAACTGTAAATTGTGCATGGAATAAACTGTCATCCAATATTTAACATAAATATTCTGTAAATGTTTGTTCTGAGATTCCCAGGATGAATTGATTTTGGGGGTGAGGGTGTGGAAGTACCTAAATTTCAAACAAGTATTAAAGTTTCCATTTAGTTACTCAACACTCGTCAGTACTGGGAACTTAATCTCAAACTTAATCTCCTGTCGCACATCTCAAACCACCTGTAGAATATTTCCATAGAGATACTATAGACATCATGTACAAAACTAAGCCTTTTATCTTTTTTGTTGCCCCAAAGCAGCTTGCCTACAAACCTTTGTTTCTGTCAAAGCAAACAAATAGAAACCAACTGACCGCTTCAATCACTTAGACTGAAATTCTGGTTCTTTTTACTTTTCAGTCACCATATCTCTCCAGACTGTACTTCTTCCTTATTCTCCATTCCTACCAATTTTTCAACTATGTATCTCTTATATTTATTGAAATTTCCCCCCCAAAAAAGCCATGATAGAATTATTAGGGGAAAAAATGGGAGGAATCATCCAAGATGTACTTTCAACATTCTCCACAGTGTTTATGAGTTGCCATATATTCGGATACAACTGTTGACCAAATGTCTTTGAAAATGTTCATAAAAAGACCACATTTTTATGCTAGCTATTTTGTTGAACATCTTATTTAGAATATATTTACATTCTGTTTTGAAAGATTTTATTTATTTATTCATGAGAGACACACAGAGAGAGGTAGATTCATAGGCAGAGGGAGAAGCAGGCTCCCAAATTCGAAACTCGATGCCAGGACCCCTGAGCCAAATGCAGACACTCAACCACTGAGCCACCCAGATGCTCCTATATATATACACTTTTTAATGGTCAAATATTTAAACTACAATTGGGTGCATGCCACGTATATAATACATGCATTTGTCATGTATTCACTAAACGAGTTTGTAAGATAGGCATATTTATTGCAGTCAAGGAGTATAAAATTTATAGAATTAGAATAAATTGCCCAAGTTTATATAGCTGATAAGTTTCGAACTCAGTTTTCTCTTACATCAATACCTGTACTTTTTATATACCGTAGCATGAATGTCAGTGTGGTTAAATGGGTCTTTTGTGCTGGCTGTGTTTCTCTAGGATTTCTAAATATTTACGTGCTAATGAAAACTCTCAATTTCCATGTTGGCAAAACATGCACTTCTCCTCTTTTCTCATGAGGGATTTACACAAACAAATATCCAATTGATCAAATTTACAGTTAGGAACACTTGCTTTCTATTCTTCTTCACCCACACTCAGTCTTTCAGCAAGTTCTGATCAATGTAGCTACAAATCTTCATGCTCCTTTTTTTTTTTTTTTTTGTCTCACTACTAGGATAGGAAGCCAGACTCCCATCATTTATCTTGTGGACTATTTCATCACCCTCCTAACTGGTTTACAAACTTCCAGTAATTCACCTACTCAATTCATATGCTTAGATTGGCCAAAGTGATATTTTAATTTATCAGCTATTTCATATTACTCCTTGGCTTAAACATCTGTGTCCTCTCCTGGTGCGAAAAGAAATGCTCACATCTTCCTTTGATCTGAGCCTTCTGACCCAGATCTGCCCATTTATTCCATAGTCACCTTGCACTACTCTTTTTATCACCTCAAATGCTCTATTCTCACATGATTTTATTCTTAGACTTGCAACCTTTGTCTTCATGTTATGGCTTGCACTCTTTTTCATATGTCTGGAAAATCACTTGCCTAACCCTATGTGTTCAAGTCCTCCCATATTGCTCAGCTCTCCGCTATGTGCCATCTACTCGGAAAGTATTTGCCAGTCTGACCTTACATATCACGCCAGAGTTCCACCAGTTTCCTTTATGGAATACATCCCAATGCGAAATGACCTCTTAATGAGTTTGTTCATTGTCTGCTTTCCCTACTGGATTGAATACAAACCCTAGGTTTGTACACAGTAGGCTGTTAATATTGATTGAATCCATGGAAGAAGGTTAAATTTAGTCAGAGCATAACATTATTTTCTGTACAGGAAAACATGCTTATCCACACACACACGACATACAGAAGTACTGCTGCAAATGGAAGTAGCTATTTTAATTATAACACTCAGGACTGAGTTATTACTTGTTAGCTGCTATTTTAAATAGGGTAACGGGTTCAGAAATAAGTTATATTAATGGTTTATGTCATTCTTGATGCAAAACTTCATATTTAATTCTATATTTGAAATTGCTATTCCATTCATTAGCAAAATAAGTAACTTATTCTTGCAATTTGAGACAAGGGCATGCAAAAGTAACAAATGCTCAGGCAATCATGAGTATTTTCTTCAATTACTTGACATTCACACGGAGTGTTTTGCTCTCTGACTCACACTGTGGTAAGTCCAAGGATATATACCTTAAATCTACTCCTACAAGAAAAGATCATTTATTTTGATTTTCAAAACCTCACTCAATATCTTAAAATGATTTCTGAGAGATTTCACAAATTAGTATTTCATCATATGCATGCTTTAAAATGCCACACATAATAAAGTATAAAAAAGAACAGAGTCAAAAAGTAATTAATTTCAAAATGGTGAAGTTCCAAAAATGCAGTAAAACTCATTAGAACAAGAAATGATGTTGAAAGGTCACAATCTTATCCAGAAATTGTGTTTAAAACCGCCTCTCATTGTATGTACTTTAATGCATTTGTGTCACTCTCTTACTTTCTAAAATAATAATATTTACTCTGAAAATACTCTGGTATTTTGTCAAAGAGTGATTTGAGATAAAAAAATCTAAAACTTTCTAAATATACACAATTATACACCCCTTACAGAGTAGCCTGAAATTCAATGTATCAATTCATTGGTATCTACAGTTTTTTTCTAACATAACTGCTATCATAGCCCTGATTCTTTTTTTTTTTTTTAAGGATTTTATTTATTTATTTGTGAGAGATACACAGAGACAGGCAGAGACACAGGCAGAGAGAGAAGCAGGCTCCATGGAGGGACAGAAGCAGAGAGACAGGCAAAGGGAGAAGCAGACTCCATGCAGGGAGCCCGACGTGGGACTCAATCCCAGGACCCTGGGATCATAACCTGAACCAAAGGCAGACCCTCAACCACTGAGCCACCCAGCGGTTCCCATGGCCCTGCTTCTTAAATTTACATTCCACGCAGATAATTTTCTTATGGCTTCTCAACAAAACACCTGTTAGTTACTGGCTTCTCCCATCCACTTATGGTTGTAATAAAGCTTGATGTCAAATAAAGACATATAACAGATAAACAATAAGACTCAGAGAAAATTGTTTTGTAACAGATCATTTTAAAAGAAAAGCTATGTTACCAAAGAATAATGAAACAATAATTTATATAATTTATATAAAGAAGAAACAATAAACCAACAAAGGAAAACAGCCTCAAAGAATCCAATTAAATTAATCATCATATATTCTGGGACAAAAATCAAGAAGATTGCCCCCCGCCCCACTTTATTGAACTTGTCACCAATGAAATATGTCACAACAGATATTTGGAATCACTTTTTTTTTAATAATTATTTTGTCAAGTATTTTTCTGAAAGCTGGTACAAAAATCTACAGAGAAAAGTAATTTAAGAAGTTGAAAGTCCCAGAAGAAAAAGAGAAATAATGCAACTGGTTATTAAAAAATGAAAGGAACTATCAAAAATTAGACAAAGTTTAAAAGGAAGCACTATCATTTCTAAAGTTCATAGACATGTACTGAGGTGTCTTATGAAGGATTCATCCTTGAATATTGTGCCAACATTTGTGGAATAGAAAGAGGGACTTGGTTTTATTCAAGTGAATAGTGAATTCTATGAGAAAATAAATCATACTGGCATCATAAAAAGTTGATTTACAAATACATAAGTGATTCCAAGCTTGTCACCAGATTTGGTGAAAAACAACTCAGTCTTATTCATCAATGAGAGAGATTCATTTTTCAGATGATAAATATATTACATAATTTTGCCTTTCTTTTAGGAAATCTGAAGATCCTCCAATTTCGAAAATCTAATGAAAACACATGGGATAATAAGGTAATAGGAGGGAAAAAGCAAACTGAAGGGACAGCATGTATAATTAGTAGAGAGTTCTTACATTCAGGAAGATCGTATCACATGCAGACATCAGTCTGATAAAATGAGAGTGAGATCAGGATTTCATTTAAACTCTATAAGTGAATAGAATAAGGTTAAATAGTCACAGACTTTGGTAGTATATTTAGCCACAACACTACATACAAAGCAAAAGATGGCCTCATGGAAACACACCCCCTCCCCAAATGCGCAGGTAGTAGCAAATCACATTGTGTGAATATCCATTTATCAAAAACTAGTACGGTAATCTAAACTCATTTGAGTTTTGTTAGAAAATAGTATGAACACGATGTTCATAGCACGAGAAAACTTAGAGATAATTTGGAGGTATGCCCTGAAACAGGAATCGATGATTCTAGGGTCAGCTGAAGAGGTTCAGGTCATTTAGAGGGAAGGGCAAGAAATGCACTAGCATTTTCCTAGTAATGTGCACATCATGGTAAAATGGCGTACCTGGGAAAAGCCCTACAGAAGAGAGGAATACTATTCAATTCTGGATGGCAGTTTCCAGTTCATACCTTAAATTACTCAGAAGTGTGTGGAGAACAAACCATTTGATGTGCAATATTGGAAGGCCTACAATGACAGTTAAAAAGTTAGCCTAAAAATTGGAAAATATATTGAAGAATCATTGTTGTTAGAGATTTTTCTTTCATGGTATAATTTGCTGATTATTTGTAAACCATGTCATATATTTAATAATTTTTTCTATTTTGCTGCTCCAAAGTATATATTATAAATGTATTGGGGGGGGTGCTATAGACTTAAATGTTCTTGGCAAAAATGATCATATTGTTTCCCAGATATTTATTTTCCCGAAATTATTTTGCAATTCCCTTTTTCTCATATTGATAGTCTTTTAAAAAATATGTTATTTTGGGATCCCTGGGTGGCGCAGCGGTTTGGCGCCTGCCTTTGGCCCAGGGCGCGATCCTGGAGACCCGGGATCGAATCCCACATCGGGCTCCCCGTGCATGGAGCCTGCTTCTTCCTCTGCCTGTGTCTCTGCCTCTCTCTCTCTCTGTGACTATCATAAATAAATAAAAAAAAAATTAAAAATATGTTATTTTAAAATGTTATTTATTTATTCGTGAGAGACACAGAGAAAGGAAGAGACACAGGCAGAGCAAGAAGCAGGGTCCCTATAGGGATTTCAACGTGGGACTGGATCCCAGGACCCTGGGATCATGACCTGAGATGAAGGCAGAGACGCTCAGCCACTGAACCACCCAGGAGTCCCTATTGTTAGTAAGTCTTTAAAATAAAATAAGCTTAGTTCAGCAAATATTGGAGATATGCCCCATAAAACAAATGTATGCTTGTGCTATTAACACAGGTATATGGTTGCCAACCATCCATTTCTATCAGTATGATACCTGAATTTGTTAGAATATATTCCAGAAGTAAATAAAGAGGTGAGTCCACATTTTGGTCTTCGGGTCTGACACACAAGAGAAAGGTCTTGCTTTAGTAAACAGACTCTCAAATGTGCAGCTCTTTTTGCTTTATGAAAAAGCTCTGGGGCCGAAAAGGTTGAAGATCATGAGGGCGACAGCAGAGGCACTGCTTCATCAACGTCCCTGCATCTCACGCACTTAGGGAGCACTGTGGTGTCACCAATCATAGTGTTTCCTACAGATGGGGAAGAGGGGCCAGCACTGAATTCCAATAATCAAACATTTATCAAGGGACATGCAAGGGATGTACACTTAGAGACAGACTCCTGAGCTCTACTCTTCCCAGATAATACTAACTACATAAAAATAGTAATCATAGCTGACTTTTATGTGGCTCCGATGACATGCGAGGCTCTCTTCTGAGCCCTTTCCATGTGTGAGCCCATTTCATCCACACAAGCAGCCTTATGGGGAACGGGATCTTCTCAGAAGCCTGTCACAAAGAGACAGGCACCGGGATGTTAAGAATTTTCCTCAGATGATGCAGCTACTGTTTAATATTAACTCAGAGAATTTGACTTCGCCTCCTGGTTATATTATCCCTTCCCATATGTTTCCTCCTGAAGAGATTCTGTTAAACACACATGTGCATGCGTACACACGTGTGGACAGCTACATTTTCCTGTAAGTACCTTGGTTTGAAGTCTTCCTTTCTTTCTATAGGAACTGTGACCAAAATATTTAAAGGTGAGGTGGGTTTGGGGGCTAATTTTATTCTTAATTAGCCTACATAAGGCATAAATTCAGAACAAATGAAGATTTCAGCAATATACTGTATAATTAATAATAACAAATTATAAAAATGATTCAGCTTAACTGCATGTGTATGTGTATGTGTATATGTACATATATATGTGGGTGTGGGTGCACCCACGGGAGGCGTCATATACGAGTTGTCATGGCCTATCGACTTCCATGACTTACGTTCACAATTCTAACCACTTCGATTCCTTCTTTATTTTTTTTCAGGAGAAAAAAAAGGTACAGATTCACTTTCTTTCTGAAAAGAAATAATTAAATAAGAACTATTTTGGTAATTATTATTTTGTTTTATCCAAAAACACTGATTACTTTCTCTGTTCAATCACTTTCTTGGGATTTTTTTGGATACTGAGAGTAACACTGAGTACTAACTAAGAGAGCAGATTATGTCAGCCTGCAGATTCTCACCTCCAATGGCTGCAGTTTGTTTAACCCTAGAACAGTGTTGGCGATGATGAAATCAGTGGTTATCATGTGACTCCTTCTTAGATAACCTTGGTTGTCAGTACATCAAACTTGCTGACCTTCGGGCTCCCTGCAAGCAGCTAGTGGTCAATAGCATCCCAGTATCTTTTATTACACACTGTTAGAGTTGCTTTTGTAAGAGTTAAATCCAAGTATTAGAACTGACAAGAGTTTGGACTTACTCTTTATAAAATATCTGTACTTAATTTAAAAATAAGCAATAATCCAACTATTGGAAAAATCAATGTAATTCAACATTATATTTTTATATGTTTGATAGCTAGATGTTAAAAAAAGATGTTAAAAAAGTCAACTTAAGCTTTTGCTTAATTTCTTAGGACCTTCTAATGTAAAAAAAAAAAAAAAAAAAAAAGTACATTTCCTGGTAAATACTTGGAAAACTACTCCTGGCTACAAGTCCTCAACAAAATACATTACTTGTAGTAATATAGTTACACATAACAGAAATACAATCTTTTTCTAAAAAAAATATTTTATTTATTTATTCATGAGAGGCACACGGAGAGAGAGGCAGAGACACAGGCAGAGGGAGAAGCAGGCTCCATGCAGGAAGCCCTATGTGGGACTTGATCATGAAACCTCAGGATCATGCCTAGGCCAAAGGGAGGCACTCAACTGCTGAGCCACCCAGGCATCCCAAATCTTTTGTATTTTATTCTAGTCTTCATCACAACTTAAAATAAAAAAAAATTACTTGAAATTTGCATACCACTTAAGGAGTTCACAAGTGACTCCTGAATATTCATATCTTGTAAAAGTCTTAGACTATTTTATTGTCTCTTTCTAATTTAGTGGATATTAATTCAGAGCTGGGATAACTTATTTGTCATTTTACCTAATAATAGTAAGTCACGAAAAAATAAACTAAATGAAAAGAAGAATGTTCCTTTTCTTTCTCTACATAATACATCAATCATTCTGTGTTGTCTCTAACTTCTTTTCATGAACACAGAAATTTTAATCCCTAACATTTGTCCTAGAAATACTTGCCTAACAGTTCATGTTTCCTTGTTGTGTTTTTTAATGAATCATGATTGTTCTTTCTTCTAAGACATGTTTTCTAGCAAGTGACAGAAAATCCATCAATACTGCCTTCTAAAAAATGTTTTTTCCACCCCCCTACATGATAAGGAACATAGGTGTAGCGTACACTGTTCAATCCTGTTATCAAGGACTCCAACCCATCTGGATGATGTACCAAGGCAAACTTGGGTCTTCATTTGATCCACCTACTGTCTTCTGACTGCTGGTGTAGTTTCACGTGACCCAACCATGTTCAAGAGCAGGAGGAGAAAGAGCCGGAAGCTTCTCTCACCTCCACTATGAGACAAGGACCTGCTTTTCCAAAAGTCTTCAACAGAGTCCTTGCTGATACGAATGGGAACAAACATAGACTTTTACCTACCATGGAGGTGGAGGGAGCAATCACTGGGTTTTGCATTTTCTGCCCTTGAGATGAGAGGAAGCATGGAGAAGGAGGTTGAGATATGCCGCTGGATGACCCCACTGTCAACCACACACTAAGACCATTTACGCAAAAAGTAATTTATTTGACTAAGTCTGAAACAAACAGAAAATGCAGTGTAGTCCTAGATATTAGGTGAACGTCTGTGGAAGGCAACCACCAGATTTATATATTTTATTAAGATATTAAAAATAAACAAAATATTAAAATTTATTATCACTTTTTAATGATTAAATATTTCAAAGGGGATTGAAATATTTTTGGATGTTTTAATTGAAAAAATAGAATCACGTGCTACCACAAGGGGTCTTACAGATAAGCTCCGTGGTGCAAAATGAAAGGGAAATAAATATACATGTATTTCATTAAATCAAACTGAAGTTCGAATCCTGAACTGAAATAATGAAATGGGGAAAATACAACAAAATATGATATAAGTGAATATATATGTAAACTTAGATAGATACCATATATTTATATATTTGAATATAATATAAATACATATTATATATATATATAGTATACATATATATATTCACCAAACATAACAAAAGAACTATAATGATATTATTTGAGGCTATCTGCATTATACCCATACTCATATATTTAAAAACTTATTTTAGCTGATTTCTATGATTGAAAATTCTCTAATCCCCTTTTTATGGACAAGTTTAGCAGGGCAATGTTCTCACAGGAATGGCATATCACTCTAATAATTTTCCTGCAAAAGATATTTTAATTTCTAAATGTGTGCGGTATTAAAATTCTAGAATTTACTGATTCGTTGGACAAAAAAGTTTGGTTGTTCCAAATGTATTTGTCAATTCCAATTATAGTTAAATTATATTTAAATATAATTATATATTTGATTTATAAAATAACCCATTAATGAAGCTTAAGAATCAGGTACCACTGACAATGGAAGTCAGTAGATTGGTGGGAAGGGTACGTCTAAAATGGAGTGTTGGCTTAAAAGTTACTTTATGGGGCAGTTATACCTCAAATCCTCTCTAGTTTTCCTATCTCTGGAAGAAGAAAACATTATATCCTCCAGAGGATGAATGAAACTAGGGTCTTGAAAATAGCAAGCGCACATAAAGGGAGCAATGATATTCCAAATGAAAAGCAGAGAGATTGGATGGAAGTTAATACAGTGACTAATGGAAGTCCTAGTCCCTTTCTCCAATTTAGCTCTGGAAATCCTACTCAGGCTTCCATTTCCAGGTGAGAGGTTGAATGATTCTTTAACAAAGAAGCTAAAGTATGTGAGAAGAAAGACCATAGATGCTGATAACTGGGGGTTTCCAACCAAAAATCCTACTTTGCCAGCTGGTCACCCTATGGGATATCCCACCACTTACTACCCTTTCTTACTCGCAACAATATCCTTTTCTATCTAGGTACATACTCATACATGCAACATCAGAGCTTATATACATGATTTTAAGAAGTCTTCATTAAATGGAAATATAATCAAATATCACCAGATATTTTGGAAAGTTTCCATCATAAAAGACAGTAACCAAAATAAACAGAAATGCAATGCAAAGAAATAACAACATCACTGAGAATAGAAGAATAAAAGGAGATACCAGCACTGCACTCAAGGAAATGTGCAAAGATATCACATTCATAAAATAGAAATAGTAGGTTGTGAAAACAAAGGACCAAAAATTGTCCTAAAATAAAAAAAAAATAATAACAGAAATTCAAAAATCAGTAAACAGATTATAAGATAACATTAAGGTCACAGAAATCAGAAAACAAAACATGAAGATCATAAGAGGCAAGAGATTTGAAGAAGGATCCAGGAGGACTACAAAAAGAACTATTGGTAAGAGCTGTAGGAAGAGAAAAAAAGATGAATATTGTCTTTAAACAATGATAAAGTTTTCAGATAAACCTCCCCGGCCAAGTTTATTACTCAGAAATTTCAGAGCTTTATACATTAAGAGAAGATGATTCTGAGGGCAATTCTGGGAAAAATCTATTAGCTCTCATCCAAAGGATCTGGAATAGGAAGGCCATGTGCTTTTCCATCACTCAGTATGATGTAAATGTGAAAGGAAGAATGAGGACATTTCAGAGCTACGGAGTTCAAAATGATCTTATTCCATTTCTAAGAATAATATTCTAAGTTCTACTACATCAAAATGAAGAAATATATCAAGATGGAGGAAAACATGAGTTCTAGACTGGGGGAAAACACACACACACACACACACACACACACACACACACACACACGATAGCATGAAAGCAGATGGAATTTTTAGCAAATCAGTATCCCAGGGCTGTTCCGTGCAGTGTCCTGGGTGGCGCAGGAGGAGGAATGCCACTGGAAAAGATGTCCTGTGACACTCAAGCTTGGGCCCTGGATAAACCAGATCATCTGGCAAAGTTCACTATCTAGAAAATTCCACTGACATTTCTCTTAGAAACTGGAGCATGTGAAAGACTTAGTTTTAGGCTAAAACAAACAAAAACCATATGAAGCAAAAATTAACCCCAGAAAAAGAGAAATAAAAAAAAATTAAAAATAAATTATAGAAGAAAGCTGAAGAGGCATACTATAAGTCTCAAACCAATATATATAATATATATTATATATTAAACTTGTATATATATATATATATATATATATAAATTATATATAGTCATGGAAATTAAGAACTTGAATATAGATTTAACCAAAAAGTTATGAGGAAGCTACATAGGCTAAGATAGCTAGTATCTCCATTTACTACAGGCAGTTGATATGTAAAATTGACACATCCACATATAAAATAGTTAGAAGTAGTTAAAAATAAAGTTTTTGGTATTCAGCATTCTGGAGATGAGGAATAAAACAGATTTTTGCTTTCCTTATTGTAATTCTTAACTCTTAGCTGTTGCATTTTACATGACCTATTCCTATGGTACTTTGATCTAAAAAAAATTAATGCGCTCCATAAATTCAGCTTGAAATCTAACTGTACCTACTACTATTTTGAATTCTGATATATTATATTTTAAAGAAATAATTAGCTTATTTTTATATTTGTTTTTGTTTTTAAAATAGTTAGATAAAACAGATGGTTTTGGGCTGGTATTTACAAGCATCCGCCTCCAAATAACACATTTTGTTGTAGATAGACTTTATGCCAAATAAATGAAAATTCAAATTGGATACAATAATAATTATCACAATTCTCTTTTTTGTCTTCAGTTTTGAAAAAAAATATACTGATGCGCTACACAATAATTTTAATTAAGTGGTAGATACGCCACATATGATGGTGGCAACAAGCTTTGCTCTAAATTCAGACTACATTGGTTCAGATTCTAGCTCTCTCACTTTCTGTGTGAACTTGGCCAAGTTACATGGCCCCTTTGTGCCTTGTCCCTCTCATATTTAATATTATAAAATTAATAAATCAGAATCGTAATTTTGTGGGAATTAAATTAGATAATTCACAGTAATAACTTACCACTGCAACAGTAGTAAGAGCTTTGTAATGATTAGCCATGTTATCATCCTTCTCAGGACAAAGTGTTTTGAGTCTAATGAAGGACAACTTGAGAAAATTTGAGAAATTATTATACGTTTTATCTTTTTCACTTTCTTTCTGTATTTTGTCATTACATTTTTATTTCATTCTTCAATTCTATTTATAAATACGTGTTTATATTTTTGTTAGCAAAAGTTTTAAAAAGAAAGTTTTCTTGAGTTGCCAATCTCTTAATCAACTGTATCACCACGTACTAATAACCCCCCCACACACACACACATAAACACTGACATATGTATTCTGAATATGATTTGTAGTAACTGAAAATCCTAAACTCAAAACCATTCCAATTACAGGTCACTCTGAAGGATTGGTTAGCCAGTCTAATGAGTCCTGAGTACATACCCAGAAAATCCAACTGTTGTCTATTTATGCTCTAACTTCCAGGAGGATCTCCATCACATCTGCTTTAAAGTGATATATAGGATTTTTGTTGTAACATTTTCAAGTGTTTCTAAATAAAACTACAAAAATATATGACTTTTGTTGTTATGGATTCCTTACCTCTTATTGAAAGATAAGCTGAGAACACTTTGTATCACTTTTAAGAACGTGAGTTCTTAGGGAAAATCGAGCCAGTGATCTCTTCACTGAGTAGAGTTTAGTTTCATCACCCTGATCTGGACAACTGGGATTATCAGAGACTGGATCTCATTATACTGGGGAAGTAATTACATGAGATAGTGCTTGACATGTTTCACATACTTCTTAGACAATATTGAATACCTATTAGTTGGGAGACTAAAGTACAGTAACCAGAAAATCACATCAATGAAAACTCTGGATAAGTTTTTCACTATTTTCATTTGATATTCAAGTTTATATTCAGTCAAGAGAGGGAGTTACAAGTAATTTAAATGTTTTGGTACAATCACTAAAAATGATCCTGAATTTGTACTATTCATACTGGGTTCAACAGGTTTACCCAAGGTTTTATAATAATTGCAGTAGAGAAAAAAAAATGTTTCAGAAAGTATTTAATTTCCTCATTTTACAAAGAAGAAAAGTCTCCTAGACAGTCAAAGTGACTAGAATAAACACAGCATATCATTTTGCAAAGTCTATTTTACTTTAAGAAATATTTGGAAATGGAGAGGAGATGTATTTCTTATTATGACATGTTTGATATATTAAACTTGTAATTCAAGAAAATGTTCAAATATGAGCAAGAATTCTAAGACTTTCTGTTTTCAGTTATGTTAACATGGATTCGTTCTGTGATTACTAATACTTGGTATTCATCTTTGAGAAGAACTGATATGAGTAGTTAGTAAAATTGGTTACATAATAGGAATAGAATGGGCATTGTTCTAAATTCCAGTTCTGACAACCTTCTCCATAAGATCATTTCTACCTTTTTTCTTTCTCCTGAGCTCCTATGCATGAATAAGAATCATTTAAGACCATTTGTTAGGTAAGGTACGCCTGAAAACAGGACAAGATTTGAACACAGTCCTGGGTTGCTACTGTAAATGCAAGCGATAGTATAAAAGGAATTGAGCTCAAGAACTGTTTTTTAAAAATGAAATGTTAAAACGTTAAAAATTAAAGAAATTACAAATTTTAAAATGAAAGCATTAAAATTAACCCTTGTCATTAACTAGGGAACCATGAGGTTGGCATTGGGAAGAAGCCAACATGTAAGAATCACCATCTAGCCTCAGAGTATTGTTCAAATGAGTCTATGACAGAAAATTCTCAGTTACATCTTTAAGTAAATTAAGTGAAGAAAAATCATCATAATAAATTTTATTTTATACTTACATTCTGATACATAGTATCATCCTGGCTAGTTTGGGCACGTTTATAAATGTAAAATTAACAATATAATACAAGGCATATGGTGAATAATTGCCTAAAATGAAGTATAAATAATGCACAAAGGAATTATTAGGGAATGAAAGTTGAGTTCTGACTACTTTGGTGGGAACGTTATCCAGAGAAGAAATCAGATTAACATGACACTTGACATACTCATATATTTCTATATAGAATTTTAAGATAAAGATCTCCTTAAGCAAAAAATACCGATGCAGTAATTAGATAAATGTGAAGCACATGACACAAAGTGTAAATAGTCCTATATTTCTGAGTATATACATTCTTACATAACATACATATTATTTTAAAAAGTGTTTTATGGAAATGGAAATTAAACATTTATAGTCAAATATGGAGGGTCTTCAGTGAACAACATCAGTTTTTATTTTTGGTAACAAAACTTAGAATTCCACATTCTAATTACGAAAGAAGAAATCTACCTTGACGATTACAGTTTAGTGTAAATGACCATGTTCACTCCCCACTGGTATGAGATCAACTAATTCTAGAAACTTACCGACTAATATTTTCACAATAATTTCTTTTTGTGGACAGAAAAAAATATGGAGGGAAGTAGAACAACATCACAAATACACAGTTATAGGGAGCCATGATATTTTTTATTTTGAATTTCTCTTTAATTTTCATACAGAAATTCGACAAGAAATTGTCTTTAAAGATAATGTCATGACCTATCACTTGAAATACTACCCGTCAGTTCCATATATTGTTCACCCTCATTTCCTTCCAACATTCTCAAGTTGTATAAATTAAAAGAAAAATACTAGAATCAAAGTTCCCAAAAATTCTTCAATTTTGTTCTGCACAATGTAATCCTTTTCTTGTATCCTCTACTGAACAAAAGACCAGCAAAATTTTCAAAGGTTAATTTTCACGAAAAAAAGTTTAAATACTTTTATTAATATTAAACAGATATTTGTTCTAGTATTTGTTGTATTTTTCTCTAGGTATCAAATGTCTCAAGGAAGCCTCATCTAACTATAAATCATGTTCCAGGGCAGCCTGGGTGGTTCAGCAGTTTAGCATCTGCCCTTGGTCCAGGGCGTGATCCTGGAGACCGGGGATCGAGTCCCACGTCGGGCTCCCTGCATGGACCTGCTCCTCCCTCTGCCTGTGTCTCTGCCTCTCTCTCTGTATCTCTCATGAATAAATAAATAAAATCTTTAAAAAAATAAAATAAAATCATGCTCCACTGGCCAGGCACGTTCCATTACAAATGGCAGACAAGTTCCAAGGCTTATTTTGTATACATTTTATTACATTACAAATTCTCTTCGTGTTTGTTTTTGGCTATCACCATTTTAGGAAAATAAACAATTCACAACATTTCTTGTAAATTTGAACATACCGTGCTATCTCCCTTCCCTCTCATGTTTACCTAAAATAAAATATCTTTCTCTTGAGGTACATATACTTTACACAGGTAAGTGAAGGGAGAGTATGACACAGTTGGAGAACAACTTGAAGTAGAGAATTTTTGAGTTCGGAAAACAAATATTTGGGGATTCTGAAATGAACGATTCATCTGGTCAGACTACACCATTAAACTGCCAAACGACGATATGATCCAATATGGTTTTAATTGTAATTCCAAGACCTGGCCACTTACCAGTTAGCTCCATTTCTCTCTTTTTGTTTCTTTTTTTTTTTTTTTTATTTTTATTTTTTTTCTCTTTTTGTTTCTTTTACTGTGGCTCCTCTTGCAATTATCGTTGCTATCCTACTACTCATAAGAAGTATAGTTTTACTCATTTACTCTTCTTTACTCATAAGAAGTATACACATTCTTTTTTTTTTTTTAGGATGTTATTTATTTATTCATCAGTGACACACACACACACAGAGGCAGAGACACAGGCAGAGGGAGAAGCAGATTCCATGCAGGGGAGCCTGATATGGGACTCGATCCCAGGACCCTGGGTTCAAGACCTGAGCCAAAGGCAGATGCTCAACCACTGAGCCACCGGATGTCCCTATACATACTTTTTGTTAATTTTTAAGAAATGGTTAGTATCGGCTACATGAAGTTATGACGCAAATCTTTTTGAGTCAATTTAGCTAATCCTAATGTTTCAGGAAAGAACAACTCTGTATGTAATAATATCATATTTAGTATTCCTTTGGAATTGCAAATTCATTAGTTGAAAGTTTCCACTTTTCTAATTAGAAAACTGTCATTTTTCTACCGGCTGTGCTGTAACAGAGAACGTGAATAAGCATAATGGGCTGCAAATATGTATTGTTTATACCTCTTTTTCTGCTGTACCTGTGCATTTTTCAAAAGTGATAGGGACAAATAAAGCAAGGAAAAGTAATAAGAAAATATTTCCTTGAAAAGTGCAAGCATTAGTAATTTCCCCACCTATCTGGATGGTAACAGGCAATGCCTCAAAGGGAGCTATATGCTTTTTTACTTAGTGGAGATAGAATCTTCTATCATTTCCCAAGGGGGAAGCCCATAAAATATTGATGTTCTGGAGGGGAGAGTGAAAGAACACAAATGTCCTTCCATTCCTTCACAAGAGCTCTGCTTCCTTTTTCTGAGCCAGTTCTCTGATGCAATCTCCCACCTCAAGGGAGACCTTCATATTCCCCTTCACAGGCTCATGCACCCCTGTGGAGCCTGCCTCTCTGCAGCTCCCCAGCCCCTCTCCTGCCCAGAGGGATTTGGTTTAAGTAGAAGGGGAGATGGTCGATCTGCTAAGTTACCATGCTCTTCAAATCATTATCTAAGAAAAGAGGTGTGCAGACGAAGGGGGGAGAATAATAGGGTTTTCCCATGTTAGAGGTGTGAACCCATTGTGTGTTTTGGCCAATTATTTATATGATCCAACAAAGGAAACCCCCAATATACATGATGAACGAGTAATGATCTGTAGCCAGGTCTAAGCTGAATGGCTCTAGTAGTTTTGTTATGTTTGTCCTCTTTCTTCACTGTTTTTGAAATTTCTTTACAAAATTAAAATATGAGTGGGAGACCAAAGGAAGATACAGCTTTTATGTTTTTCCACCGGGGTGATGTGCTGCAGAGAGCAAGACTGAGATACTTCTGAGCAAACAGAAACCACATTTTGCATACACTTTAACCTAGTAGGATATGTTAGACAAAATTAAAGTAAAAGAAAATGGTGCATTAGATAACCTTAAGTGTGTCATTGTGCAACAAATATTTTACTATAATATTAAATAAGGGCTAAAATCTAAAATGACTATGCCAACAGGACTATGTATGTATTCAGCAGCAAAGTTATTTGGTAATAGTTAAAGTTCACTTTATAAATATTGTCTGATACAAATGTTTTCAATATTTTATCTATCATTGATCTATCTATCATCTATCTATCTATCTATCTATCTATCTATCTATCTATCTATCTATCTATCATCATCAGAGACTGAGAGAGAAAGAGCAGGGAAGCAAGAGAGGCAGAGGGACAAGCAGACTCCATGCTGAGCATGAAGCCCAATGTGGGGCTCGATCTCAAGATTCTGAGATTATTATGACCTAAGCTAAAAGCACAAGCCAAAGGCTCAGCTGACTGAGCCACCCAGCCACCCCAATACAAATGTTTTCTCATAAAGAACTCAATATTTGTGTCATTTGCTTATACCTCCCTGAATTTTATTGAAGAGATTATTACTTCAACTGTGTATAATCCTCAGTGTGTGAGGCATAACTAGGGAGATGAAAGGATGCAGAGTGCATGCAATACGTTGGTTGTAAAATTGGAAGATCGGGTATTTTCAAATTTTGTAATTTGGCCCACAAGTAAACAAATATTGATTGTGTCCTATGAGGAAAAATACTACTTAGTCCCGGTCATGTCCTAGAAGATCCAACCTACTAGGCACTTGTGTGGTAAACATAACGCTTTATATATATGTTGACTCATACAATTTTCATAGCAGGCGCTGTGCAACCTTGCCATTACAGATGGATACACTGAAGTTCAAATGGCTAAAATGGTCATGTAGCTCTGGAGTTTTTGATTCTAGATTTTAACCCATGGTGGCTATCTCCAAACACTGGTTTCCAGCCAGGAGAGCATCATGCTCGATCTGGGAAGCTGTGGCCAGGGTACCCATGTATCTTGGCACGTTTCACCCATCCTATGACTTTGTGCAGCTGGTTGCCAACCATATGCTTTTGGCTCCTTGGGTATAAAAATAACTCCCTATAGCCCAGATTGATTTCATATCACATACCTGTGAAGAAGCCAGGGAGTATTTAATTCTTAATATGATTGGAATAAATAATCTTTGTTTTTTATCATTCAGGGTATTCCAAAAACCAAAGCTAAATAGAAAGAAAGGTGGAAGGACACATAAAATTGACAGAGACTCCACACTCAAAATATAAGTGGGTACCCACAAGGGATTAAACTTCTCTAAAACAGTCATGTAGTATCATTATATATTTTGCTTTCTATTTTGATATATATATTTTTAATTTTCTATCTTATAGTAACAGTGTTCTCATTTACAAAAGAGGTCTCTATAAATACTATATGGAGAAATTATGTTATAAAGTTTTTAAAATGACAATAATTTCTCTTTATTTTCCTTGATGTTTTCAGTAATGAAAAAACCTGTATGAAGGAAGAGCGTATCATTTTATAATTTGTATATATATGCTAGGTACTTCCGCTTTCCATTTTATAATAAAAGCTGCTTTCTAGCAATTCTTACTGGATAATGTTTAAAACCAGTTCAGCACAATTTAGTAAGGAAAGGGTATCTACAGAAAAACATCACATATACCAGGCATTGTGCTAGAAAATTCCAATGATTTATTTTATTTTTCTAATAGCAGCCCTTTGAATTAATATCTGTCATACTTTTTTGAAGAGTAAATAGATGCTTTCAAAGGTTAACTGCATTGCTTGCACACCTGTAACCACTAAATGGCAGGCTAACTACAAACTAGATGCACTGGCTCAAAAATCTCCGTGACCCCATACCATTTTGGAATACGTTCTGATTTCATTGTGCATGCATGGAAGTTGGGGTGTTTAGTGAACCATACTGAAAAAAGAAACAGACGGAGGCTCATAGATAGAAAGCATTAGTTAAGGTGTGACTCCCTTAATTAGTAACACTCAATTTTTCTAAACTACTAATTATTCTCCCCCAGTGTTTGATCTCATTCAGAGCCTAATACCATTTGACATTGGGACAGAGAGAGGATGTGGCAACCAGATAGGCAACTTAGGGTGGTTGATGATGGGCTTGGGTGGGAGCAGACGAAAGGCTAGTTAGTACCGACCGGACTCAGGTTGAACAGCTGTAATAAATATTTGCTGAATTCTCATGAAGTGAATGTCACTGTGTTAGTTTACGAGGGTTGCCATAACCAATACCACAGGCCAGGTGGCTTAAAGAACAGAAATGTATTTTTCACATAGTTGGAGGATGTAACCCAGCTGTCAGTGTGTCTGGAAGTTTCATCTTCCAGTTTTATGTGCCATCTTTCCTTAATATGCAGTAGGCCACCATCTCCCTTGGTCTTTATATGATCTTTCCTCTGTTTGTGTTTCCTGATCCTTATCTACTCATCTTAAAAGGATACTAGTCCACTAGGATTACAACCCACCTTAAGAACTCAATTTTTACTTATTACCTTTTTAAAGGCCTATCTCCAAATACAGTCACACTCTCAGGTATTGTGGGTAGGGGCTTCAACGGAACAATAATTCCCCTCATAACCAACACTATGCTGAATTCCATGTTGAATACAGAGAGGAAATGAATAAGCATTTGTCTTCAGGAGTTTCTAGTATGGTGGGAGAATTATTGACTCAAATAAGAGTCTTATTTCCAAACCAATTTATCCTATAATGCTATAGATGTGTGTGTGTGTGTGTGTGTGTGTGTAACACAAACTATTGATGCTCCTTCTCATTTAATATTGTTGGCGTGCTCCTATCAGAGGCTACGTGCACACTCCTCAGCATAATAATCAAGGCCCTGTTTCACTAATTCCGTCCTCTCTCCATACAGTTGACTTATGCCCCATGGTATCTTCTCAGTCCCTGGAACTTGTCAATCAACATACTTTCTGCTTTCATTTGCACATAATTTTCTCTACCCTGAAATCCCTTTTTCCATTTCCATTGTGGGACAGACTAGGCTGCTAGCTGGTCTCCATAGCTGTGACTATTTTTCTTAGGATTGTATTCCAAGACTTTCTTGCAATTATACATAGACACATTGCTGATTCTAGTTGAAGGATTAGAAATTAAATTGATATGGCCGTTTTTGAGTCAAGAACTTTTGGGAGAATAGTTTGTTCTTTTCTGCTAGTACGATGCAGGCATCAAGACTTGAGGAATGAGCCCTGAGTCTTTGAATTACCCGGGGGAAGAGTCAGCTATTGAACTGGAATCACCCATGACAACTATAGTATGAGTGAGAAAAACATTTCCGTAGTGTTTGAGACATTGCATATATATATAGGTTTGTTCATTCTAGCCTACCCAGGCAATATACCCAACTACTGAAATATTATTTAAATTTTAAAAATATGGCTCGAACATGATTATCCATGTAAAGTTTTCTCCCATGTTGTCCCCTCTGGAACACACACCCTATAGATTTAGAAAAGGGTAGGAAATATAAGACATTGTGAAAACGATCAACAGGGTTTAGGTGCAAATTAGATGGTCTGAGAGGATGAAGAGTGGATGGTGAAGGAATGGAAAATAATTCTAAACATATTTCTAAGTTGAAAGTATAAGAAAGATATTTGAGGGACAGAGCTGATGACTTCAAACTTTGACCTGTTAGGTTTCACATGGATGCACAATTAAACATATTTAACCACTACTTATAAATGTAAAAAAAGGGTGGGACTAAATATATATTTATGATTGACCCTCTAAAAATTATTGGGAAGTCTGTATGAGAAGATGAAATATACAAAGGAGAAAATGTGAGGGAAAAGTGAATATGGCTGAGGACAAGGTATAAAGAATTTTGGACATTAGAAAGACCAATTAAGATGCCCCAAGACAGCATTGTACTATTAAAGTGGAGCAATTGAAGAGAGAATTTAGAAAGGAGGAGTCTAACATGAGAAAACTTGTAAAAGTGGTAAATCATGGATGATTAATTCAAAGCATTGTGTTGTACAATCATTCGTGTGAGAACGTAAGCTCTTTGAGAGCAGAGGTGTTTAATTTTTGAGCTGATATATTCCCAGGACCTAGACTAGTGCCTGACACCTAAAAATGGTAAGTATATATGGTTACATCAGTGATTGAAACCTCTGGAGAGGAGAGTCCTATTGGATTTCTGAAAACAAACATTAGATTACAGGACTTTCAAAGAAAAAAAAAAAAAACAGATAAAGCAACTCAAGTGTGTTTGTGATGTGGGGGTTTTAGCGCTTATGAAGAGTGAAGTTTAGAAAATAAGTGGAGAATATCATGAAAATGGATTCCTTGTGGAAGCCCTTAACAAGCAATAAGTGAAATGATGACCAAACGGACTTCAAAGCAAATTGAATAAAATCTCTTACGCTATATCTTGTGAGTATCTTGTAACATAGAGGGAACACTTGGGGATGAAGCCAGCGGCTAGTAGATTACCTGGACATTAGAAGAGATCGAATAGACGGTTGCTGACTTAATGCCATAAGGTAATCGGTGGAGTGTGGGACTGTCAATACAGATGGAAATAGGCTTTATACTCAATAACTTAGCTCTTCTCTGGTTATTTGAAATAAACACATTACTTAGTTCTTCCTAATCAAACCCACTGGCTTGAGACTTTTCTTCAGAGAAGAGCTGTATGAATAAGGACAATTTTCTTTCTTTAAAAGAAAATTATTTATTTATTCCTGAGAGACACAGAGAGAGGCAGAGATACAGACAGAGGGAGAAGCAGGCTCCATGCAGGGAGCCCCTTGTGGGACTCGATCTCAGGACCCCCAGGGTCAGCCCCTGAGCCCAAGGCAGAGGCTCAACTGCTGAGCCACCCAGGCACCCTGAATAAGGACAATTTTTATGAAATAAATACATTAGGCAGAATGTCAGTCTGTCAGAGCAGGCTCAAGCAGTTAAAGGAACCAGGAGCAAAAGTCTCTGCAGGACATCTATGTGCCCCTTCTCTACTGAGAGCGGTTGGTGTGTAGCTGGGAGAACAAGGATTAACCCCGTCTTACTATCCTTTGCATTGTGGCCCTAGGAACCATGTGTATGTGATACATAAATAGCAATTAGTAAATAACTGTTGCCTGCATGAAGGGGTTTATAAACAAATACTCCCCAAATTAGGGACATTCTGGGAGATATAATGTAGTAATGGCACAGGACCATTACCTATACTCTCAACCTCAGACCTGCAAATCCCTGGTTACCCAGCAAACACTAGCAAACTCACACATGGTGCAGGCAGGTCATACATCTGATATCCTACAAACACTGATGATTTAGAACCACTCCCTTGACCAGGCCAACCACATGGATATTCCAGTTCAGAGAATCTTGACATCATACATGGGTATAACCGCTCTCCACGGTATCCCCACAGGCTGTGTTACTAGAAAGGCATGTTCATCCAGCCACCTCACTCTCAAAGGAGTCAAATTAAATATCAAGAGAAGTCCAGGAAAAAAAAAAAAACGGTTTCTAAGATACCCAAGTGTCACAAATATCAATAAGTACAAGTTTTAAAAGTGGTGAAAGATTGATCAACAATCAAATGATATAGTATATTTATTGGGGAATCCACCAAGTGATAATGTCTGTGAACTATTTTTATCACCATTGTTATCATTATAATTATTATTATCACCACTGTTAACACTGCCTTTTAGGTAAGTTTAGCCCCAATACCTCCATGTTTTCAAAGACTTAAGATGAACTAATATATGTAGAGCTACAACAAACCAAACTGAGATTTTATTCTCATAACATAAATATTTGATTACATATATTTATGATATTTAAATCGCTCACCATTCTCTTTGATGTACTATTATATACTATTTAATAAACATAAAGGACTGCGGGCCAAAGGAAGAAAAAAAATAGAAAGATCCATTTCATTGCACTTCCAGAAAATGAAGCAACATTGCAAATTGCCAGAAACACTTGTTGTTAATTGCTTCCATTGATTATTCCATTCTGTTGTGGGAATCCAGCGTGCCTTCCCATCTCCTCTGTACTGTAAAGTGAGGTATTATTTGATTCATGAATTCTTAAATTGAAACTGAAACCAAACTTCCCACTCTTCTGCCCTTGTGTATACCCAACAGCTTACCTCCTCTTTGCCTGACTAACTTCCCTTCACTCTTCCAAGGCAAATAAATGTGGCCATTATCTTTAGACATAATTAGTCAATAAAAGTGACAACACACTGTAGATCTTTCATTGTATTTTCATTGATCATGAAAACAGATAGCCAAAGTAAAAGAAACCAATACTTAATGTAGGTATTCATTTAAAAATATTTATGTAGGGCAGCCCTGGTGGCTCAGTGGTTTAGTGCCACCTTCGGCCCAGGATGTGATCCTGGAGACCCAGGATCGAGTCCCATGTCGGGATCCCTGCATGGAGCCTGCTTCTCCCTCTGCCTGTGTCTCTGCCACCATCTCTCTCTCTGTGTCTCTCATGAATAAATAAATAAAATCTTTAAAAAAATAAAAATAAAAAATAAAAATACATATGTAGATGTAAAATTTATATCTACCCACATATCTATCTACACACACACACACATACACACACAATACATACTTACTTATTTATATAAACTTGCCTGATTTTTTTTTCTTCTAATTTTTATGGCCTTAACATATCAACAGACTTTTCATTTTTCACTTGTGAGGGTTTGATGTCAAAGGATTGAGGGACCAAAAATCTCCAAAATATATGTCACTAAGGGAGGTGGTTGTACTCCTACAGTAATTCGTAATAAACTATTATTCCATAAGGCATACACAATTTTGAATTAGAAATGATTTTGCTCAATTATAACACAATGGTGATTTAAGTGGAAAAGAAGCCTAAATACAAAAGAGACCAAAAAAGGCACAAAGAGAAGTAAGTATTTCCAGATGATCCAAAATCTATCTTCAGGCCATTGCTAATAAATTGCTAGAACTGCAAGAATGGATACCAGTTTATACAGGAGCTACATCTAGACATTCCAGTACCAAATCACTTAGGAAAAATAAAAGACCTGAGATTAAGTAGATGAGCTAAAAATGACCACAATCAAGATATGTCTGTCCAACATAAAGACTATACTGTTCTGCATTAGATACCTTTTTGTAACTCCCATAGCCTCTACTTACAGCCTGGAGAGGATTAGTTCTTAATTATCATGTGTCACTGAATACAGTAAAATATATTTTTTCTTAAAGTGTCACATCATTTAGAAAAATATTAATAACAAAATTCCTTTTGTACTATAGACAAATTATTTCATGTTCTAAGAGGGAAAGTTTCTGAATAAATAATTCATGACTAGAGTAATTAATGTTTTTATGTATGGGTAGGGTGACTTTGTACTTCAGAGTAGATGGAATAATAGAGTTTCTTCCTTGTATTTTTTATGAGTGGTCCCTTGGTTACAATGGAAACTGATATTGTCAATTTCATCAAGATTAAACTAACTTTAAAATGTAGTCATTTGAATCCAATGTTCTGTAAGTGAATCAGCTTAAAAGAAATGAATGTTTTGCTGAAAGCAATGCAATTCAAAGCTAGTTTGGATGCTTTTTTTATGTACGTAAAAATAACTTTACTAATTTGTTTTTTTTTTAATAAAGATGAGTTTTATTCATGCTCCATAAAAAATAGAATAGAGCAAATGATGGTGTTACAGAAAAATGTATCAATTACTTGAAGACAAAACTGACATGCATTTGAAAAATTTCTGTGTACATAATAAATAAATGCATACAATGAAATGTTCTCATTCTGTTACTGTGTCAATTTGCTTAAAGATGTTATAATATAAAAAATTTAAAAGATGCTAGGGCAGAAGGCAAATACAAATCTCACTTGACATAAGAATATATTTAAAAGGTATTTCTTGACATTATAAAATAAGTATGAACACTTATTTGCAGTGATATATTTAAAATTGCTGTTAATTCTTTTGTCGTTGTATTGATACATGAAGTCAAATAGGCTAACAGTACATTTCAGTGCATAATCCTTGCACATGAATTAAGTACTTTCATTTTCACATGGGTTGAGAGATAAATTTTGTTTAATATTAGATTTTTATGGGCCGAAAAAAAATGCCTTTTTTCTTCTGTTTGTGGAACATGAACCACTCTCTGGAAGTGGAATGGGTAGCAGACATAGATAGGAAATGATTTGTCAGATTCCCACATATCCATGAGAAATGTTTTGTTTTGTTTTGTTTTGTTTTGTTTGTTTGTTTCCATGAGAAACTTTGGAGATTGCTATCAATATTCTTCTAAAATAGGGCAAGTATTTAAATTATTAAACTGGTAAAAAAAAAAAAACTGCAGAATTCATTCAGGAAGTCAACAAGACTTCACCTTAAACCTTCTTTTAGACCTGGGCAAGATGATAATGAATAAACTTATACTTATGTAAATGTATGATAATCCAACAAGGAGGGGTTTTCAGGAAACTAATAAACCAGAGGAAAATCATAGAGTCGAAGTGAGGAAGGCTCAATATAAGATATGTACAAAGATGAGAAGGGAAGAGCTCAAGTATCATTACTTTAATAATTGTCCTGAATTCTGTTTAGAGACATTGATATGAAGACAAGGTTGTTACATGTATCTTCTCATTCTCTAGATTGATTCTCATTATTTTTATCCCAGACTGTGTCTGTTCCTGTCACTAACACTATTTTTCTAGAACAATCGGCATTTCTTTCTCTTTTTTAAAAAGAAATTATTTATTTATTCATGAGAGACACAGAGAGAAGCAGAGACCCAGGCAGAGGGAGAAGCAGGCTCCATGCAGGGAGCCCGAGGTGGGACTCGATCCCAGGACTCCGGGATCATGACCTCAGCCAAAGGCAGACGCTCAACTGCTAAGCCATCCAGGCATCCCCAGTCTGCATTTCATTAATCAGATTTACTGAACTTTCACTGTGTTTAGCTAATATGTATGGAAATTCTGAAAAACAGGATCTACAAAATCATTTGTAAAATACAAATAGTGAAATACAGTTCTATCCCCTTTCTCATTTCAAAATATTCCATGATTTGAATATCAATTATGTTCAACTAATGGTGACAAATCATGAAAAATTTTAGCTGCATATATTTTTAAGTAGTTTTTCCAGTTAATGAACCACAACACTCAATCTCTATAGTATGGTCTTCTAATTTTAGCAATCTACTTCTAATTTTAGCAATGCTTAATCACAGAAAGGACTTAAGAGAGATGTTGCTGGATCAATATAATCTATTAGCACCATCACATCAAGCTGAATGGATACCTGCAATATCTGTTGGGAAGCCAACGGCTTTCACATTAGCAACTAACACTTTGATGATAAGTGGGAAAGGCAAAGGCATGCTGTGGGAAAAGTGGGTGTTTGGGCATATCTTGCAGATGATTTAATAACAATGTGATCTTCATAAATTGTAGACCACTGTTTTTTTTTTTTTTTTTTTTTTTTTTTTTTTTTAGACCACTGTTTTAAGTCAAATTTTGGAAACACTCTGAATCAAGTCCTCAGACTTATTTGATCAGAAAAAAAGTCGTAAAATTTAAATCTATAAGATATACACACACTCAGAACAAAATCCCATAATATAATGTGCAATGCACTGCTATTTTCAGTTTACCTCTTGTCTTTTTTTAGTTTATTAAAAATGTTACAGACAAAGTCATTAAATGGATTTTATACCTTAATCAATTGCAACCAAGAGCTAAAAAATGCTGCAATAGATCCAACTCCATTTTATGCTTGATTTGCTTCTGCTGGGCACAAGTTGGTGCTATTAAGATGAAGTTGCTAAAACCCCATCTTAGGGGAAATGTATACTCTTTTAGTAATGTGATTCCTAATCCAATCCATCTACATTTCTTGCCTCTCTATTCTGAATATTTGCAATGTGTTTGAGATTCAAAACAGTATCTCCAGTCTTAGATATAACTTAAAATAACTGGGAAAATTTTTTTTAACTGGGAAAATTATATATGAAAAGTAGTATATGCCTTCTGAAATACTTCCAAAAGTAGGGCATCATCTATTGAAAGGGAAAAGAAAAGATTCTGTCAATATTTTCAAAGGTGTTATTTCACTTAAGTAGTATTGCTATTATATCGCTATAAATACATATAACCTTTGTTTCTCTATTTCATATTTCTCATTAATTATATTCCATTAGTAAAAATAACTTTCTAGAATATAGTATGATAATGAGTAAATTATCCATAGTCAAGGTCTGGAATTCAATTATCAACTCATTAAATGGATCACAATTCAACAGATGTCTTTTTTTTTTTTTTTCAACAAATGTCTTTAGAGAAAACAGTGCAGAGTTAAAACACAATGTTGGATCCTAGGGGATAGTAAGATTAGTGTAACATACTCTAAGAGTGAGAGATTTAAATTTAGGGAAATAAACTGTTATAATCTAATAACAAAGAGTCCACTTGGGGCATGTGCAGTGGGTAGCAGGTGCTGTAATGACTATAACTATAGTGAGAGGGAAGTGGTGTACATTAAGTAATCAACACATTTGACATTATGCCTTCAGAGTATGAGTTAGAACATTTAATTGAGGCATGGGATACCATTCTAAGGTTCTGCCCAAAATGTATGAGGTATTTCCTTCCTTTGATGAGACATACGAAGGGAAAAAAAAAAAGGTGAATATAATGAGAACCATAAACAGGTAGACTTTCTAGAGGATATGTCTCTAGCTCAGGACAACTGAGGAATGAATTTTCAGGGTGGAATCATTACAAAGCAAAACTTTCTAAACCTGTGGTTGAGAACTATTGCTTTCTAATCATCCCCTGATGTCTTCCATTCTATTGGCCTCCAAAATTTGGGAGTAGCAGGCATATTGTTTTATAAAAATTAGATATTTCCTTTTTCCTGATTTTTATGGGGACTTAGTAAAATTTGATGAGTAGACATGGCCATGGCTAAGCATCCTTCAATGTGCCTGTAGACAAAACTTAATTCCAGGCTCACAGAGTTAGGGGAAATCATGCAGAAGATAGCAGCTAAAACAAAATTAGTCTAGGCAGAACGTACAGATATGCAAGGACATAGAGCTCTGAAAGAATTTGTAAATCTGAGAGATTTCCAGAGTTTCATTATGCATGGATTAAAGAGAGAAGGTTGGAAAGTGAGGCGGGATCTATCACAAAATATCACCAAGGCCAAGCTACTAAGTCTGAACATTGCGGAGCCCCAAGAGAAAAAAGTAGAAACTTCAGAAGACTAGACTTTTTGAACAAAGTTTTTTCTTTGATCTATTAGTAAAAATAATGAATTTAAGGATCAATAAATATGTACAGACCAAAATATCCCATTCGTTCAATTTATAAAACCAAAGGATACTTTTGAGACTTTTAAAAAAAGGTAGTGTTATTTGTGTGGGATATACTAGATGAATATTAAAATGAAGAAAAAAACCACAATAAAGTAATTTTACATTTCTACTGCCTTCAGTAACAACAGAATACGTATTTTTACTGCAGTGTCTCTGAAAACACACATTTTTATTGATGTGTAAAATGGTACAGAGATGGAATGTGTGTGCATCCTCTATGTTTGTGTGTTTAATACCAAAGAAGACATTAAATTATATAAAGTAAGGCATTAATTAAATCATATCATCTTGATTTGAAAGACCACACTATGCTTTTCATATGAAAGAGGGCTAAGTTGTTAGAGCTAAAAGTTTGATTCCGAACTAATAACCTGTGTGTAGTCGAGTCCAGATTATTCTCTAAGAGTACTGAAGTCTCTTCACTTCCTTCACCTTCAAAATATTAAGGATTATCTTTTTATCCTTACTATTTTGGTTTAAGAAATCACAAATTACAATGAGAAACAGAAGATAAAAGGATCATTTAGAGCAATTGGAAATCCAGAACTGCAAGTATCGATGACCAAGCTAAAATTACTATCAGTACTATTCATCCATGTCATCTTTATTTGGTGTTTACTGTGTATATAACATCAATAAAAAATATGATTAAAATGAATAACTCAAGTGCAGTAAATAAAGCTTTCACATTGAGAGGAATAGAAACAATCAATGCAAATCTTAGCAGAGCCACACACAAGATCCATGAATGCAGAATTTTTTTTTTCAATCTTGTTAATTGTAATGTTGCCAATACCTGGAACAGTGACTCATTACAGGGCTCCGTGGTATTTGTTGAGTGAAAGAATGAATGCAGTTGCCCTGGTAACATGGCTGGTTCATCACTGCAAAACACTGATATTGGCATCCTGGAAATCAACACCATGGATACAAGAGCCTTGCCATAAATGGCTTAGCTATTAGCACCAATCATTTTGTGCTACAGAATTAAAAGTTTTAAACATAGAGTCAGAAGAGATGCATATCTCGACTTATGATAATAGAAAGTATAAGCATTCGGTACTGATAAGACATGGCCCTTGAATACCTCATATAATACAAGCATCATGGCAATTATATTCTCTTAGATGGAAGATGCTGGAAATCTTCATCTCAACTATAGGATTATTTGTGAGCATGAGTTAATTTTGCATCCAATGCCACAGTAGATGGCATAATCTGATGGCAGATGGTCCTGGGAGGCTCAATTATGTAGAGAGGCAAGTTATATCATAAAAATAACAGTTACCTCCTCTGAAAGTGTCATTGCTCATAAAATATTGAATGGGAGGAAAACAAAACAAACAAAACTAAACTAAGCAAAAAGCACTTGCTGCCTACCAAGATTTAATTGGTCTTGCAGTTATTGACTGTTGCTGGAAAGAAGTCTCACAGGAAAAACTTCTTGCCTCTGACAATGCAAGTCATAGGAAAAATAATAATTATACCGAATAAAAGCACCTGCAGTTGATGAGCCGGCTGATGAATGTGGACAAATATTCAGATTCGATGGATCAAATATACAGACACTGCCAAAAAGTGACTCAGGAATTCTTTCACAAAAGTCACCATCAAAATGGGTGCTAAGACAAATACGTATCTTTTGCAAATAAGATTGTCTAAGAAACCAAGGGGAAAGGAGCTGGTTAATAATATTGTGGATCCTTGCTTCAAGGAGAACAACCACCACAAAGAATAGAACTCTATTTTTGGTGTCCTTAATTACATGTAATAGTGCACAATGACAGTTTAAACTATCAATGATGATTCGTCAAGACATGTTCCATGGTCACAGATCGTGTAAAGGCTCTTCACCTGACCTCACTGTATCCTAGGGCCACCTCAGCAGGACTTTTTAAATGGTTCCAAGGGTATTTAATTGAAAAGGATGACAAGAATTCCATTGACCATTTCCCTTGATAGGATGATTGGTGTCAATCTTTGTCTACACATATATTAGGCTATTTTTTTAGGAGCCATTAAAAGCAGAAATTCAGAATAATTTATGTATAATTATGTGTCTCCTTTTAGCTTAGTTCTTAAATATTACCTCCTCCATATCATCCTATGCTTTGTAGCATTTATCTGTTTTCTTCATATATTTTTTAGTTAATTGTGTATCTATTTCTCTATCTCTAATCACAAAACTTTTTTAAATCAAGGAATTATATTGTTGATCTTGTGGTCTTGAGTGGTTCTCAGCAAGGTTGGAAACTATCTGCTCTCTCTCTCTCTCACTCCTCCATAAAGTAAATACTGAAATTATATATCTAAGTGGAAGAATAAGATTTTCATCTCCATTCATCAAGCACTAAGTGAGTCTACCTTTTATAAAGTGAGAAATATATTTGGGAATTAAAATAATTTTATTCTAATTTTGTCACTTTGCCATTTAATCCCTTTAGACATCAATTTTCACATTTGCAATAGGACAGGTTTGGACCATAATTTTAAAAATATATATTTTATTTATTTTGGAGAGAGAAATAAAGTGCTATTGGGGGGGAGGGCCAGAGGGAGAGAGTATCTCAAACAGACCCCATGCTGAATGAGGATTCTGAAGTGGGGCTCAGTCTCACAACCCTGAGATCCTGACCGCAGCCGAAATCAAGAGTTGGACACTCATCCAACTAAGCCACACAAGCCTTCCTGGATTATAATTTATATAAAACCCTTTCAAATTCCAATAGTTTAGGATTCTCTTTTTACCACTACACTTTAAAAACCAAAATAATAATATCTAATTATATTATAGACAAATTAGGAGTTCTCATTCAAAATTACATTTTACTATGGCTTTGGTGATTAGGTAATAATGCTGAATATCTGAAAAAATTCCTCTTATAGTGTCAAATGTATTCTCATAATCTGGAAAGATAAATTAATTTAACTGTGTAACATAAACCATCTCTTTGCTCAGAAACCAACTTTGAAAGCTCAGAAGAATCTTTATCAGAAAATCAGGTAATGTTTGTTAGTTTAAGTAAATACATGGCATGTCTTTTCTTATGTAGACTATTCAACAGGAAATCTTAAAATGAAGTACTTAAGCACACACCCAATACAAAATGCTTCATGAGTTTTCTGAAGTTCTTACAATCATTTGACTTGTTCTACTTTTATCTTTTTGAATAGAAATGAAACAGGAACTGCAAAGACTAATATTCCTATTTATGATGGTCAAGAGACAAAGGGGGAGAAAAAGAGAAAATGGATTAAGAGTTTTAGAACTTAACTATATCTTAATTAATTAATTAATTAGTTTTCAAGATTTTATTTATTTATTCATGAGAGACAGAGAGAGAGAGGCAGAGACACAGGCAGAGGGAGAAGCAGGCTCCACACAGGGAGCCCGACGTGGGACTCGATCCCGGGTCTCCAGGGTCATACCCTGGTCCAAAGGCAGATGCTAAACCACTAAGCCACCCAGGAATCTCCTATATATTAATTTAAACATTAAATAATACTATGCTTTGCAAGGAGCCTGCATTTAGTAGATCTGAACATTTTTATCATTTTATTAAAAAGATCAAGAAAATATTAATCTGTGTTGTCACAACATTTATGTAAGGTACTTTGTATAAGAATCAGGATTGTGTAACATGCAGGATAAGGATTCTCTGGATCCACCCTGAGTTGGAAATCTAAGCAAACTCTGCACCTGGGAGCAATTAGATGATTAATTTTGCTTAAAAAAAAAAAAAAAAGGTACAAATGATTGGTAGTTTAGGAGAACATAAAATTGTGGAGAACGATGATCAGATCCTTTGGGAGAAAAAACAAAAACAAAATACAAAATGCCAATGTAGACAAATTATGAGAGACTCCTAATTCTGGGAAACAAACAAAGGGTTGCAAAGGGGAGCGGGGAGAGGGGATGGGGTATCTGGGTGACAGGCACTGAGGGGGACACTTGGGATGAGCACTGGGTGTTATACTATATGTTGGTAAACTGAATTTAAATCAAAAAATATAAAACACCTTAAATAAAGGGTCTAATAATATTAAACGTGTCTTTAAGTGATCACTTCTAAAAGAGTAGATAAGAAAAATTCCTCTACTCATCACATCCTACAGGATAAAGAAAGTTGGCAGAAATTTGCAAGTAGGGACCCCTGGATGGCTCAGGGCATGACCCCGTGGTCCCAGGATCAAGTCCCGCATCAGGCTCCCCACAGGAGCCTCCTTTTCCCTCTGCCTGTGTCTCTACCTCTCTCTCTGTCTCTCATGAATAAATAAATAAAATCTTTAAAAAAAAGTAATTTGCAAATAATAACAAACTCATTGCTAGTACTATGCTGATAGGTTTGAGCACAGATACATGACTGAAGCAGGAGTAGAACTGTGATCAAGTATTCAATGTAATAGATGGAAGAGTATTAATCTAACTAAGTATAAATGAAGCAGTGTCTTTTATTTGTATTAAGTTATTTTCAAAATGGAAATATATATTTGAGAAGGACTTTATTGAAGCACAAAGTAGGATTATTATCAAATGAATCAGATTTATCTACTCTTCATTTACTAAGATTGGGTGACTCATAAGTAATTTGAGCTCTTTTCTAGTAGACTGAAGAGTATAGTTCATTATTCGTTAGTCCTTATTCATTCCTGCCTAGCGGCTAGCACTTATCATGCATTTATAAATGTTTCTGACCTAATGAATTAAGGAATGGAAATTCATTCTTTTTTTTTTTAAGATTTATTTATATATTTTAGAGAGAAAGAGAGAGAATGATTGGGAGGAGGGGCAGTGGGAGAGGAAGAGGGAGAGAATCTTCAAGTAGACTCCCCTCTGAGCATGGAGCCAAATGATGATGGCTCACTATCATAGCCCATGAGGTCATGACCTGAGCTGAAAACAAGAGCTGGAAGCTCGGCCGACTGAGCCACCCAGGTGCCCCAAAGCTCATTCTTGGATCAGCGTCTTCAGGAAACATCAGAGCCGAGATGAAATACCAACTTATTTCTTGTGCACACATTTGTACTTCTCACAAGATTCCTTCTTCATTATACCTGACTATCTAATCCCTGAGACAAAGTGAAAATCAAAGATCACCTGTGGTTGGCAGCGAGGAAGGAATAGAATCCACTGAAATTTCCTTACACCAACAACAGTGAAAGTCTGTGATTAGCTCATCTGAATCAGATAATGTTTTAAGCCTTCTTTGGGGTCATGGCTATTCAGTAAGAATTCATACGACATGAAGAAAAGAATCCCAAAGTAGAAATGCAGCCATTCGGGCAACCAAGCAAACCTAAACTATTCCATTTATTTGTTGACAGATACACTAGGGAAAACCAAGAGTTGGTTCTAAGAAGTCTAGCTTTAATTTTTCATATAATGGCCATTTGGGGACAGTGTTATGAGTATTAAGCTTTGTTGACCATTTCAAGCTTTCTCGCCAAGGTATGTCCAAGATGGATAATTCAATGCTTTTATACTCTGCTTTTAACGTAGCGACATTTTCTTCACCCAGTGCTTTCTGCCAACCTGGCCTTTTAAACCATCTCAAATTAAGAGTAATGGAGAAAAGGACTTGTGAGTTACGGAAATAGCCCTTAAAGATTAAATATTAGAACATCATTTAGAGTTTGTCTCCTTACGTTTTACACAATTCTAACAACTTTGATTATCTGGTTTCTCAAACACTGCAGATCAGAAAAAGAAAACTGAAGAACAAGAAACATGCAGAGCCAGTTTCTTAGAACTAGCTCTGCAGAGCAACAGTGTATGTGCCAGATACAAGCTGACGTCAGAAAGTAGGCATCGCACTCCGTAATCTTTGGTCTTCCAAATGATAGGAAGTGAAAAAGAAATATTTTTCTTCCATTTGCTAAAAATAGCAAGGAAGACTTTAGTCATGACTGTTTCAGTGGAGGTTGAGACCCTTGAAATAAGGAGAAAGACTGAACTCCAAAACAAATACAGGGACAAGTGGGGATTTACCGCCAACGGGCAGTGAGAGAGAGCGGATGGGAAATTGCTAACTGCAACCTGGTGAGATATGGAGGATGGGGCAAGAGGGGTCTGCCCCGACGGTGGGGATGGAGGATTATCAATAAGTTGGTTTAACAGGACGTTGTCAAGAATGGATAAGGTCAGGAGTTCAACAGAAGAGAAGTAGGCCAAGGATGAAGTTTCTTGCAGAGTTTAGTCAGGGAGAGAGTTTCTGTGCAGTCATGAATAGACCCAATTTGGACACCTGGGTGGCTCATTCGGTTAAGCATCTACCTTGGGGTCATGATCCCCCAGTCCTGGGATCAAGCCCCACATCAGGCTCCCCTGCTTCTCCCTCTCCATCTACTCTCTTTTTCTCTTGTGCTTTCTCTCTGTCTTTCAAATAAATAAATAAATAAAATATTTTTTTAAAAAATAACCATTTATATTTTCTACTTTTAAAGAAGCTAGAGAATCATGTGCAACTTTGAGAAAAACGTATACTAAAAAATAATTCTTATTTCCCTCCAATTATGCCAATCCAATGGCAGTTTCCCACACTTCAGAAAAAGGACTAGTCCAGAGGACTTCACATCCGAATGATGCTTATGATACTTTAACTTATGGAATAATTGTAAATTAAAATAATTGTCTTTAACTTTTGCCAAATTGAAAAAGCACATCAAGGGAGCATCAACATTTCTAAACAAATTGTGTAAAGATCACTATTTGCCCTTCTATGAATGAGGTCGCAAATGGTTTGTGATGATTTAAATGGGGTCTGCAATAAGTTAAGGAGGTAAATTAACATTTGCATGGAATGCAGTCTTGTGGATGCCACCCTAAAAAGACCGAAAGAAATTGTTTGCAAGAAATGTCCTACTTGTAGCTGAACATTTTTTTTTGAAGTTGTTCACTTTGTCTTACAGAGAGGGCTTCATCTCTTAGTTGTAATAGTTTCATAGAATAAAATTTGAATATTCCTTCTAGCCTTAAGTTTGTTATCCTGACATGTTTTTCTTTCTTTTTTTTTTTTTTTAGATTTTTAATTTATTTATTCATTAGACACAGAGAGAGAGAGAGAGGCAGAGACACAGGCAGAGGGAGAAGCAGGCTCCCAGCAGGGAGCCCAGTGTAGGACTCGATCCCAGGACCCTGGGGTCACACCCTGGATGGAAGGCAGACGCTCCACTGCTGAGCCACCCACGTGCCCCCTGACATGCTTTTCTTTCCTGAAATTTTTTCTTTTCATTTTGTTTCTATTAATTTATATATTTTTCCTTCCTTCTTTAATCTATTCCTCCTCCTTATCCTCTTGTCTCCTTATCTCAATTTTGGTTTTGTGGTTTTACGCCTCCATCTCACGTATACATATTTTAATGGTCATCCTCTCTCTTTGCCGCATCCCATCTTTTCTCATTTCTTATGCCTTTCCCTGATCCTGAATGGACTGCTTTCAATTTTATGTACAAATATTATTTAAAAGCCACCTTAATTTTATTTTAAGCTATCCCACTCGTCTCTAAATTGGCCCATCTATACTCTATGTTATAATGACGGGGTTGACATTCTGAAAACTGTATTTCCCTTTGTTCAGAAGGTGTCCTGCTAGCTTCCAGCAGTATGGCTAAGTAGATTGAAACTAGAAGGCAGGAGAAGCAAGGTGAAGTCTGCTGCTCTGCTCATCAGCCTCACTCCAGCTTCCAATCGCCAATGGCCCCTTGCCATCCGCAGCAGTTATCTCCAGCCTCCAGTAATGTGGGTCCTTCAGGAACAAATATCACAGGATCCCTTCAGACATACCAGTACTTTCTAGGAGACAATCTCTTCTCAGAAGTCTGGGCCCAAACTCCGCGGCGCCCAGCCTGTGATCTCCTGCAGTAGCAGGATTAGCCAAGCAGCTAATGAGATCATTCGGAGCCAAGAAGCTCCCTTTTGGAGCCCAGCTCTGCAAAGCCCCTCCTCTAAGCTCCTGTGCTGTTAACTGTAGCTGTATGACACCCCCTTCTCAGAGACCTGTGCCCCCAATTCTCAGGGTACCTTCTGCAATTTTCCAGATTTTGGAAGCCCCAAACCCTACACTCTGTGCCCCAAGTCTTTAGGGGGTGTAACTCTGATTTACCTTGATGCTCTCTCTTGATCTTTCCATTTTCTAACAGCTCTTTATCTAATGTATGTTAAATTCTTTCTGATGCTGTATTTAGTATGATTTTTTCTGTTCCCAACTGGACCTTCTACTCTGATATTATATTGGTACCAAACCTAATTCCAGGACACAAAAACCCATTAATGAGATTTACGGGTTGGTTTAGTTCCATTCTTGGCCTTGGGCAGTGTGTTGAGCTCCTCAACATGGGAAATGAGAAATCAGTAATTCTTGGCATGCTGTGCATCATGATTAAATTGTCACCTGTGGTTGATTGTGAACTATGTCTCATCTTGATGCGTATGAGTGAGGATATCTTTTTCCTACTGTACTGGAGAGTATGAAGAAAACAAATGACAGCCTCAAGGCTTTCAACTCATGGCTCCATTGACAGATGAAGAATAAGAGATCTTCTATATGTTCTTTAAAGAATTTATGTCACTAAAAATCAAATTCAATTTAGTGATTTAAAAACTAAGCCAAATTCACAGACTCCCATAGGTTGACAATCCAAGGCTTAGAGAAAGAGAAATATTATATTATGTCTGAGGGTCAACTTATTTCTTTGCTTTTCATATTTCTATATCTGCTGGTCCCAAATCTTCTGAGTAAGCAGAAGTGTATAACATAATGATTCCATTGCACTTTCCAGAAAAGTAATGTTATTTTGGAGTATCTGCATAAAGATGGTAGAAGACAGAGTGGACATTGTGTGTGTATGGAGAACTAGATAAATGAGAAAAGTTTCCCAGCAACCCCAGGAAGCAAATAATATCATTTCACTTGACCTGAGACAATAAGTGGGTCTGTGAAAGGTGCTGATAGGCCTTTAAAAAGTGGGGGATGTGATTGGGTGAACTGCATGGGCTTGTACATAGTCCTTATTTAATTTTCTTCTTTTTACTTATGCTTTTCACTGGCATAGGCTCACTGCTCCAGAGGAGTGGAGCTGTTACTCAGTGTCAATCAATGTCCTCCTCTTTTACATTTTCTTTGGTCAACAAAATTATCCACACCACTCTTCCCCATCAATTCAGCACTCTAGTTCCATTTGCTTTATTTTATTTTTATAGAGTTAATTTCTCTGAAGAAAGAAGACTTTAATTTTATTAATCATTTATCTGAAGGGCAAAAAGTATGATACCATTTGAAAATGTTTTCTTTCTATTCATTTACGTGTGAGTTATTTTGAAAGTAATATGGATGCTTTCAGAAGTTTTAAAATCTAATTTAAGTTTTATCTTTGAAATATGTTACTTTAGTTTTTTTTAAGATTTTATTTATTCATGAGAGACACAGAGAGGCAGAGACACAAGCAGACGGAGAAGCAGACTCCCTGCGGGGAGACCAATGCAGAATTCGATCCCAGGACCCCAGGATCACGCCCTGAGCCAAAGGCAGAAACTCAACCTCTGAGCCATCCAGGTGCCCAAAATATATTACTTTAAAAAAAGAAACTAAACTCAAACAAACAAAAAAAGACCTAACTCGATTATACTCTAAGAAAAATGTACCAAACATAAATTTGGACGTACAATTTTACTATCCTTGAAATGATCTCTTTACTGCTTCAGGCATGACAAGCACTCTTTCTTTGATGTAGGCTAAATTTGAAACACTAGTTTTCTTTAATTTTATGGAAATTTATTACCCAAAGAAATCATTATAATTTTAAGAAAAGTGGCTTTGTGATTGAAATCTGCCTTTACCTAGAGAATTATGCATCTTGGATCATAAAACAAACAAACAAACAAATCCTATCCCTGTCGAGACGCTGCCTAAGACTCATCAGACACAGGAAATACCCAACATTTTCTCATGAGTCCCCTCACTGAGGCTGGGAAGAAAATATATTCTTATTTTCATAGATCTCCTTATAACTAGAAATGGCATGTGACCCATTTCTAGAAGGTATAAACAGAAGTTAGTGGTGGGGCGGGGAGTAGGGAGAGAGATTTAGGGGGAGATCCTAGAAAAAAGCGTATGCTTCTTTAGTAAATACAAACAACAATTACAACAGTGATTACGGGACAAGTGCTACTGGCAAAGCCCCCCCTTCTAGTCCCTAAGCTTAGATACCTGCAACCGCAGCAGCTACCTGGAAAATATTACTAATAAGCATGAGGGAAAGGCCACATAGAGTTTCCTATGACCTGGAGTCAGAAGAGTTCTTAATCTTTAGAGAGAGAAATCATGAATGATTTTCAGGTCACTACTTCATGTGCTCGAGCAGATTGGAGTAAATTTATGATACCATGAATTATTTTGCACATATATTAAAATCTTGATAAAACATGTGTTCTCTTGTTAACCTGATATACCAATTTGGTTGCTCACTTATACCATGCATGCCCGACAAGTCTTGTCCCCAGCTTACATCTCCTTCTCACAATAAAAAATTAATTTCTATTATACATAACATTTTCTCATTCTCTGGCCTTTTTTGTTGGGAAGCCAAATGTTCAATATTAGGTAGTATTTTTTTTTCTTGGAAACGTTAGTATAGGCGCCAGAGTTTTAAGAATATTTTGTGAATCTGAATAATAAGCAAGTTAATATTAATTATATGCTTAATATCATATTTATGAATTTATAAAAATATGACTAAACATATATCCCCAGGACTGAAGTACATTATGTAGAAATTTAAGAAAAATAATATTTTCAATTTAAATTGTGGTTCAATATAATAATACCTTTCTCAACGTGGATTAAGAGTTCTCAAATGATTTGTTTTTTTGTTTGTTTGTTTTGTTTTGAGAGAAAAAGCGAGAGAAAGAACATAGGAGCAGGGAGGGAGGAGGGGAAGAGGGAGAGAAAGAATCCCAAGTAGGTTCCACACCCAGTGCGGAACTCAATGCTGGGCCCAATCCCATGACCCTGAGATCATGACCTGAGCTGAAATCAAGAGTTGAACATTTGACCAACTGAGCCACCCACGTACCCCGGGATCACGTTTTAAATAAAATGCCTCTGTATTGTGTTGCTAATAGCAGGATATTCAAAATATCTTTCCAAAGATAGAAAAATGACTGCAAAAAAAAAAAAAAAAAAGAAAAATGACTGCATATGTGTAGATGCTTATACACATCAGGATTCAGACAAAGTTGTAAGTACACAGCTAACTCATATATTTAGTTAGAATAAAAACAATGTGATTCCTATCTTTATAGGTGACTCAAAATATATAAGGACTAAAGCAAAAATAGGCAAAGTTCATTAAAATATATCTTTCAAATTTATATACAAGGAGTAAAATACTAGGATATGGCACTTGTTAGTCATGGTAAAATATTGATAATTTAACACAAAAGATTTCTGAGACAATGTTAGGAATATTCGCTTTACTTGCTAGGGTTTTTTCCTATGTTTCCAAATGTAATTCCGAAAATCAACACAACGCTATGCATGAGCCTTCTTTTAAACTTGCTGTAACTTGAATACATGTTTTAAAGTATGTTGTTCTAACAAAAGTCTTACATTGTATGATTTCATATTATTTATATTATTTTAAGTACTATCCACATTTTTTCCACAAAATCCAACTCCTTAATCGATTGTAAAATAAACAAGGCATGTAAATAACATTTGGCAACAATGCAAAATTAAAACCAAACAAAATCACTCCTATCAAAAGAAAATTGAATGTCATGCACACACACACATGCACACACACACACACACACACACACACTCTCTCATACACACACGTACACGATCCAACCAATCTCTCTCTACTGGAGGTCGTCTCCTGCAAGCTCCATCACTGTGCACTGACACACAGAAACCTGGGGGAGACATTGCGAAGCTGCTGTGTCCTCTCCTGGCACTCAAGATACTTATATGACAAAACTCATTATTTTTTACTGTAATTGCTTAATAACATTTACATCCCTCAGAGCTGTGCAAACTACCTGAGAGCAGTGCTTGTGCATGTTTAGGTCGGTGTTCTAGCTGCAGTACACGCTGTGGTGCCTGGCACATAGTAGGTGATCAATTACTGTTTGTTGAGTAAATACAGGATTTTAACGTCTTTCCAGACATTATCAAGAAGACTTGGTTTATAAGTTGAATAATTTCTGGAGATCTAATATATGACACGGTGATTGTAATTAACAATACTGTATTAACACTTGCAAGTTGCTAGAAGCGTAGATCTTAAAAGTTCTCATCACACAAAAAATGCTAATATGTTAGGTGGATATATTAACTAACCTTATTTTGGTGATTACTTATATATATCAACATGTTGTACATCTTAAAGTTACACAATGTCATCTGTCAATTATATTTCAAAAAATCTGAGAAAAATTAAGGTATATTTTAAAATATATGTCAAAATATAAATAAATAAGAGGTGCCTAGGGGCTCAGTCAGGCAACTGACATTTTTTTTTTAAGATTTTATTTATTTATATGACAGAGAGAGAGAGAGCAGAGTGAAAGGGTGAGCATGAGCTGCGGGAGGGGCAGAGGGAGAGGAAGAAGCAGGCTTCCCACTGAGCAAGGAGCCCAACGTGGGGCTGGATCACAGGACCCTGGATCAGGACCTGAGCCACAGGCAGATGCTTAACCAACTGAGCCACCAGGTGCCCCAACATCCAACTCTTGATTTTGGCTCAGGTCATTGTCTTGGAGTCCTGGGAATGCAGCCCCAGGTAGGCCTCTGCACTCAGGGTGGGGAGTTCCCTTTTCTTCTTTTTCCTCTTTCTGTCCCTCCCCCTGCTCTCTCCCTCTCCCTCCAACACAAATAAATCAGTCTAAAAACATAAATAAATAAAAAATAAATAAAAAATAAATAAATAAATAATAAAATATATGAATTCAAGTAGTATTTTATTTTCAACTTATTTGAGTTAAACATTTTCATTATAATGATTATTAATGCAAACTGGGTCAATGAAGACCAGAATTTTATAAGATATAGAATAAATCATAGACAAGAAACTCTATATGGCCAGAAAAACATAATCGATTAAAGAGTTACTGTTCTTCTAACTTATCTTCTATGAATAGTTCCTTGGGAAAACTATGTAAAGATATATATCAGTTCTATCCCATTGATGATATCCAATTTCCAGTACTTTGAAAGATAAAGCATTAAGATTTTACTACAATCGAACTCCAATAAAAATATACAAAACAAAAAAAAAGATTTTACTGTGTGGATAGTTGGAAATCATCTGGAATCTTAGAGAAAGATACAGCATTTCAGAAAGGAGATGCACTTAAGAATCTGTAAACATATATACAATGAAAATATTAATCAGTTTCCAAATGGATATCATCATGGGGTTAATTCTTGTTAAAAAGGTTCAGCACGCTAAACAGGGTTATAATATGCATTCTTCTAATGCTTTAGAATATTCAAGTTTTCTGTAGAGAAAAGGCAATCTACAGATTGGATGAGACTCATAGAAAAAACTTAAGCTTATACCGAAATTAATCTAGAAGTGTATGAGGGACCCTCAAGATGCATCAGGTAAGTTAACACAGTAAAATATCTAAGCACGGACCTCGTGAAACAGAGACGGTATTTAAATAATTTCTTAAAGGTATAGAGTTAGCATGGTGATAGTGTGGTAATCTGTGAAATATGCAAAAAGATAATTGAAGAGAAAGACACAGTCATAAATAACAGAATTGGAAAAATCACATTATAATCATGCCGCCGCTGGGCTGATGGCTCTGTGGCCCTGAGTCAGCCTCCCAGTTGGGGAACCAGCAACGGCCCAGTGTGCTGGTGCCTGCGTCCCACCCTAGGCAGGTGTGTGCGGTTGGTCCAGGGGCTCCTTACTCACCAGCACCGCGTAGGTGCAAAAGGAGGAATCACTGAGACAACAGGCTGCAATAGCACCACGTGGCCCCGGACCCAGGAAGTGTCGCCTTCCTGCTCAGAAGTAACTTAACCTACCCTACTCTTCTTTCTAACTGAAATCCATGTGTGTTGAGCATTTGAATTTGATCCATGACCCTTTCTGCTCTGTGACTTTTGAGATGATTTACTGGTGGCTGGTGATTGGCTTGGAGGCTCTAAGTCCATCAAAGTAATTGAAGACGTGCTTTAATTTCACATCTTCATTTGCCATGTAAGGGATGTTGCAAAATGTTCATGTGAAAAATGAGCTCTAAGATCAGCCCATGCTCTGTTTACAACAGAAGAGAAAGAAGGAATATTTGTCTTACTTGTAAATTAGTTTTTCAATGAGATAATACCCTTTTTTGCTTATTTTCATTTTTTTTTATGTAAAGAGGAAAGACATATAAAGTGGAATAGTTAGGACTTCTTTTCTTTTAAGATTTTATTTACTTATTCCTGAGAGACACAGAGAAAGAAGAAGAAACACAGGCAGAGGGAGAAGCAGAGTCCCTGCGGGGAGCCTGATGCAGGACTCGATCCCAGGACCCCGGGGTCACACCCTGAGCCAAAGGCAGTTGCTCAACCACTGAGCCACCCAGGCTTCCTGCATAGTTACTACTTCTGATCCTGATCTGCTTGCTTGTGTTCAAGCCTCAGGTCTGTTGTTACCAGGTTCTGATTCCTTGGACAAATAAATCTCATCAAACCTCAATTTCCTCATTTAATTGTTACAGGTAATAGCATTACCTATGACTATCTCCTACTGTGATGTACTATAAAAGTTTAATGACAAGATGTCCGTAAAGTGTTTTATTTATTTATTTATTTATTTATTTATTTATTTATTTATTTATTTATTATGTATTTATTTATTGTAAAGTGTTTTAAAAAGAGCCTGATACATGAATGTATCAGTAATAGTTGCTACCAAGGTAGAAAAAAATGAATACTATTTTTTTTAAATGTGCAAATAATTCAAACTACTATTATCAAGAAGCTCACATTTTTTGGAAGTGGAATAAATATGATAAATAATAAAAATCATAAAGTTTTTCAGGCCCGCATGAATTAATCCATGTATTGTATTCTAAAACCGCTGCTCTTAGAGGTGCTTAGGCCATGGATGATTTTACTTCATAGTAAAACCTCTATTTTGGATTTGTGCTCAGTAAAGTTAACGATGGCGGCCAACGAGAACTCTAATTCCTTTTACTTTCTTCCTTACCAATACTTTTAACATTGTTTTAAATTAGTCATTTACCTTTTATCTGTTTATTTGTCGTCATTCCTGCACTTAGGTCCCATTGGCTTTATGTTTATCTTTTAAAAGGAACGAGAAATAACTTTATATAAACTAAAGATTGTGAAAGCAACTTAGTATCCTACAGGTAAGCTATAATATTCATAATGCTCAAGATTGTTTTAGATAAAGGAGCTCAGAAGCAGATGTCAAAAGTGACGTATGTGATCAAATAGATTTCAGAAATGTGATCGAGTCGGAGGCTGTTTCTCTGCAAGCATAGGCAGGACATAGGAACAGAGAGACGCTTGCGGTCAAGGACCATGCAGGGCCTGGGACTTTACCCCATTTAGTAGCTCATCAGCCAGCCTGTTAGTCTCACGGATGTTGGCAGAAAATGCAGACTTCTAGGCCAGAGGCAATGTACTTTACTGAACACAGGAAAAACAGTAGCCAGCGTTTCATGGTCCTGCGTGCCATTTCCCCACAGGAGTAGCACTGGGCCCAGGGTCAGCACTTTGAGCTGCTGCAACAAAATGCCATCACCCTGGTAGCAAGCTGCTGCTTCTTGTTTGTTTGTTTTTTTCCCTTTCTCACAGTGCTGCAGGCTGAGAAGTTTGAGATCCAAGTGCTTGCTTTGATGAGACCTGCTTCTTGGTGAGGCCTCTCTTCTTGATTTCTAGACAGCTACCACCTCAAAAGGTGCCCACATACCCTTCCTTGGTGCAGACAGAAAGCAGGCCTGGGTATGGCCTCTTCTTCTTAGGAAGGCATGAATCCCATGGCGGGGTGGGGGGAGCAGTGTACTCCTATGATCTTTCATAACCTAATTACCTCCCAACAGGGCCCCCTCTTGATGCCATCCCTGGGGCGGGGAGTAGAACTTCAACATCCAGGAGAACCTTGTTCTACTGTGCTTCACTTGATTGCGCTTTGCAGATACTGCAGTTTTTATAAATCAAAAATGTGTGGCGACCTGTGTCAAACAACTCTTTCCCAACAGTATTGGCTCACTTTGTGTCTCTGAGTCACATTCTGGTAGTTCTCGGAATATTTCAGACTTTTCCAATATCATTGTGTTTGTTATCGTGACCTATGATCCGCAACCCATAGTGTCACTGCTGCAATCGTGTTGGGGTGCTACAGACCGCACTCATATAAGATGGTGAGCTTAATAATCGTTTTGTGTGTTTGGAAGTTTCTATGCACTGGCTCTCCCTCCATCTCTCTCCTCAGGCCTCCCTATTCCTTGACACATGACAATATTAAAAATAAATTACTAACCCTACAATGGCCTCTAAGTGTTCAAGTGAAAGTAAGAGTCAGTTGATGAGGCGAATGTCTTAAAGTAAGACAACTTTAAGAAATAGCCACGGGCACCCCAATGTTCAGCAAGCACCATCCTCATCAGTCAGCAGCCATCGACACCGAGGAAAGACTCTTCACCCACAAAAAGATCACAACTTGCCAAAAGCTCGGATGATGGGTGGCATTTTTTAGCAATTGAATATTTTAAAATTAAGATATGTGCGTTGTATTTTTTAGATATAATGCTATTACATACCTAAAAGACTACAGTATATTATAACTTTTATATGCACTGAAAAGTCAAAAATCCATTCAATTATTTTTATTGCAATGTCTTCTTCATGATGGTGGTCTAGAATTGAACCCCCAATTTCTCCAAGGTGTGCCTGTATAAACTTTGGTGGGGCACAATCATTCAGTCCATCAAAACTGCACGTCCTCTGGAAGGTGCTACCATTCACTATTTTTACTACAAGCAGAAGCAAAAGTTATTTTTGTCCAGGGAAGGAAGTTACATCATCTGTCATGTTTGCTTGTTGCAAACACAGCTGGGTCTCAGGTAAAGTGTGGTCAGAGCTAGGCAATCGTGTTATATTTTAACCAGAAAGAACAGGCAGGGACACGGATGGCTCTATGTAGACCACCTCTCCTACTATTAGCCAAATTTAGAAACTGAATGAAACAATAAGCAGAAAAACAAAGAAAGAAAGAAAGAAAGAAAGAAAGAAAGAAAGAAAGAAAGAAAGAAAGAAAGAAAGAAAGAAAGAAGAAAGAAAGAGGAAAGAAAGAAAGAAGAAAGAAAGAAAGAAAGAAAGAAAGAAAGAAAGAAAGAAAGAAAGAAAGAAAGAAAGAAATCCCCATCATCCTCTACTTCCAGCACAAAGAACAATGACTGGCACACAATAAATATTGATGACCATAACTGAATAATTGAGGAAAAGCTAGTGGACTTGGCACTTAGAGTAGCAGGAGCAGGTTACATATGGCCACCAACACCTGTTAGGGAGTTTGGATTGTGTTGAAAAATCACTGACAGTTAAAAGTGAGGAAGGGGCACGGCCAGATTTACATTTTGGAACAACCATTTTAACCTCAATATGGTGATGGATTTAAGGGGAGCAAGACAAAGACAGGGAGGCAAATTAAGAAACTATGGCCATAAAAGGAAGGGATGATGAATAAGGGTCTAAACTAGCGAATTATTACTCAGGACAACCTGGAAACAGATGTAAGCAATATTTGAAGAGCAATCAGCAAGACGACACAGGGTAGAATGAGAAGACATGAATAGAGACATGCCTGAAGCATGAATTGGGAATTCAGAGGAGTAGAGGAACTTATATAGTTAGATCGACTGAGATGAATCTGTTTTATAAAACAAATTCTATTGTTTGCTTCTAATAGATTTATATATATATATACTAATATAATATAATATATATACACCTATATGTGATTTTTTCACATCTTACAAATATAAAAATTAAACATAAAATGCTATCATTATAAATTCTTTCTGTACAGCATTAGTTTTCTTTCTCAAATCATCAAAACACGGTTATAAACTAATTCTCCATTCTAAAAAGTCTTTTCCCTTTCTTTTCTGCTTCACTCCCTACACAGATTATTTCTGTGATCCTATATGTACCAAAACTCTTCAGCTATATGACTTACCCTTTAAAAGCTAGGCAATTTATTCTTTGGTGATTATGTGACTGGTAACCTTGGTTTTGATAAATTACTTTTGGGATTATATTTCTAAAGCCAGCAGCTTTCTTATATTTGGTTACAAAGACAAAGTGAATTGTAATGATGGCTGTAAATAACACGCCGTCCATTTGAACTAGGAAACTAGTAGCCTCTTTCACCAAAACTTGGTAACATTTTATCGTGAAAAGACAGCATTGAAATGCAAGGAACCTATGCATATATGTAAAAGTAGAGTTATCTGCACAATCTTGAACACTTAACTAAATGCACAGTCCATGTATTATTTAATAGTTGAATTAATAGATCCCTTATTTTATGCACTTTGCTTGATTTCTGCAGCATGCTAGTGTTACAGGTAAATGTGTTTAATGGAATTAACCTTCCCATATTTTCAATGGTTTAGGTGAAAATGGTGCTGATTTTTTCATCTAAAAATAAGGCATTTATTTTATTGTAGAAAAATGGTTGTCCAACATATTCTTTGCAAAAAGGAAGATCGAGGAGGGTTTGGTTAGGGAGTTAGGGTCTTGGCTTCAATTTAATCATCCTGATATTTCTTATAACCCTGAAGAGAAAATATCGTGATTCTCATTTTAGGCTCCAAGGGGTCTAGGTATTTTGCTAAAGCTACGTAGCAGTTTGTGGTTAAACTGAGAGTCAGTCAGGTCCTAAGAGGTTTCAAGCTTTACTATCAATTGTAAGCAAATTATCTTTTGAAATTACATATTTTAAAATGTAGGATTATATATGTCAAGATGTATATCCTGAGTAAACCTTTGTTCTGAAATAAATTTCAACTCAGAAATTCTGAGTTAGGGGCAGCCTGGTGGCTCAGCAGTTTGGCACCACCTTTGGCCCAGGGTATGACCCTGGAGACCCGGGATCGAGTCCCAAGTCGGGCTCCCTGCATGGAGCCTGCTTGTCCCTCTGACTGTGTCTCTGCCTCTCTCTCTCTCTCTCTCTCTCTCTCTCCGTGTGTCTCAAATAAATAAGTACATGCATACATAAATAAATAAATCTTGAAAAGAAAAAAAAAAAGAAACTCTGGGTTAAGAGAAGCGAATTTTAACCATACTTAAAGTTTAATGAATTTTGTTAGGTGAGGAACAGTGGATGAACAGAATCTCAGAATTAGAACTCTTGATTTAATGAAGTTCCTTGGCTCTGTGTAAACATGTAACCTGTGTTTTGAACTGACATTATACACAGAGGTCTCACAAGTCAATTGAACCGCTTTATGCATAAAGACGAATCCAGGCTATTCATAGAAATTCAAATTCTTATTCCCAATACAAACAGAACCACTTAGACTCACCACTTAATGGCTTTATATAATAGCTTCTATTTTGTGGTATAAAACACAAAACCAAATATATCCACTTGCTCACACTACGAAGCCCAGTCACAGGGCTTCATCTCCACATTAGCAAGAATTTACCATTCAACATGACCTTACTAGGCCTGGTAATGCTTGTTCAGAATGAGAAAGAAAATACTTTTGAATAGGAGTTTTTTTTTTTTTTTTTCAAAAAATGATGCTTTCTAAGAAGAAATCTCTTTAAATGGATTTAGTTTTCTTTGTATAGGTACATACTTCCTTTGAGGTAACTGAAGAATACACAATAACTTTAAGAAAAGCATAAAAACCACCTAGCAAGTCATCTGTAATTGCCAACAATATTTTGCTTCACTTCCTACGATTTATGCATAAAAATATGTACTAAGAGGAAATTTCTATTTTTCTTGGCTTAGAACTTCCAGAAATAACTTAATCCTATTTTCCCTTCAGCTATAGATGCATTTCATCCAAAAAAGAAAAAAAATAGACATACATCACAAATCCATACTATGGGTATAGATACTACATTTACAGAGTACAAAATTCCAAAGCATTTCATCGGAGTGTGGCTTGGAGGGTGAGGGATGGTAGTTGATTTGTTGAAATCATGTTAGGAAACCCCGTTCTTCTGGAGAGAATCGACACATACAAAACCACTTACCTGTATCTGTTGCAATCTTCCCAAACTTGTCTGTATGTTACGATCATCAGAATAGATTTAGAGTATGTACATTGATGCCCAGATTCCATTCTCATAGATTCCAGTTTAACTGGTCTTGGGACTAACCAGGACATTTGGATTTTAATAGCTCTTTATGTAATTCTAATCCACAGTGAAATTTGAGAACGTTCATTTACTGTGACTTGCCTTGTTCCATTCAAAAAAGCACACTTGAGACCTTTCCAAATTTTCATTTTTCTTTTTTTTTTTTTTTGACTACTTTAACGAACTGTGGTTGACGTACAAAAAGCTGTAAATATTTAATGTATGCAACGGGATGAGTTTGGAGAGAAGGATACAATCCCAAAACTGAGATAGGGGAAGCTGAAGAGACTGAGACAGGGGAAGCGGAAGAGACTCCAGTTTCAGAAAGGATCCATTTCTGCTGTTTTTCTGCTAGGCCATCTATACTCATGTTCTGTATTTTGCAACTGAACAAACCCAAGAAGCAATGTTGCCACTCCAAGGGGGAAGCAAGAAAATGCATCATTCTCTGAATTTCTCCTAGTCCCCTAAACCCCTGATATCTTCTAGGAAAAGTTGGATCCTAAACATGTTCCAGGACATTAGCTGCAAACAAACCTTGGTTGATGTGGGCATCAATAACTCCTGCCTTCAGTAATTTATGCAATAACACCTACCATTCACCTGACACTTGCCTTTGATTGGACACACCATGATTTGTCCAGCCACTGTTCTAGATTAGAGTACTTCATTTGTTTGTATACTTTTAACTTCATGGTGCTCTTATGGAATGCATCATTTCATAGATGAATAATACAGCTAGAGATGTATACTTAGAAGTATGATATCTGCATCAAATGCATGAGAATTTATGAATTCTGTACCTATTTTGAAATTGTCTTTTAAAATGTGCCTGACCACCTGAATCGTAGAAGACCGACTGTTTTCTCAAGATCTCTTAGTGCCTCTCAAACCAACTTGCATGTGAATCAGATTATGTAGTTTGAGAATGGAGCCTGAGATTACGTACTTTAATATTTCATCATTCTATGGTTTCTTAAGGTGATATACTGGGATATTTGTTGAGATTTTTCTACTTAATAATAAGTATTGCCATCTGTAAATCTCCCTCTAGGAACTGTTCTAGCTTATGTCTTAAATTCTGCTTTTTTTTCCCATTCATCTTGAAATATTTCCTAGTTTACCTAGTGTTTTTTTGTTTTTCTATGACCATTGGTTCTTTAAATTATAACTTGGAGTATTGTTTCTAATTTTTAGTATAAGTGAAAAGGATATTTGGGACACTTATCTTTTTTGGAGGGGGAACATTTATCTTAAAAAAATAATTGTCATCTGAAATTCAAGTGTAACTGAGTTTCCTTTATTTTATCTGACACCCTACAATACCCATACCACCACCAGGTTATATTAGCTGCAATCCTTACAAAACTTGATTCTATCATTCGTCTGCTATGATGTAAGTTTCTGTTATCAAATGGCCAAATTTAGAGCTAACACTTTATAATATTTTCATCGAGCTTTAATTCACAAATGTATATCTTTTGAACACTTAAGATAAACAGAGAGTTGTTTCTATGCATATTTTTTTAGAGAGAGGAGGGGCAGGCAGAGAGAGGGGGAAAGAATCTTAAGCAGGGTCTATGCTCATCACAGAGACCCACCGGCTCCCCCTGCCCCTGCAATGGGGCTCAATGTCACCTTGCTGAGATCATGACCTGACCTAAAATCAAGTCCGATGCTTAACCAACCGAGCCACCCAGGCACCTCTGTTTCTAGTGCATTTTTAAATATTATGTGTCTTATATAATTAAACACAGTACACTGGTTAAGTTTATATGAAAGGATGCACCATCATCAAAATTGCCAGACTAAGTCCATGAGAATCACAGTCAGTTAGATTCATATTTTCATTTAATGATTGTCCATTCAGCCCTACAGAGTTTCATTTACTGCACAAAACCTTCAGATGCAAGATAAAGAAATTCCGGGCCTGAGTTTTTCCCCTCTAATGTCTGCAAAGAGTACACAATAGTTTTATACTGAAGAGAGAGCAAAAGGCAAGCTGAGAGCAAAACTCAAACTGACATCCTGCAAGCCACCCTGTCTTCCTTAAGGTGGGATATGTATATATTACATTCCTCAGGCACTAGTACAAAGACAGGAAAAACAAATAGTCAGGAAAAACAGGAAATAGACAGGAAAAACAAATAGTCAACTGATAAAGATGGCAGTCATGTAGGACATGAAACTCCACTATAGTTTGTACCTGTCTTAATGATTTACAAGAAAAGCACAAGCTTAATAATAGTCGGATCTCCAGGAACATATAGACTCAGTTTCCTAGAGCCCTAACATCACCTACACCTCCATAGTTTAGAAAATCCTGTATCATCAGTCACTCCTCACAATCACAGCAGCTCTTTCTGCCCATGGGTCCTGCGCTCGTGCTATAATAGAAACACCTTTTTGCACCATAAAACATCTCGAGAATTCTTTCTTGACCATTGCACTTGATGATCCCACATCAATACCACAGACATATCAATCTGCAATTATAATGCAAGTTACTCTCATTAAATGCCAGCAAAAGGACATTAGATCCCCTCCCAATAGCCAGATAAGCTCAATTTTTTGGAAGATAAATACATACAGTAATTGCCATGAAATACAGAAAAATATGCATGATTCTACTACATTTTTCTTCAAATAAGGGCAGCATGATTTTCTCCTATTTCCAGGCTGTTATGCTTTCAAAAATCCTTCAAAATGGTAAGTTTCAAAGAGGGAAGAAACTGCAATTGGATATATCATTAAAAAATATGGGAGGATTTTAGATGTCTTTGGATCTTTCAAGCCACCCAGCAGTACTATGATACTTGCAAATAAGCATTTCTATTCTAGCCCAAAATGTCATAGCAAAGCCTTACAAATGTCCAATATTCAGAATGTTTGTTCCGTAAGTAATAAACCTCAGCCTTTATTTGGGCCTGAAATGCAATCTCAAGAATAAAAGAATCTCCAATTATAAAAATCCAGCAAGACTCCTCATTTTATGGTTAATTAGTATAAATGATAGCTCAAGTGGACTATTAAAATCTTGGCCATAGATTATGAAAAGTAACTAGCTCATTCATCGAAATACATTAGTAAAAGTCTTGCCAGGTAAAACCAAATAGCATACTCAAAAATTAGGAGAATTTGAGAGAAATTTAGTTACAAGAACTATTTACAAATGTGTGCGAAGGGGTCATGTAGTACCCTGAAACTAATAATAGGCAGGTTTTCACCTTGCTACTTGGAAGAATAAGGGGAAATAATTACTGGAGCCCTGAAAAGAGATTTGAATCGAGAGACGATGGCTGAGGGAGGAACAGTGGCCTGTGATGGGACACAGCTAACCGTGGTGAGCTGGCCGATTGAGAACCCGGGTCATAAATATGTCAGCCTCATTCTCGCCCACCTTCTGATCATTTAGAACCCCTGTTTGGCCAAACCCAAATTGAAACAAAAGGGCAATGGTTCCTATTGATGTTATTGATATGGGACAAGATCTAAGGGAAGAACAAATGGAAAATGTATAAACTGGAAGTCACCCAGGAAAAGCAGCCATTCTTTTACTTTGTTTTACTCTACTATTTCATCCATGCAAACATGATTAGGTTTTCCTCTTTCTGAGACCAGAATCGGATATTTGGATATGTTTAGACTAATTTGTTAGAAAAGTTCGGAGGAATAGAAAAAAAAAAACAGCCTGATATAAAATATCACATATTAGACCTACATGAAATTCATGTCAAGGGGAAACTGTAGATCACCATAAAGGTAGTTACCCTCAGAGGAGCTGAATTTAAGGAGTAGGGAGGGCTTTATGGGACTGCCCTTTTGATTTTATAAATAAAACTAGCAGAAAAATCTGAAATTCAATAATTCCCTCAAGAGGAAAAGTAGTATATGTAGAAGTTTAATAATCATATATGTATCATTTCTGGAATTATTTAAGAGACTGGGAATATATTAATATTCAAGGTGGTATTTTAAGCACTTACAAAATGGCATAAATAAAGCATTATTTTACTATAATAATACATGTATTTGCAGAGAGTGCCTCTGCAATACCAAATTGAATATCTAATGAAGAATGAAGCTGCTAACATGTTCTCTAGTAAAGAAGACAGTAAAGGGAAAGGCCGTAAATTTTATGATGAATTAGAGTAGGATCCTTCATGAGAGAACTGAATTTTCATGAATGTCAGATTGACATTTGCAGAATTGATATGTCTTGACATTTAGAAGACTTCTACAGAATTATGTGTACATGTTCTAACATTATGCAAACTAAAATACATTTGTAATGTTTAAGGCATTTAAAATAATATTGCTGTTGTAAGAGACTGAGAACAAGTCTACTTCTAAGCACAAGTAGATTTCAGTCTTGGAAAATGAAACAATGACATCTGGTTCTAAAGTTGGATCTGAAAGCCAAACAGATCAAAAAGTCAAGCTACTGAAATAGTGTTACACGTCCTTATTTTATGAAAGAATACTTTAAAGTTTTGACTTGCAGGGTACAAGAAAAGCAATGTACCACGTTCAAAAGAAGATAGAAACATTTCAGCATAAGCCACATAAAATTGCTGGTTTTCAACAATTTTGACATGCAAAGGAGACAATTTCAAGTGATACCAAATAATAGATGATACTTAGGGAGTGTTTTCTATGTGCCAAGCACTCTTCTCAGATCTTTATAAGTTTCCAATCATTGAATGCTCCCCAAACCTGAAGAAGTTGTGACCAATAGTATCCATCACATGGTGCAGATGAGAAAATAGACGCCAAGCAACTAAACAACTCACCCAGGGCTACACCTGCAGATAAGGACAAGGGTTGTACCTGAGGTCAGCCAGCGTGGAGACACCACTGTGTTTTTAATTATTCAGCCACTGCTTCAAATGATGGAGTATGGGCTGGACGTGTACTTGTTGATGCACACAAGGGAGTGATGGTGTGTTCTGCTTTGAAATGCTCTCTGCCCTTTTGTTCAAGGGGTATCCAAGTCTAGGGGTGTGGGGAGCAAGACAGTAGATCACCAGTTCACTCTAACAAGTGCCTGGAGATGATTAATGTAGAGGTAATGACAATAGAAGACAGATGGGAACAAAAGACTGAGCCGGAATATTAGTTTTTAGGACATGCAGATTTTGCTTAACACACAGACAATGGGAATGAGAAGGGAACATGTAGAGGAAACACTGTGAAAGGAGTATATGGCTTCTGATGGGATAGAACAGCGAATGCAAGAAAGAAAAATGCTTATCTTCCCACTATGGTTCACCAAGAAAAATACTTTAAAATGGTTAGAAATGGAAAATCAGTATCTTGAAATTGAGGTTATAAGGGAAAAAAAAGCATATTAATGTTTTATATGCTAGCATATCCTATCATAGTTTTTAAGTTTTTTTTTTTTCAAAGAAACTAAATAAAATGAGTATGTGTAGTAAGTGCTTAATGAGTTGTGGCTTCTATTATTATTTTATACGAGGATAGAAATTCCCTTCAGAAGCTGAATATGAATATTTGGAATTCGAAAGCGAGACACGACTATTACTTCCCATCCAGCTAAGCTTCTATTTCAGAGAAATAGAAATTTTCGGAAATTTGGAAATTTGAATTATGATTTGTACAAGAAATCCCTCTTTAACATCTGCAAGAGGAAACAATTCAATACTAAGAGCTTGCTCTCAAAATTGTGAATAAAGATTACAATACACTTTTCCCCAAAATATTAACATAAATATTATTCTCTATTATATATAACATTTAAAAAGAGGAACTTTTGTGATTTTTTTAACTTTCAGAACTATGCCTTTATTCACATAAATGTGTGTGTATGTGTGTGTAACATTTGAAGGACTCTACATTATCCCTTACTGATTTATTTCAGAAAATTCAATTCCCTTAAAATAAGTGTGCACATTTAAGCACAGTTACAGGGATACTCAACAAATAAACAAAGGACTTGAAAACAGGGATCTTGTCACATTCATGCATATGTTTTTCAAGGCCAGCCACAGTCCCTGGGAGGTGATTGACAAATGATTCTTAGAAAAAAAAAAAATAGAAAATCCAGTTGATCCATGGATAAGTTTGCTGAAGACAGGCATTTCCCTTCTCGTGAGCAGTGGTTCTGTACTACCTCTTCTTCAGTCGATATATCTTTGTTTTCATTTTCACTGTTCCCTTCCACAGCACCACCAAACACAGGTCCTTGAAAGTAGTAAGTACTTGTAATGCATTTCTGGGCTAAATAAATCCAAATTTATATTACTCACAGGGACCTTTATGCTTCCTTATGCCTTTCTCTAGAGGAGGTAACATTCTCTGCTCTCTGGCAAGAGGAAGAACAAAAAAATCTAATTTCTGAAAGCCTGGAATCAATGGCCTCATATTTCTCAGTGGACAGGGTGATCCATTCTCCCACCATGACACAGCCTCATCTTCTTTTCCTTTATTTCATATAGAAAATGTGCCAATACCCTGCCTTCAGCATTCTGCCTCGATGCATTGATCATACATGTATGGATGGGTTCTGGGCATGCGTCTCCAGACAGGAACGGATATTATCACTTACTCTTGGGGGCAGAGCTTGACTGGTGGTTGACATGATAGCTCCAGAGGAGGTTGACATGGCTCTGAAATAGACACCTGTTGTATTCCATTCAGGGGTGATTGATGGGGAACATGGAGGGGTAAGAGAATTACCTGGCACTAGTTCCAGGATGTGCTATGGAATTGAGCTCTCACGAAGAATTATCAGTAGCAGTGATTGTTGGGGACTTTTGAGCAGTTAAATATTTTGAGACTTTCAGTGAAGTTTTTTTTTTTTTAATTTTTTATTTTTTTATTTTATTTTATTCTTTCCTTCACTTACATCTCAGAAGAGAGGAGAAAACAACATCAATGTTCTTTTATTTTAAAGGCCCCTGGTCCTTTAAAATGAACCATTGGGTCAGTTTCTCTCAGTGAAATTCGATATTTGTTAATGAATTAACCCTGGTTTTTTGAGTCTTTCCCAAGAGTAGATACAATAATAGCCATCACAATAAGAGTCAGAGATTTGTGAATGCTTATTATGTGTCCATCACATATCTTACATGTGCCTAAGAGTTTTGTTTGCATTAATTCAGCATCAAAATAACCCCATGAAAAATTCTCATGTACTCATCTGTCATTGTATTTCTTACCTCAGAGTTTCTGCAGCGAATATGGCAAATTGTTATGCATCTGTATTGCCATATTACCATGGTGGCCAATTTTTAAAACTATTTTACTCTAATAATACTAGTGACACGCGTTAATTCCCAACCAGGCTTATCAAAGTTTGGTGTTGCAAATTTTTTTGTTTCCATTAAAGAACTTAGCAGAGTATATAAATTCCCTCCTGCCAGTGAGAGTATAAAATGCATCTGTTTCAAGGTATTAATCATGGCCAGTTTAAAACAGAAACATTAAGGAGTCCATATCCCCATCTTCTCTGAATTGAAACGAATGCCTTGGGAGCTTAAGTATTCCTAAAGGGCACGAGGGGCTCAGCACGACCACCATCTGCTCTCCCTGGCCCCCCTGAGTCTTGCTGTCAGCTTGGTTTGGGGTAGGTGACAGCCATGGCCCTTGTCATGGATCTACTCCAAACGTGCAACACGTCTCATCACGGAATCCTGTTGTGGGATCATGAATCCTGTGTTCCTATTGTCCTGTTAATGGCCCAGGGAGCCTTCTGCAAATTATCTTGGTGACCCTGATAATCCTTTAGTTCTTCTTGTCATCACACTGAGATCTACTAGCATCTTCCAATTTTCCGTATCTATCCCAGATTCCTTCTTCAGCTACAGCTATGCTACAATCAAATTGCTATGAAGCTTTACTATTGGATGGAGAGGATCTCTAGAAAGATCTAATCTTCTGAGGCCATGCCCTAGAAAGGAAGTGCAAGCGTGCTCTAGGACTTCCCAAACCTATTTAGAGCTATCACTCCTATGGCTTGTCGTTGTACAGAAGCAAGGTGAAGACCGATTTTCACTCTTCTTCTCTTACACTCACATTTCCCTTATGCTTTGTAAACCTCTTCTTCCTACTTGCTGGATAAACTCATTTGCTTTCGAGCAAGAGGAAGACCTATTAACCGTAGTACATACTTAAATTCCTTCTGTGTATACCTTTATGCACAATGTTTAGAGTCCTCTAAATTTCATTTTCAAGATCTAAATCCTGGCTTTTACAAATCAAAGTCAAGTCTTTTCTCACTGAACACCATTCAGCATTTGTAAGCCAATAAATTCTGGTCTTTAAAGTATTTCTTAGGAGTAGATATAATAATAATAATAATAATAATTATAATAATAATATAATAATAATAATAGTCATAGCTTATATGAGTGTTTACTACATGTCCATCACTGTCCTAGGGTTTTCTCTGCATTAATTACTCGTCAAAATAAACGTATGCGGTATATGCTATTCTAATCCTACATCACACAGATGTGGAGGCTGACACAGAGGAGGGAAATGACTTGTCTAAATAAAAAGATATAGTCAAGACTTGATCCACATATTCTGATTCCAATGGTTTTTAAGACTACTACTTCATTATTTCTGCCCAAAATCTATTTTGAAACTTATGGATGTTCTAAATTGCATTTCTAAAATATCACCTTACCACAGAGTCACAATGCCCAATGCAAAATTATTGGGGAGGGTACGATGTTTAAATTGTAACACAGTTAAAATGCCTTGGTTTAACATGTCTAAATATTTGCCATAGAATTGGCTTTTTCCTGAAAATCTGCTCATGATTGAATTGCACCCTGAGCTGGTCTTGGGTTTTTGTGAATGCAACAGACAAACAAACAGCTAATTTCCAGGTAATGAAATTATACTGTAGACAATCTTGTATAGCAAAACAAAACAGGAGTTTAATTATTTGAGAATTTTTGAATTATACGGGAACAAAATGTATTGACTATCTAGGAATTTAATGATCTGAGAAGGTTCATTCATGTTTGGGACACTGTTTTTTCTGTTGCTGGCACTATACCTTTAAACTTACTTTTCTTTTTTTTGTGATGTGCTTCTATATGAATGCAGATTTTGCAGAGATCAGGCTGGGATTATTATTTTTTAGGTTTTATTTATTTATTCATGATAGACACAGAGAGAGAGGCAGAGGCACAGGCAGAGGGAGAAGCAGGCTCCATGCAGGGAGCCCGATGTGGGACTCAATCCCAGGACCCCAGGATCACGCCCTGGGCCGAAAGCAGATACTCAACCATTGAGCTACCCAGTTATCCCAAGGGATTAATAAATTAATAATAAAAAAGGTCAAACTGACCAGGTCCAGAAGACATAATCAAAGATAGAGGGTTTGAACTTTGAAAGTTAGTTAGAACTGTAACAATGAGGAATGTTATCCATTTGGTCCATTGAGACAGCAGAGTTGATTGGTTCTTCTATGATAGTAAATTCCCTCTCCTTCAGGTAGTGAGACTACATGCAGGGCCCTCGGCCTGTCACTATCCTCCTGTTACATAATGAGAGCCATGCAGAGGCCATACTGGTAGGAGGAGGGCAAACAGGACCGAAATTACAAAAACAAGGTAAAATTCCAGTAACATCATAAGCCTCTATAACAAAGACCATTTCCTTTTTCGGAACACTTTGGATACATAAAAAAGAAAAAAAAAAAACAAAACAGTAACTGTTTTGTCCTATTTAATCCAGTTGAAGATGTGTTTTCCCTTAATTTACCAGAGAGCTAATGACCTGGAACGGAATAACTAATGACCCTGGAACGGAATAACCTCAAATTTATAAGGAGAAAAACTGTAGAGTAAACCAAGAAGATACTGACAAACCAAAGAGAAAAGAAACAGCACTGCAGGGGTGCTTGAATGACTCAATCAGTTAAAAATCTACATTTATTCAGGTCATCCTCCCAGGGTTCTGGGACTGAGCCCCACATCAGGCTCCCTGCAGGGAGCCCGCTTCTCCCTCTCCCTTTGTTGTTCCCACTTGTGCTCACTCATTCTCTCTCTCTCTCTCTCTATCTTTCTGTGTCAAATAAATAAATAGGTAGATAGATAATAGATAGATAGATAGATAGATAGATAGATAGATAGATAGATAGTTAGATGATAGATAGATAAAACTCTTTTTTTAAAGGAAAAAAAAAAGAAACTGCATCACAGTTGCATGTGAGTATAAATGCACTGGCTAGTGACTTCTATGTGGTTCCATCACAGCAGGACAGAGTAAATATTTTTGCAAATGTGTGGCAATTGTGTGCCAATGAGAATGTGTATGTGATTCAGTAGAATGTGTGTTAGTGCAACACAGTCGGCTAGGGAAGATACTAGATGGTCGTGTTCCATTGAAATAGTAAGGCTCTGTACATCGAAGATTTGTACCAACCTATGTTGTCCGTCATCTTATTTTATTTTTTTAAGTGATCCTCCAGGATGCAACAGAGCTAAATGTACATAAATGGAAATCTAAGCAAATGGAAATGTAAGTTGGGGATAGAAGGAAAAGTGAAACAGATGAAAAAGCCATAATGTACAGCCAGTCACTCCGAGCGCAGAGCGGAGATATGTATGAGGATGCTGAGAGTAAGACTACCTTGCGATGGGGGTGCTTGTTAGGCATCCATGTGTCAAGCTGGGGGAGTGAGGCTGCTCCCCCCCAGGTCAAAGGAGACACATCTGAAGAATGTCACCATTGGTGGGACTGCTGAAACAGGATGGACGATGGAGAATGCCAGGGAGAATGAGGAGACGGAGACCAGGAGAGTGCTAAAAAGAAAGCCCTTGTCAAATGACTGTCTCGAATTGTAGGATAAACAAGGAAACCTGTAAGAGAATGAGGACAAAAGACAGAAAAATCAAGAGTTCAAGTTAGGAGAAGTCAGACACACAAAAGTCAGGTGTCACATACGACAGAGCATCAGCAAGGTAAGGATGGGAGAGAAGACACAACTAGGTCCGCCAGCTGGTCTGGGTGTTGGTGAACATTTGAGGACAGGGCCAGGAGAGTGGGAGAAGAGGGGTGCGGTGCATGTAGATGTGCACATGGCTCAGGAGAGGGTGGGCCAAAGGAGGCGAGGTGTGGGGGTGTGGGGGGCAACCACGCTTTCCAGTGTGGGAACGAGCCAGTGGCAGGAGCTTGCCCAGAGGGTGGAGGTGTGACACCACGTTTTACAGGCATAGGATCATGGTGATGCCTTTAGCTACAAAGGGGGAATCAATGTAGAGAAGATTGAAGAAGAACAAAGAAAGGAGGTTAGTATATCCTGGAGATGGGACAGGATGTCAGTAAGCGTCAGGCAGGAGAAAGTGGCTGCTGCAATAACAGTATCGCTGAGACCGAGAACGACGTTCCCACACCACCACCACCACCACCACCAAACACTAAGTCTTACATCCCTTTCCCTTGTAGAAGACTGCAGATACGGATAATAATAAATATTTTTTTCCAGAATATTGTGTAATCACAGACCTCTGTTCTTGAAGAAATTTAAGTGTGATTTTATATTTATTATTTATTTATTTTTATTTATTTATCTATCTATTTATTAATTAATTATTTTTTAAGTGCGATTTTAAAAAGCAAATGACTTTCCCAAGTTACATTTTTAAAATTTGATGTTCATACCCGGGTTAAATAAGTATAAAGCAATAAATAAGTCATATTTCTGGTTAGTCTGACTTTTGGAAATAGCTTTATAGACATATGCTTAAATGAGACGCTGTGAAAGGCTCTTTTCTTTAAATTTATTTTAATAAAATGTTAATATTGTCCTTCTAAGCAACATGCCACATTATGGATAATGTTATGTTTATGCAATCTGAATAAACATATGCTGATATTCTGATCATAACTCTTTTTCTCAGAGAACTATTATAAGCTTTTGAATATCTTGAATCATATTTTAATTTGGATTTTAAATTAACATAATTTTAAATACCGTCTTTACTATTCCTACAATACGATGAAATGCAGGGGTGGCACAATTGCTTGGACGTCCGAGTCTTGGTTTTGGCTCATGTCCTAACCTCAGGGTCACGGGATGGAGTCCTGCATCAGGCTCTGTATTCAGCACGGAGTCTACTTTGGATTCTCGCCTCCATCTGCCCTTCCCCCCCTGCACTCCCACTCTCTCTAAAATAAATACATCTCTAAAAATAAATAAATAAATAAATAAAATATATATAATACAATGCACCATATAATGTATTAAAGGAATTGAAGCTTGAAAGAATGATTTAAAATATCAGTTGTTAACTAAGGTGACTACGCAGATCAGTAGATTTATGATTTTATTATACACTTCTAATTTTAAATCTGTAATTGTGGTTCTATACCTGCTAATAAAGATGTAAGAGAGCAGTGGTTTCGGTCACATTTGCAGAGTATTAAACCACTGTCCTTGAGAAGTACGATTTTCTGGTTTCTAATATGTGTCTTTATTGATCATCCTGAAGGGGAGGCAGCTTTCCCAATCTCTAATCATGCTTAGAAATCTATAAACATTTAAAAATCCTCTAAATTAGGCATATCGGTTACCCTGCCATTTTCATTTCCAGTGACTAATGAATGTCAAGGATAGGGACATCATTTTCAGGTAATTACTAAAGGTAAACTACTTTTTTAGGCTATGACTTACAATACGGGAATAAAATGTGCAGTGCATGATTTTGTTATATGAAATTGGGAAGTTCTTTATCAGAAAATCAATAAAATCTTGCAGACTTGCAGGCCTATTTGAATCTGAGTTCTCTGCTGCTGTATAAATTATGTATTGGATATCATACAATTACATTTCAGATCATGTTTACAGCCAACAAATAATTTTACATAGTTTTAAATAAATACATACAGAGTAAGGATTAATAACTACAGTGCATTTCAGAATTTCATTGTTCCTCCAATCGCTGAAATTATCTTTGTATTAAACTCTTGGTGGAGAAAGAGTAACAGCCACAATTTTATTTTATTTATTTTATTTTTTTTATTTTTTGTCCTAGCTATGCATGGGCAATCTGTTTGTTACAAGTTGTCTTTTCACTACAAGGAGCAATGCATCATCAGTGACTCTCATCTTAATAGAATTATTTCCATTATGTGGGACATGGAGTTTTAGTTTTTTAGGGAAACGCACATCTTTGCTCTCCTCTTTTATCATGCCTGTCCTCACAGATAACAAAACCAGGCTTATTATTGTAGCAAATCTAAAATCTTAATGGTAAATTGGGAAGAGGAATATATACTAATTTCCTAACGCTCATAAAATGATCAGTAAATATTTTAATAAATGTTCTGAAATCACGGTCGATGAATAAAGGTAATTTTGCTTTGGTGAAAAAGAGACAAAGAGAAAGAGAGAGAGAGAGAGAGAGAGAGAGCATGAAATGGATAATGTGAGAAGATAGCCTGGCAATATTATATGGACTCAAAATATATTTTTACAAATTTATTTATTTTTTTTTAAAGATTTTATTTATTATTCTAGAGAGAAGCAGAGACACAAGCAGGGAGCCTGATGCAAGACTGGATCCCAGGACCCCGGGGTCACACCCTAAGATGAAGGCAGATTCTGAACTGCTGAGCCATCCAGGTGTCCCAAGATTTATTTATTTTGAGAGAAAGGGAGGGAGAGAGAGTGAGCGTGCAAGTGGGGGGAGAGGCAGAGGCAGAGGGAAAGAGTGAATCCCAAGCAGACTCTATGTTGACTACAGAGCCCAGTGTGGAGCCTCATGACCATGAGATCATGTCCTAAGCTGAAACCAAGAGTTGGACGCTTAACTGACTGAGCCACACAGGTGCCCCAGGACGCAAAAATATTTTTAAAAATGGATGTTTTCATCAAAATACATACAAATGAAATTCGTCTCACGAAAGCTTATTTGTTTCAGTGACTATATAAATCACTGGCTATTGTGCATAACGTAGTGGTGGTTCCCAACATTGCCTATCTCCACTCCCAGAGTCATTCTTTTCTCCAACATATCAGTCTTTATCATCTACTATGATTCTTAAAGGTCGAAGATGGCAAAACTGGTTGCCTCTACTTTTTTTTTTTTTTTTTGAATTCTATTTATGTATTTGAGATAGAAAGCAGAGGGAGAAGCAGATTCCCCGCCCATCAGGGAGCTCGAGGCAGGGCTCAATCCTGGGACTCCAGAATCATGACCTGAGCTAAAGGCAGATGTTTAACCAACTAAGCCAACCTGGTGTGTGCCCCTGTTTCTACTTAAAAACTAAAATGGTAATCATAAAAATTAGGTCTATATATGAAAAATACCTTTTCCATACAAATTTGAGAAGACTCCTCTTCATATTCACATGTGATCCCTCCATCTAGATTTTAGAAGTTCTGAGAATCTAAATTAAGGATTTAGGAATTAAACTTTTAGGATTTGGCCATAAAATGGATAGTGGGAAGAGTTGCTGTAGGAAAATCAGTTGCCAAGAGATTATGGCAGTTGTTCAGGTGAGAAAAATCAGTGGCTTGGCTATGCCATCAGGATAGAAAGAAGTAGAAACTCTTTAGAAATATTTAGGGGATAAAAATTGACATGCAGTGGCATATAAGGTCTTTTCGCCATTATATATGAAGAATACCAGCTAACATATTTACTTACTGAATGAATGCATAAATAAATGAATGATTATGTAATAAGGTGCTAAGATGAATGGAAGTGACAGGGGAAAAGAAAGAATGAAGAATAATTTCTGGCTCAGTAACTCTCCAAAGTTAGTATCATTTACTAAAAATAGAGAACAATACAAGTTTGCCATGACATGGGGGTGATGGCTCAACGTTCTAGTATTACTCTTCCTTATTTAATTCTCCATCCTTTGGTAATAATATCCCCTCTTAAAGTTTAGAAGTCATTCTTTGTTGCAAAAAAAAGATCAAAGTACATTGCTCTTATTGACATGTAGAGATGCAAATACATTAAACTTAAAAAGCTTCTGCATAGCCAAAGAAACAATTAAAATAAAAAGACGAGCTACAGAATGTGAGAAAATTTTTGCAGACCACGTATGGGATAAAGTATCAAGATCCAAAATATTTAAAGACCTCAGACAGCTCAATGAACACAAGAAAAAAAAAATGATAGTCTGATTGAAACATGGACAAAGGAACCAAGTAGATATTTTTTTCCAAAGAAGACATCCAAATGGCCAACAGGTTAGCAAAAAGATGCTCAATATTACTAATTATCAGGAAAATGTAAATCAAAACCACAATAAAATAATACCTCAAATCTGTTGGGAAGATTATGATCACGAAGAAAAGAGATATCAAGTATCAGTGAGGATCTGGGGAAAAGGAAACCTTGTACACAGTTGGTGGAAGGTAAATTGGTTCAACTACCATGGAAAACCATTTGGAATTTTCTCAAAAAGTTAAAAACAGATCTACCGTATAATCTAGAAATTCCACTTCTACATGTAAACCCAAAGGAAACAAAAAAAGGATGTAAAAGAGATATATATGACCCTATGTTTTCTGCGGCATTATTCACAACAGCCGAGGTAAGGAAACCACCTAAGTGCCCATCAGCAGATGAGTGGATAAAGAAGATGTGAGATAGATAAATAGAGATATATAGGTAAATGGAAAATTATTTGGTCATGAGAGAGAAGAACATCCTGCCATTTGTGACAACTTGCATGGACCCGGAGCACATTACGCTAGTGGGATAGCTCAGAAAAAGAAAGGCAAGTATTCCTTGTATGATACCATTTATATGTGGAATCGGAAAAAACCCAACGCATAAGAACAGAGAGTAAATTGGTGACCATCAGGGGATAGGAATTGGGGGATAAAACAGATTAAAGGTACAAAATCGGGCAGCCCGGGTGGCTCAGTGGTTTAGTGCCTGCCTTTGGCCCAGGGCGTGATCCTGGAGACCCGGGATCGAGTCTCCTTGCATGGAGCCTGCTTCTCCCTCTGCCTGTGTCTCCGCCTCTCTCTCTCTCTCTCTCTCTCTCTCTCTGTATCTCTCATGAATAAAGAAATAAAATCCTAAAAAAAAAAAAAAAAAAAGGTACAAAATTATAATGAATAGTAAATAAGCCGTAGGGATCCAATGCTTGGTAGAGCATAGAAGACAGATGGCAGTAGTGTTATTACAATAAAGTTGTGAAGGGACTACAATTTAATTATTCCAACTACGAAAAAAAAAAAAAAAAGAAAGGAGAATTATATAACATGGTGGAGATGCTAATTATCCCTACAATGGCCATGGTGTTACAATATATAAGTGAATCAAATCAACAGGTTATATGGCTTAAATTTATATAACGTTGTAGGTGAGCTATATTTCAATTTTAGGAACAAATACATAGAAAGAGAAAGAAATAAAGATGCCAGTTACTGGGCATCTGTTGGCACCTCCATCACGTGTTCTGTTATCTTCTACTCTTTCAGCATCATTTCCATATGATACACATCGACATATTTTCATGGTCTCTCTATTTTCTCTAAAAAAGCTTGTTCCTCGTCTCCCCAGTAGCAATGGGTCAATTTTCTCTCCAGTAAAACATTTTAACAACCTTCATGGATATACTTTAAAACCTTTGTCACGACGCCTGGGTGGCTCAGTGGTTGAGCATCTGCCTTCGGCTCAGGGTGTGATCCCAGGTCCTGGAATCGAGTCCTGCATCACGCTCCCTGCATGGAGCCTGCTTCTCCCTCTGCCTGTGTCTCTGCCTCTCTCTGTGTCTCTCATGAATAAGTAAATAAATACAAATCTTAGAAAATAAAACAACTTTATCACATTAAGATTTCATGAGATAATGGTTCTTTAAAAACTGATGGAACGTGTCGAATGTAGCTGAAGGACACAATTGGGAAGCTACTGAATTTACTATCCCTGTACAGTAAAACAGTTGTTACATGGTCGGGTTGTGTGGGGCTCATAGCAAAAAAAAAAAAAAAAAAAAAAAAATACTGGTGAAAAAGATACGTGTCAGGATGATAAAGTCAAAGGGGGGTACATCTAAAATATGCTAATCAACATGTAGTAAAACTTGCACTGAAATACCAAAGAATTTGCAAATGCTAGAAATAAATCCAAAAAAGATATTGTTATTCACCAACAGTAACTATTCCTCTGCAAAAGTCAGCTCAGCATCACCATTTTCCATCTTTGCAACACAGTGTGGGACGGCCTACGTGACAACAGCCTGGCAGCAGGAAGCACACAATAATGATTTTCACCATGAAATGGAAAGGAAGCGGTAGGAAAAGGAAAGTAGAGTGATCAGAGGGACTCGCAGGACCTTGCTCGATACCGGGCCCGAACTGTTCATTGTGAATAATCACATGATCACAGATCACAGGCATTGCCAGTCTCCTGAGAAAACTCACTCTACTCATTTTGGTGCATATTGACATTTAAAAGACATTATCAAAAAAAAAAAAAAATACACCCTAAAGCTAACAGGATGGTTTCAAAAATAAAGCATTTCATGGAAGCAAAAATTAGAAGACCCTTATAATCGCCTCCTCCCATCCCAATTCCCCAGAGCTTGCTCCAGTTAGGTAGACCCTTAGAGAAGTCAAGTCCATCCACAGGATCCCTCTTCCTTCAATCTTTCCACTGAATGAACCCTCTACGATGTTGCTCTCATGGATGCTTGGGCCTCCCTTGAGGACCTACTTCCCCCCATGCAGGGCTCCTGAGTGGTAGAGGATTTGGGTTCTTATGTTTGCTTGTTTCCTCATGGCTGAGCGGGCAGGGAGGGTGGGGCATGTACCCCCCCCACTTGGTCCTCATTGCTTCTCCTCATCGGTTCCCCCACTTGCATGGGCAATTTGACCCTGGGTCATGAGACAGTAGCCTTCAGGATGAGCAATGCCTCAGCGCATCGTCTACTGACACCCCGTATCCCCCCCCCCAGTTCTTGATGCCTTTACCTCCCACTTCACCATCACCCAGGACTGTCGGAATTTCTGATGAGTCCCCAGGGTGAGTAGAAATCCCAACCAGACTTTGGCTGTTCAGTTTCTCCAGCTCCTGTGGACTTGCCTTGCCCCCTCCCGGGCCACTCAGTTCCAGCATGACCTGAGCCTTGGCATGACCTGTCGTAACACCTCCACCAGCATCTCAATGCCATGCATCACACTCTGTAAGCGTGACTCCCCGACTTCCCCCTGGTGCCCACTGCTTCGATCAGCCCTCATGCCGCCTTCAGTCCTTCACTATTTTCACTTTCCCTCATCAACTTTGCATTTTTCTCTTACATCAGAACCGAGCTGAATCCCATGCTCAGTTGTTCTGTCTCCCTTGCATATACTCTCAAGCACACCACCGTCCTTCAAGTTTGTCACAGAGCTGCCCCCACCCTAACTCTAGTCAAGGCACGCTGTACTAATCCAGCCGTGAATCTGAGCACTGACATCACTGGAGAAAAATCACGTAACCACCCTGCCTGACCTCCTCTCACATTTTCCTTCCAAATTCTTCAAACATCAAGGAGATTTATTCCTCGATTCCCTTCTCTCCCACTCTCGCAAATGACTCTTCTGTAGCTTCCCCGCAGGCTTCAAACACCCGTGTCTTCCCTCCGAGTCACGTTTAGCTGATGCCCTGGGGATGAAGTCCAGTCACCTGCCCCATCTCTAAGTGTCTGGTAACGTCTACACCTCCATGCCCTGCCTTCCCTCCTGGCAGCACGTCAAAGGCCAAGCCCTCTACTTACCTATCGGTCCCCAAGCCCTCTCACCATGGTCTTCATTTCCATCTAACATTCTTGGCCAAAGAAAAAGGCTCTTCTTTTGGTGGACTCAGCCCTTTGCTGGAGTAGAAGTGCTGATGATCATGAGCTCCATCATCACCCTCCCTCACTCCCCGAACTCAGCACCTCCACGCACTGTGCACAACAAAACTTCAAGCAAGGGCTGGTCCCTTTCCTACTCAAGGACGCCACCCTGACAATTCTGTGGTCTCCAATGCCATAAATGTCCCGTCCCTACTACATTATTCCTGTCACGCTGCTTTCTATCCTAAAAATATAATCTCTCTCGGCCCACCTCCTCCTTCCAGCTCCCTTACTGCTCCTAGTTTCCCGAATCCAGCTAAAATTATTGCCAGAGTTCTTTGTATCTTTGCAACTCTGCTTTTCCCCATCTGTCTTGAATGCACCCTAAGTGGGCAGTCTCCTCTTCCACGCCACTGACGCTATTTTCGGTGAAGTCATTGGTGTCTCTACTGAGAAAGGCAAAGCCAGTTCTCAGAGCTTGTGTATCTTTGACATCATTGATCTCTTCCTGTAAACTCACTTCATAAATACTTCTCTCGGTTGGATCCAATCCCTCTTCACCTCTTTTCCCCGGCCTCATAGCACACGGGGCCAAGCCACAATCACACCTAACTTGAATCATGGTAGCGGAGCTTACCTGGCCTCTCTGTTCCCAGCCAGGCCACGTTTCAAGGGTATTTACAGAAGATCATGGAAATACTTTTAATATATGCAGATCGAGTCACAACCTTCACTGGTTTCTCATCAGACCCAGAGTAAAAGCAAAGTGTTCTTAAAACTGTCACAAAGAGGGGCCCCTGGGTGGCTCAATGGTTCAGCTCAGGGCGTGACCCCGGTCCTGGGATCGAGTCCTGCTTCTCCCTCTGCCTGTGTCTCTGCCTCTCTCTGTGTCGCTCATGATAAATAAATAAAATCTTTAAAAAAAGAACTGTCACAAAGTATTGTTAGCTTTATGACCTCTCAGATCTAATTTCCTTTCATACTTGCTAACTCTAATCTCCTATCTCAGGTCAATACTACTAACTCTTTTTTCTAACTTGGTCTCTCTTCCTCAAGGTATTTCCAAAATTTAATCCCTTACCTCCTTCAAGTCTTCACTGAAACCTCACCTTCACAGTGAGGCCTCTTGCCCAAACAAGAATTCCATCTCTCTCCCACGACTTCCAACCAGTTGCCCCACTTTATTTTTGTCCTCAGCAGTTATCACTTTTTTTACATATTACATTACACTTATCAACATTCACTTTTTTTTTCAACATTTACTTTTAATAATAACTTCATTGAAAACAGGGAAGGGGTTCTTTTTCTGTTCATTTCTACACTTTCTTGGGTTCCTAGAATTGTGCTAGGCACAATAAGAAGTCTTTGAATTAACTGGCGTCTATATATTAGTTATATAGAGTCTATATATTAGATACTATTCTAGGCACAGTGACTATAAGGAGAATAACTCATCTTTAATATTCAATCGTTTTCTAATGTATTCTAGTTTACAGAAAATTTAAGCTTAAAAAAAGAAAACCTGGTAAGTTTTATCACGATACTAAGTGATAATGACAATGATCAATGCAACAATCTCAAATGTTAAATTTTAAGGAGTGCTTTTTTTAAAGTCTAATTTTATAAAGTTTCCTAATAGTGGATGATTAATGGATAGGCATAATTTAAAAATTATTTCTATTCCATGGACAGTCCCTATTTTGTCCAATGATATATTGCTTTTGAATTGTTTCAAAAGTTTCCTGATAAATAAATAAATAAATAAATAAATAAATAAATAAGATTGATGTAAACTGCGGACTTAAGGTATAATGATGTGCCAATGTTCATTGATTGTGACAAGTATACCGGTCCAGTGTGAGATGTCCACAGTGAGAAAGGTTATCCATATGTGGGGACAGGAAGCCTTTGGGAATCCTGCGTACCTTCCATACTGTTCTCCTGTGAACCTAAAAGTGCTCTGAAAAAAAGTATATTAATGAAAAATGAGGGAGATAAGTGATATGATAGTCGATACCATGTGCAAACAATTATGTTTGTCAGTTGGACAAACCAAAAATCACCAGGAACAAAGAGAAGCGGGGGATATGCCCTTAGAGAAGTCATCCCTGGAATTCAGCCATTGTACCATGCTTCACTTCAGTATGATGCCTGAGTTACCGCATTGTTATTAAAGCCTATCAATGTTCAGTCCTATTTTTCTAGATAATAAGGGATTTTCTTGATATGCAAAGGTATATGTATTATACGGGAGCAAGTTTTTAAAACCTACTCTTTACTTTTTATTATTTGCACCATCTTTTGAATTGTACTATTGTGTGTTAAACATTGGTTGTGTTATAGGCATTGTAATAAGTATATTATCTCATTTAATCCACAGAAGAATCCATACAATTAGGAGTAGGCATAAGTATTATAATTTTATAGTAAAAAAAAAAAAAGCACATTGAAGCCTTAGGTAATTCAATGTTATGTTTATGGTGAGTTGGAAAAATGACAATCAAACGTATGACTGCTTAATACCACAGGATCCTCCACTCCTTTTTTAGGATCCTCATATTCTTAATTTTTTGAAATATTTCTCAATACAATTGCATTGAAGATATTTATTGAAAAACAAAGAAACAAATCACAGAAAATAAAATTCATTCATGTTCAGTAACTCAAAATGTCACCATTTAAAGTATGTCTTTCCAAATTTATGTTTGACTGTATATAATTTATAACATTATGATAATACTTAATATTTTATGTTAAAACTTGTGTACTTATTTAGGTATTCTCAGCTTTTGAAACTGATTAAATACTTATCTTCAGATATTTTTTTTAAAAATCTCATTCCATTGTATGGATGTGCCTCATTAAACTCATTTTGACATTTTTTTCTCTGTTATTATTTTAAATAATGTTGATAAAGAACTTTTCTTGGGCAGCCTGGGTGGCTCAGCAGTTTAGCACCTGCCTCCACCCAGGGCGGGATCCTAGAGTCCTGGGATCAAGTCCCCCATCGGGCTCCCTGCATGGAGCCTGCTTCTCCCTCCTCCTGTGTCTGCCTCTCTCTCTGTGTCTCTCGTGAATAAATAAATACAATCTTTAAAAAAATAATTTTTCTTGTACTCATCACTTTGTTTATTTCACTTATGTTTATCATGTCCTCAGAGTAAATTTATCCCATTAACATCGTTTCAGCAGTCCATAATCGTTTCTATGGCTTTTTGAATAATGTCTTTCTGAATAATCTAGAAATGTCTCCTAAAATATATCAATTATTAGTTTCAACAATACTATATTTCTTGGTTTCTATAATTTTCCCAAAACCAGGTTTCATTGTTGCTGCAGTAGTTTGTGTTTGTGCTTAATAATTTTAACAATAGCATCTGAATATTGGATAAACTTGTTTTATTTTATTTTATTTTTTTTAAATTTTTATTTATTTATGATAGTCACACAGAGAGAGAGGCAGAGACACAGGCAGAGGGAGAAGCAGGCTCCATGCACCGGGAGCCCGACGTGGGATTCGATCCCGGGTCTCCAGGACCGTGCCCTGGGCCAAAGGCAGGCGCCAAACCACTGCGCCACCCAGGGATCCCTGGATAAACTTGTTTTAGATGAAGAGTCAGAAGAGATACTGTTTATAAGAATACGAGTCATCTAAGTTCTTTAGTGCCTTTTCCTGTGTTATTTATTTATTTTTCTCCTATCCACCTAAATGTTGCCTTATTGATTTGTCAATGCCGCTTAATAGTAAGAATACCATCTTTTTTGCTTGCTACATAATTTGTGAATCTTTTTTTTCCAAGTTCATGAAAGCATCATTGTGCTTTCGTTGTCAACTCTCTTGTTTTGTGAAATAGAGAAGACAATGTTTATGTAGCCAGATATGTTTGGCATCTTATTTTAGTGTTTAGAAAGGACTTCATTCTAAAACGAGATCAAAATAATTACATTTTCTCCTGGCCTTCTTATGATTCTACATTTACTTCTTTAAGCCAACTGAAATTTATTGACCTTTGAAGCATTGCACCAGAAGCTAATCTTTTATTTCTAAGTGCATTTAAGTAATTCTTTCAGTTCTGATCATTAGATCATTAATAATTTTTGCTCATTATGTAGATTTTAGTCCACTAAGAATTCCAATTACTTCTAAGCAGACACTCTCTCTTGACTACTTAATTCTTAGAGATTTAGTTGTCTTTTGCTCGCTGAGAGAGAAGAACACATGGGACCCTGCACTTGGCTGATGTCAATCAGTTCTCATTCTTAGAACTTTGGAATCAGCTCTCAAAGACTGTCGTTAACTTATTTAATATTGGCCACCAAAGGAAAACCAGGTCAAAACTATAAAACTGAAGAAACCATTTTCCACATGAAGGAGTTGACCTGCAGAGTGAGAAATTAAATAATAATAAAAAATGCCTAAAAAGAAGTGCTGATGGTTTTATGTCTCAAGGAGAGAAAGTAAATCAGGGAAACTCGTTGATGTGGCCCCTGGTGGATATTCAGGATATTTGTCATTTATTGAGAGCAAGATAGGTGGTATCTACTAAGAGTTACCCTGTTGTCATTCCAATAAATTCTGCTTTTTCACTTAACATTGTAAATTATTTTCTTTGCAACCAAATAACCACTGGTTAAAACTCAATCAGTAAAAATTCAATCACTTGTGTATGTCTTGGATCTTTCTTCTCATTTATTACACTCTTGTTTGTTTTTACAGCAAATTCCCATTAGTTTATGCAGCAAAACTTCCTCATACATTTGAATAACAAGCAGAATAAGTCATCATATTTTTTTTTCCTTTCAATGAAAGTGTTGTTATAAATATATGTTTCTAGTTTCCCCTGTTCTAGTGGATATCTCCTATGTTTGTCTATTAGGAAGAACCTGAGTATTAATTCCTCTTGTGGTCAAATCAAAAGAAAATCTATTAAAATTCTGATTATATTTGAATTCAGTGTATAAAATAATTCAGTGATATTGCGTGGTTTACAATATTTAATTTTTCATACAAAAGAATAACATGTTTCTGTGTTAGATTTTAGTTTCATTGTGTAAGGATCCATGCATGCTTCATCAATGATTCAACAAATATTGATTGAGTTCCTGTGATATTCCAGACTTTGGTCAAGATAGTAGAGTCGTGAACAGGGTAAACACATTTCAAGTTCTAGAGAGTTGTTGTCTGGAGGGGGTGTGAAGGTATTAGAGACTCAATGAATGAGGTGACCTCAGAGAAGAAGATAGAAGCTAAATTATTCCAGCCATCATAGGTCAAGTTAAGGGTTTCAGTGTTAATGACAAGATTAATGACCCATTGATAGGCTTTAAGCTCAGAAGTGACAGGATCAACTTTGTATAACATAGATTCATGGACAATTTTTTGGTAGCTTTTTTTTTTTTGGTATTATTATTTCAAGTGGTTAGTGCTGATACATGGGAATCCTATTGATTTTGAAGGGTATGTGTGTCGTTTATTTGTAGTCATCACAACTCCTAAAAGTTTTTCAACTGCATAGTCTAGGGGGATAATAATGTACATACATATAATAACGTCTATAATTATAAGGTATGTAATAATAATACCACGTGTATATAATCACACAATATCTATTTTTTGCCTCATACATCAGTCAAGGTTCAGTTAGGAAAAAAAGGGTATTTCAAGAAGAAATATGTTTAATAAAAAGTATTAGAGGCTTATATAACCTTTGGAACTGCTGAAGGTTGACCAGGAAGAGGAAATTTAGATGTGCCCGGAGTCATGCAAATTGTCACAGTGATTGCAGCTTCTGTAAAACTAAATGACATGTTTCTCAGGAGAACTCCTTAGAGGAATAGTATGAGAAGTACCAACTATTGATCTCAGCTACCTTCTGGTAACAGAATTCTAACTTTGCTTTGGGGAGAAATTCTTGACCTACTCTGAATCTAAATATACTCCAAACCACAAGTCCTGTTTCTACAAGTAAGGATGTTATTATCCATGACTCACCCTAAAAAGTTATGCATTCTGCTGGCTACAGTGATTGGGTGAGATTTCCATATGTTATCAGGCCAGGACAATTAGACCCCTAGTGTAGATGTTGGCGGTGAATCATGTTCACGGAAGTTATTCGCTTAATAGAAAATAAATCTTAGACTGATGCCAGCTATCATTGTCACCACGTGAAAAAACTGCCCAAATAGAAAATCAACATAAAGGAAAACAATATAAAGTTGGCCAGAGTCAGATTTTAAAGATGTTTTTGAACAATTTTATTTCTGCAATGGCACTATTTTTTAAAGCTCCATTTCTCAATTATATTATCCAGTTTTGCTTAAGCCTATTGAATTGGATTTCTTCATCTCCACTGAAAGAATCCCAATTACTAAACCTATTAAATGCACTTTTATATTATATTTTTAAAAGCACTTGACATTCTATTATTTTAATTAGAGTTTCTGCAACTACCTTACACGTTTAGGATATATTTTGCTCTCCGGTAAAGTTTTATATGATGTTAAAACAATAATGTTACATAAATTTCAAAGTTCTCTAACTTTTCTCTCTTCTAAAAGTTTCTATACTTTGGGTTGTTTTAGTTAAAATAACTTTAATTTAATCCTCTTACCAGACAACTATTTAAAGGGAAATTCTTCAGCAATTTTTAAAAATATTTTATTTATTCATTCATGAGAGACACAGAGAGAGGTAGAGACACAAGCGGGAGAAGCAGTCTCCATGCAGTTAGCCCGATGTGGGACTTGATCCCAGGACCCCGGGATCACGCCCTGAGCCAAAGGCAGACGCTCAACCACTGAGCCACCCAGGGGCCCCTCCTAGTTTATATTTCTTACTGAAATTGTTTCTGAAATTCCTATTGATCTACAGAGGTTTTCAAATAGATTAGATTACTAACCGATCATTGAACATTCCTTGAGTTTGTTTTGGCTGTGTTTTTAATTTTACTGGATTGCAGATTTTAGGGATACTGCGGTTTTCCCCCATAATATTTAGTGTATTGTTTTATAGAAGGAGGGAGGATGTAGTCCGAACCCCTAGGGAACAACATTCCGTGAGAATGGTAGGGAAAATGTGTTTACTCTTTCTTACTTAGCTATTTCTCTTATTAGGAAAAAAAAATGGTGAAAGTTAAATCCTTGAAATGATCACATGATGGACAGGTGTCACATGGGAGAGACTGTTGCTAAGGTGTGATTCTGACACATGACAACGATCCACTGGAAGCTAATAGGGGCAGGTGGAAGGAAATGAGTGTTTTCACTCCCTTGTTAGCAGTATCTGGTCTGTCTCATTTTCTCCTTTATTTCAAGCCTCAGGCACTTTGTGACTCTAGCTGTTAATTTCTCTCTCTGTTATTTCCTTTCTCCTGACACCTCTCTTCTCGTTCTGTCACTACTACTGTACCAGTGTTTTAAGGCTGACTGGTGGCTTGAGTTAGTGAAAGTTTTTATTCTGTGGGCTTTCCATTCAAGATGATACGTGTGTAATGGTTGCTAGTCATCCAACGAATTAACTTTTTTTTTTAATTAACTTTTTTTTGTCTAAGATTTTTTTTAATAATAAATTTATTTTTATTGGTGTTCAATTTGCCAACATACAGAATAACACCCAGTGCTCATCCTGTCAAGTGCCCCCCTCAGTGCCCGTCACCCATTCACCCCCACCCGCCGCCCTCCTCCCCTTCCACCACCCCTAGTTCATTTCCCAGATTTAGGAGTCTTTATGTTCTGTCTCCCTTTCTGATATTTCCCACACACTTCTTCTCCCTTCCCTTATATTCCCTTTCACTATTATTTATATTCCCCAAATGAATGAGAACATATAATGTTTGTCCTTCTCCGATTGACTCATTTCACTCAGCATAATGCCAAGATAAGATTTTATTTATTTGAGAGAGAGTGAGCAAGAGAAAGAATGAGCAAGAGAGAGAGAGAGTGAGCGCATAAGACGGTGGAGGGGCAGAGGGAGAGGGACAAACAGGCTCCCCACTGAGCTGGGAGCCCCATATGAGGCTCAATCCCAGGACCCCAAGATCGTGACCTGAACCAAAGGCAGAAGCTTAACTGACTGAGCCACCCAGGTGTCCTGAATTAACTCATTTCTAAAAAAAAAAAAAAAAAAAAAGAGACAAGGTGTTGTTCCTGAATATGATACCAGGTGTGGCTTAAACCCACTATGGATAGGAATATAGATTTGGCATTGCATGGAACCAAGAATAAAGGCCAACAGGATATCACATAGACATCAAAGCCAAGATCAAGAGTTTGAGTGTCAATAGTTTTAACATAGTAGAGACTCATTAAACATCAAATTTCCATAGTTTCATAATCAAGTGCATTTTAGTGAACAACTAAGTACATTTTGATTATTTCTATTCCATTGAAAATATGCTTGTTCTTGATTTTTATCTATTTGAGGATTTATTCCATCTTCGCCTACAGAAAGGAATTTCAATTTCATACCTCACTGATAGACTTAATATTGACATGGCTCTAAATAACTTGATATATATAATTGTCAAAATTATGTCCCACTTAACTTTCTAATTTTCATATTTCATCAATAAATCTTAACTACTTCTGGAATGAAATACAAAAGTTCATAATTTCAATATGAAGTTAACCAAGTAAAATAATGACTAAGAAATCCTAGCCAATCAATAAAATGCATACATCACATATCTTATGTACCGCACAACCCAATTTCTAATTTTAGTTTTCTCAACATACAGCAAGTAATTATGGGTTTTGAAATATTACATCCAGGCTTTGTTAGATCTCAGAGCCAATTAAGTCCACCTAAGTTATTAGGAAATGCCAAGAGCTGCCTGGCATCTTGGCTTCCAGATTATTCTAATGGGATATCCGTACTTTTAATTTAAAATAAATTTTTAAAGAGAAAATAAGGACCTAATTGCTTATTATCAGAAAAAAAATTTAAAGTATAGGAAATTCAAAAACAGTATTTCTATATTTTTTCATTATAATGTCCAAGGTTTTATTCTCTTTAAATCCTCCTAACTCACACAAACACACATTCCTAGTACATGCTCAGCATAAGTCGTTCCGAAATCTGTTCTCGAGAATTTTAAAAGAATAATTGTATCACTTAAAAAGATGTTCTTGCTAATGTGCTTGCTCATTTCCTCCGTTTAACATTCTCTGAATTATCTTGTCAAATGTATTACATCATAAGTGCACATTATGACCTGTGACATACAGGGCTAATATTTGTGAAGGACAAAAATTTTTCATGTTAGTCTAATTACTTCTAGATTGGTGAATTTGAGACAATATAAATTTTTAAATAAGGTTAATCACCTTTAAGACTCCAAACATTTTTCTCATTTTTTGTTGGTGCCTAAAGCTTATATTCTCATATTTTATTGTAATCATACTTAAAAGGAAGAACCCACTAAATTTTCTTTCAAATTCCCTTATATGATCACAAACACCACTCATATATGACCTGAAACACTGGCAATTTGTGGAATGGGTATTCAAACATTGTAGGTAACAATTTCTTTTGTAAGTGTTGGCTAGTATGCTAAATGCCAAGAAACAAGCATCTACCTATATTATATATTTAACTTTTAAAATAGTGCATTTTAAATTTTACCTTATTAATAAATACCAGTACAATAAATTATGTGTCATAATGTAATGAAAAGTAACATGGCCTAAGTAATTTGCCATGTTTATAGGAATATAATATGTGAGAGTCTAAATTTTTTTTAAGATTTTATTTATTTATTCATGAGAGACACAGAGAGAGAGAGAGGCAGAGACACAGGCAGAGGGAGAAGCAGGCTCCACGCAGGGAGCCCAATGTGGGATTTGAACCTTGGTCTCCAGGATCAGGCCCTGGGGGCGCTAAACCACTGAGCTACCCAGGCTGCCCAGAGAGTCCAGAAATTTTAAAGGAGAATGAAAAACTACCTGTGTTAACTGTGTATATGTGAGTATTGTGTGCGCATTATAAATATACGCATTCATATGCATACATGTCATTATCAACAAAATAACATTCGCTCAGTTCATTACCTTCTCCTTCAAATCAATTCAAATTCTCACTTTTGTCTTCATATATCTCTTCTTTCACTTCTTCCATCTATTTCTATCTACAGAAATAATGCGATGCCATATTGAATTTATCCTGCTTTTCTGGCTTATTGGTGGAAAATCTTGCTTTGCTTCATCTTTAAACACATCACTAGGTTTCCAGCGATTAATTTGAAGATAAGTTGTGCAAACAAAAAGGGAATATTTTGCATGGAAGAGATGTCATTGTTAGCATCAGAAATGAGGTAGTAATTTCATAGCACACAGAGAATGCGTAGGAGTATGATATTTAAACTACTGCATTTTAAGTTTTATTGGAAACACATAGAAGAGAGTTTAAACAAAGAAGAGATTTCATGGGCTCTGTTGGGTGATTTGGGAATCCTATTGCCACTGAACCTCCCAAGAAGGGGCTGATTGACTGATCCTGACTATCAAGGGGAAAGTATGTTGTTCTCCCTTATTGAATGCAGAAAAGGAATATTTCTGGAACCCCTTGGATCTTCTGATGTCTTCTTAGAGTCTCAGGTCCTATTGTATATGCGAATGGAGGACTAGATAAACCTAAAATAGACATACTAAAAAGAACTCTGACCTTCAAAATTGAAGTTTTGGAACATTTCCTGAAGTCAAAAATCCTGAAAAGTTTAAGTAATGTCAAATAGCAAAATGAATATGGTTTGCAAAGATGAAGAGTTACATGATAAAGACCAATTCCGGTCTTGTAAACAGTGGCTAAGTTGAAGATAAGTGAATACTATCTGTTTCAGAAAAAAAGTAAACCTATATGCTTCACTTATAAATATGATATATTAAATAATACACATTCTTCCCATATATTTGCATCTATTATGTTATGTAAACTTTATCTAATTTCCCCTTATTTTATAAACATACATGGACATTTCCATGTTCATCTTTCTGAATTGATGTTCAGATTTCTGGATCTTAAAGCAGCAACGTGATCAAATTAGAATGCGAATGGATATTATGGAGAGTTAGAAACAGAACTGATGGGGTTTGGACCTTTTTTTGATGAGGGGTTAGCATGTTTTCATTAACATGAGGGAGACTTCACTGCATGAGACGGGATCACGTTGTTTTTCCTGTTGCCATTTTCACTTTTAAATATATGTAAACGTGGTATGGATTAACATTTAATAGTAAAGAGGCAGATTATCCTGTCTACCACGTTTGGGCAAAATTTTGCTTGTTAACTTCAGAAGCTCAGAAGCTGGAAAGCTAAAAACTATTACCTATACAGATGCTGTTACTCAGATTCTAGACAACATATGGTTTTGTCCCCTGGGTCAATCGACAGGAAAATTGCAAATGGTAGCAGAGAGATAGAGGAAGTGGTTGTGGCTAGGGCCAGGTTACAGGAGACAGAGGGCCTGTGGGACTAGAACCCATGGCGTCTGACTTAAACAGTTTGGGAGTGGCAGGAAGCAGGGAGAGAGGTGCCACTGGCTTCAATGACGGCATTTCCCGGGCCTCTGAATCATCACACTGGTAGTAGGGCCTTCCTACACTGGATCCTGGTTCACATAAATATTTTTAACCATATGTCAATAGGATTCAGAATTTATTCTCTATTTGTCAAGTAAAAAATATTAGTGTCATGGGACTAGACCAGTAACATTTATTTTATAAGTGATAAGAAATGTACTTGTTTTTTACTCTGAGTATATAGTACATATATACATCGTTCCCGCTTAATAAATATTTTCTCTGAGAAATCATGTTTTCAGGCATCTTTCTCTTTCCCTAATGTCTTAGATTTACATAATGCAACTTTTACTTAGAAATTAAAAACAGCTTATATTATTGCTTCCCCTTCAAGTAGTAATTGTAGCTTGCCATTAAATTTTAAGGACAACTGGGGCACCCGGGTGGCTCAGTGGTTGAGCGTCTGCCTTCAGCTCAGGGCGTGAACCCTGGTCCAGGGACCTAGTCCTGCATAGGGCTCCCTGCAAGGAGCCTGCTTCTCCCTCTGCCTATGTCTCTGTCTCTCTCGTGAATGAATCAATGAAATCTTTTAAAAGAAGAATTTTTTAAGGACAACTAACTACATCTTCATAAACAATCCAATTTCAGCATTTGTGAGTTCACTACACTCTAATATCAATATATGGCTAATTTTACTTCAAGGTGTGGAAATATATATCCTAAGGAATATTTCATGATATTTTCATTATGTAATTGTCTAAATTATGTTCGGTATTCATGAACATGAAATTCTGAATTGTATATCCACCCATGTATCATTTTATTAAATATTATAAAGTATTTTAAATCACGTGACAATGTTCCAGACAACAACAATATCTCAGCTTTTGCTGGTGTGAAGATTATAAAACACGCTTCGTTTCCTTAAGATTTCTTCAAACTCAATTCAAGATTCTAATGTCAAGCCTAACATGAGATACTGTAGCAGCCTACTCAAGCTGTTCAGTGAATTTGGAGTTGCCTTTAGCGATGGCATATCTCTTGTGGGCTGATTGGCTGTCCTACCTGTCATTTCCACGGATGCCATTTCTTTTTTATACCTTGCACTTCTGAAAATGTCATATATTTTGTTTCGGAGAAAAGGGATATTTTTATCCTTTTCAAATTTCAACACGTTAGTGTAATTTCAAAAGATCTATCCTAGAGCCATAAACTATAGAGTTCTCAATGTTTGATAGTCATTGAAAATACATTCCTAAAAAAAAAAAAAAAAAGAAAATACATCCCTCTGTATTTTTAAATACTTATGTAGTTGCTCATAATTTTGCAGGCCACAGTAGTATTTCAGCTTGGTCTGTACCTCTACATATATACTAGTACATTCATGTTAAAAATGCTTTGGTTCAGGAAAGAGCACTTGAAGCATTTCCATGTATCCTTTTGAGACATTTCTTCTGACAGACTAGGTGAGCCAGTCTTTCACGATGTTCAGCATGGTGTGACATGCAGGGAATTTGGATTCTTTGAATACTACTTCATAATGGGAGCTTTCAACATTTAGAGCAAGAGATGGTTTCAAAAACTATATGACAAGATGCCTTTGTGATGGCTTTCCATCTTTTTAAAGTACGTCTTCCCAAAACTACCCAAAACAAATCACATCGATAATGGGTTTAGAACTTAAATATAAGTTTGTTGTTGCTCTTTTGGGATACAGGATATAAGTAATCCATAGGCGTGTGTTTGTAAGAGTACACAGTACACGTTTCTTGGTACACGCATAGTTTGATGTGCTTTGTTAACAAAACTGTTTCTTGAAGAGGAAATAAAATCAGCTGTTATTAATTTCTAAATAAAAGTCACATTTGTGGAAATGTAAGATCTTAGAAAAGGGGGAAGATGCCTGAAAACATAACTTAGCACAGAAAATATTAATTAAATGCCAACCTTGTGCCAAAATAACATCACGAAGAAAATGGGATTTTAAAGTGAGAAGAAGGTAAGTACATAGCTGGCGGCTGCAGTTTACTTCATGATGGGTTATGACCTGGAGTTTGAGGTCAAGTTCGGCATCTGCAATGGAGTACCTGCCTGACCTTGGGCAAATATTTTTATTCTCTATGATGGAGCTTTTCATTTCCATATGGTCATTTGACATTTCTAACCCCATAGAATTCATGTAAATAAAAAAATGAGAGCATGTCAGACACTGCTCAACACCCCATGCATACTGAGTACTCATATTTACTTACTTTTCCACGAGGAATAATTTTGGGACCACAGACTGCTAAGTGATGAGGCAGTCTTAACATTTTGATGTATTTTAATGGAAAGCAAGTAGATCCTCTTACAAAATTATCAAAGGACTTCAAAGTTATATTTACTTTATTTACACAGCACAACTAAATATATACGGAGCTATAAACTGAAGGTACCTATGTTTTGTTTTTTCAAAACTTTCTGCATATTAGGATTCTGTAGAAACCTAACATTCTAAAATCTGCCTTATTTTTTTTCTGTGATGTCTATTTTTTTTAAAGATTTTATTTATTTATTCATGAGAGATACAGAGACAGAGAGAGGCAGAGACACAGGCAGAGGGAGAAGCAAGCTCCACGCAGGGATCCCGATGCAGGACTTGATCCTGGGACTCCAGGATCATACCCTGGGCCGAAGGCAGGCGCTAAACCATTGAGCCACCCAGGGATCCCCATTCTGTGATGTTTAGGTATGTTCTATGGTTTACTCTCAGTCTAAAAAGGTATTAGTAAACACCTAAAATTTAGTAATTTAGTAAATTAGTAAATTTAGTAAACATCTGAAATTTTCATCATTCTTCATGTATTGATTTCTTGATGTTCTTTCAATATCCCAATTGATATTTTTGCCAAGAAAGCAGGAAGATAATATAATGATATGATAAGTAGCAATTCTTATACCTGAAAATTTCAGGCAAAGGGACTTTGCAATAAAGTATGGTTCTTTATTTAAATATTGGACTTTAGTTGCCATAATACCCACCAATTTCCCTATTCTTTCTAAATTCTACTGAGTTAATCATGTATTTATTAATTTTATGTAATAATTTTATGTAATACAGTTGTTTATGTCCTATTTTTGTCTTATTCTAAATTAGATTTCTTTCATTTCAGAAAAGCCTGAGCATGTTTACCTAATAGTTTTGATAAACAAATATTTGTATACTCTGTGAGTCATACATCACATCCCTTTGGGGCATAGTCTCATAAGTCATATTAAACAGTAGCTTTAAATATTGCCTAAATAAAAATATAATAAAATTATATATATACATATATATATTACAATGTATACTGCATTATACATTTCAAAAACCATTATAAGTGATTAATTGATTATAGGGCACAATAGCTTCGATGTCACCTTGACTTTCTGTAGGAAAGGTAATTGAAAATTGACTAAATATAGACAACTTTAGCATACAAAATTAGCAGTGATTTTAGTTGTCTAATTATTGTCATCTAAAGTAACATGTTTTGCCATTAAGCTATTTCATATTTCTCTAATCTTTCCTAGAAAAACTGCGAAAAGTTCATAAAGAGTACAAAAATCAGAAATGTACATGAAAAATATAGCTTTTTTGTATCTTGACATCTTAAATGTTATGTACATGAAATATCATTTATAAAGTTCCCTTTTAGGTTTATTTTGGAATAAAAGTCACATTTTGTCTTCAGACTTGACAGGAAAGGTTGTTCTTAGCACATTTCTGTGTAAATAAATGGCATAATCAGGTAAAATTCATAAGCTATATTTATATAAGATGTTTCAAGTACTTGCAGTTATACAAATAATAACACTAATAATATTGGAATACAAAAAGAATATTAAACAGAATTTAAAGCACATTAAATATTTCAATTCTTCATTTTGTTCTTAGCAATATCATCAATAATATTTTCAGTAATATTTTCATAGCTCATATCTGCCTTGGTGAGTCTTATATCCACTGCTGAGCATTATTTAGTTAGAGGACTAAACTTTGAAAAGAAGAGATGTATAGTGATAGTTCCTAAGAATATAAGGCAGAAGTTGATGAAAGAAAGTTGAAGTACACTTCAGTAGACAATCAAGACTTAAAAATGGAACTGCCCTGTCATGTACTCATGATAATTCTTCAATATCAGGTATTGAATATGAAATATAATGGATTGCATTTTGTTTTGTTTTTCATTGGATTTTCTTTTTTTAAGATTTTATTTACTTATTCATGAGAGACCCAGAGAGAGAGGTAGAGACACAGGCAGAGGGAGAACCAGGCTCCCTGCGGGGATCCTGATGTGGGACTCGATCCCAGGACCCCGGGGTCATGCCCTGAGCCGAAGGCAGATGCTCAACCACTGATCCATTCAGGAGCCCCTTCATTGGATTTTTCTATTGTAAAAATAAATGAATGCCACCCAAATGAGAACAAACAAAGCCTATTCGTTCAGAGTTTGCTAGGGCCAGAAATCAGCTACCATCATCTACTTTGGGCAGAGACTCAAAGGTAGGCAAGAGAGTTTGAGAGGCTTAGAATGAAAAAAAAAAACAAAAAAACAAACAAACAAAAAACATGGGGAAGGGCTTCAAGGCTGCTCTGAAAGGCAGGTGTTGAAATAGGATACTGAAGTGGCACTAACTAGAGGTAGGATACCTGATAGGATCAGTTTGGGAAGAGACGTGGCCCTCTCTGGTTGGCCCTGAGGTAGAAGCTGGAGAAAAAATTGGGGAGTGGGGCAGTCATAGGTCAGGTCCTGACTGTTCCAAGGCAGCTGCTGCAGACTGAGGCATAGCTTCCTAGGTTGGTGGCTGCCCAGGCTGGAGGTCAAAGTCCTACTGTTATACTCCCTTTAGTGACTATCCATTTGCATGTTCACTTTTGCATATCACAACTGATAGGAAACTAGTTATACTACTCTTTTGCCCAAATAGAATTGTTTCTTAAAAAATAGGTGATTCTAATTAATTCCCACCTTGAAGAGAAGAGATAACAAAATGAAGACAAAACAAAATCATAACACAAAAGTTAAAATACTGCCAACTGAGTGCACACATTAGAAGTATAAAAGGAGAAGTCGTAACCAGAAAGGGAGTCAGAAAATTCATAGAATCAGCGATCACCACAGGGGGTATTCCAAGTGTTAAGAAAATTTAAGTCAAAAAGGGTCATCCTAAGACACAAGAGTTCAGGAGGCTGCTTTATATCATTTTTCAGAAATCCAGTTTCAAGATGACACTGTACTTTTTTCTATACCATTCTTCCTTAAAATTGTCTTTAAAAACTATAAAAATGTTGAAAAACGGAGGATAAAATAATCAATTATCAATGCAAAAGGAAAGTGGCCATAATTTAAATTATACCATTGAAGCATCCCTGTCAAATATCAAGTCCTTGTCAACCCTGGGAAGAAACCTAAGTTTCCAGATTTCTCTCCTCAAATAAACCATGGTTTATACTCTGGATGGCCTTTCTCTGGCCAGAGTATTTAGAGCAATGCAGTCCAGGAGCATGTCTGGACCTGGAGGAGTGAGAATGTCTCCACAGAAAACTGAATCATCACCAGGGAATGGTAGACACAAGGACCAGAAGGACAAACAGAATGCCAGGCCATTTTAATCAATGGACAGCCCCCATCTTGCCCAATGGAGCCTGTGGTCAGGGGGTGAGGGGCTTAGATAAGGGACAGTGCATCATGACAGCTTTTTTTTTTTTTTTTTTCTGTGAAAGCTTCCCAGAATTAAAGGTTCTAATAGCTAACACCCCACACTTGACTGCAGATCAATATGAGGAAATGTGAAAGTAGGACAAGGGTGTACATATCACAGGCCGAAACTTCATGAACATAACATTGTCATTTTCTTCATTCCTCTGTAACTTCACAAAATGTGACTTTGGTATTCACCATTTTCCCTGCACAATGTGAATATGTAGCCACTCAAGAATTCAGGCAACTAAATCTCTCCCAGTTTGAAAGTCTCTTTGTGGGAATTCCTCAGTCAAAATCAGGGTTCTCTCCCACTCTCCTCTTCCCTCCCCTCCCATACCCGGGAGATGATTTAACACCCGTTTATATTGTACACATTTCAATTTCTTTTGACTGTATTGACACATCTCTTGAGGCAACAAACATTATGGGTTCAGTGGAGTAGGAGGCAGGAGCAACAACACCACAATGCTTAGGGAACACCTGGGTCCAGATCATCCCCAGGACTGGAACTGAAAGAATGTGATAGGGTTGCAATAATGGAGCCTATTCACCAACAAATCTCAACTGAGGTTAAAGACTCCACCTGTTCATTTTCCTCACTTCGATCCCAGATTGTACATGTTCAAACAGAAGAACCTTCTTCTCCTGACACCTACCCGCAGAGACAGGATGACGGGAAAAATTATCCAGGAAAAAGAGCGTTTATACCAACTGCTCACCACAGTGGTCACAAAGTTACTATTGATACATACAATTTCTCCTTAATGAAAGAGATCTCAACAAAGATAAACGTGCCTAAATAAAGACTATGAGACAGATGAAAACAATTGAGCTTGTAGGACCTAGAAAATATGTAAACTTATGGAAATATAGAAGAAAAGCATATTGGATACGATTGTCACTATGTGATTACAAATGCATCAGAAACATTTAGGAAGAGTGGGACACTTGAGCAGGGAACTTGAAAAAGTCACAAAATAAAAATTTATAAAATGGGAAGGACAAGAAATGAAATCAATGCTAGAGAAAATGATAAATATGACCAAGAAAGAAGATGCAAATGTGCACATTTTAAGACAAACATAACTGAGACAGAAAAATATAAGATTAAAAATTAAAGGGAATTATTCTAAAATAGATCTGTATCTGAAGATTAAAATAACACGTTATACTAAGACGACTTAATGTAGAATAATTAACACCAAGAATTTTCCTTATGATATTAGTGAATATCAAGATGAAGAAGGAATGCCAAGTCACTGGGAAGAAAAAATAAATTGGTGAAAAAAGTGGAAACAGTTCATCTGCAGGTTTTTACAATGAAAAACCTTATGCTAAAAGACAATGCTGCAATGTTCATACATTTTTTTGTTTGTGTTTATTTTTATTTATTTTTGTTGAGGTATTATGGACAAATAACCACAATGTTTTTGTATAGAGCATATGACTCCAAAATTTTATATCTAACCATATTGTCTCTTTTTCTTTTTTTTTTTTTGTAGTGATACTTTTTTTCTTTTTTTAAAAAATATTTATTTATTTATTTGAGAGAGAGAGCTAGTGAGAGAATAGTAGGGAGGGTCAGAGGGAGAGGGAGAGAGTCTTAGCAGACTCCATGCTGAGGATAGCCCGATGCAGGGCCGGATCCCAGAACCCTGAGATCATGACCTGAGCCAAAACTTAGAGTCTGATGCTTAACCAACTGTTCCCATCAGGTGTCCCTTTTGTCTTTGATTCTAGTCTAGTTAAAATACCATGATATATTAGTTTCAAGTTTGAAATTTGGTGGTTCAACAAGTCTATACATTACTAAGTGCTCATCAGGATAAGTGTACTCTTAACCTCCTCACCTATATCACCCATCCCCCCAACTTCCTCCCCTCCAGTAACCATCAGTTTGTTTGCTATAGTTAAGAGTTTGTGGTTTTTTTGTCTCCTTTCCTTAATTTGTCCATATCTTTTGTTTTTTAAATTTCACATGAGTGAAGTCATATGGCATTTGTCTTTCTCTCTGACTTATTTCACTTAACATTTTACCTTCGAGATCTATCTAGATTTCATCCTTGAAATGTCTGAGTAATATTCCAGTGTGTGTATGTGTGTGTGTGTATGTGTGTGTGTGTGTACATCTTTATCCATTCATCAATTGACGGACATTTGGTTTCCTTCCATAAATTGGCTGCTGTAAATAATGCTGCAACAAGCATGGGGTGGATATATCTCTTCAAATTAACGTTTTCATTTTCTTTGAGTAAATACTCAGGAGTAGAATTATTGGATCATATGGTAATTCTAGTCTAATCTTTTGAGGAACCTCCATACTGTTTTCTGCAGGGCTTGTACCAGTTTGTATTCCCACCAACAGTGCATTAGGGTTCTTTTTTCTCCACATCTTCACCAACATTCCTAGTTTGTTGTGTTTTTGATTCAGCCATTCTGATAGGTCTAAGGTGATATCTCATTGTGGTTTTGCAATTTCCTGATGATTAGTGCTGTTGAGTATATATTCATGTGTCTGTGGCCATCAGTATGTCTTCTTTGGAGAAATGTCTGTTCATGTCTTTTACCCTTTCTTAATTGGATTAATTGGGTTTTGGTTTGGTTTTGGCATAACCCTATTGTCTTTCTAAAACATGAAACAAATGAATAGATGAAATACTCATGGCATCTTTTTTAGGAGAAAAACACAAAGAACTCCAGAATCCAGAATAATGGTGGTAAATAGTCAATCTTTTCAAGTATACAAATGAAGAAAATCTGTAATAGGGGATTAATTATAAACATGCTCCTAGCATACTTGTGAGACAGTGTGTACTTCAATTCATTAATTTAATAAAGGTTAATTAGTACCTACAACAATAAAGATACTATTCTCCAGGGAATAAATTTGACATCACTGATGTTAGGTAGCTTTCACTCTTTTGTGGGTACAGTGGAGATGGGAGGGCTGATAAAAAATAATGAAGACGGAAAATATTCTGGTATGTCGGAAATGACAAGTTCCATAGGACAAAATAAAGAGGAAAATGAAGAAAGGGGGTTGCAGGAGGTGGTGGTGATAAGGGGGAGCTAAGACATTTTTCTGAATGACCTCAGGAGAAGGTCACAGATGAACAAAGATATTAATGAGAATGAAGAGCATAAACCATTCAGAAATTTGGAAGAAAAGTTCACGGCGAAGGGACCAGCCAAAGCAAAAGCAAGGGCTCATGTTTGAGTTCAAGGCATACAGACCAGCAAGACTCACATGGAGTAACCTGGAGAGAATAAGTGAAGGAGGGCTCAGGGAGGTGGCAATGACCTGGGGTATTGACCCTTACAAGCATTCCATTGTGACAGCTTTGACTTTATCTCATCTTTCTTGACAGGGAATCAGTCAATAATGAGCAAATTTAAAATAGTAGAAAGCTAGAAAGACTGCTTTTGTTCTTGATTTTTCACACACCACTACCTCCCCAGTGAAGGTGGATGTTTTAAGAAATAATATTTAAAATGTGAAAGAAAAAGCCCCTCATGAGGAACAGTCTGAAGATATTTTATTTAAACAAAGGGAACTTTTCTTATTTCCATACTGTGTAGATTAATACCAGCTTTACACTACTATAACTTGATAGAATTGTCGAGACCATAAACTATTTTTTATGCCAGTTGTAGTGACTCTCTCTGTTGTATATGTTCATGATAAAATGTGTTTTCCAGCATCTAAGTTACTCTCCTCCTCATACAGGGAAGATAAATAACTGTATGAAGTAAAAATTTCCTATCTGTCTGAGGTCCCTTTCACATCTACTCCCATTCATTTCCTTCATTTCCCTAATCTTGGGGAATTTTGGAGATTATTTGACCATAATGCAATATACAGGAATATAAATACTTATTTTTTGAAGGTTTTATTTATATATTCACGAGAGACACAGAGACAGAGAGGCAGAGACACAAGCAGAGGGAGAAGGAGGATCCCTGTGGGAAGCCTGATGCAGGACTCGATCCCAGGACCCTTGGATCACGACCTTTCTGAGAAGGCAGATGCTCAACCACTGAGCCACCTAGGTACTCGCTTATTTTTTTTAAAAATTCATGTTTAACTTTGATCAATTGATGACTCAAAAGATTAGAGTAATACTAGCCTTAAATTAACTCTGATTTTTTTTCTAATTTTATCACCATGCAAATGTTATCACAATATTTTACTTAATAGAAAATTTTTATTTAACTTTTTGTGATTGATATTTTTAAATTATTCCACTTCTATGGTTAGTTAACATTATTCCAACAGGTTATTACAAAAATATCAAATTAGGCTTAATGGACTAAATTTGCAATAATGGATATCTTCTGAAATGTTAATAGTGTGAATATCATAAGTGCTATGCTGAAATTGAATTTCTCGATCTTTAGTCAACCTTAAGACTTTGAACCAACATTTAATCAAGTTTGTAAAAAGTTCAGATACCTGGAGACTTTCAAAATAAGAAAATGATAAAAACAATGGTCACTAAGCATAGTTTTAAATTAAATTTTCCTTTCCTATTTTCATGTATAAAATGGATACAACTTATCAGAAGGTATAAATGTTTTTAAATGTGTGGATCCTTAGGGCTTTTGACCTGCACACGGGTTCAGTTCCTGGGCATAATTACATACTCCAGCTTCCTGATTTAGAAATGCATTTCAAACTGCTCAACGTCTTTCTGTCTGCTTGCTTCAAGAAACGACAGCTCGTCACAGGCACATTTGTGAACAAACTAGACACTATATGCATACAGATGAATAGCTGCTCATTAGGACTTGTTTTGAGGCCCCGGCCTCACAATTCTCACCAGTCAGTTATTGTGTTCTAACATCTTCCCAATCCCAATCTATTCCTCACCTGAAACATTCACACTGGACTTCTGCAGACCCTGAAACTCTATCCTGCCTCCGTGCCTCATCTTGAGACACTACTCCGACAAGCACAGTAGTATTCTTTCTTACTGTTACCGATCTAATATACTCAGCTTTGCATGATCAATTTTTATAGTCAGCTTCTAAATGCCAATAGTCAACAAATGCAATGACAATTTGTTAAGTGAATGCATGAATGGTGTCTTACGCACATGGCGAATGAATAAATACTTGGATGTATGGAGAAACTTGAGGAGAGAAATAATATGTTTGCCCCTCATGTCACTCTTCAAAGGATATAGAGTTTTAATTGTCAAAGCCAGCTAGATTAGATATGTATTTTCTAGACTTACACTGACTTAACACCCAAATGAGAGAGTGCACTTTTTATAAGAAATTTTGAAAAATGACCCCTGTGACTTTGTTATGCAGAAAACCAACATTTTAATATCAAAGGCTGGAGAAATGCCTGTGAGTATTCTTTTCTACAGTACTATCCTCCCAGAATTAAAATGCTGATGATATTTTCCAGAACACCACATTCAAGCAACTTTTTTTCTGTTTGTTCACTTACAGTTTGGGGATCACTATCCCTATTGATCTGCTTTGGCTTTTTAGAAATGTGGGAGCGTCTATCAAGTAGGTTATGATACGTGTTTTAGAAAGCAGAGTGTTTTTGATGCCCATGTGTTAGTGCTTGATGAACAAAGGCCCAACTACCTCACTTGTACATTCTCCTAACAAATACCGAGTTTCAGGGAAACAAACTCTAATCTCTAATGCATCGAGTATCCTTGACTATGACAGTAATTGTGGAAGTGAATGGACCAGGGGCAGCGGGGAAAATGGGCAACTCGTCTGTCCTCTCAATCACCTTGAACTCAGGGAAAACTATAATGGCCTGCATCTGATCTAGAACATAAACTTGTGATTCATTATCAACTCGGAGGCTTTGGTAAATTGTAAACATGTGCCTTCAGAAGGCACACCGTGAATACACCTAAAGCTCCATTAGGCAAATATTTTATCACAGGAAAAATGACCATACAGAGACAACTGCCATCGAGTGGGCAATCCTACTGGTGGACAAAAGTGTCTGAATGCTGGTACAGGGAAGGCTGTAAGAGGAAATTTTTTTTTTATTTTTATTTATTTATGATAGTCACAGACAGAGAGAGAGAGAGGCAGAGACACAGGCAGAGGGAGAAGCAGGCTCCATGCACCGGGAGCCTGATGTGGGATTCGATCCCGGGTCTCCAGGATCGCGCCCTGGGCCAAAGGCAGGCGCCAAACCGCTGCGCCACCCAGGGATCCCCTGTAAGAGGAAATTTGGACCCCAGACCCCAATGGCATCCATGTGGTAAGTGCTGAAAACATAAACCCAAATTATCATTATGGAGTTGAATTAGGCATAATGTAAATATTCATGTTTCTATGACAAAGTAATACTTGATATTTAATCAGGTCAATTCAGATGAAGATGGAATGGGTGAAACCAGTGATGGGGACTAAGGAGTGCACTTGTGATGAGCACTGGGTGCTGACTGGAAGCATTGAATCACTATTCTGCACACCTGAAACTAATATTACACTATATGTTAACTAACTCAAATTTGCATAAAAACCTAAATAGTTCATCCTTTAAGGTTTTAATTTAAAAAGAATGCTCTTGTCCACATTTAATATCAGTAAACCCAAATGGTCCTCGAGTAACAACCCAACAAGGAGGACACTTTTGCAAAGGCTTTGTGCAGTTTTATTCACTTTTTCCAAATGTGAGTATGACATTATGGAGAAAAGTAAAATGTCAACTCTGCCAATAACTAGATAAGGGATCTTGAGTTATATCTCTAATCAGTTTCTTTATATTTTAGCTAGGAATTAAATATGACTTCAAAATATTCTCCTGTACTACAAACATGTAAAATTATTAAATATAATAACTATGGAAGCATTAGAAGCAAATAGTCATATGTATTCATACTGCCTGTGATATTAATGGAAAATGATGACACTGTACAGACACTGCCTTTGTGGTATATAGCTAAATAACTATTTCTATAATTTATCAAGTGTAACCAAAACTTAAAACCTTAAGGATTTATATGGATATAAAAACCTTTAAAGATTGAATAGGAGTAGCCTAATAGTACCTGTTCCTATTTTGGGAGGATTAAAGAAAACTCAAGTTGAATATTTCTTGAGTTAGTCAATCCGCTATGAGGTTGAATTTTCTTTAAAAAAATGTATGTGGAGCACCTGGGCGGCTCAGTGGTTGATTGTCTGCCTTTGGCTCAGGTCATGATCCTCGGATCCTGGGATCGAGTCCCCCATCGGGCTCCCTGCAGGGAGCCTGCTTCTCTCTCTGCCTGTGTCTCTGCCTCTCGCTCTCTGTGTCTCTCACAAATAAATAAAATCTTTTGAAAAATGTATCTTTATACTCACACATGCATGTCTTACTATTTCAAAGAACAACAACAAAAAGGAAATTAAACTGTAGCATTAAATAACAAATAATATTTGCCATTAATCAGAAAGCCAAATAAACTTGATAGAGAAAAAAAGAAAACAAAGGGTGTGTAATTTAGGAACTTTCTGACATCGTTGCTCAGAAATGTCCCTGTCAAGTTATCCCAAATATTACTAAATTTACCTTTAGGTTAGACTACTTATCTGGAAAAAGACAGAATGTATAAAGAATGAAGAATTGTAAGTCAGTCGGAGAAGGACAAACATTTTATGTTCTCATTCATTTGGGGAATATAAATAATAGTGAAAGGGAATATAAGGGAAGGGGGAAGAAATGTGTGGGAAATATCAGAAAGGGAGACAGAACATAAAGACTGCTAACTCTGGGAAACGAACTAGGGGTGGTAGAAGGGGAGGAGGGCGGGGGGTGGGAGTGAATGGGTGACGGGCACTGGGGGTTATTCTGTATGTTAGTAAATTGAACACCAATAAAAAATAAATTAAAAAAAAAAGAATTGCTTGATATAGGTCACATAATCCTTCTATGAACTATGCCTAGGATGACTAGTTTCATTGTTTAGTGGATTATTATTTATTTTTTTTTCTAAAACAAGAAGATGGATGTTTCAGGTGAATATGCATGACAAACTGCAGGTGGGAAAGAAAAGTCTAACACATAGACAAGGTCAAGGTTTATTAGCAACAACTGACACTACCTCAAAGTTTTAATTCTTATTTACCCGTAGATAATGCCCAAAGAAAACCCAGTGCTGCCGAGGATGATTGAGCTAGAGTCATTGTCCATGTTTTTCTTCAATAAGTTAGTTGTAATGGGCAGGTTAATGAAATGGGACAAGAAATAATCAGCTGGGGAAAATCCATATAAATTCTTGCTTCTTATGGATAGCTTTTTCTTTTCCCCAAGCATGGATGAGCCTGTTTTGTAAATTTGCATTCTTTTAAGTACTAACCCAAAATAACAAATAACTGTGACATTTTTGAATTTCAGTGATGAATACGGCCATGACTTTGTGGGACAAACAAGGTATATGCAAAGAGATCCTTGAAAAAAATCTTGAGAAAGAACCAAAGCAGTTCTGTGGAACAGGTTTCACTATCTACATGAAAGAAATAGGAGATTCAGTCAGGGTTAGTACATATATAAACTGGAATTGGGCATTTTGATGGGTTGACATTTTTCCATGACAGGTTCAGAACCTTAAGTGTTTCTAGAAATGTCAGAGTGGAGCTTAATAGGCACCTCAATGAAAACATTAACTACACAATTAAACTTAATGAGAATAAATTCTCCTTTTATGAGAAAAAGGTCAACGCTAGCCTGATCTTAGAAACAAAAAAAAAAAAGGAATTCAGAGACACACAATGAAAGCCAATTAGAGAACTAAAGTTAATGTAGATCTGTAAAAGGAGAGGCTTTTTATCAGCTTTCTCAGTTATTATTTTCATATTAATTTAAATTTGAGTTACAAAGAAGTAGAGTTTAATAATATCTATAATCTCATAGATAAGCCACATGAACTCAAAGGAACTTCAGGATTCTAAACATGTAATAACCTAGATCTTCGTGTCATGTTTTCATATTTTTCTCACCAATGACACAATGACATTTAAAAGACCTTCTTCATATTGGGCAGCCTGGGTGGTTCAGTGATTTAGTGCTGCCTTCAGCCCAGGGCCTGATCCTGGAGACCCTGGATTGAGTCCCACGTCAGGCTCCCTGCATGGAGCCTGCTTCTCCCTCTGCCTGTGCCTCTGTCTCTCTCTCTCTCTGTGTCTCTCATGAATAAATAAATAAAATCTTAAAAAAATCCTTCGTATTATATATAAATGAAAACCAAGTCCAAAACTAATTGGTTTAGACATATATATTTCAATGTTTGTTTCATTATTCATTGACCTTCAAACTAATAATAAGGGCTCACATGTATTGAGCTCCAAATATGTGATAAATTCTGAATCCTTACATTAACATTATTGGATTATACTGTGATTCTTTCTTTCTTTTTTTTTTTTTTTTTTTGAGAAAGCACTATCAAAATACCAAGAGGGAGAAAGCACACACAGAGAGAGGGAGAAGCTGACTTTCTGTTAAGCAGAGAGCTTGACTTGATGTGCATGGGGCTCGGCCCCAGGACTGCAAGATCATGACCTGAGCCAAAGGCAGACACTTAACTGACTGAGCCATCCAGACACCTCTCATTATTTCATTTTATACCCAAGAGATGCCCTAACTCAAAATATTGGTTCCCTCAGGCAGCAAGAAGCAAACATTAGATTACATGTCTTTTTTGGAAGCATTATAAAAAGTTTCAGCTGGAGCACCTGGGTGGATTAGGGGTTGAGCATCTGCCTTTGGCTCAGGTCATGGTCCCAGGGTCCTGTGTTCTAGTCCCACATCGGGGTCCCCACAGGGAGCCTGCTTCTCCCTCTGCCTATGTCTCTGCCTTTCTCTCTGTATCTCTCATGAATAAATAAAATCTTTAAAAAATCAATCAATCAAATAAAGTTTCATCTTTCAATTTCTTGTTTATTTCTGTGGTTTTTAATTCATTATAAATTGGCCATATGAAATTTACATGGATATAATGTTTAAGTCATATTTAATAAAATCATATGTGACTGTGTTTGTGTATAATACAAGTTGAGTAACAGCTAAGAGTGACTTTGTAATAAATAAATGAAATTATACAGATATTCTGAATATTTACATAGACTAATAGTTTTGGAAAAAGCTGCATTAAATCAGAAAGTTTTTTCTCACATATAGCTTACAATCTAGAAATATATAAACAATATTACTAATACACAGCATAATGTGAGACTGATTATTCTGAAACTAATTTTTTAAAGCACAATTAAGCTTTAGTAGAAATAAAACTCAAAATAATTTTAGGAGAAGCAAGAAACTTAATGGTAAGATGAATAGTTAAATTGAATTTAAAAGTTGGAGATTTTGATGACACAAATGGAAATCTATCCCATGCTCATAGATTTGAAGAATCAATATTGTTAAATTTCGTCACTACCCAAAATAATCTCCAATTTCACATAGTTACTATCAAAATACCAACAACATTTTTCACAGAACTACAACAAGTAATAACAAAATTGTTATGGAACCACAAAAGGCCCCCAAATACCGAAGGGAAACTTGAGAAAGAACAAAGCTAGAGGTATCACAATAACAGATTCCAAGATATTGTACAAAGCAGTAGTAATTTAAACTGTAAAACTGGAACACAAATAGACAGATACATCAATGGAATGGAATAGAAAGCCCCAAAACAAACCTTTGCTTTTATGGTCAATTAATCTATGACACAAGAAGCAAAAATATGCAATGAAGAAAAGAAAGTCTCTTCCACAAATGGTATTGGGAAAACTGGATAGCTCCATGCAAGAGAATGAACCAGACCATTTTCCTACACCATACACAAAAATCAACTCAAAATGGATTAAGACCTAAGAATGAGATATGAAACCATAAAAATCCTATGGGAAAACAGGCAGTATTATTCTTTTTTTTTTACTTTAGCTGTAGAAACATTTTTCTACATATTTCTCCTTAGGCAAGAAAAGCAAAGCAAATCCAACTACTGGTATTAAACCAAAATAAAACGTTTTGGTAAAGTGAAGGAAACCATCAACAAAAGAAAAGGACAACCTACTGAATGGAAGATGATATTTGCAAGAATCCTACATGATAAGGAGTGAATATCTAAATTATATAAAGAATTTATACAACCCAAGACCAAAAACACCAAGTAATTGAATTACTAAAAGGGTAGAAGACTTAAATCAACATTAAAAAAAAAATACAGAGAGCCAACAGACCCATAAAAAGATGCTCACTATCACTAATCATGCAGGAATTGCAAATTCCTACCACAATGAGTTATCACTAAATGTGTCAGAATGGCTAAAATTAAAAATAGAATAACAAATGTTGGGTGACAATGTGGGGGAAAAAAGGAATGCTCATACACTGTTAATGGGAATGCAAATTGGTGCAGGCACTGTGTGAAAACAGTATGGAGGTTCCTCAAAAAATTAAAAGTAGAAGTAATATGTGGTCCAGTAATCCATAATAGTTATTTACAAAAAAAAAAAAATTAATTCAAGACATTTTTGCATCCCTTTGTTCGTCTCAGTATTATTTACAATAGCCAAGATACAGAAGCAGCCCAAACATCCTTCAAGGAATGAATGAATAAAGATTTGGTATATAAATACAATGGAATATTACTCAGCCATAAAAAAGAAATGAGATCTTGTTATTTGTAAACAATATATGGATGGAGCTGGAGGGCATAATACTAAATGTAATAAATCAGAGAAAGATAAATACCATCTGATTTCACTTAAATGTGGAATTTAAGAAATAAAGGAAACAAAAAAAAGAGACCAGTGAAAAACAAAAACAGACTCAAAAAAAAAAAAAAAAAAAGGAAAAGAAAAAGAAAACAGACTCAAACGCAGAGAACAAACTGATGGTTGCCAGAGGGGATGTAGGTGGAAGGACAGGTGAAATAGATAAAGAAGATTAAAAGTACAGATAATGCAAAATGACTTTTTAAATCAATTGTTAAAAAAAAAAATTGAGATTTTTGACAGGTAGAAAAAATGGACAGGTAAAGGAATTTTAAGCAAAGGCCTAAATAGAAATATAAGTCTAGAATATGAGAGAAATATCAGATTTCCTAGAAGACATGGTAACTGTAGATGGACAATAGTATAATAAGGAGAAAATATTTGTTAGAGAAGGGAATATAAGGATTCTAAACAGAAAAGTCATATAATTAGTCTTGTTTTTGGAAGTGCTGTTTGGACAGGTTGAAGAAATACTAGACAGATTTGTGTGAAGAAAGCTAGAGATCACTATAGTTTCCAACTTAACATTTTCTATGTAACAGATTGAGATGATGTATGTTTCATTAAAGGTCAATCTCACTCTTTTTGTGGAAATATTTTTCCAACGGAGCATCATTTCATATTTAATTAAAATCTGTCATAATTTCAAATATCACATAATTTTAGATTTCCACATACATTGTTACTAACACATTTTCACCCATTTGGAGTAGTGTTCGCCACGTTATATGTTAAATCACAACTGACTTAAAATTGGCAATTTTGGGGGCTCCTGGGTGGCTCAGTCTATTAAGTGTCTGCCTTCTGTTCAGGTCATGATCCTAAGGTTCTGCGTTCGAGCCCTACATCAAGCCCTGCATCAGGCTCCCTGCTCAGTGGGGAGTCTTCTTTTCCCTCTCGCTCTCCCTCTGCTTCTCTCCTCCACTCATACTCTCTTACATACTCCCTCAAATAAATAAATACAAATCTTTAAAACTGGTAAATCTTTCATACACATGCATATTTCATGAAGATAACATAGAAAGAAATAATGAAGGTGTAGGTTTGAGAGATATTGGAATCTAAGTTCATAAACAGGTGGACCATAGCACAGACCTGGTTTGGAAATGTATTTTCTGCACATCACTTCCCAAACATTTCAACATTTCCCGTGGAAATAAACAAGTTCCACTTCTCTTTTGAACAACGGGTCTTCTGGTGATGCCAAGCCCTCCTCGTGATGGAAGTACCCATTGGATCTGCGATAGATCGTGTGCTCTCTCCATGGTAGGAAAAACCTCCCCATTACAAAGACACTGCCATTCCCTATCATCTGATACTTAGGCCACCACCTGCACACATGTCCCCTGTCTGGCCTCTGTTGGCCTTTAAAATGCAACCTATGATTTATAGAAATAATCAAGAGGGTGAGGCAATTGACTAGGTCAAGAGAGTAAAAAAGGAGAGGAAGGAGACAAAAATGATGCTATGGTTTCATTTTATTTTGGCTCCAGCAAAATAGTCCCCAAGTTCAAGAGCTTGGATGAGGTCCTGGATCCTGTGCTATATCCTACAGGTTATGGACATACCCTTAGAGTGACCCCCCCGATCTCCGCTAGATGATGTGCATTTCCTTGTCGAAGCCATCATGCTGAGTGTGTGTGGGAAGTGTGACTTGATCCTAACACAGAGTATACAAACCAAGGCGGTGGGAAATAGCTGATTATGTAGCCATAAATATGTGATTAAGTTACATGACATCTTAGGGTCCAGCTTGCTGGAGTGGTTTACTAGCTTCCTGACCCGAGGATGCAAAGAGCCATGTTGGGGAACCCAATGCCTGCAGGGACCTGCTAGTGGCGTCTAGGAGCTCAAGGCAGCCTCCAGCTGACAGACTACATGAAAATCAAGCCCTTAGTCCTTACTACCACAAGAAACTGAATCCTGCCAACAACGATGTGAGTGGGAATGCAGAGCCTACCTTAATTAGGTGAGCCTCCAGATGAGAACTCAGGACTGGCTAACACCTTGATTGTTGCCTTTTGAGACCCTAGAGTAGAGGACCCAGATGGACCATGCCCAGACTCCTGACCTGGGGAAATTGTGAGCTACCAAATGTTTGTGGTTGCAAGCTGCTAAGTTTCTGGTAATATCATCATTCAGCAACGAATATCTAATGCACTACTAATTTTCATTTCTTATATTTAAAAAGCATTTATTCAGAAGAACCTTTCCAAACCTTTAAAAATACTAGGTGAACCTATTTTGCATTCCTAAGAATGCTAATGTTCCTCATTTACAGAAGTCTGAAAATAGGGACGCCTAGGTGGCTCAGCAGTTGAGCATCTGACTTTGGCTCAGGGCATGATCCTGAGGTCCCAGGATCAAGTCCCACATCAGGCTCCCTGCAAGGAGCCTGCTTCACCCTCTGCCTGTGTCCCTGCCTCTCTCTCTGTGTGTCTCTCGTGAATAAATAAATAAATAAAATCTTTTTTAAAAGTCTGAAAATATGTGGGGATTTATTTATCATTATTTACTTGAATCTTCTTATAATTATTTGTCAGATCCCTATCTTCTCTACACATCAGGAACTAAATAGATATCATATCATCCTTGTTGCTTCTTCCATCAGGAGTTTTGTTAGATTGATTGGTTGATTGGTTGGGTTTTTGTTGTTGTTGTTTTGTTTTGTTTTGTTTTGTTTTGTTTTGTTTCCCTACTGCCTTGGATCTGGCTGGACTTGTGACTGCTTTGACTAATAGAATATGACTGAAGTAACACAGTGCCATGTCATGCTGTAAGGGAGCACAGTCACCTTTGTGGACGGTCTCACAGAGAAAAACTGAGCTCCCCCAACAGCCCTAGCTGAGCTCCCACCATCAGCCAGCAACAGCTTTGCCAACCAGATGAAAGAAAGACCTTGGGATGGGTCCTCCAACCCAGTGTTGAGCCAGCCACAGATGACAACAAAAAGAGCAGAGATGAGCTGCCTAAAGAGTTGCAATATTTTAACTTTTTTCAAAAAGTAGGCTCCACACCCAATGTGGGGCTTGAACTAACAACCTGAGACTACAAGTCATATGCTGCAGGACTGAACCAACCAGGCATCTTCCCAAATGACTGACAACGAAACTGCAAAGTCATAAACAAACATGCCTTTGTTAAATGAAGCCTCTGCATCTCCTGATAATTGGTTACATGAGAGACACTCAAAACATCAAGGACAGTGTGCATATCCTCACTGCTTAAAAGTGTAATGGGCACACGGAAGCTTTACGTCTATTTATTAAGTGGATTAAGCCATTTTATCATATTCTTTTAGTGGAGATTTACAAGAAGTAATTTAATATTATGATCTGAAATTCCTCAAAAACAGAACTTCTTAATAAAGATGTAGTTTTTGGTATATATTTTTATGAGACAATATTTGGATTGGGAAAAGTAGATAATCTCTATGAAAAGGAAAGACTAAGTTGTAGAAAGCTTAGAAGATATCACCATAGTAAAAAAAGAACAATGACAAAAAAATGAAGCTGAAAAATATGGCTGGTTTTGGTAGAAAAGTATGAGAATTCCACCTTCTAGATTTATGGAGTATTTCTCTAAATTCAACATCTAAATTTTATTTAGTTTTATGAATATGCCTGCATTTATTTTATCTGGGGAAATTTTTCTATTAAATTATATTAGTGTATTATATGATTTGGGAAATCCTACAGCAATGAGAGTAGTCTAACCCAGCATATCCCAAAAATGTTGACTATGGTCGCTTTTATTTTAATTGCAGGACAGTTATTAACCATATAAGGAAATAATGCTTTATGAATATATTTTGAGAAATAATACTTTAGGTGAGAGAGACTCTAAAATTCAAAATTAATTGATTAGCATGATTCTCTGGCAGGAGCATGACAACTGTGGGTATAAAAATCTGGTTCTTTACAACTATTCTATCTGTGATCCTAGGGAAAATAAGCTATTTGCTGTAAGTTCTAGTTCCTTTGTCAGTAAAATCAAACTATTTTGATGATTACAGCAGGTCATTCTGGATAAATTACCTATAAAATAAAATGTAGGATATTATTTTAATAATTATCATCTCAGTTATTGCATTCTTCTATCTCTGCCTGAGACCTAGGAGTTAACTGAAAAAAAAAAAAAAGTCACAAATTCCCATTAAGTGGTCCTAATTATTTGAAATCTCTTATTCCCAGTGATGGGAAATCTGGTTCCAATAATCTTCACTTTATTAATTTTAAACATTGCACAAAAGTTTTTTTCTTGAATAGCTGCAGATCATGCCATGTTCCAGTATAAGAAGATTCAAAATCAAAACAGCAGCAGTTCTCCCTGAGTTAATTTATAAATTGAATGCAATTTCAGTAAAAACAGCATTAAGTTTATTACCTGGAGCTATGGAAGTTGACTATAGATTTTGTCTTCTCTAGAAGGTTAGACAAGCGGAAATAGCCAGAAAGGTGATAAGTAGTCATGGAAGATAGTAAAAAAATATAGTATGTTGTGAGTGAGCATAGACAGACAATCCAGTGGAACATAGTATGTACATGTAATATAAAATGTAAAAATATATGTAATGTAAAAATACAAACAAGTAAAAATGTAGGTGTATAATTATAAAATATAATGTAAAAATGTAAAAAGAAGTAAAATATAAAGATATAATGTAAAATATAAAAATATAAACAAGTACATATGGCAATACAGTATGACACTTAAAATACCTCAAAGTAGTAGAATATATATATATATATATATATATATATATATATATCACACTGGGATTAATAGGACAGCCACATGGAGAAAGATAAAAACTTTATCTTCCTAACACCATGCAGCAGTATAAATTTCAAAGAAAATGAATTCCAAATTTAAAGGAATTTTAAAGAAATAGAGTAGATGGAGTTGAATTTCATGTATAACTTGTAATCCAGAAGAAACGATTAAACCGTATATTTAATTAAATGGGGTGGGGTTTACATGGAAAATATAATAATCAAATGGCAATAAATGACAAAGATACTTTCATCTTACATATATTTATATTACAGCCAAGAGTTAATGTGTATTAGATAGAGCTTCTAAAAGCAGACAAAATACTAACAACCCATAAATGGACAGATGCACGGACAGATAGTTCAAAGAAAATAAATGTGAACTGCACGTAAAATAATAAAGAAAAAAAACGAAGAGAGTCAACATTGGGGCATTTGAGAGACTCAGTGGGTTCAGAGTCCTACTGTTGATTTCAGCTCAGATCTTGATCTCAGGGTTGTGAGTTCAAGCCCTGCAAAGAGCTTCATACTGGGTGTGGAGCCTCCTCAAAATAAATAAATAACAAAAAGAGTCAACATTTCTCATGATAAAGGGAATGTTAATAAGCATTCCCAAAGACTATTTTTTTTTTAACCTGCAATGCTGGCGGGGGGTGGGGGGATGGAGGGAATGTACTCTATTAACTAATTTCCTGGAAGAAAGGCAAATGCATAACTTTGATGGAGTTTTAAAAGTGGTGTCATCAGGTTTGTTAAATTATGTTTTGGTAAATATAATCATGCCGTCTGCAAACACACACACATATATTTAATTTTCTTGCACTCATTCCTCATAAACTTACTCAGTTTTTCTGCTCCAACTAGAGTTTCTCATACAACACTGAACAGAATGAGGACTGTGGAGTCCACGTCTCATTCTTGAGTTAAAGAGGTTACATTTCATGTATCATTTAATTATGAAATGTGCTCATTTCTACAAGGTTTTGCTTTAGACTTTGTTGGTGAGTTTATTTTTGATTATTGGATACCAATCATCATTTTTTATAGTGCTGAATTTTTATATATTAAAGAAATTGTCCATTATTTTTTGAGTCTGTTTTTAATTATTTTGATTTCTTCTTTTCAAATGATTTTATTTATTTATTTGACACAGAGATAGAGTAACAAGCAGAGGGAGAGACAGAAGCAGGCTTCCCGGCGTGGAGCTGCAACCCAGAACCCCAGGATCATGACCTGAGCTAACGGCAGATTCTTAACCAATGGAGCTACTCAGGCACTCTGATGATTTAGATGTCTTAATGTAATTTTTCATGCTCAGAATAACCTCAATTATGTGTTGTCTTATATTTATCTATTCTTTATTTAGGATTTTTTCATCTACTTTCATGATAGAATTTGACCTGTGGTTTTTATTTTGCATGTTAAAAATATATAGAACTGATTTCATAACCATGCATTAATGTGACATATTCCATATGGCTGTAAGTTACTTGAAAGTAACACTCATGTTCTATTTTCATTACTCTTTGTATTCTCTCCTTTCATCTTCCTATAACTTGCAAAAAAGGTATTTCTAAAAAGTCTAAAAAGTGACACAGCTTAGATGCTTCTCCTCTAAGGAGTCCTGGCCTGGCCCATTTTTATATCTGCTCCTCCACTCACAAAGGGCCTTTGTTCCCAAATGCTATGCATGGCATGTTGAACCTCTCTACCAGTTTCTTCATTGTCTTTCTTGAATTATGTACAATAATTTCATGTAGATTTCCTCAAATGATTTATAGACTTAATAAAGAAGTGAATTCGATAGATAGCAAAAAATATCTTAGACATTAAGACGTTGAGAAAAAAATATCAAAAAATCCCAATAAATTGGAAAGACATAGAGATTCCATAGTGCCTGTTAAATGTGAGGAGTCAGGGGGCTGTAAGGATCTCCTGTTTTATTTCATGTGTAGTCTAAGGAAGCATGAGAAGTTTAAAACACAATAAAGACATACCCAGGAAACTCTAAGAAAATAAACAAAATGCTCAGTTTCTTAATTATGGTTATAAGGAAGTTACACTTTCTGTGGAAATGTCATTCTAGAAATCATCTCAGATAAAGTTTCTCATAAACTCATTTATTGTTTCCCATGGGGACACTTGTAGAACAAAGTTTTGACCATGGCTAAATTCTACATCCAATCAACTGCAGGAATTATAAACAATTCACATATGCAGAAATATTCAATAAATTGTATTACAATGAAAATGTATATTCTGGGATGCCTGGGTGGTTCAGCAGTTGAGCCTTTGCCTTCGGCTCAGGTCGTGATCCTGGGTCCTGGGATCGAGTCCCACATAGGGCTCCCTGCATGGAGCCTGCTTTTCCCTCTGCTTGGGTCTATGAGTCTCTTTCTTCTCTGTGTCTTTCATGAATAAATAAGTAAAGTCTTTTAAAAAAGATATGCTCCAAGTAGGCAGAAATGTCCACATTGATCAAATAATGTTCTCCAAATACTGTTTATGAATGTATAGACAATTACAATATATTTATAATATATTTCTATGTTTCTCTGGCCTAAAATTCATGACTGTCACAATAAACATCCATTAGAGAGCACAGACATTTCCCCCCCCTTTAAATGTGTAGAAGGATTTGCAAAGATAATTTGATGCTCTATAACTCTTTTAAAAATTTGTGCAACAAATTGGCCTAAACATTTTAACTTCTAATAAACATTTCTCTAGCCAAAAAAAAAAAAAAAAAAAAAAAAAAAAAAAACGAATTCAAAGGTTTATCTAGAATTCAATCAGAAAATAGTTAAAGGGACATCTGGGTGGCTCAGTTGGTTAAGTGTCTGCCTTCAGCTCAGGTCATGATCCCAGGGCCCTGGGATTGAGCCCCATGTTTAGGCTCCCTGCTTTGCAGGGAGTCTGCTTCGCCCTCTGCCCCTCCTCCTGCTTGTGCTCTTGCACACACTGTCTCTCAAATAAACAAAATAAAATCTTAAAAATAGAAAAAAGAAAAGAGACTTAGTCATTCAATATACAAATATATATTGGAGGCATTCATCATGAGGATAATAATGATAAAATTTATCATGGCATTTAAATAGCATATGGTATATAGATAATGCGTTTCAGGTATTTATATAATGCTTTAGGATGCACTTCACTAATGGTAAAGTAAAACTTTTTCCAATATTAAAAGGTAGGTTCAATGGGAAATTGTACAGTTTAAATTATTCCCCTTTATTGTTTTCTTTTATTTGTGTATATTTTTTATTGGAGATCAATTTACCAACATATAGTATAACACCCAGTGCTCATCCCGTCAAGTGCCCCCCTCAGTGCCCATCACCCAGTCACCCCAACCTCCCACCCACCTCCCCATCCACTACCCCTTGTTCGTTTCCCAGAGTTGGGAGTCTCTCATGTTCTGTCTCCCTTCTGATATTTCCCACTCATTTTCTCTCCTTTCCCCTTTATTCCCTTCCACTTATTGTTTTCTTTTCATATGTATATAGACATGTCCAAGTCTCTTCAATCATAAAAGGAAATTCTTCTCCCACCCCATGTATTTTCTACCCACTCTTCAATGTATCTCATCCTCCTTATTTCCAAAATATATAGCCTGTATATTCTCATAATTGTCCATAATGCTGACTAGTGTTTTCTCAAATATTTCTTAACAGGATGACTGACACAAGCAAACTGAGGCTGACATAGGTAACTGACATGTCCTGAACCAGAATTACACACAGACTCACAGAACAGTTTTTACAATAAATTGGCACAGAGAAACTATCAGTGCCTTGATTCAGTTTGCTAGTTTTTCTTTTATTGTTGTAACAACAAAATCATGCACAGGCATTATAATTTGTTTAAAATGTCAAAACTTTATCCTTGTGTTCAGTGTGAAGTTTAGAGAGCAGGGACTTTAGGTCTTTTTTTGTTGTTGTTGTTGTTGTTGTTAATGGTCAACAAGGATTATTTTGGATGTCAGTGGCATATCCAGGTGCCGTCTACATGAACATAAAGCCAATGTGTATGTGTGTGTGTGTGTGTGTGTGTGTGTGTGTTGCATAAGTTTATTGCGCACCATCTCTTAGGCTCCACCATGTAACATCCTTAGACTTGTACTGAGCCGGTAGGATGATACATTGTTCAATAAAGCATAGAATTAGGAAACATCAGGGAACTTTAAAATGACAAGTGAAGAGAATAGAAGATTTTTATTGTTTCAGTTGTGTTTCAGATGTCTTATTCACTAAAAATCTCTGGCTGTTCCATACACTGTAAGGTTTTTCATTGGTGATTTGGGATTAGCTGGACATTGTCTTCCCGCACTCAACTCGTACTTCATGTGTATTTCCTCCTGAACAATTCTCTTGAAGGTGACTCCATGCCAATTACACACTAATATTTATGGTGTGGAGTGAGGAGAAAAACAGCTAAGAAAACTCCAACATAAAGAGGGAAAAGAAACAGCAAGGGAAAGGTAGGAAATCTTTGGCTCTAACATATTATGTAGCATATATTCATTGCCAATAAGGACTTGTTGAACGAATATTAACATGGACCAAAGATAAAATAAACAGATACTTGTTGAAAAAGGTGAATGAATGAATGAGTCGGTCAACTGTGCAACTGTATTTAGTGTCATCCAGAATCTAAATCTTCCCAGGGGCAGTGTTTGACAGGGGAAGAAGAGGGAAAGGAACAAGGAAACAAAAAATAAGCAAAGAGAAAGAAAACCAGAGTCATGCTCAGTTATTCCCATACGTTACTGAGAAGAAATATTTGAGGAGTAGATTAGTCCTACGCCAGGTAAGCGTGCTTAACACTTCCCTTGGTCCTCTGTCCACAGAGTAGTTTGTTTCTCAAGATTCTATTTCCATTCTTCCTTCCTATGGAAACACACCGTTTAAATCCCACCCAGACACTCATGATTATCTGCTACTGATATGTTTTGATCTGTTGAATGAGACCCATTTTACAGCTTTTTTTACTCTAAACAAATCCAACGTTTCACACTAGGGTTATTTGGCTAGTCAGATGCATCTAGGAAACGTTGGCCAGGGGCGTATTAAAGAATGTCTGCCTTTGCCCTTCTTTTCACGTCTAGTTTAGAGAATGACGAATAATTCACTTCCTTAGCACTGAAGTTAGCAGTTTCCCCCAAATACAGGAAAATTCTGCCTAAAAAAACCAATGATAGTTCCATGTTTTCCTTTGATGGCTGTTGGCAGACTTCCCTCTTTCTCATATATAAACATTTACCATTCTAACATCAGCAGAGCCAGGAAATAGATGAAGCTAAGCCGCTTGACTAATTGACTGGCATTAACGTAATTAAACATATTAAGATCCAGATTGATAGCCACTGAGTGACTTTAACGACTGGCATGTTCATTTTAGTTAATTTGTCATTGAGGCCTTTAATATAACGGGCCCAATAGAACTCAAGTTATTATTTTCAAAATTTTCAACATATGGGTTATCAGTAGTAATATCTCCAGAAAATTACATATTCAGCAGTGAGTGGTAATTGTAAGGGGCCTGCAATACTCATAATGGCGGCTCTATTATAACTTGGAATTCTTTCATTTTGTAGAACATTCATGAAAAGCAAGATTGGCTGTGGAGAAATTCACCATTGCCAATTTTTCATTAACACATTAATTCATTTCTTTAATGACTTTCCATAGGCACAGGGGTACCAAGGGCTTGGAAAAACTATGGCGTGCAGAAAAATTAGATTGGGGAGATCTTATAATCTTATAAAGCACAAATATAAAATGTGGCTAAGAATGAAATGGAAAATCCATACAGTGAGATAATTTCCTGTAAGCAATATGCAGGGTTCTGAGGAAATGTAAACAAAATCACAATTGGGACTGAAGAGGTATAAGAAAAATGTTTTTCCTAAAAGTAACTTGGACTCACTTTTCAAATTGGGGAAAATAAAATGACAAGACACCAGGGCTTTGTTGGTAGGACCTGGGCAAACAAGGCAACAGGGAGCAAATGGAGAGATCAACCAAAGTGGAGAAACTTCATATTAAGAATCAAGTAGAGGTTATATATTTTTTCCTAGATCTTATTTTTTTTTTTTGGTTTCACATTAGCTTGTTATGAAATCGGGAGCTGATATGGAACGTATAGGACCATGGTTTGTATGAATATTTATAATAATTCGTATGTATTGATGCATTATCTTGCTTTCTTTTCAGTTTTCCATTAAGATTTCTTAACTCTGTAGAGACAGGAAACAGAATATGTAATTACAGTTATTCCAAAAGGTGCTGAGGAATTTATTTTCAAATGATGAAAACAATTCAAGCGTGATTAATTATCCTTTCTCTACAAAGTTCATCAACTACCGTCATCCAATACTTAGCAGATAATTTTGCACAGAGTAGGTAGTTAACAAAAATATATGAACTTGAAAAGACATTTTATATTCTTTGATTGTGAGAAAGGAAAATTATATATATTTTTCTGTAATTCTAGGAATGATGTCTAAACAACTGATTGTGATTAATATTTACTCTGATGATTGCTGCATGATTGAGGATTAGAATACAACCAACTGAATTAACTAGCATTATACTTTATTCTATGTTAAATTTACTGATAATAGTTTAATACGCAACTGCTAGTTTAAGTCACGAATATAGGAAGCATAAAACTTTAAAAACTATTTGCTTATATGTACTTTCCTTCCTTTAAGAGGTCATGATGACATAAGATATAAAAAGGGTACAGTGAATAACCCAGCAGCATCTACCAATTATTTTTTTCCTAAAGCAGATGTTAGCATCCATGGAATAAATTTACTTAATAAACATTGTAATGGGTATATTAATGCTTCAGTTAAAATAATATTATTTTCAGTTAAAACACCACCTGATTCCTTTCACCAATAATTATTAGCAAGTGATTTTAAGTGCAAAGCAAGCAAAAAAAAAATAAATCTCAGAGTCTGGATGTTGATAAATATTCAATAAATGATGGCCTCCTCTATTTCACTAACTTTGCATGCTGAGGTTATAAAATATTTAAAATATGTCCCATGGTTGTATGGTTTTTATAAGATTCTCACAGTCTTTAGGAAGGTATGACATGTACAAAATGTAAATATCCCATTTTTCTAAAAGTAGAAGCTAAGAGGTTAACAATCTGGTTGGAAAAAACACCCAGGAAACCTGAGACGGAAGATGATTCCTGGAACAAGGTCCTTGTGTTGGCAAGGGTAGACAAGAATTTCCATAAGTTACAAAAACACCGTGTTCACTTCTTTTTAAGTTTAAGAAAATCTATTTTCTGACAGTGAAATTAATTAATGAGACCTGGAAAGAAAACCCTTTGAATAAACAACTATACTCAGTGCAACTGATTCTTCCTATGGACAATTAAGATGTTTTATAGCAAGAACTGTGTTCCCTCAAAATCCACAGGTCAGAGTTCTAGTCCCCTGGATCCTCGGCAAGTCATCGTACTTGAAGGTAAGATCTTTAAAGAGGTGATTAAGTGAAATGCGTTAGTCAGGGTAGATCCTAATCCAACGCAACTCATGTTCTTACAAGAGGAGGACATTTGGATACAGGAAGAGACTCCAGAAACCTGCAGAGACCGAGGGATAAACATGGGAGGAAACGGGGAGAAGGCAGCCATCTGCAAACCAAGGAGGAACCAAAGCTACCGACAGCTTGATCTTGGACTTCTACCCTCCAGAACTGTGAGGAAATAAATTTCTGTTGCTTCAGCCAGCCAGTCTGTAGTAGTCTGATACAGCAGCCTCAGCAAACCAATAAAGCCAGTTGCCCTCAACCACCAGGTCCCAGGCTCCTTTTTAGTCTGCCCAGCAGTTACCATGAAAGGTACTCAATGAATATATGCTGATATGACATGTAAGTGAAAAAGATAAGAAGGGCTGGTTAAATTAGGGGTTAGAATGCCTTGTCTGTAATTATAGTTCACTGCTTCTGAAGATATTTCTTAAGCAATGATGCCCTTACATATTTAGGATACTGGAGATAATATATGGATTATCCAAAGGGAACCAGATGGAGTTTCTGTTCATTTGAAAGTTGAATAATATTAATGTGAGGCAACACACGATGAATCTGAAATGTTATAACCTTCCCTTAAGGCAAGAGAGCATCTTATTCTCCATTTCCAGAACCTTTCAGGACCAATAAATTAACGTTAAAAAAAAAAAATCCCTTTCTGAACAGATGTTCTAGGATAAGACTCAAACCTTTCATGAAGTGTTTTTCATTACAGGGATGATTCATTAAAAGAAACTTATTTCTAATTTATGTGCACACACTTGTAACTCTTGTGTAAAGCATGTTGAGGAATAAAAATGAAAGCCCTCACGGTCATATCAATAATTCTGTTGAGTATGACTTCTAACTCAATAGTGATTAATATGCAACCAATGAATCCAATCTCTTATGTTTTACTTTCTTTGAAGTAGCAATTTGCCTTGTTTTCATGCCAGACATGAAGCCACGAGATGTAAGAATTTAACTAAGAACATTTTCAAAATTCCTCATTTTAATTCACCGAAGTTCATTTCTCTGCAGTTACTTAACGCGGTACATCTTTGTGCAAGACAGAGTCACCGTCTTTGCAGTCTCATTTTGATCGCTTTTCAAGCGGTGTGTTGCTGAAAACTTTAATTTTTACTCATTTTAGAAAGAAATGTTTGCTGAAAGCATGTTTGCTCATGCATTCCTTTTGCAAATGTCTTCTTACTCTTTGCCATCAGCTGAACTGACATTTTAATCGGTCTATAAATCCGTGAAGAACGCTGGCTGAGAAACAAGCATGTTCTCAGGCACTACTTTCCCTCCGGTAACTGGCTGTGTGCTGACCCTCTGCAATCCCGAGTTTAGCTACGTTCATCCTTGGATCCTTTACATCATCATTATTATAGTGATAAACTGGACCACAGCTTACCGTTCAGTGTAATCTAAACAGGAAAATTGACTTATATAAAATAATTTCTTTTATCTTAGAATACTACAATGAAAACACAGTCAGGCATTATAACCCTTAAATGCTGAATATTCCTATTCTTCTTTTTTAAGGTTTTATTTATTTATTCATGAGAGACAGAGAGAGAGAGGCAGAGACACAGGCAGAGGGAGAAGCAGGCTCCATGCAGGGAGCCTGATGTGGAACTCGATCCAGGGTCTCCAGGATCACGTCCTGGGCCAAAGGCAGGCGCCAAACCACTGAGAAACCCAGGGATCCCTGAATATTCCTATTCTTAAAGAAAATTGTGTCTGCCTGTAGGTGAAAGAGACAGGAAGAGGGGGAGAAAAGGAAAGAGGGAGAGAAAGAAAGGACATTGGTATGACGGACAGGCGAGGTGGTGCTAAATTGATAGTTTTCATTAGGACTTCACCTTCTTTGTATTGAAATTTTATAAATTATTACCGTATTCCATTTATATAAAATGAGATTTTCTTATCCATCTAATTCATTTGAAAAACAAATCTGGCTATAAACAATGTTACTCAGGTTCATAAAAAATTCTTTTGAACTTCACTAAGGTGCTACTCCTCCTCACTACAGTACAGTAGTGGTGGCTTGCAAATTTGATGCTTAAAAATTTTTTTTGATTCTTTGGTATAGTTAAAAAAAAACTCAATTAAGAAAAGATAGAGCTCATCCCAAATTCAGTTTTCTACATAATAAACATGTTAGGGATCTCTCAGATTCAGGTACATATTCATAGGCTGAACAACGACCACTTTTTACTCAATGTACTATTTAACACATAAAATTCTTTTAGCACTAAGGTATAATTGACATAATTATATTAATTTCAGGTGTACAATCTAATGATTCAGTATTTGTATATATTGTGAAATGTTCCTCGCAATCAGCCCTATTTCTCCATTTCCACGTATTGCTACATAACCTGCAACACCGTACTGTTGACCGTAGGTCCCATGCTGTACCCTACATCCCCCTGACCTACATCTGCTCCTGTTTTCCCCACCCTCTGACCTCTCTCTCATCTGTTTTCCAGATCAGTAAGTTTGGTTTTGCTGTTTGTCCATTTGTTTTGTATTTTAGATTGCACGCAAGTTAAATCATACACGATTGGTCTTTGTCTATTTTACTTTTTTCTTCACCTTCCCTAATGGGCCATCCATGTTGTCACAAAGGTCAGATTTAACTCTCTTTTTATGGTTGAGTAGGGCTTCATTATAAATATATACCATGACTTCTTTACCCATTCATCTATCAACCGACACTTTGGTTGTTTCCTTGACTATTAAAAGTAATATGTCAGTCCTACATCAGGCTCCCTGCATGGAGCCTGCTTCTCCCTCTGCCTGTGTCTCTGACTCTCTCTCTGTCTCTCATGAACAAATAAATAAAACCTTAAAAAAGAAGAATAGGAATATTCAGCATTTAAGGGTTATAATGCCTACCTGTGTTTTCATTGTAGTATTCTAAGATAAAAGAAATTATTTTATATAGAGGGGCAGATAGAGGGGCAGATAACTTTAAAAAGTCGTGTTTTCTTTTACTGTGGATAAATACTCAGAAGGGAATTTCTGGATCCTGCGGTAGTTCTCTTTACTAGCTTTTTAAGGAACATCCATTCTGTTTTCTATAGGGGCTACCTCCATTTACATTCCCACTGAAGGCACAAGAGACTATTTCTCCACATTCTCACCAACATTCAGCAATTCTTGTCTTTTTGATAATAGCCATTCTGACAGGGTGAGGTGACATCTCATTGCAGTTTTCATTTGCATTTCCCTGATGATTAGCGGTGTTGAGCATCTTTTCATGTGCCTGTTGGCCATCCGTATGTTTCCTTTGGAAAATGTCTATTTAGATTCTCTGCCCATTTTATTTTTTTGAAAAATTGTATTATTGGTTTTTGTTATTGAGTTGAATGACTTTTCTTTAATTTTAATTTTTTACCTATTTTGCATATCAACCCCTTATTGGATATATGATTTGCAAATACCCTCTCCCATTCAGTAGGTTGCCTTTTTATTTTGATGATTTCCTTCATTGTGCAGAAGCCTTTTAGTTTGAAGTGGTCCCATTTGTTTATTTTGCTTCTGTTGTCATTGCCTTGGAATCTGATTTTAAAAAAAATATATCACCAAGAGAAATGTCAGTGATATTACTACCTATGTTTTCTATGAGGAGTTTCATAGTTTTTGGTCTCATGGTCAAGTCTTTGATCCATTTTGAGTAAAACTATATATGGTATAAGATAATGGTTCAGAGTCACTCTTTTGCGTGTAGGTGTTCAGTTTTCCCAACATCATTTACTGAAAAGTGCCCTTTTCCCACTGAATATTTTTGCCTCTCTCATCATAAATTAATTCAGCATATGTGTGTGAGTTTATCTTTGGGCTCTCTATTGTTGGCCATTGATCTATGTGTCCCATAGGTTTGTAACATAGTTGAAATCAGAAAGTGTCATACCTCAAGCTTTATCTCTCCTTATCAAGATTGATTTGGCTAATCAGAGTCTCTTGTAGTCCCATACAATTTTTAGGATAATTTGTCTTATTCCTGTGAAGAATGCCATTGAAATTTTGATTCAGATTGCATTAAATCTATAAATTGCTTTGGGTAATATGGTCATTTTAACAATATTAATTCTTCAAATACATGAGAATGGGATACATTTACATTTATTTGTTTCTTCTTCAATATCTTTTATTAGTGTCTTATAGTTTTCAGTACACAGGTCTTTCACCTCCTTGGCCAAATCTATTCCTAAGTGTCTTATTCTTTTCAATACAATCATTTTCTTAATTTCTGTTCCTGCTATGTTGTTATTACTGCAACAGATTTCTGTAATTGATCTTAAATCCTGCAACTTTGCTAATTTTGTAAATTCTAACAGGGCTTATTTGTTTGTTTCGTTTTTAGTGGAGTCTTTAGGGTTTTCTACATGTAGCAGCATGTCATTTGCAAATAGTGACAGTTTTATTCTTCCTTTCCAATTTGAATGCCTTTTATTTCCTTTTCTTGCTTAATTTTCTGGCAATATATTTTGGTAAAAGTGTCTTAAGGTATTTTTTTACTTCCTCATTTCATTAACTCATTGGCTTTTCGGTAGTATGTTGTTTAATCTTTACGTACTTGTGAACTTTCTAGTCTTGGGGGGCAGGGTTGGTGATTGATTTTCTGTTTCACATCATTGCAGTCTGGAAAGATGCTTGATGTGACTTAGTCTTTTACATTTGTGGCCTAATATATACTCTATCCTAGAGAATGTTTCACGTGCACTAAGAACAATGTATACTTGGCTGCTTTTGGCAGAATATTCTGTATAAATCGATTAAGTCTATGTGCTTTAATGTGTTAAGACCTATGTTTCCTATTGATTTTCTACCTAGGTGATCTATCCATTGATGTAATTATTTTTATATTTACGTCTGCTAATATTTAATTTATATATCATATGACATTGTATTCATGTCTGTTAATATTTCTTTTATATATTTAGGTGCTCTTATGTTAAGTGCATGCATATTTACAAATATTATATCTTCCTGCAGAATTTACCCCTTTATCATTATGTATGCCCAGCTTTGTGCCTTATTTTAGTATTTGTTTTAAAGTCTACTTTGTCTGATATAAGCATAACTACTCCAGCTTTCCTTTGGTTCCATTTGTAAGACACATTTCTTTTTTTTTCTATCCCTTCACTTCTAGTCTGAGTATGTCCTTATATCTCAGGGGAGTCTCTTCTAGGCAGCATACAAATGCCTCTTTTTTCCCCATTAATTCAGCCACACTATGTTTTGATTAGAGAGTTTAGTCTATTTACACTTAAAGTAATTATACATAGGAATTTATTACTGCCTTTGTGTTACTTGTTTTCTAGTTATTTTGTAGTTCCTCTTGATTCCTTTCTTCTCTTGCTCTCTTCCCTTGCAGTATGATGCCTTTCTTTTTTTAGCTTCCATTCTCATTATATCTAGTTTATCAGCTATAAGCCTTTGCTTTGCAGTCCCATGAGGTTTACATCTAACGGTCTCTATATATACCAGTCTATTTTCAGTTGATAAACAGGTACTTTGAACACATTCTAAAAACCACATTCGTTCTCCACTCCGCAATTCACATTTTCAATGTCATATTTTACATCTTCTTATTTTACATCTCTTAATTAATAGTTATGTTTAATTTTACTACTTTGGTCTCTCTTATAGCCTTCATGCTAGCTTTATAAGTGATTACTTCATTACCTCTACTGTAGATTTATCTTCACGAGTGAGATTTTAATTTTTATACATTTTCTTCTTACTAATTAATGCCCTTTACTTTTGGGCTAAAGACATCTCTTAAACATTTCTTATAAGCCAGTTTAGTGGTGGTGAACACTTTTAGTTTTTACTTGCCTGGGAGACTCTAGTTCTCCTTCAATTATGAATAATAATGTTGCCCAATAGAGTGTTCTTGGTTGGAAGTTTATGCTTTTGGAACTTTCAACATACCATGCCACTCCCTCTGGTCTGCAAACTTTCTGCTAGAAAAGTCTGAATAGTCTTATGGGGACTCTATCATATATAACAAGTTGATTTTCTCTTGCTGCTTTTATGATTATCTGTTTATATTTAAATCTTAACATTTTATTTTATTTATTTTTTTAAAGATTTTATTTAATCATGAAAGAGGGAGAGAGTGAGGCAGAGACATAGGCAGAGGGAGAAGCAGGTTCCATGCAGGAAACCCAATGTGGGACTCAATCCTGGGACTCCAGGATCATGCCCTGAGCCAAAGGCAGACGCTCACCTGCTGAGCCACCCAGGTGTCTTAACATTTTAATGGTAATATGTTTCGGTGTGAATCTGTTTAGATTTATTTATTTTATTTATTTATTTTTTTGGGGGAGGGAGACTCTTAACCTTTTTGGACTCAGAGGTCTTTTTTCCTTCCCCAGGTTAGGGAAGTTTTCATTCATTTTTTCTTCAAATATGTTTGCTATTCTTTTCTTCCTCTTTCTGCTTTCTGGGACCTCTATTATGCAAATATTTTTCTGTTGTCCTATAGGTCACATCTTTACTTCTTTATTTTATTTTTTCTGTTTGCTGCTCTGTTTGTTCCACTCCCATGTCTTCCAGGACACTAATCTTTTATTTTGCTTTGCCTCGTGTGCTGTTGAACCCTCTAGAGTATGTTTCAGTTCAGTTATTATATTCTTCAACTCTGTAACTTCTGTTTAGTGTTTTCTTATATTTTCTGTATATTTATTAATATTATCTCTGTGTTCATACATTCTTTCCCCAAGGTCACTGAGCATCTTTAGGACCATCACTTTAATGCTTAGATAGAGGAATTCTGTGACAAAGGCATGTGTCGGCATTGGGGCTAACAAGGTAGGAGGAGAGTACAGAGATGGTGCCTACCAGTACCTCTGTCCCCAGAGAGACTTCCAACAGACCTCTTGTCCTCGAAATCATCTGCTTCAAGTGTAGTCAATGAATCAGTTTCACCTATAGTCCAGATGCTTTTCAACCTGCTGCTTTTGTGCTTGCTCCTGGGGTGGGAGATTCAGTTCAGAGCTCTTGAATAGCAGAGTCTTAATTTTGTGTCTTTTGGACATGAGCACCATTGGTTTTTAAAATCAGGTGTTTTGGAGACTGATCTCTCTGGTCCAGATCCTAAGGTTTAGGGTGACTACTGTGGGTATTGAGTCCCTCACTCTTCAGGGATATGATCCATAAGTTGAAATCCCTTCTGCTTGTGAGTTGTAGTCTGCTGTGTGAGTTGGGTCATACTGTGTCTTCACCTCTTCTACCAGTCTTGATGTGGCTTAAGCTAGTTTTCACATCTTTTTCAGAGAGACTTGTTTTAAATGTAACTGCAGGTTTGGTGCATCTGTGTGAGGTGGCCAGTTCAAAATCTTCTCATGCCACTATCTTTTTTTAAAAGATTTCATTTATTTATTCATGAAATACGCAGAGAGAGGGAGAGAGAGTCAGAGACACAGGCAGAGGTAGAAGCAGGCTCCATGCAGGGAGCCTGACTTGGGACTCGATCCCAGGACTCCAGGATCACGCCCTGGGCCGAAGGTGCCAAACCACTGAGCCACCCAGGTATCCCCTCATGCCACTATCGAGCTGTCTCCATACATATGCCTTTTAACTTATATTTTTTTCAAGATATATTGATTTATTTTAAAGAGGAAAGGAAGATGGAGGGAGAGGTGGCCTAATTTATATATTTTTTTTTATTAAAATCAATGATTGCTTACTCAATTGATTTGGAAATCATGGAGGCCAGTGGTTTCTAATCTTAGAGAATAGTGTGCTTACAGCTACTTTCTTATCAATAAAATACACATACTATTATGATTAATATCTCAAAAGATACTATATACTTGAAGTTGCTGATAATGGATAAAAATTCCCATTTCAAATTATATATGCATATGTGTGCGATATAATATGTATTTATATATACATATAATATGAAGATGGCTTGTTTATTTATTTATTTACAGCATCTAAGTTCTTGTCAGATTTTTAAAAACATTATGGTATAGCTGATGAAAAGCTTATAACAGAAGGAGAATTGTCTTTATTTTTTATTAGCATTATGATATCTGTATTCTAAAGTTCCTTTGCAAGAATCTTGAAGTTGCTATTAATTTTATAACACTCACATAAGCTAAATCAATCTGGAGAAATCTTCAGAAATCCACATACCATAGGATACAGATATTCTATTACCCCAGTATGTTGAAGGAGGATGAATGAGAGGGAGGCCTCCTGCAAGCACCCTCTGTGGAATCACCTTCCTTTCGGAATCCTGAAGCACTGCTCAGAAAGCACGACCATAGGAAATACAGAGGCCAGGAAGGCACGAATGGTAATATAGACAAATTAAGCACTCCTTTCTCTAGTTTTGTAAGATGAAAATAAAGATAGAAGTATTAATATCTTCCTTCTCCACCACAGATTCATTTCATGCAACTGAGAGAGATAACATCAAAGATTCTCTTTTATTTCCTTTTCCTTATATTTATCTAGGGTAAGAAAAAGGTGAACTGAGAAAAAAAAATTCTTTTAAAACAGATCAAAATAAGCCATTTCACTGACCTAGTTTTTTTTTTTTTAAATTAAAAGCAAAATATGAAGCTGCATAGGATAAGTTAAAAAAAAATAGCATTTTAAAGAGTGTTTGCTTCAGATAGTTGCTGTTAAATTGGGTGGACAGATTCCAGGAGGAGATGAGTAATACAGGGAGATGGAGAGAGTGGTCAACTTTGAAGAACTCGGGGTCTATCAGCACATCTTAAAGTTCTCTTTGAAATTTTGATTAATAGTTATTTCTTTATTAAAAAAGTAGCTTTCTAGGGATGCCTGGATGGCTCATCTGTCTTTGGCTCAGAATGTGATCCAGGTCCTGGGATCCTGTCTGCTTCAGGCTCCCTGCAGGGAGGCTGCTTCTCCCTCTGCCTATGTCTCTGCCTCTCTCTCTCATGAATAAATAAATGAAATTTCTTTTTTAAAAAAAAAGCAGCTTTCTATATTTTTAAAAAAATTAAATTGTATTTCTCAAATATTTCCCCTAACATAAAATATTACATTTGAAATGATAATTTAAAATTACTTATGAGTGGCTATCAATTTTCATAGCTAGAATATCTGTCTTTCTGTGTTTGAACTTTGACAAATCACTTTTATGTTTTTGTTCTTGAGACAGTAGAATGGCTTCATTAATAGCAAATCTTGCTCTCACGTGTTAAATGGCTATGCTGAGGGAGAGAGTGTGTTAGGAATCTTACATGTGGTACAGTTAACATTAAAACAGTCTCTTAGGGTAAATTCAAATACACATTTAATAGATGAGAAAATGAACAAAAGGTTCAGTAAGTTAAATATCACATTTGATAAGACTCACTAAAACTCTATTTTACTTGGGAGTAAGTTGGGGAAGAAGCAAATAACTGCCTGGTGGTTATTTGAGACTTCCTCAGTTAAAGGTATGATCAACCAGATGTAATTTGTGCTCTTTAATGACATTTGTGTGTTTGTGACTGTTTGGATAACCATTAAAAACACGGGTTTCACTAATCTACATAGGGATCCAGGAGTTTACACAAGGGTATTTTTGGCTACCACATATTTTGTTAAGTTTTAACTTCATATAAACAGTATCTTATGTAGATGTGTAATTTTTTTTTTTTAATGAATTTGCTTTCGTTCTTCCAAAGCATGAAACTATCCCTCTGTAACTCAGATGGCTGAGATCAGTGGTGACCTGGAGTTTTAGGGAAAAGCTCCCAAGAGTAAAAAGCTGTAAAACCCGGCTTTAGCACATGAAAAGTAGGATTTAACTGTAAGATGTGAGAAAGTACTGCTAGAAGAGAGGATTCCTTTGTCATTCCTGGGCTTTCAACAATCAGACTTCTTGACCATCTGACGCCTATAGGTTTCTTCATGTGGAACACAGAGCTCCATGTTACTCAGAAATGGCCTGCGGTTGCAAGTCGAAAGCAGACTCTGAGAATGATGGGAAGAAGAATAAAAAAAGGAAGAGAAGACAATAAAGTTGCCAGAACCAAGGGTGTGCTTTTCTTCTCTAGGCTCCTTCCTGGAGAGAAGAAGGCCATGTTCATTAGATGATCAAAGAGATCCTGAGGGGGCATCGTCTCATGAACCTGTTCTCCATTGGGAGAAGGCAGCAAAGTGAGAAGCAACAAAACTAATGACATAGATGGTCAGAGTGAGACTTTGGGGTTTTAACTCTGAGACTGAATGGCATAAAGACACTCTTTGTTTGGGAGGAATTCCAGAAAGACCATAAGAGTGTGATCTATTTTAGGGGATGCTGCTAAGCAAACCATAGCGCTGTATGTCTGATGGTCAACAGAGCCAAACCTCTAAGGCTCTACAATGTCAGCAGCTGCTGAGGTGAGTTCAACTCAGGTTAGAATCCTGTGGGGACGTACACTAGCCACAGCAGTTAGCCACCAAGATCTGGAGGCAGAGAGGGACACCCTGGAGACTAGAAGAGGCATGATCCAAGGCCGCCACTGTCCCCAGCTACCACCCATAGGTATGCCTGTCCCTCTCCCCTGCTGCCATATACAGAATGGAAAGAGGGAAGGAGCTGGCTGAGGCTGGCAGTCTGCAACCACAGGAAACAGAGTTTCTTATTTATTTTGGAACCAAAGAGGACAAAGATCTTGCAAACTTGGATTGGTCATTTTGATAAAATTATTTCTCCAGCTACTCAACAGGCAGATTTTGTGAAGAAAATTACATCAGCAAAAGGTAAAATCATTGTATTTATCATCTAAGGTAAGATGATTATAGTCTATACCCCCCACTGCACACACACGTACATACTGCGGTAAGATCTTAAGTGATCCATTCATTCTCTCACAATGGGCAATATTTTATAACTCAGAAGTTTTCAAACCCAGATTTATCTTTCTCTGAATTTATTTTATTTTATTTTTATTTATTCATGAGAGACAGAGACAGAGAGAGAGAGAGAGAGGCAGAGACACAGGAAGCAGGCTCTCTGCAAGGAGCCCCATTTGGGACTCAATCCCGGGACCCTGGGAGCACACCCTGGGCCAAAGGCAGAAGCTCAAACTCTGAGCCACCCAGGCAGCCCCTTTTTCTGAATTTAAAGTAAAGCCAGGGAGTCTCATGTTAGACAGTGAGAACAGGTAAAGGTAGCGTTTGTCAGTTAAGAATGCTATAATTCAGATATTTTCTTGTAGGTCTAAATGATAAAATTCTTGCTCAAGTGCATTTTTGTATTTGTATTTATAAAATTCTATTGGGGCCCCCAGGTGGCACAGTCAGTTAAGCGTCTTCCCTGGGCTCAGGTCATGACCCCAGAATCCTGGGATTGAGTCCTGTATTGGGCTCCCTGCTCGAGGAGGGGACTGCCACTTCCTCTCCCCCTGCCTGCCACTCCTGTTTGTGCTCTTTCTTTTTCTGTCAAATAAATAAATAAAATCTTTAAAAGAAATAAAATAAAATTCTGCTGGAAGTTTAATGGGGGAAAAATAAAGGACAAAGGATCTGGGTACTACCTCTTACTCCCTCACCGATAATGAATTCAGAAAAGAAAAAGAGTCAATGTTCCACGTCAAGTAGCATGATTTCTGCACAGTGTTCAATGCTTGTGTGTGTGTGTGTTTACACACACACACATACACATCTGCCTCCAACTCTTAGAAGGTTTCAGATTTTTAAGTTCTGTTTATTCTAAATTATTGACCTTGTAGCTATAGCCGTCACTAATGCGTGTTTTTGTTTTGTTGTTGCAGTTGCCTAACTATTCTAAGTTTCTCTCTTTTTTTTTTTCTGTACCTAATGCTACAGTAAATTTCCACAAACATTTTTATCATAGTGTTCTATGACTCAAGAGGCTTCTGGCATTACAGTGTTTAAATCAAATCCCCAGGCTCATGACTTGCATTAACAAATCTTCCTCTAGTTCTACAACTTGCAATATTATTTTCTGACAAGTGTGGTCAGAGATCCAAGATGATCTGGGTTGTTTTGTTTTCTTTTGCTTTGTTTTATCTCCCTTCCTGTTGTTTCTTACCTAAGAATGCTTAGGTATGCCCATGATATTTCTAAGTCTTTCTTTCTACCAATACATTTTTTTTAACAATCCATTACCATTAAATCCTTCAAGAATTAAACATCTCTAATTAAACATTAGACATTAAAGTCTTCTAGAAAGTCTTCTAGTGGTTTTTACAATATTTCTCTGCTCCAGTTAACAATGAATCATCTCACTCTTATTAGTCAATGTGTTCTAAATTGTAGAGATTCTTATACAACTTTGTAGGACTTTAATGGTGCTTTGGAAATAATATTTTCTATCAAAGACTTGGAACTCCCTCATGTGAGTTTAATTGGGTCTTTCCAAATTTATAGGTTGAAGTGCTAACCCTAGTATTTCAGAAAGTAACTTTATTTAGAGATGTGGTGCTGAGAGAGGTAATTAAGTTAAATGAAGTCCTTAGGTTGGGCTCTAATCCAGTAGGACAAATGTCCTGGTATAAAGGAAAAGTTTGGAAACAGCTAGGCACGCAGGGAGAAATCCATGGGAAGATCACTGTGATGCTTCTACGAGTCAGGATCTCTTAAGATTGCCAGCAAATCACTAAAAGCTAGGAGAGAGGAATGGAAGGGACTTTCTTGCATGAAGGAAGGAACCAGCCATGTCAGTATCTTAACCTTGGACTTCTACCCTCCAGAACTGTGAGACAATATAATTCTGTTGTTAAAGCCACCTGGTGTGTAGGCTACACTAGCTCCAGCACACTAATACACTCTTCAGAGGAGGAAAAAAACCTCTTACTACCTCTGAAAACTCTGTTGCTTAGCCAGTACAAGCAGTAGGCACTCAAAAACTGTTGTTTTTCCCTCATTTAAGTAGTCAAGTAAGCTGAGTATTAATTTTATTTAAATAAATATATGGCACAAACTTTTCTGATTTTAGATTTGTAAATCAAGTGAATATAGAGAATAAAATATTTGCTACACTGAAAGAAATTCTGAATACATCTATCTCCTATTTCTGTTTATAAACTCATCATCAGCATTATTGATATTTTCATGGTATTCACAAGTTAAAGGCATCTCTTTTACTGGGATATTTTATGATTATCCTTTTTTTAAGATTTTATTTATTTATTCATGAGAGACACACAGAGAGAGAGGCAAAGACATAGGCAGAGGGAGAAGTAGGTTCCATGTAGGGAACCTGACGTGGGACTCGATCCCGGGTCTCCAGGACCACATTCTGGGCTGAAGGTGGTGCTAAACCACCAGGCCACTGGGGCTGCCCTGATTATCCTTTTACCTTTACAAAAGTTGATATAAATAACTTATTTTCTTCCCCTCAATAGGTATGCCATTTTGTTTTGTATAATGATCTCATTGACTTTCATTTTTATTACATAAGAGTTTTCCAAAGCACTATCCTTGTAATGACATAATAAATAGTGCTTAATCATAATGTTCTATTAATGGGAAGTTTATATTACTGATGTTACCAATACGTGTGGAAGACTTCAAGTACCCATATTGTAACTTAAAATGTCACAGATTTCCTTATATAATAATAAAAAAAAAAAGTTGTGAGGTCCTTAACATAGTTTAACATTTGTAATGGTATTATCCATGGGACACACAAACATATCATTTTAACTCTTTATTAATGGTTTAACACTTTTTAAGGAAAAGCATCTTGAATATGTGAAATACTTTAGAGGTTAAAATATATCAATCAATTCATTCCCCATTGGATGCCAAAATTACAGCACATAACCTTGTAATTAGTAAATACAATGAAACATAATTTTAAAAGCTCTGTAATCTGAACTACTTTTGATTCAATACTGGTTTATGTTTGATGTGGTTATCTTTTGGTATACATATATATTTGCAATATAAGAGAGTTTCTCCAGTTTATAAAATATTATTTGGTTAAGTAGAGCTTGATCGACAAAGGTACCAAATTCAGTACCTTGATATTACCTAAGGAGGATAATTGAGTAATAATCAAGTAATAGATAGTTTTGAAATGGAGACAGTATAGATTTATCTATAGTCTAAAGTAAAAGTACAAAACACATGGAGAGCATAAAAATGTCTTTGTTAATATATGTGAGGGGAATATTTAAACCATTTGTGAGTAGATAAAGGTGATTTTTTTTTTACTATCTCTTTCTAAAAATCCAATTTTTTTCATAACTGAACACCAAGTGGTTCAGTCATTATGACTTTGATCTAAATAGATCTGCCTTAATTAAAATTTTATTCTCTTTGTACTCTACTGGCTCACCTTCAGCACCATCAGCAACTTCTTCATCTACTATAGAGTATTATAATAAATGTTCACACCCTCTTTAATATAAATAAATAAAGGAAGGAAGGAACAAAGGAACGAAGGAAGGAAGGAAGGAAGGAGAGAAGGAAGGAAGGAGGAAAGAATGGAGGTAAAGTGGAATGAAACAAGGAATAAAGAGAAGTAGTCTAAACTTTAAAAGTTTTATTAAAATTAGCCATTCATCTTTCTTTATTGAACTAACTAGCTCAGGTGTTTGTTTGTTTGTTTGTTTGTTTGTTTTAATAACTTTATGCCATATCTTACAGGCCTTAAACTAGTACACATTTAGGAAACTTCTCTTCCTTTTCCTTCTAAAAAATATATTCATAGAATCCAAAAAGCAAATTTAGCACATTACCAAAATGCTGAGCTTTTTCTGTTAGTTTACTGCAAATACACGTCAACACTTTTTTGATTATTCTGTTCTTGAGCCTTGTACTTTGCTGTGACTATAGCTTACCTCTTAAAAAAAAATAAAGCTTTTATTTATTTATTTGAGATACACACAGAGAGAGATTGAGAGAGTGTGTGAGAGAGAGAGGGAGAGACAGAGACAGAGACAGGCAGAGGGAGAAGTAGGCTCCATGCAGCAGCCTGATGTGGGACTCCATCCCTGGTCTCCAGGATCACACCCTGGGCTGAAGGTGGTGCTAAACCACTAAGCAACCAGGGCTGCCCTATAGCCTACCTTTGAATGGTCTTAACTCCCTGATAAAATTCATTTTCTCATTTTCTATCTTTTTTGTACTGGGGGGTCACAAAGTTGTTAAAAATATACTGTCCAAAAACAAATGGGCTAAGAGAATGATCTTCAATAACAACCACCTGATATATAACTAAATCTCAGCAAATAGACCATAGAGAAACCATTTTCTTATTCATTCGTTTGTTGGCAGACTTCAATTCCTTGAGGGTGTAGGACTGAGTTCCTGGTTCACTATTGACTGTCAGCTAAAGATTAGTTCTAGCTTTTAAGAAGCCAACTTTATTCCTTGACTCATGCTTTGGCCCCTTGGCTTCATTTTCAAAGCCAACAATGGTTGGTCAAAACCTCTCATGCTTAGAATCTCTCCAGCTTTTTCCTCTCCTGCCACATCTCTCTTGGCCAATCTGCCTTCCTCTTTCAAAAACTTTCAAAAACGCATGTGTTTACATGTAACCCACATGGATAATCAAGGCTGATCTCCCTATTTTAAAGTCTAGAATCTTAATTCTACCCATAAAATCCTTTTGCTATGTAACATACTCAACACTAGGGTCTAGAGTGTGTGATTAGATTTTTTGAGGAAAAGAGGGCATTAGTCTGCCTTTACAAGGAGACTTTGCAAGTTCCCTGTAACAAGGTGTCTCCTTCTGACTGTTGGTATCATAAACTTTTCCCAGCTCTGGTAAATGGTTTGCTCACTCATTTCTAGGATTTCCTTACCCCTCAGGAATGTCCTCTCAGTTGAAAGTTAATATTTTCAGATAATCTTCTCCAGAAATGTGTCCCATAAATTTTAGCCTTCTATATGTCATCAAATTCTATTTTTCATTTCTGTAAACTCAGCCTGAAAAAATGAACTATATTTTCCTCTCCATTTCCAACACTGCATCTCAGAAAACACCTCACTTCATTGGGTTCCCGTTTCTCAGTCTGTGCTATTTGTTGTATGATGTTTAAACCACTGTTTCATATGTTTTGTAAACTTTTCTAGTATTTTTTAATGCATGAGGGTAATATTTCATAGCAGTTATTCTTTATGACCAAAGCTGGAAGTCTTTCAATATATGCTGATTAAAGAAAATTTTCCTGCAGCAATCTCCATACTACATTATCTATAGTGTAATAACCAATTGGTTAGTTGGTGAATGTGATTTATATTAGTCTGATTTTTTTATTGATTATAAAATCTAAAGGATTGGGAAAGTTTGAATTTAGAGGGGAAAAATTATGCTTGGGAGAACAGCATTCTGCTGTTTTCATAAGAATAGGTGGTGAGGATGTCAATACTGAATAGGTCAAAGACCTACAGTACTAGTGAGAAAAAATAAAAACCCATCACAGTTTTGAATAAAGGCAATATTTGCTCAAATATTGGATTTTTAGAGTGATGATTAGGTTTTAAACTATATATTTGTAGCTTAGAAAATCCTTTTTAAGTGAAACTCTTTCAGGACAAAAATATGCTTGGGTTTGAAGTTATCTAGTATCTAGTCCATAGGCACAGACATTTTCTTCTAGTAGTGAAACATTTTTGTTAATAAGAGGATTTTTGATAACACATGATTTTTCAGGAGAACTACTATCCTTTTATAGATTAGTAGGCTGTATTTCAGAAAGAACATAACTGTCCTCTATCAAAATGGACACACTCAATGTTCAGGATGGATTTTGGATTGCCAAATATTAATATTCTTGATGGAGGATATAATTTATTCATTTGCACTTTTTCCTTAAGCACTGAAACAGAGAGGGATTGTCAAATATATCATTCATAATTGGAGAAATAAAGCTAAGCCTCATTTTATTGTAGAGATGTGGTTTTGTGTGCGTCATTCACAAAAGAGGCTGGCTTACTTCTAATATAATTTTTTTGCCCTACTGGTAATTAGAAATACTTGCAAATCTTAATTACTGATCCTCAATGCAATCAGAACAAAAATATTAATATAAATAAATAAATAAATAAATAAATAAATAAATAAATAAAAATACATAAATACTTCCTGCTTGATACTAATAGATGCCAAGTATTATAGACCATTTCTTTGGGAGAAAGGAATTAGAGTTAAGTAAACAGCCAAGTAAATTAGTATTTAAAAACCTAAATATCTAAGGTTCAGTTATCTATACATAGCTTGTATCCCTTACTGCACAATGCCTGTGGGGCTCTATTTAAAGAAATAAATGTTTGTTTGTTTGTTTGTTTTTCAGAGACCATGAACAATAACTAGATTTATTTTCTTCTATCATCTTATAAATTAGTAAAGTAATATATATCCGACTTTCTTTGAATGACCATCAGTTTAATATACATGGTTTCCTTCTCATTAAAACACACAGCAATGTTTAAATAGAGTTTTTAAGAATGTTACACTATTCCTGGATAAAATATTACCAACTTCTCTTCAGTTTTATTTTCAATGAGGAAAAGGAATAAATCAAATTACTAAGAGAAAAAAAAAATCACCAGCAGTTACATCATACTTTCAATGGTAAACTACTTGACAAATTCCCACCTTTCTTTTCTTCTATCAAAGAATGACTAAAACTGTTGGCAGTCAAACCCTTCCCAGAATGAACCCCATTCCATCAGTTCCCTGCTCTCCTTCATATCTCACCGCCACCAGAAAAATCCTTCTATCTTTTAATTAATTATTTAATGAGCATACCCATTGTTCCCCAGGGAGTTCAGAATTCAGGGAATACTAACAGAGAAACAGCTAAAGGAAAGCAGTAAGAGAAGTGTTTTGGCAAGAATAAACTTTCCTAATGCTTCAGATCGTGTAGTTCTGAGTGTCACCTGGGAATTGGCGCTGGGGTTCCAAAGAGCCTCTCTTGAGCAGGCAGGGGATGGTATAATGGAAGTTCGAGGAGGAGCTTGGTAAGACAGCCGATGCCCCTGACAGTTATTACCATATGTAACATGTTTCGGAGAAGGCTTTCAGCTTAGGGAAGGTTGACAGAGCAGAACAATCAAAGTGTTAAGAGAATAACTTGGGACTGTTATCCTCTAGGGCTTCTTGCTTTATTCTACTTCAAATGAATATGGTCCTTTTGATTGTTGGGCCTATAGAAGACATTGAGGAAGGACATGAAGACAGGAAAGCTTTCTTCTGCATAAAAACAACCAGTTGCAGCCTTGGGTGGTCTAAATAGGTCTAAATCTGCAAGTAACCTCTTCCAGGGTGGGTGGGCTTGCCATCCTCCCTCTAGTCCTTTAACAACTACTGGTCTTTCGGAAACTGCCGTGCACCAGATTTTAGCTCATCATCATAGAATCCTCTTTCTCTTACAACCTTATAGCGAACCATACCAGTGTGGTAAATTTATAAGTCCAGTTTTACTCAAAAATGTCTAATTTATTCACTCACATACTTTGTTTCATAGCCGCAACATCCCAGAGGGGAACAAGATGATGTGAGGTTTCATTTTCCATCTCATCACCTAACACAATGCATCAGAATGTCTAGGTGGTTTCCTGTTGATCATTTAGCTAAGGAACCACTCACTAGCCTGCCTACATTGTGTCCTGGACCTTTGTATACCTTTGTATACCTATGGAATATTCATATTCCATCTTCTCCAATTGACCCAGCCATGCACCATCTTACTTATGGATGCAGATGCTACAGGTTTGGCCAACTTTTGAATTGCTGATAAATTAAAACTTATGTTGATGATAAATGAATGATGGGAGAAAAAAAAAATTACATGAGATTTATCCATATGTGACTCTTGGTCAGAAAAATAAGGGAAATTAAAAGACACAGGTGCCCACTCTCATCACAATTCTCCCTTTAAAAGACAGCTCGATACTCCAGATACCTCACTCTATAACTCAGCTAGCATTCACAAGAGGCTAGCCCTTTTCCAGAAACTAGCCCAGTTATCAGCTATGTTTTCTTTAACACTCCTAGACATTTGAATGCCTTATTTAACTGTATTTTCCAGTTTATTTTAGTGTATAGGGATATATGTGTACAGATATTTATTTGTATTCATGTGTGCATAGGTATATTTACATATATAATACCACTGGGCAGCTACTAGTAAATACTTAATTATATAGTAATAGCTATAGGTAAGTATGGAATCAAACCCTTATAGGAAACGTGAACATTGAAAAACGTTCCATTTTACAACCAATGTTTGATTTCTATTTTTATTGATTTTGTAAAAGATTTATATATTGGAGAGAGAGAGAGAGAGAGAGAGAGAGATTGTGAGAGGAAACAGGGTAGGGGCTGAAGGAGAGAAAGAGAAAATCCTAAACTGATCCTAAAGTGATTCCCCTCAGGGCACAGAGCCTGAGGCAGGGCTCGATCCCAGGACTCTAACACCATGACCTGAGCCAAAATCAAGCAACTGTAGTTTGACAGGTCAAGTCACCCAGGAGTCTCTGCTATTTTTAAAATCAGCCCTACATGACTCCATTTCTGAGATCAGATAATAATAGTATGCAAAGGTATTTGTAACCACATCATGGTTTTCTGGAATGCCTGGGAATTATACTGTTAAATGAACCCCAAATATTCAGACTCTGAAACTTCTCAGTGAATTCCAGTTTGACTTTTCACTGACACTCTGAATATAACATCTCCCTTAGAATAAGAAGTAATGATTCACATGCAAAACTATATCAATCTGGGTCTCCGCTCCTGTTTTGTTTTTTTTCTTTATTACTAGGAAATTTAAAAATAAGGTAAAAAGGAGTTAAATAATATTTTATCTATATTCCCAGAAATGTATGCATTTTTATTGAACTGCAACAAAATATTTATGATTACAATATGATAATGGTTATAGAACAGAGGTAGATTTCCATAACTGTTTTATTCTTATAAAAATGTTAACATCCCTTTAAAAACATTTTTTATTGGAAAAGTACTGAATCCTATTGAGTATTTAAATTTTACATATATAATAAAACCATATTGTCTCATATAAATTAGTAGTACTTTGGCACATTTAAAAACATATATGACAAAATGGATGTTCCTGTAAAATATGATTTTATAAAAACACTATAAAGGAGAACTGGGGGAAATAGAAAACTCACTGGTGCAACTGGATGGTTAAGCTTTTAGTATGAAAAAGTTACTATACTACAATTTATGAAAATATAAATGCTTTATAATTCAAATACTGAACACCCAGAATTAAACTGGCACCAAAACCACAGTTAAAAGGTTACCAACACTATCTTTTCAATGTATGGAAAAGACTTTAGAGGAAAAAAAATAATAAGTTTTGGAATAACGAAAGCACAGAGGAAAGGTTGTTCAAAATTTCTACTTTGTGAAATATTTGCATGGTTCTTCTCTGCAGCATCAATATCTGACTATGTTTGCCTGCGCAACTGAAAGGCTGTGGCACCCTGGCCCGCCGTGTCCCAACATGTTAGGAAGATGAGGTACAATTTGGCAGAAATTCATTTTTGGAATTCGGAAAAGTTTAAGAACAGGCTTATTTTAAATTTATAAGCATTTCCTGAAAGAAAATAAAAATTAATCTTCTCTTGTGTTTGTGAGATTTATTTTTGTTTCAGAGAATTTTTTTTTAATTTTTATTTATTTATGATAGTCACACAGAGAGAGAGAGAGAGGCAGAGACACAGGCAGAGGGAGAAGCAAGCTCCATGCACCGGGAGCCCGACGTGGGACTCGATCCCGGGTCTCCAGGATCGCACCCTGGGCCAAAGGCAGGCACTAAACTGCTGCGCCACCCAGGGATCCCATGTTTCAGAGAATTTAATGTGGGAAACATTCTATTTTGCAATAGAAAATGCAAAACTGAAAGGAATTGATTTCTCATTGATTAACTGAAAGGATCATGAGATCCTTTCAGCCAACAGAGAGAACATTGTTAGAGATGCTGATAAACTAAATATCCCATGGTTCCAAAACAAACAAGAGGATGTGAATGTAAGAAATGGATGGAAATTTAAAAAAAAATGGACAGAAATTCAAAATCACAATACGCAAAACAGAATGACTAGGGAGGGCACAGTGGGTGAGAGCTGATTTTAAAACTACTCAAATTATATCGATCAGAGCTGGTTGTCCAATGCATTCATCATGTAGACACGCTTTATGCTTTAAAAGGAAATTGTGCTTTCATCTCTTGATTTCAGTCTATTGTTCCTCATGATAGACTCAACTGCATAACCTAATATATCCATGATAACACTTTAATTATGTAATTGCAATGGTTTTTGCCAGGAGTACGATTGCCAGAATGAGGGAATATAAAGCTAGTAAGTAGCTTGACCTTTGGTCTTGTCTGGCTTTGGCTGAAAGCATATGGGACTCTAGTAGCGTCTCATACAGAATAATGACATAATCATCACTGGGGCATGAAACCACAACCTGTAGGGAGGTAATCATGACCATTAATCTCTGCCACATTCCTCTATTCTTTGAGGATGGGAGTAGGGGCAGGAAGATTTCACTTTGTTTACTGGATACAAGTGAATCTCAAATCAGCTCCTCGGCTTTTTGGTGGAAGTAGAGAAGAAAACAAAATCACAAGTCAGCTCATTTGAAACCATATATTGTGTGAAATTGATGATCACTTCTGTTGTGGAATTTTTGATCTTTGCACTGAGGGGGTCTTGTTCTAAGACTCAATGAAAGAATACATAGCTACGTTGCCAAGATCTTATAATCGAAGTTTTCAGGTGCAGACATCTGAGAAAAGTTTATGGAAACGAAATTTTCCTAACGTCTCCTCATTTGAAATAAATTGTAGTCATGAAGTTAAAGAGAAAACCGGTTCCTCTTTTTGAACCCCTGTGCTGCCTTGTCATAGCATCTCAGCCACGAGATTACCATATACTTATATAGAATTTATATTAGCTTAGGGCTCTAAAATGCCATTGACAATGTTTCTTGCAAAAACTTAGAAAGAAAAAAGAAAGAAAAAAAACTTAGAGATTTAGATGTCAAAACTAGGAAGCATAAGACCTTATGACAATGTGTTTTCCATAATAAAAAAATGAGAAATTTGTTTTTATATGAAGTTAATAGAAGTTGATGGTTAGGGCTTTTTGAATACTTAGGAATGAAGTACCATTAAAACAAAAATCCTAGGAAAGAAGTTTACTCTGTTTATGGTTAAATAAAAAAAATTATGTTAGGTAATATAGTTTTAAAAATTATGTATTTATATATGTTACTCCCTACCACCATCACCACACACATATTTTCCAGGAAATAGAAAACACAAAGATAAAGCAATTTGTTGTGGAAGGAAGACTGAGTTTAGCTTGAAAATCTCCTAATCAGAGGGAAATCTGACTCCGTCCCTTACAATTAGATTGAGTGCGGACAAGTTTCTTAATCTCTATAAGCCTCAGTTTCCTTGACTCAAAAGTAAAATAATTGAACTGACCTTTGTAAAAAAAGTGTCAAAATATTTGTTTAATAAAACTAACAAATGGCCTGAATGCTTAGTGACTAAATTTTCATTTCTGAACTAATTATATCGATGTCTATTTCTACCCCCCCAAATTGCATCTGATTTCACTAAAGCTTTACTGTTATCTCACATTGTTTTTGAATAATCTTGGAAAACTTGGGAATCATAATGACGTATCAACACAACCGAGTAAAGGCATCATCATCATCATCATCATCATCATCACAGCTATTTATTACTGAACACTATGCGCCAGGCATGGTTTTAAGATATATTAATCATGTGATATCTGATGTCACGAAATTCTGAACAAGTCCAACGTTTTTGATATATTTGTGCCAACATACTAGTAGGCGCCCCTACTCTCACAATCTTGATTCCAAGTTACAGCCATTTGGAGGTGGACTATATGTTATTTGGTACTTGGCAGATGACATTCGCTCTGCTGAATTGAATACTATCCTCTAGAAGGTAGTTCAAAACCAGAAATGAAATCTATTTGAGGTCAGAACAAGGTGTGATTTATAAATATGGCAGTGGAGATTTGAACAGTGCTGTCAAAGAATCTCATGAAATTTTTGGAGCTTTGAGTTTCATTTGGGGCTGAAAGATTATTGAATTTCCCCTTAACATGTATCAACCTACCTAGAAAACTTTTCCTGTGTTTTAGACACAGGCTATATTACTTCACATGAAGTCCTTGAGACAGTAAATTGTATCATTAAAACTAATGAAGATTTGTTGGTAAAATAGGTTAAAAGGTGAAATAGAATGACATAATGAAAAGGGAAATACCAATCTTTAAATGAACTGATTTATAGTTGTTGTCTTTTACATAATGAAGTCAAGGCAGCTAATAACAACAACAACAAAAACCACAAACAAAATCGTCTTTAAAATAATTAAAAGCTGGGAGGCCTGGGTGGTTCAGCAGTAGAACATCTGCCTTTGGCCCAGGGCGTGATCGTGGAGTCCCAGGCTCGAGTCCCACATCGGGTTCCCCACAGGGAGCCTATTTCTCCCTCTGCCTGGGTCTCTGCCTTTCTCTCTTTGTCTTTCAGGAATAAATAAATAAAATCTTTAAGAAAAAAATTATAACTATGCAAATTGATGACTATAAGATGCAAGTGTGTCTCTCATGAATAAAATCATTAAAAATAATTAAAATCCTATAGAAAATAATAATTTAAAATAAAATCAGTATTAAGCAAACGAGGACATGTCAATGTAAGTGCAAAGTAGTCCTTGGCACTTGCATCTTATAATCATCAAAAAATTTACATAGTTATATATATTTTTTAAAGATTTTATTTATTTATTCCTGAAAGACAAAGAGAGAGAGGCAGAGACCCAGGCAGAGGGAGAAACAGGCTCCCTGTGGGGAGCCGATGTGGGACTTGATCCCAGGACCCCAGGATCACAAACTGAGCCAAAGGCAGATGGTCAACCACTGAGCCACCCAGGTGGCCCAGAATGGTGTAATTGGAAGTGAATTATAAAGTTAATCAGAATGAAAATTTTAACAAAGAATATATCTCTTCAATTCTCTGTTCTGTTCCTTGATAAATATGGTTTCTTCCTCCACAGTATTTTTTGAAGAATGAGCATCATGTAGTTGCACATTATATTCTTAGTCAAGGTCTGAGTATCCTGGGATGGCATGTAGAGCATTAAATGCAGATTTACACTCTGTGGAAATCACAGGAAAGATAGCAGGAGAAAATATGTTTAAAAGTCTGATGATCTGCTCTGATTACTTTGATATTTCTACTCTTTTTTGTTTAGTTTATAATTTATCACTTCAGAAATAAAAATATAACAATGAAATTCAACTCGATACAGACAAATTCAATTTTATATTTTAAATATTTGCCGTGCTTCTGCTTTGTGTATTCTGACTATGAGAAATGGAAAGTAAAAGCTGTTTGTAGCAAGATTTTTCAGAAGGAATTATTCTTTGAATATTGAGAGCTAGCTTTTTTTTTTTTTTTTTTGGTTTTTCTGTAAATACTGTTGGAATAGAGAACTTGCTTTTCTTCTAAGCATCTATGAAATGAGTTCTTGAGGTTTTTCAGTAAATATGCATTAATATACTTCATTCTCAATGATCAAGATCAACCATGTGCAAGGCTTTTCAGTACACAGGTGATTAGGTTTATTGCTGAGCCTATTTCCCTCTTTGTCCTGCCAGATTTGATTCTGGCCAAACATATTAGAAACAGAGAGAAGCTAATTCAAAGAGACATTTACAAATTGGAGAAGTATTCACAAGCACACAGCACAGTTGGGAAAAATTGTATGTGAGTAGGTTAAAAAGGGAAACTAGAACTCACGTGCAAAATAAGCTGTAAGTTAAAAAAAAAATGGCATGATAGGAAACAAGATAGAGATTTGCCATTGGCCTTTTCAACCAAGAATAATGAGGAAATACTTTGTTTTAAACTCTCTCACCTCCTGCAAGTAGAATACCCAGTTGGCCATCCTGGGAGCAGGAAATTGATAAACCACTGGAAGAAAAGTGTAAGGCCTCCCTGGCTAGTTTTCTGAAGTCATTTGCCTGTGATTGATAGAAGGCAGGGTCTCTGGTGTTCCCATAAATGCCTTCAATAAAAGACAGAGATTAGTGAATCTGATGAAAGTTAAGAAAACAAAAACAAAAGCAAAAAAGACCCTAACTTTATCCAAGGTGAGAAAGAAAAAAAAAAATACTTCGAAAAACATTACTTGAGGATTATGAACTTATTCTCACTGATTTCATCTCTAACAGAAAGAAAGATTTAAAATGGTTGATAAAGGGAAAATGATGATTATATATAAAAAAGCCAAGTTATATAGACTGGAATGTTAAAAATCCAAGAAAATCAAGGAATAACCTATGTACAAAGGATTTCACAATTAACTATGAAATTAGTATAAAATTTGGTAGCATTCTTTATCCAATATTGGAACATTTCAGTTCTCATGTTTGGCTTTGAAGCGTGAGAACAAAGTGCCTATAATTTTCCCCGGTGAAATATAATGGTGACTGCCATAAAACAAAATTTGAAGTGGATTCAGTAAAATTTCAGTGTATGACCTCATATCTACTTTTCTAGCCAGTATGTATTTTTCTTCTTAGTAAACTTAACACTTTTATTAATGTCTATGTCCAATTCTTTAACAGATCTAAAGCAGAAAATTTAAAAAAGGAAAAAAAATTAAGAAGGGAAAAGCCATTATTTTGAATATAGACAATAAAAGCTTGTATATAATAGAATGCATTGATATTATAAAGTAGGTTTATAAATTATATATTTTAAAGATAATGCCAATTTAATGTATGCTTTATGATTGAAGGATGAAAAAATATAAAAGTTCACAAAATATAGGGAGGCATTATTTTTTTTCTTTTTAATTAGACTAGAAACTAATAAACCTATGTTATACCACCTACTACTTATAAAAATAGCCAGCTTAAAATTCAAATATCTGTATTTTTGAAAATTATTTCATTGTATAGTAAATATGAGTATTAATGACCTCTTTTAAAGGTAGATTGCATTATGTATATCATAAAAATGACATCTAAGTAACTATCATTTCCCATTCAATAGTAATTCCATAAATTTAAGATAAACCTGTCAATTACAATACTAATATTTTGCTTTGTTTGTGTGTGTGCATATTTATGAAATATGCTCAAGGGTACTTTTTAAGAAAAAAATTTAAAGATTTTATTATTTATTCATGAGAGACACACACAGAGAGAGGCAGAGACACAGGCAGAGGGAGAAGCAGGCTCCATGCAGGGAGCCCGATGTGGGACTCGATCCTGGCACCCCAGGATCACATCGTGAGCCGAAGGCAGGCGCCCAACCACTGAGCCACCCAGGGGTCCCAAGAAAAAATTCTATATGTAGTAACAAATATTATAGACAGGATGTGTTGTAAATATAAATACTCAAATATTTTGTGTTTGACTATTTAAAAGGATAAGAATCATATTCTGAGGCAATAGATGTTTACCAGTTACCTGTGTATACATTCCTTATAACAATGTCTATCTCAGAGAATTTTTTTTTCCAAATCAGCCAAGGAAGAGCACAACTGACACTTGCCCAGTGATATTAGAAACAAAGAAGGGAAAAACATGTGGGTATCTCTGTTCATAATTGGAGAAAGCTGAAGTGGGTTCAGTAAATCAGCCTTCTTTATACTATTCCTAATCTTGATTTACCATTTGAAATTATGATGTGGTCATTGATCTACCTAATGTTTATTTGCAACTGCACCAGGCCTGGGCATGATAAGCAGCAGTAAGCCTATGTTGGTAATGCTCTGATCTTGAAAGTCGTAAGTGAATTGCGAAAAAGAAACAAAAGGCAAAACACAATACAGTCGATCACGTCCACCATGGAGGTAAGATTGAGGGCTATGGAACATAGTGAGAACAGAGTAAGAAACCATTCAGCTTTGGAAAGTTTAGGAAAAAAGCTTAGTGGAGAAATAAAATTGAAATGAGATATAATGGTCCAATGGAAGAAAAAGACATCTCATGCTATATATAACTGTGCTGGTAATTGGAGGAAAGAGAAAAATTTGGCAGAGGAAATTGTTTGTACAAAATACCTACAGTGACTGTCAAGTACAAATCCATAGACTGTTTGAAGTCCATGATGATGTTTGTGGAGGTTTATGTTAAAATATGACAAATGTATTATAATATTTCACAAATTTAAATGTATCTAAATGCTTTCTTAAATGCATGACATTCTTGGAGTTAATTTTTTATTATATTAAATAATTAAAATGTACATTCATTGAGGCATATACTTATTTAATATAATAAAGAAAAATAACATACTGATGTATTTAATTACCAATAAAATTTAAATATATTTCATATAATTATAATGTAATTAAATATATAAGTACATATGTGTTCTACACATATGCAATATGTACTTATATGCATACATGTCATATGCAAAATTATTTTGTGTACTAAAGAAAAATATATGTACATATACATGTATATAGGTACATACATGTTTTATATATGCATATATATCTATATTATTTTAGATATACATACATGCATACATATATCTTCTCAGCAAAACACAAAATTTGTATGGCTGGGTGCCTTTCTGTTTTCTCATTTTTATTTTCTTTCAGGAAATGACACCAAAACATCAACCAGCTATCCTTTTAGGAGAACTGCAAGGGCTTAATTGCTAGAATGATTATCAGTATAACACTCAACAATACTCTCGAGAAAAATCGAAGGTCATAGGTTATAGAAGTAAGCATGGGTTAAAAATCAGAAAATCTTATATTTAAAAGTAAGGAGTTCGAAAAAAAGTAAAGTAAAGGAGTTTATACTTTATCCTGAACCTGTCACCAAACATTACAGAATTTTAAGCAATAAATTGAGCAGGTTAAATGTGCTGTTTTGCAGAATCATCTTGGCTACCACATGGAAGGAAGTGTGGCAGGCCAAGGCTGCATGAGACTTGACAAGTAGTAGCGTGGACTATTATAATAACGGTGACGGCTGATAAGGCAGTAGCAGTGGGAATAGAGAGTTATAGGGGTCTAATAGGATCTGTGGGCACATTAAAAATGTGTACAAGAGACTTCTACATCTTACTATGTATTATACTCTGGCAAAATTGTCATAAATGATGAATTCCTATTGAAAAATAGTAGCAAACCAAATTTTTTCAACATATATACATTCTACATACTGTAAGTTACACATAAATTACTGATATTTTTCAATATTTTTCATTCACCTCTAATATAAAAATTTTCTCATGCATCTAAAAATCTTGGAAATGAACACTTCCCTCTAGTTAAGGTGTCCTTTAAAGTCTATTGACTATTCCAAATATTTAGAAGACAATGGTTCTTTCATACAAAATAGTTTGTTCAATTTTGAGATTTATTACACTCGTCATGTTTAACGATTTAACATTACTTATCATTAACTTTATGTAGGAGGGCCTGACTAGTGTTAATGTGCGATCGAAAGACAACTGTAGACATCTATGCCATTGCAACAACACTAAATACTGGGCATATCTGAGAAACTGTTAAGGCATGTTCATGTTCTATTGAAACCACAACTTAAAGAACTGGAGAGTCCCACCATCTTCGCAAAAGTCATTTAAACAGCTATTTCTTCAAGCCTGGCAGCTCGGATTTTAATCCACAGAATTTTAATAATGTAAGTTAACTAGAGGTTAAAATAACAAATGAAAGTCAAAGATGTTTTTAGAGCAAGAGTGTAGCCAAGAGAATTGTCCTTTTCTAGACCTGAATTTTAATTTTCGATTTAATCGATACCTCTAGCCAATATTAATGTTATCCGTCAAAGAAACATCTACTGAGCACATGCGTTCACACACTATGCCAGGGACGGAACGAGGTTTTAACAGAAGAATCTGTCATCCTGAAGTATTTTAGAGCCCGAACAAAACAATATTAGGATAATTAGAGTTGTGTTTAATAAATGGTCTTTTCACCAAGTCTTGGACAAATCGTAGAGAAACAACTAGGCAAGGCCAGTAATTAGAGACCATTGCCTGCCTGAGGCTCAAAGAGATGAAGACAGGGACCTGTTCTGGAAGCCTGTATGAGTGTTTTGGAGATGAGCAGCCTTGAGGAGGGAAGTGCCTTTTGGCCAAGAGACACTTCCAGCCCAACGTGGACATTAAAGGAGGAGAACAAGAAAATAAATACGTTGAATTCACCCTCTCTCCCCTCTCTGCTCTTGAACTGGGCCTTCTTATTGGCCAAATCCAATTGGAAAGTGAGGGAAGGGGGGCCTGTTGGTGCCATCCATCCTCCCCAGCCTGCCAGGGATGCGGCAGGCCAGAAAGCACGGAGATGCACCCCAGTGAGCACACAGCTGGGGAGCAGGGAATCACAGTGCTGGGGGGGGGGGGTGCTGGCTCTGATAGGGGTGACTAATGTCCCTTAGTGCTTCATTCTATCCTTGTGAGGCCCTTGAAAGCAGCTCACGGTTAGAAATGTCAGGGATGTTAGGAATGGAGCAGAACTAGCCGGGCAAAGCTGGTGCTGTAGTAATCTAGACCTAGGTTTTCACACTTTTGTGCTCTAATACACACACCCATTTGGAAGAGGGAAGAGAAATACCAAAACCCATAGGTCTGGGAACGGTCTTAAATTATTTACTTAAATATTACTTAATTATATTTGAATACAAGACTATGTGCACTGATTTTGCTTATTGAATGTACTGTAATATAAAATCTCAACAAAATAATTTTTTTAAAAGATTTTATTTATTTGACAGAGAGAGAGAGAGAGCGCAAGGAGGGGGGCTGCAGGCAGGCGCTCCCCAAGCTGAGCAGGGAGCCGGATGTGGGGCTCCATCCCACGACCCTGGGATCGTGACCTGAGCCGAAGGCAGACACCTAACCGACTAAGCCACCTAAGTGCCCCAGAGCATGTTTATATGACCACAGCCAGGTAACAACTCAATTTCCTTTCCTCTTGAAATTATTCAGCCATTGGGGGAATCTTCATTTGCAGTTTTGTTTTGTTTTGTTTTGTTTTGTTTTTTTACTTTCTTCCTCTCACTTTACAAGAATACGTATTTTAAGTATCAAAGTGATCTGTACTCCTACTTTATCTGTCCATGCCAGTCAAAGTGGTGCTTATAGGGGGCTTCTGGGTGGCTCACACAGTTGGGGCTCCTGAGCATCTGACTCCTGGTTTCAGCTTAGGTCACAATCTCAGGGTTGTGAGTTCAAATCCCGCATTGACTCTGCACTCAGCACAGAGTCCGCTCGAGATTCTTTGCCTCTCTCTTTCTCCCTACCCCCTCTGCCTTTCCCTCTCTCTATCTCTCTCCAAAAACAGAAAATAAGATCTTAAAAAAAAAAATACTGCTTATGGCCAGTACTGTGAAGGATATAAGTATAGACACTGTGTCTTGGTCAGTTAGGGCTCCTGTAACAAACTGCCATAGATGGGGTGGCTAATAAACAATAAAATTTATTTCTCAGTGCTGGTGGCTAAAATCCAAGATTAGGGTGCCAATACAGCTGGGGTGTCAAGAAGGGCCTCCTCCAGGGTGCAGGCTGCCAACTTCCCTGTGCAGCCCCACATGGGGAAGGCAGAGCCCGCTCGCTCTCTGGCCTCTTCCAGTAAAGTCACTAATCCTAGTCATGAAGGTTCCACCCTTGTGCTTTAATTACCTCCCCATTGCTTCATCTCCTAATAGCCCCACATCGAGGATGAGATTTCAGCACATGGATTTAGTGAGGGCACATTCAGGCCATAAAAAACACCTACTTAACACGGTAATTAGGTTTTCTTTCTTAAAAGTCCTGCTTATCCTTGGCGCCAATGCAAAAAAATAATAAAATAAATAAAATAATAAAATAAAATTAAAATAAAATAAAAAATTAAAATAAAATAAAATAAAATAAAATAAAATAATAAAATAAAATTAAAATAATAAAATAAAATAAAATAAAATAAAATAAAATAAAATAAAATAAAATAAAATAAAATAAAATAAAATAAAATAAAATAAAATAATAATGACTTGTCAGGGAAGCTCCTCTGACATTTCAGATCAAGTAAACTCCTCTTACCACCCCAGGCCTTCCCTCTTCAACACTTACTCAGGCCTCGTTAGTCATAATTCTTGGTGAACACCCCCCCCCCCGCAATATTTCTGGTTTTTCTTCCAGGCACAGGGTAGTCTTATATCTTTCCCACCAAGTTCAAGTTAGCTGTGGCTGTGCGACTCGGTTAACCAGGGAAAGGCAAGTAGAAGCCTCAGATACCACCTTAGGTCAGAGCTTTAGGAGCCAGTATGCAATCCTCTTCCTTCCCACGTGCTCAGAGGGTATGTGCTGCTGTGGTACAGATTCTGCAGTCAGAACTGCATGGAGCAGCCTCTTGCTGACAAACTGCAACACGGAGCTGAGGGACCTGCTGTTTTTAGGCCCCTCGTATCTGTGGGTAGTTGATCAGAGCAAAAACATAATGAAGCCTATTTCATTCGACACATCGCATGTGTCACTTTACGTTTATGTGACCGATTATCGGCCTACCATACCCAATGATGACCCCAAAGGCAATCTTCATTTTCACAGTGTGTGTTATTTTTGATACCTAGCAAAACACCTGATATGCAGCAGAGGCTTGTGTTGGGCAGAAGGATGGTTTCCCAAAGATGCCCATGTCCAAATGCCCAGAATCTATAAACGTGTTACCCTAAGGGGCAAAGGCGATCTGCAGAGAGTATAAAGGGTACACTCATGACAAGACTGGAGTTATCCCGGCTTATGCAGGTGGACTCAACTTAAATGCGGGAGCTCTTAGAGGTTCAAGAGCAAGACAGAAGGGTGAACGATGGGACAACAGAGGGAGGGTGAGGAGGAGAGACTCTGAGTGTGAAAAGCCCATGACCTGCCACTATTGGTTTTGAGAAGGGAGGAAGAGTGCCCTAGGAGAAGGCACGTGGGAAATTTCTAGAAGAACGTACAGCAGTCAGTT